>NC_060145.1:148909030-150121977 GCF_021461385.2 Schistocerca piceifrons | reverse complement strand
CTGACTGGTTGTCAGGGAGCAAATGTCCTAACCGAACTCAATGAAACGTAATAGTAACTCGCTGCGGAATAAGTAGCAGTTTATTATTGTTGAAACAGCTGAAAAATACTCTTATAGGAAATGAAACACAATAGGTACAAACAAAAGCTCACTGGGTGCTAGAATGCTGGGTGCTGGAGAAAAGTGCAGTCAGTTCACACATCACAGGTAAACGACATCATCTTAAAAGGAGTGCATGGAGAGAAGAAATGCAGTTACAGAAACACATCACCATGGCCGAACGTCGCGATTTAACTGAATTTGAGCGTGGAATGATTAGATTAGATTAGATTAGGTTAGATTAATACTAGTTCCATGGATCATGAATACGATATTTCGTAATGATGTGGAAGGAGTCAAATTTTCCAATACATGACATAATTAAGTTAATTTAACAACATAATTAAGTTATTATAACAACTTTTCTATTTTTTGTTTCTTTTTATTTTTTTATAATTTTTTGTTTTTTTTCTTATTTTCTTAATTTATATCTAAAAATTCCTCTGTGGAGTAGAAAGAGTTGTCATTCAGAAATTTTTTTAATTTCTTCTTAAATACTTGTTGGTTATCTGTCAGACTTTTGATACTATTTGGTAAGTGACCAAAGACTTTAGTGGCAGTATAATTCACTCCTTTCTGTGCCAAAGTTAGATTTAATCTTGAATAGTGAAGATCATCCTTTCCCCTAGTATTGTAGTTATGCACACTGCTATTACTTTCGAATTGGGTTTGGTTGTTAATGACAAATTTCATAAGAGAGTATATATACTGAGAAGTTACTGTGAGTATCCCTATGGTAATCGGCGCAACAGGCTTGGGTTATGATTTATCGGAGATTATACAAGGTTTCAAGGTTCCGAGGCAACGCTGTCTAGGGTGAACCTTCACTATAACGGATACAATGTTTCCACACACGTAAACCGCCGCACAAGATGACCACAAGGGATTGAAGGAAAGAAGTCAGTTCGGCACAGCCGTAGAGAGGGAACGACGGTCTTCTTGTGAAATTGCCTCCGGTTCGAGTGTTAAACGTCAGGAGCCAACTTCTACTAGGACTATACGGGGACACAGACTTACGCGGCCGACTACGATTCGTGACCATTTGCTGACACGTAGGCAGAGCGCCGAATCACTTGTCGATGGCCCCGGAAACATCGATACTGGGACGAGGATGACGTGCAGTATCTTCAGATAAACCTCGGTTTCAGCTGTATCGAGCTAATGGGAGTGAGAGAGTATGGCGTATGGGACAATGGATCCCGCGTGTTTCCAGGCAGGAGGTGGCTCAGGTATGATCTGAGCTGTGTTTACATGTTCCCAATTAGGCCCTGTTGTCCGGATCAAGGCACCAGTGACAGTTGTATGTCCTGTGTACATACTTTCCTACCAGCTGCATCACTTTTTCGTGTTAAAGTTCCGTGATAGAGATACCATAATTAACTTGTCAGTGGGACTTGCCATCGATCATTAGTCAGACGCAGGTGACATGACGAACTCCAGTGAACTCACGCCCCCACACCCTCACCCAACCACCCCTCCGAACACCCAGTCTTATTCCAATCTACCATTTACGGTGTGTCGTGGATGTCTACATACGCTCTATGATCTCAGCGTCAGCTACATAACAACAGCTGTAGGTATCACTGCAACAGAACTGGAGCAATATCTCTCCAAAACGAATCCAGTGCATCGTAGAATACTTTCCGCTAAATGTTAATCCATCCCTGAAGAGTCGCATACTGACGACAAGCAATTAACATCGCATCCTGTACCTTCCAACGACTTTTGGAAATTCATTGCAAGTGCTCAGTATTCTCCAGACGGGGATGCTACAAGAAAGGCGATGTGTATCAATGGGACGCTTACTCTCGAAAAGCTGCTAGTCTGAATTCGGAGTAAAAACAAAATATTTTCCCTGAGTTTCGTTTCACTTATTTCAAAAAGGCTGTAGTTGAAGAAATGTCTACTATACGCAGGGACGGCTTGCGAATTACGCACGTAGATATAGATCGCCTACGATAGGCTCGCACCTGCTGCGTTTTAATTAAGAACGATGACTTTAAACGTAAGTGTTGTAAAAGTGCCGATAGTGTGCCATAATTATTCTCACTTGTGGATAATAAAAACATGCAAAAACAATATTCCTTTGGGGAAGTGCATGGGGGCTTATTTATTAAATTTGAAAATAATTTTTTTTTAATTTTGGTAGCTGTATGTCCGATTACGCTGTGTCAAGTAAACGGTTGGCCCTGACTAGTATTATTACGCAATCTGACTGCATAGAACAACAACAAAGAATGAAAGAAAATTTCCGTTAACACAATTAATTAATTAAGTCCCCAGCAACTATAAAACCAACGCAACAACAAGCACAAGAGTAACTGTTCTGTGTGTGGAAGTGTGATTCAACGTACACATCTAGAACGGTTCTTCTTCAATAAGACAAGAAATTTTAAATATAATTTATACTGAAGTAATTAAAAAAAATTAGAAATACTATAATTGCGCAAGAAAACCAGAATTACACTCTAATACAAGAACACAAGCGAGATGCTTTGTTGACTGAACCTGTAATGACGCATTATTTAGGACACTGAGATAATAAAAAGAAAAGGAAAAATTTTTTTACTTTTACCTTCATATATTGACGAAAAGCACTCTAATCATTACAATATCTCCACACCGACTCGCTACTACCACATCTCAACAAGAACTCCCTACTACGACCTCTCGACAAGAACTCTTCACTACGACATCTCAGCAAGCACTGCCTACTACGAGTTCTCAACAAGCACTGCCCTCCGCTACTTCTCAAATAATCACTGCCAGTGGAGGCGGCGAAACAAAACTCTCTGGCGCTGTGGCTCAGTGTAGCCACCTTTCATATGCCCTTCCTCCATGGGCTAGAATTTGATGGTATTTTTGCCAGCATTGGTGGTGAAAACACCACCAAATTCATCAAAAAAAGTACAGACAAAAATAAAAGATAATATTAATACGTAAATATCACATAATTAGATAAAATTTTGGCTTTGCACTGACCTTTCAATAACCTAATATATAAAATACAGTAGGCAATACAAATACTTTCATACATGTGGCTTTACACAATAGTTTACACAATACACAAAAAATCAGTTTATACAAATGTTCACATAAAATACTTTTAATTAATCAAAAAAAAAAAAACAAATAGTTGATAGTTCCAGCCCAGCAATGGTCAACAGGTGCAAACACCAACAAGTGACATCATTTTAGTAAAAGCAGTTCCATCTGTGGCACCCAGTAATGTTGAACAGGTGCAGACAGCAAGAAGCAACATCATTTCAGTAGAAGCAGTCCATCAGTGGCACCCAGTAATGTTGAGCAGGTGCAGACACCAACAAGTGACATCATTTCGGTAGAAGCAGTTCCATTAGTGGCACCCAGCAAAGTTGAGCAGGTGCAGACAGCAACAAGTGACATTATTTCAGTAGAAGCAGTTCCATCTGTGGCACCCAGCAATGTTGAACAGGTACACACAGCAACAAGTCACATTTCTCAGCAGAAGCAGTTCCATTAGTGGAACCCAGCAATGTTGAACAGGTGCAGACACCAACAAGTGACATCATTTCAGTAGAAGCAGTCCATCAGCGGCACCCAGCAAAGTTGAGCAGGTGCAGACAGCAACAAGTGACATTATTTCTGTACAAGCAGTCCATCAGTGGCACCCAGCAATGTTGAGCAGGTGCAGACAGCAACAAGTGACATTATTCCAGTACAAGCAGTCCATCAGTGGCACCCAGCAATGTTGAGCAGGTGCAGACAGCAACAAGTGACATTATTCCAGTAGAAGCAGTTCCATCTGAGGCACCCAGCAATGTTGAACAGGTACACACAGCAACAAGTCACATTTCTCAGCAGAAGCAGTTCCATTAGTGGCACCCAGCAATGTTGAACAGGTGCAGATCCCAACGAGTGACATTATTTCAGTACAAGCAGTCCATCAGTGGCACCCAGCAATGTTCAGTAGGTCCAGAGAGCAGTCCATAATATTCACTATCACTGATCACACTGTTCATCAGAGTTTATAAGCGGAAATTAAACATGTCCTAGTGGCACCAATCATGTAGAAAAAGTACAAGTAACAGTCCATAATATTCACTATCCTAATCACACAGTTCATCAGCAGAAATTAATCATTTCTAAGTGGCACCCATTATGTTGAAAAAGTGCAGGTAACAGTCCATAATATTCACTATCACTAATCACACAGTTCATCAGCAGAAATTAAACATTTCTAAGTGTCACACATCAATGTTGAACAAGTGCAGGTAACAGTTCATAATATTCACCATCACTAATCAGACAGTTCAGGCATGAACAATAGTTTGAATGCACATACAAATGCTTTTACAAAATTATTCTCAATGCTCTTACACTAAACATACAAATTCTAATAAACACACAAAGGATATCAGATAATTGTCATATTAACTATTACAAATACTCAAATATCAGTAAACCTATAATATTTATGGGTGTCAGTGCAAGCCACTACAAATAAATAAAATAATATTTAGGAGATAGGTGGGTAGGATTAGGAAAGGAAAACACACTAAACACACTCACTCATCTTCATCCACATTAAGTACTACTGTGTAATTGAATAGTGTTAACTGTGTAAATGCAATTCTGTCAAAATTTGATGTTCATCATGTGTATCAAGTAGTAGTGGCAGCAATGTATAACAGTCAATAATAGTTAAGTCAACATCATAGTCATCATGTCAAGACCAATGTTTGCCAAGCCAGATCAAAATGTACGGTTGCTGAACAACTGTCAGTGAGCCAAGATATGCAATTACTTCCTCTCTCCAAAAAAAAAAAAAAAAAAAAAAAAAAAAAAAAAAAAAAAAAAAATATATATATATATATATATATATATATATATATATATATATATATATATATATATATACTGCTTATTGATTTAACAAAGTGTGTGTAGACAATCTTCCTTCTACTTGAGTGTTCTAGTCTGCTATCTTCATCCTCCTTGTTCCATATAGACCAACTAAAAAAAAATATGCACCTCACTTACTTTACTTCTTATCCACCAAAACTCCAATAATCATCAGCATCACGTAATCTCAATACTTCAATAATACCTCTTACGTCGATACACATAAATCTTATCATCAATATCATTTACCTTACCTCTTGTCCACAAAAACTCCAATAATCATCAACTTCATATAATCTCAATACCTCAATAATACCTCTTCAATACGTCGACACATATAAACCTTATCGCCAATATCATTTCACTTCCATAACAACTCTTTCCTCTAGTCAGTCTCCTCGAACAAGTATAGATAAAATCCTAATGCAAACCTCATCATCCCATACAATCAGAAGACACACTGTCAACACACAACCTCTGTGTAATCCATCTGACCCAAATCTTCTACTCATTATAAATTATAAGATGGATTTTGGTTACCTTGTCCATCATTAAATAAAAGCAATGCATACATGACCTCTAACAGACTTAGTTCGAATAACTCTCAGTAATTAAGTACGATTACGGAGTGTGAATGATCATAATATTTGACAGTGTGTACACCACTTCAAGAATTATGGCAAACAGAAGCAAACATGTGGAGTATTTCTTGTGTCAATTGTCACTTCCTATTTCAATTGCTCACGAAAAATGCAATGTAATAACTGTCAATGGTCTAAACCTAATTTTGGTATGTCATGTCGTTAGCTTCCTTCCTATTAGCATAAATTTATACAGCTTCCATAAAACCTCCAGCTCATGTGACTTCTATGAAGTTTCTTGTACTAATGTCGTTCGTCGAATTATAGCAGTTCATTTTCTTATCTTAAAAATATAAGGCACTGAGCGTAAGCAAAACATGCAATAGCGAGTAAATATACCAGCAGAGAACAGAATGTCAACAAGTGGATGCAGCACAATCCCTACAACGAGGCTCTGCCAAGCGAACAATCTATAATTAATACAATAGTGTGACCTAAACTCTATGTTTGTACACAGTATATCAGCATTTCTATATACCAAATTAAAGAGTAGTTATGACAACAAACAGAAATGTATAAATATGCAATCCATACGCATAGCAGCAAACATATCTTACGTAGTAAACAGGTCATTAGCATCATATCGGCATAAGCAAATAAATGTTCATATGACATCTTAATAAGTAAACATGAAGGCGCAAGCAGATAAATCACAAAGTATAACTTACATATATAACCACAGTCAGCACAATTAATCAGGTGACAATTATAATTTAAATAAATAAGCACAGCAGACACATAATGAAAACAATATGACATCAGTGAAAAAGCCGTGCAGCCAAGCGATGCATAATATATACAAATAACAACCCTGTTCATTAATAAAACTTTGACAAAAATCAGCAAATGTACGCAAGCACGTCGCTTCACAAGTAAATTCATAGAACATGAAATTAGCACAAAGTATGAATCACGTAATTGCGAGCAGCAAATTACGTCTAAAGTACGTACCTAAGTGGAAATATGTTACCTGAAAAAATAAACTCAATTAATAGTTACCTTTTCAGTTTATTAGTTTCTTCTTGGAAATTACATTCTTTCTGAAATTTTCTCAATAGCAAGTCCTCTTAACGTTGGAGACACACAGAATTTACCTGAAGTTCTTAAATATTTTATACAACCGTATCCTGAAAAATACTGAACGTTAATAACATAATTCATCAAGTCACTATAGCTTTATACTGAATTTAGTCGGAGAAATTAGACTGTGTATTTGTTTACGGCTGTCAGTGCATTCGCACTGAGCGCTCGATCAGCTGTAGGCGCATGACGTAGGAAGCAATTGTTTGCGGTCAACGACTGCCTTGTGCGGCGCGCAGACTTGACTGTTGCTTTGAGTATATGCCGCCGCCAAAACACAGCGCGGTATCCTTGTATTCTCTGCATGTTTACGTAAACTGTTGGTTTCTCGAAAGTATGTCATTCCACAAAAATTTTAACGTTAGATATATGATGTATTCCCTTAGAGCGTCGAGATTTAAGAGTTTCTACTTCAACAGTGTTATCATGTATAATTATGCGAATTATATATGGACCGTTATAAAGCAGAAAGAATTTGCGACACAAGCCTTTTCCTTTGTGAGACAAACGATGAGACTTAATTAACACCTTTTGACCAACTGACAAGATTTTTAAACGACCAGGACACTTAGCTGATTTCTCTCTTCTAGCAGCCGCAGATGCAATATTTTGTAGAGCCAGGTTGACAACTTCAGAATGCCGCAGTTTCCGTGAAGGCGGAAAAGGAACGATTTCAGATATGCGATTTGTCGGTGCTTTGTTTTTTAATATCAGTATAGGCGGTAAAGAAGTTGAGTCATTAGGAAGTTCATTCAGAATGTTTTGAAAAATATGAAGATACTGATCCCACGTTCTGTGATTCTGATGACAATAAAGATGACACAATTTATTGATTTCCTTCAACCATCTCTCTGAAGCGTTAGATTGAGGGTGAAAAAGTGAAATGAAAATTGGTGTAATTTTACGACGCCGTAGAGTACGAAGCCAAATTTTAGAACGAAACTGTGTTCCATTACCTGATATAACCTTATAAACATGACCCACTTCTTTAGGAAAATGTTTGATGAAAGCATTAGATACTGAACGAGCTGTTGCTTTGCGTAACGGTGTAAAACAGACATATTTTGATGTCAACTCCACTGCTACGAAAATGTACGCAAAACCATTAGTAGAACGAACCACTGGGCCGAACAAATCGACTGCAGCCATCTCCTTTAATTTCGCTGGAATGATAGGAAACAACGGTGCTCTGTGAGAAATTGTTGGCGGCTTAGCCTTTTGACATAATTTGCATTTGGCCAGAACATATCGAATATGTTTTTCCATATTGCTGAAGTAGCAATTTTCCCGTAATTTATGAAAGCATTTTCTGGGACCAAAGTGTGCATAACTGAAATGTGTGTACCAAATCAGTTTATTAACTCACTCATCAGGAATACAAACTAACCAAACAGAGTTGTCGACCGATTTTCGTTTAAAAAGAACTTTCCAGATAGTTCGCAAAAACGATGTGTGGCCAAATTGTCCAATCTAACAAAGCGTCTAGGAAAATTAGAGACACCAAGGAAACTACGAACATCACGTTTTGTGGTAGGAACAGCATAATTACGAATAGCGTCTAGTTTCTCTGGATCAGGAAGAATACCTTCTGTAGAAATAATGTGACCGAGAAATTTCACCTGAGAACGACCAAATTCCAATTTTTCCATGTTCACTGTAATGCCAACTCTTGCAAAGATACGTAATAATGAATCCAAAAATTTGTTGTGCTCACTCCAAGAACGTTTAGCGATAAGAATATCGTCAACACATGAAGTAATATTGTCACGAAGATAAACAGGTAAAATTTCGTTTAAGCTACGAACGAATGCTGCTGAAGATACAGTAAGTCCAAATGGTAATTTCCGAAACCTCTTTTGGGTAAATTAGTCATATCCAGTTATTGTTTACTTACTCTCTAGATAGATTGATAGTCGAAGAGTTGTTTTGACAGATGCAAAGAATAGTAAAAGAGTAGGCAGCGGTGCAGAAAACTAAAAGGGAAATAGCACCACTACAGCTCGGGGCCCTATGCACGCTACGGCACATATTCACTTAGTGTAGTGAATCCCCTGAGGACCTTAATAGCTGCACATAATTTCCAGTTTGTGACTTAGTGGCCAATTTGGTGGAAGTGCGTACATAAATTGATCTAACCATGCACATGGATGTATGTCATTCTTAAAATTGCCAAAGATCTTAAATTTCCGAACAGTTAAGAAGTGTTTATAGTCAAAGTTTTCGCCTCGTGGCGACAAAGACCTACCGCGACTGTTCCAGTCCGAATGTCGATTATTGTCAAGTTCGCGCGCCTGGCGCTCTCTTGTTGCTTCTCGTAAACGAAATAAATTATTTTCTTCAAAGCTCTCTGCTATCTGTGATTCTAAATTTCTTTTGCCGTCTTTTCCTACGATTTCGCCTTCAATTTGTTTGACTTGCTTATTTAATGCCTCAAATTCCTTTTTCACGCGTTCATTAAATTTTCCCTGATTTTCAATATGCTTATTTATGTTCTGGTACTCTTCGGTTTCTGCAAAAGGTAATGGAGCTGTATCATCCGAATCTCTGTCCCCATGTAAACTAAGATTTGTCAATTTATCTGAAATCTCCTCAACTCTTTCCGATAAGTTTACGTCTTCCGTAAGTGTCGCGACTCGGGTTTCAGCATTGACACATTTAGTAGTTAACTGTCCATACTGTTGCGTTAAGTTATTTATTCTGTCATTTGGTACGGATTCCTCGATTCTTTCAAGTATTTCTTCCTTATCGTGTGCACGTTGTAAATTTAACTCTGAATATTTTTGCACTATCACGCGATCTTTTTCTTCCCGATCTCTGTCCTGTTCCTCTTGTCTAATTTCTGTTGAAATTAAACTATTATTGTGAGCCCTCAAAATCGGTTGTACTTCTTCTCTAATTTCTTTCTTTGATTTATCTTTCATGTTTTTGAAACATGTCCCTATTCGTGAGCCTAACTGTGTTTCCATTGTTTCCATCTCGGTTTTACTTGTTCCTATTTATGAGCCTAACCCTCTTATCATTGCTCTTAATTCAGATCCCACTGTTTTTAATTCAGATCCCAAATTTAATATTGCACTCATCAACTGCTCCATTTCTTCTGTCGTTAACCACGTAATCTGAAAATTTTACGATGGTGAAAAATATTGAACTGTTTCCGGACTATTTTCCTTACTTATTAAATTGTTTTCAACTTCATTATTCATCATCCTGTTCTCCTGTGTTGGCGAGTTCGCCATGTCAACAATTTCGTTATTCTGACTATTAATCATTTTGCCTGTTTCATCGATCGCGTAATCATTTACAAAACATACAAAATTCGTCACTATACGAAAATTACACAGAATGACACTTTATCTCCAACAATACCATTCACACGAAATGTTTCCTTCAAACACGATTAACGAACAATTGAAATAATTGCACTAAATTGTCAAACGCGTATATACAAGACATCAAAAATTAATTTTTGAAAAATACCATTAGAAGAACGCCAATTACCAAATCTACACATGCAATATAGACTACAATTACTAAACTACAAATTACTACAACAATACTACTGTCTAATATTTTTACAATCAGAAGAATTCCAAGGGACGATCCGAAGCAGCGGTCGCCACGTGCATGGGGGCTTATTTATTAAATTTGAAAATAATTTTTTTAATTTTTGGTAGCTGTATGTCCGATTACGCTGTGTCTCGTAAACGGTTGGCCCTGACTAGTATTATTACGCAATCTGACTGCATAGAACAACAACAAAGAATGAAAGAAAATTTCCGTTAACACAATTAATTAATTAAGTCCCCAGCAACTATAAAACCAACGCAATAACAAGCACAAGAGTAACTGTTCTGTGTGTGGAAGTGTGATTCAACGTACACATCTGGCACGGTTCTTCTTCAATAAGACAAGAAATTTTAAATATAATTTATACTGAAGTAATTAAAAAAATTAGAAATACTATAATTGCGCAAGAAAACCAGAATTACACTCTAATACAAGAACACAAGCGAGATGCTTTGTTGACTGAACCTGTAATGACGCATTATTTAAGACACTGAGATAATAAAAAGAAAAGGAAAAATTTTTTTCTTTTACCTTCATATATTGACGAAAAGCACTCTAATCATTACAATATCTCCACACCGACTCGCTACTACCACATCTCAACAAGAACTCCCTACTACGACCTCTCGACAAGAACTCTTCACTACGACATCTCAGCAAGCACTGCCTACTACGAGTTCTCAACAAGCACTGCCCTCCGCTACTTCTCAAATAATCACTGCCAGTGGAGGCGGCGAAACAAAACTCTCTGGCGCTGTGGCTCAGTGTAGCCACCTTTCAGAAGTCACTATAAAACATGAGTGTAAGGCATCGTTAACCGGAAAGCCTCATACGGGGAAGTTTGGCCTCCAAGTGCAAGTCTTCATTCAGTCGACGCTACATTGGGCGACTAGCGCGTCGCTGATTAGGACGAAATGATGATGAGGACAACACAACACCCAGTCCCCGAGCACAGAAAATCTCCAACCCTGCCGGGAACCGAACCCGGACCCGCTTGCAGAGGAGGCGAGCACGTTACCACTCAGCTAAGCAGGCGGACGGTAGTCACTATGATCACTAAGCACAAGAAGAACAGAAAATTAGAGCTGCGTAATCCTACATACATCGAAGACTGTAACCCGTGCCAGTTATGCGTCACTACTGGGCGAAGAAGGTAATCATCAAAAGCCCTGACGAACTATCGTCTGAGAATAATACAGTATAAAAAATCACATAAAATTAAATAAAACCGATGGGCCTCGAAGGAATTATCCGAAAGGGACGAAAATCGGTAAATGCGATGTCCTTGTACCGGGAAACAAACAATTTCAGAAAAATTGGGTGCTTTATTCAAGAGAAAGAGCATTACAGACTGAGCAAGTCAATAACGCTTTGGTCCACCTAGGGCCCTTATGTTAGTAGTTATTCGCCTTGGGATTGACTGAAAGAACTGCTTGATTTTGGAAATTTGTGGTGAGTTCCTGTAGGACCAAACTGCTGAGGTCATCGGTCCCTAGAATTACACGCTATTTATTCTAACTTAAAGTAACTTACGCTAAGGACAACACACACATCCATGCCTGATGGAGAACTCGGACCTCCAACGGGGGGAAGCCGAGTTGTATGATGTCCTCCTGAGAGATATCGTGCCGAATTCCGTCCAATTGGTGCGTTCGATCCTCAAACTCCCGAGATGATTGGTGGGCCCTTCCCATAATACTCCAAATGTTTTCAGTTGCGAAGATACCTGGCTACCGTCCAGGCGAAGGCAGGATCTGGCAAGCTCTAAGACAAGAACCCGTGGTCTAGGGTCTATGCGATTTTTGCCGGCACGGTAGCTCAGCGTGTTCGGTCGGAGGTTTAGCTGCCCTCTGTAATAAAAGAACTGAGTCAATTGATCAACAACGAACTTAAACGGATGTCTTACGACGTCCACCCCGAGCAGATGCAACGAACAAAAGGGAACAAAATGAGATTCTTTAAAAAAGAAAAAAAGATGGGGTAGCGTCTTTGATTCATAATCAAAACGTCTCCGGTCCCGGGTTCGATCCCCGCCACTGCCTAAATTTTGATAAATAATCAGGATTGGCGGCCGAAGACTTCCGTCATAAGAAGTCAGACTCATTCTGCCAACGGCCTTGTCAAAGAGGGCGGAGGAGCGGATAGAGGTTCAGGGCACTCTCTTGTCCTAGGGCTGGGAAATTGTCCCTAAAGGCGGAAGAATCAGCAATGATCAACGACATGAGGATGCAGAAGGCAATGGAAACCACTGCATTAAAGACACGTAACGTGTATCCACAGGACATGTGCCCTGTAATAGAAGAAGTGTCATAATGATCTCTCCATTGGCAAAAGATTCCGGAATAGTCCCCCATTCGGATCTCCGGGAGGGGACTGCCAAGGGGGTGGTTACCATGAGAAAAAGATTGAATAATCAACGAAAGTATAACGTTCTACGAGTCGGGGCGTGGAATGTCAGAAGCTTGAACGAGGTAGAGAAACTAGAAAATCTGAAAAGGGAAATGCAAAGGCTCAATCTAGATATAGTAGGGGTCAGTGAAGTGAAGTGGAAGGAAGACAAGGATTTCTGGTCAGATGAGTATCGGGTAATATCAACAGCAGCAGAAAATGGTATAACAGGTGTAGGATTCGTTATGAATAGGAAGGTAGGGCAGAGGGTGTGTTACCGTGAACAGTTCAATGACCGGGTTGTTCTAATCAGAATCGACAGCAGACCAACACCGACAACGATAGTTCAGGTATACATGCCGACGTCGCAAGCTGAAGGTGAACAGATAGAGAAAGTGTATGAGGATATTGAAAGGGTAATGCAGTATGTAAAGGGGGACGAAAATCTAATAGTCATGGGCGACTGGAATGCAGTTGTAGGGGAAGGAGTAGAAGAAAAGGTTACAGGAGAATATGGGCTTGGGACAAGGAATGAAAGAGGAGAAAGACTAATTGAGTTCTGTAACAAGTTTCAGCTAGTAATAGCAAATACCCTGTTCAAGAATCACAAGAGGAGGAGGTTTACTTGGAAAAGGCCGGGAGATACGGGAAAATTTCAATTAGATTACATCATGGTCAGACAGAGATTACGAAATCAGATACTGGATTGTAAGGCGTACCCAGGAGCATGACTCAGATCACAATATAGTAGTGATGAAGAGTAGGCTGAAGTTCAAGACATTAGTCAGGAAGAATCAATACGCAAAGAAGTGAGATACGGAAGTACTAAGGAATGACGAGATACGTTTGAAGTTCTCTAACGCTATAGATACAGCAATAAGGAATAGAGCAGTAGGCAGTACAGTTGAAGAGGAATGGACATCTCTAAAAAGGGCCATCACAGAAGTTGGGAAGAAAAACATAGGTACAAAGAAGGTAGCTGCGAAGAAACCATAGGTAACAGAAGAAATACTTCAGTTGATTGATGCAAGGAGGAAGTACAAACATGTTCCGGGAAAATCAGGAATACAGAAATACAAGTCGCCGAGGAATGAAATAAATAGGAAGTGCAGGGAAGCTAAGACGAAATGGCTGCAGGAAAAATGTGAAGACATCGAAAAAGCTATGATTGTCGGAAGGACAGACTCAGCATACAGGAAAGTCAAAACAACCTTTGGTGACATTAAAAGCAACGGTGGTAACATTAAGAGTGCAACGGGAATTCCACTGTTAAATGCGGAGGAGAGAGCAGATAGGTGGAAAGAATACAATGAAAGCCTCTGTGAGGGTGAAGATTAGTCTGATGTGATAGAAGAAACAGGAGTCGATTTAGAAGAGATAGGGGATCCAGTATTAGAATCGGAATTTAAAAGAGCTTTGGAGGACTTACGGTCAAATAAGGCAGAAGGGATAGATAACATTCCATCAGAATTTCTAAAATCTTTGGGGGAAGTGGCAACAAAACGACTATTCGCGTTGGTGTGTTGAATATATGAGTCTGGTGACATACCATCTGACTTTCGGAAAAGCATCATCCACACAATTCCGAAGACTGCAAGAGCTGACAAGTGCGAGAATTATCGCACAATCAGCTTAACAGCTCATGCATCGAAGCTGCTTACAAGAATAATATACAGAAGAATGGAAAAGAAAATTGAGAATGCGCTAGGTGACGATCAGTTTGGCTTTAGGAAAAGTAAAGGGACGAGAGAGGCAATTCTGACGTTACGGCTAATAATGGAAGCAAGGCTAAAGAAAAATCAAGACACTTTCATAGGATCTGTCGACCTGGGAAAAGCGTTCGACAATATAAAGTGGTGCAAGCTGTTCGAGATTCTGAAAAAAATTGGGGTAAGCTATAGGGAGAGACGTGTCATATACAATATGTACAACAACCAAGAGGGAATAATAAGAGTGGACGATCAAGAACGAAGTGCTCGTATTAAGAAGGGTGTAAGACAAGGCTGTAGCTTTCGCCCCTACTCTTCAATCTGTACATCGAGGAAGCAATGATGGAAATAAAAGAAAGGTTCAGGAGTGGAATTAAAATAAAAGGTGAAAGGATATCAGTGATACGATTCGCTGATGACACTGCTATCCTGAGTGAAAGTAAAGAAGAATCAAATGATCTGCTGAACGGAATGAACAGTCTGATGAGAACACAGTATGGTTTGAGAGTAAATCGGAGAAAGACGAAGCTAATGAGAAGTAGTAGAAATGAGAACAACTACCGGCCATAATTTGGGGAAGAAATTTCTGAGAATGTACGTCTGGAGTACAGCGTTGTAAGGTAGTGAAACATGGACTGTGGGAAAACCGGAACAGAAGAGAATCGAAGCATTTGAGTTGTGGTGCTATAGACGAATGTTGAAAATTAGGTGGACTGATAAGGTAAGGAATGAGGAGGTTGTACGCAGAATCGGAGAGGAAAGAGGAATATGTGGAAAACACTGATAAGGAGAAGGGACAGGATGATAGGACATCTGCTAAGACATGAGGGAATGACTTCCATGGTACTAGATGGAGCTGTAGAGGGCAAAAACTGTAGAGGAAGACAGAGATTGGAATACGTCAAGCAAATAATTGAGGACGTAGGTTGCAAGTGCTACTCTGAGATGAAGAGGTTAGCACAGGAAAGGAATTCGTGGCGGGCCGCATCAAACCAGTCAGTAGACTGATGACCAAAAAAAAAAAAAAAAAAAAAAAAAAAAAAAAAAAAAAAAAAAAAAGCAAGCAGTAGTAACTCTCGCCGTATTGGGCTGGCGTTATCTTGCTGAAATGTAAGCCCAGGTTGGTGTGCCACGAAAGGCAACAAAACGAGGCTGAGAATATCACCAACGTACAACTGTGCTATAAGGGAACCGGGATGATAACCATAGGGGTCCTGGTATGAAAAGTAATGACATCCCAGACGAGATCATTCCTGGTTTTCGGGCTGTTGTCAGGCGATTGTCGGGCGACAGTCAGTTTGGAATCTCATTGAAGTGAGTAGAACTATCTTTAGCGATGAGGCCCGCTTCGAACGTTGCCCCGACGACCAGTGAAAACGTGTCTGGAGACATTCCGGACTGTGGAGTGATACCAGCGTGACTGTAGCCCTCCACATGGCCCAACAACAAGGCTTAATGGTCTCGGGCGTTATTTCTTTTTGTAGTAGGATTACTTTAGCTATCTTCCTTGGCACCGAAACAGCATAGCGGCATGTCGACGATGTTCTACGTCCTGTTTTATTGTCCTTCATGGTAAGCCAGCCGGCCGCTGTGGCAGAGCGGTTCTAGGCACTTCAGTCCGGAACCGCGCTGCTGCTACAGTAGCAGGTTCGAATCCTGTCTCGGGTATGGATGTGTGTGATGTCCTTAGGTTAGTTAGGTGTAAGTAGTTCTAAGTCTAGGGGAGCGATGACCTCAGTTGTTAAGTCTCATAGTGTTTAGAGCCAATTGAACCATTTATTTTTAACCATGCCAAGGATAGCTTACATTTCAGCAATGTAATGCCCACCCATACACGACGAGAGATTTATTGCTTGTGTCGTGCTTAACAATCTCTATTTTGGCGAACAAGGTCGGCAGATCTGTAACCAGCTGAGAAAGATTGGTGAATCATAGGCAAGGCCCTCCAACCACCTCTGGATTTTGACGATCTAACGCGCCATTCCGAAAGAAATTGGCACTATATTCCTCAGGAGGGCATCCAACAAGACTATTAATCGATGTCGAGCAGTGTAGCTGCTAGCATAAGGGTTTGTGGTCGACCAACGCGTTATAGACTTATTCAGTTTGTCAGGCTTTTTCTTTTTGATTCGTCATTCAATTTTTTTTAAAGTGTAACCATTTGTTAGTCTGTTCATGGAAATCACATCTATCGATTTCCGCTCCATTGGGATAATTCCTTCACGGTGCGTAATTTTCTACCTTAATGCGTGACCGCAAATTAAGGAAAGTATCACCTCCATGCGTGGAAGCAGCTAATAGTCCCATTGTTTTTTTCCTCATTTATCCTCTGAGCTGCCCTTCCATTAGTAAAATGTTCGAGGAGCAGAACGGTAGTCCTAATTAAAAACTGGCTATGGAAATGCGGCAATGAAAATTCAGAGCAGAATGGTGGATTCATTTGTCTTCGTTACATTGCGGCCAACTGCTTAGCTGGAACAACAGATTCGCCGAGCCCCCCCGTAAACCGGCTGTACGGTGCGGGCACCGCGCAGCCGGGCCGTCAATCAAAGCAGATAAGGCGATCACGTGGCCGTGATGAACGGTGGCGCCCCGCGGACTCCATCTAGCGGCCGTTGAGGCCGAGGAGCGCAGACAGAGGCTCCGGGTAGGCCGCTGACAACTGGAGGGTCTGACATGTGGTTACCGATTCTGGTCAAGTTTCGCCGGGACATTCAGTATTTCAGATAAAGAGACACGTACTTCGGCTTTTTGTTCGTCACTCCTTAGTTTTTGAAAAAAAGAAACTTAGGTCACATTTGATAACCGAAAATCGTATTTTCAGTGGTATACATCGAAAGATCGTCTAAAAACAGACATTTTTATATAATATTTAGAGTTAATAACTGTTTCGTGTTTCCATGTCTTAGCTTGGGTACCTCTCGTTCTATGCTTTCATCAGAGTGAGATCGTCGGTCAAGCGGCCAAGGCATTAGACTACCAAACTAGTGGTCCCCTGTTCGGCAGAACTGTAATGAATTCCATCGCACAGAAACGCTTCCGGCTTGGAATACTTTTTCCGCACACCGCGGGAGAAACACTTCACTGAGCCGTCGGTAAACTCGATGATCTACATCGATTGGAAAGAGGGAAAACCGCGACTCGTTGGACCTCACTACACACTTCCAGTCAGCTATTGATCCATTTCCTTGTTGTTTGGCCCACTGAAGACGTGCGGGTCACTGCATCACGGTAAGCTATGATCTTTTGGGAGGTACCCTACTCCTGATTTTCGCAATGTTAGCTCCGGAACTGTTAGAGATGCATTCACCAACAGCGGCCATACCTGTTGGGTTTGAAATCGATTATCATTGACAAGGCGTGACACTTTTTGCCACTTACGACCTTTTTACGATCACTTTTCTTGCGCAGCGTTACTTATAGAGACGGTGGATAGTCCGTGTTAATATACCGACAAATCAGGCTACTTCAATGACGGTATGGTCATGGGAACGTCGAAGGATGAAGGCTCATTGCAACGATTGTGTCATTTGTCCCCGTTGGCTGCACTGATTCCGTACAGCTGACTGTCACATACACACTACTTTCACTTCCGTCGTGCAGGTCACTGGCGCAGGATCACAGGAGCACCCGCTACAAGTTCTACAACAATCCAATTCAGCCTGTATTCTCGTTTAAGTGTGTAACTAATATTTGGCTGGTGGCCTTACAAATTTTCATGGAGATAATGCTCAGTCCCTTCGTTTCCTAAATACAGGGTGTTACAAAAAGGTACGGCCAAACTTTTAGGGAACATTCCACACACACAAAGAAAGAAAATATGTTATGTGGACATGTGTCCGGAAACGCTTACTTTCCATGTTAGAGCTCATTTTATTACTTCTCTTCAAATCACATTAATCAGGAAATGGAAACACACAGCAACAGAACGTACCAGCGTGACTTCAAACACTTTGTTACAGGAAATGTTCAAAATGTCCTCCGTTAGCGAGGATACATGCATCCACCCTCCGTCGCATGGAATCCCTGATGCGCTGATGCAGCCCTGGAGAATGGCGTATTGTATCACAGCCGTCCACAATAGGAGCACGAAGAGTCTCTACATTTGGTACCGGGGTTGCGTAGACAAGAGCTTTCAATTGCCCCCATAAATGAAAGTCAAGAGGGTTGAGGTCAGGAGAGCGTGGAGGCCATGGAATTGTTCCGCCTCTACCAATGCATCGGTCAACCAATCTGTTGTTGAGAAGCGTACGAACACTTCGACTGGAATGTGCAGGAGCTCCATCGTGCATGAACCACATGTTGTGTCGTACTTGTAAAGGCACATGTTCTCGCAGCACAGGTAGAGTATCCCGTATGAAATCATGATAACGTGCTCCATTGAGCGTGGGTGGAAGCGTAGGTGACGAAACTAAAATGAACTCTAACATGGAAATTAAGCGTTTCCGGACACATGTTCACATAACATCTTTTCTTTATTTGTGTGTGAGGAATGTTTCCTGAAAGTTTGGCCGTACCTTTTTGTGACACCCTGTATATCACGGGCAAGTTGAAGAAACCTCGTTAAGCACTATCTTTGCAAGTTACCTGACCTCATCTTTGCCGAGCGCATCTGACACACCATCGGCTTACATGTATACACCTGAGGCTGTGTTCACAGTGGCACCGACAATGGTCGTCAGACGCCGTCGCCAGAGGTCGCCCGATAACATCGGCCGACAGCTTGGTCACCCTGTGTCCGATCTCCTTCGTCAATTTTTGGTGGGATTAAGGAGGTTAATCCTGGTTAGAATATGTTCAACGTATGAAGCAGGCTATATTTCAACGTCCAAGGAAGGGATGGATACCACGACGTCTGAGTGTTTGGCGACGTGCGCTGCAGCACCGCGTTTGCTGTTATAAAGATGCCGAATGCACGTAAATGAGCTATATCTGCCTCGAAAATAACGTGGCAAGTAATTTGTACTGCGTTCTCTGTTACAGCAATTATCATACGAGTTTTATGAGTATATGAGAAGAAGTGGAAAACAGCATGTCACAAAATTTAAAAACGTTTTAACTTTGCGATGGCAATTTCCTTTTCCCACCATCCAATAGCTTCAGAAGGGGCCACCACCTTTGAAGCTAATGTGCCGTAATTGACGTTTTATACATGTGGATTATGAACATATGTAGTTCCAACGATAGACCACATTAAGAGTCTCTCCAAAACACGTTGTACAGCTGTATCGTTTACTGTGCTACAGTGGTACAATGTGCTGCTTCGATGTCTAAAGGTTTTTTCCACTGAGGCAATGATGAAATAATGGTTAATTTATGTGGTGGAAGTAGACAATGTTTCTATTACATAATGCACGGATAAAGTTTGTGTGTGAGTGCGCAAGTATTATTCAACAAATGAAAGGTAGATTTGTGGTTTCACAGCAACTCACTTTATTCTAAAAATGGTGAAAATTAAGCAACACTAGCAGTAAGTTCAGAAAAGCAGATTCTAGCACCGATAGATTCAATGGTCCTTAAACACTTGCCTAGTGGATTTGGGAAAGAATGTAACAAGGTTCCTTATTTCGCAGAATTTGAGCTGCAGGATCGAAAATATCAGCTTCTAATTTAGTCTTCAGGGCATTGTAAACAGCATCCAATTTATCACACAGAAGCTTTGAAATTGTACTTTTCAGAACGTGATATGAGCCTAAATACTGGGAAATTGTAATCGCCATATGTCAAATATCGTAGCACCTCTTCTCGTTTTATTTTAGAGAGAACTACATCGTCAACGTGAGTATCGGTTTTTTAATAGAGCTCGAATCACACCTCTAAAATCACTCAAAAGCGGCTTTCGTTATCCGAAAGTGTTTCAGCTCTGGCTCTTCGGCTTTTCATAGTCGAGATGATTCTTGGAGATCCTCAGATGCAAGATTACAAACACTATGTCATGCTAAATTAATTTGTCGTCATGCACACATACGACAGTAAACTTCGATGACTCATTCAGCATACGCATGAAATACAAACATAAAGCTTAGAATAAGATACTGTGAACACCTAAAGTACTGAAAACTGGAAACACTCACAGGACCACTTTCAAGCCACCTCACGTAACAGACCCAGAATCACCACCCTATTGGCATCAAACAGCGGGTAAGCGTTAATAACGTATTTTACGGACTATATCACGCCTTTTTGCCTTCGAAAAATTCCCTTCATAATTCACGTGCGTCTTATATTCGAAATTAATGTAAAAATGTCCAGTTTTTTATTTTAATTTCCCACCAGTCTTAAATCGGCCGTATATTCGATTCCGCGGGTAACCTGTCTCTAACTGGCAACGTTGGATTCAACTGGTAGCAACAGTGCACCGATGCGACGAACACGAGTTGTGGGGATTCACAAAGTTGCTGACACTGTGTCCCTCCCTCCCGGTATAACAAACCCATAACGCTATCTAGCCTATGATGCGTCATTGTGTTGTACGGTACGAGTGAACTAGAATTGAAATCTATTTGTGTTATCGGTAACAGTACAATATTTTTGTAAATAGCTAGTTTCATATTGAAAAAAAATAAAAATAAAATAAAATGGATCCACAAGATACGGGCTATAAATTGAAAGTAATAGCATATGCAGAAGAATATGGTGAAACAGCAGCTGAGCAGCATTTCGGTCCTCCACCAACAGAAAAAAAAACATTCGCGATTGGTGGTGGTGGGGGAAGGAGGGGGGGTGGTAGTAAAGCTGTACTGAAAAAAATGAGGAATACTAAATATGCAGTTAGAAGACTGAATGTAAAACGGCAAAAACTAGAACATGAGGATTTTAAAGGATTTTAAAGGTCAGTGCGGTTTTACATACTAAGGATTTTATAATCTGGTTTTGCAATCAAATAATAAAAACGGTA
This sequence comes from Schistocerca piceifrons, assembly GCF_021461385.2. Lineage (NCBI taxonomy): Eukaryota > Metazoa > Arthropoda > Insecta > Orthoptera > Acrididae > Schistocerca > Schistocerca piceifrons. Next base: position 150,100,711 of record NC_060145.1, on the reverse strand, counting down.
CAAAATTTATTTTTTAAATAAATTGCCTAAAAGTTTAGGTGCCTACTTACCAGCGTCTTATAGTCTGTAAAATACAGTAATGATTTGTAGATAGCTAATGTCCAGCTACAACATCCAAAAAAAGATCCACTACAGTATCTCAGTATCTTTCTGCATAAGATACGCCAATCTTCTCACTTGAACATATTATTTTCTGAGTTTATAATTCACGCAAAAAATTTTCGACAAAAATGTTGCCTACATGTGTTTTCTTAAAAACATGTGATTTCAGTCCGTAGATTCCAAACTATATCCCTATTACGTCAGATGCCATAAACTCCTTCTTTGACTAAGCTTAACAGTTTGTCACTGTCCATGTTCCGTGTCGTGTCGGTCGATGCGGCCGAAGAAAGCAAACTGATCTGAATTTCACCGACTGTCATCCGAAGCGTGTATTTTCGGGCGATGAGATGAAGTACTTTGTGACTACGCACGTAGTGGCGTTCTGATTTGAAAAGATCTGCCGTCTTCGGTCGATGTCGGTCGTCGGCGGACCACGCCGTAGCCGCAGATGTAGCTGCGATCTTTCTCTGCAAGTCGTCGTCGGCTGTTGGATTTTCGCAGGTTGCCTTTTCAGCGCTCACTGTGATTCGTTTAGCCCTCACGAAAACCGTCGCAGATGTGAATGCTACTTGGTACACGACGTCTCCAGCGAGAAACGCAGTATTCATAGTCCTATTGTGTCTCGTCATGTCAATGACTGCTTCACAATGACATAGATAGGAAAGATTCGAACATAAAAACTCTACAAATCAGGGCCACAAACGTTACTATATTAGTTCGTCTCTCTTCTCCTCCTCCTCACAGTGATTCACAAAAGCCGGCCGGAGTGGCCAAGCGGTTCTAGGCGCTACAGTATGGAACCGCGCGACTGCCACGGTCGCAGGTTCGAATCCTGCCTCGGGCATGGATGTGTGTGATGTCCTTAGGTTAGTTACGTTTATGTAGTTCTAAGTTCTAGGGGACTGATGACCTCAGAAGTTAAGTCCCATAGTGCTCAGAGCCATTTGAACCATTTTTGATTCACAAAATGCACAATAAAACGTGTTCCTTAAAAAAAAACACTAACGTTTTCGCTCCGCAATTCTAGAACACTTGTTTCTGCAGACGCAGTGCAGTGGCTTCATTCTGGAATCCACTTCTCATCTCTCTATACAGACTTTAATCGAGTCATCAGGCGCGAAAGCTTGCATACATTTTTTCACCACCTCGCGGCCCTGCTACCCGTAACGAAGTGCTGCAAACGCTGGCAGATGTCTCACAGCTTCTCTGTGATGCACTGTGGGCTGCCAGCGATACACTTCTCTTTTTCTTTTAACTGCTAAATACTACGTGACCATCATTGCCTAGCTACTATTGCTGCATACACTCCATATGAAAAATTAAATACATGAAACTACAAAATTGATAATGTTACAAACACTCTAAGACAAAATAAAACTAGGCACCACGAAGAAGCTCAGAAAATTAGTCACAAACTGATTTTCATACAGTTATCGACGAAATATGCAAACCCGTCAGGGTAGCCGAGAGCGCTAACGCGCTGCTTCCTGGACCCGGGTAGGCGCGCCGGCCCCGGATCGAATCCAACTGGCGAATTAACTGCGAGGGCCGATGTGCCGGCCAGCCTGGATGTGGTTTTCAGGCGGTTTTCCACATCCCGATAAGTGAATACCGGGCTGGTCTCCATGTTCCGCCTCAGTTACACGGCTCGCAGACATCTGAACACATTCGCACTATTCCACGGATTACACTCGACGCAGACAGTTGGGGTCCACTCATTCCATCCCAGGGCGTACGGGGTGGCGGCCACCCTTTAACCATTGACATGCCAAATCCGATTAACGATGGCTGGCCCTACGTAACTGCGGGACACGGCTCAAGCGATAGATGGATAGAATCGACGGAATATGCAAATCTGAAAAATTTGGCAGCCGATGGATGAACGTTTGACGCTGCAGCGCATTTTCATCGCGCAGCTGGAAAGGGTAGTAAAAAGGGAATTTGTTCATACCAATGCATAAAGTCTTTGAGAATTTCATTCCGTGTACTCAATTGGACAGCAAATGTGCCCTGCAGACAGGCACATGAACATTATACGCTGATCAGCATTTGAGAGCGGACGTGTAGTTAGTCTCAAAGAAGTCGGTTGGACTAATCGGCCAATCACTCGATGTTTGAACAGGAGCAGTGCTACTATCCAACGACGTTGGCAGGCATGGGTGAACTATGCACGAACACCCTATCAAAAAGAAAGCAATGGAGAGAACGTGAAAAAGCATCTCAGAGCCCCGGATTCATCATTATCATCGATACGCCGTGCAACTGCTGTTTCATTGAGCACAAGGACCATCAACAGGCGGCTCTCAGAAAGGGGGTGGAGCTCACGGCGCCCCGCTGAAGTCAGTATACTAAAGTGTTTTCCAGCTGCGTCACTAGGCATTCTTTCTTATTCCAGATACGTTGATGATATTCTAATCATCTAATAAGGACCCGCTGACGGTGTTGATCGTATGTTTAATCTATTCAATGATCTTCATCAGAAAATTTCTTTCACTATCGAATTTGAAAATGAGGTCCGTCAATTAAACTTCCATGACTTGCCGCTTACTATAGAAACAAATAAAATTTCTTTCAATATTTTTCGTAAAGTAACATACACCGACCAGATCGTTCCTACATCTTCTACTCATCCACAGTCTTATAAAAAAGCCTTCTTTCATTCTGCTGTTGACCGAGCCATTTCCATCCCACTTTCTAAAGGAAAGTTCAACGACGAAACCAATTTACTTAAAACAATAGCAGTTAACGAGTATAAACCTAACATAGTAGATGACGTCCTTAAAAAGAAAACTGGTAAAAGAATTACTACGCTAGGCACTTCTGTTATCGAGTTTAACTCAAAAAATATTTCTCTATTCCTTTCGTGGGGCCTATCTCTTATCAGATACAATGCATTCTTCGAAAGAAATACGATTGCAACATTGCATTTTCCACTAATAACAATTTGAAAAACAAACTTCATTCATAATTTACGTTCTATTCGTTCCCCTTTACAAAATTCTGGTGTTTACAAAATTGTCTGCGATACTTGCTACTGTTACCATATATGACAAACTGGACGTGTCTGCACTACCAGATATAAAGAACACTTGCTAAGAAAAAAATGACACTAGCCCCCAAAATTGGTCTTTAGCCGACCATCTTCTAAGTACAGGTCATTAACCTAAAGCCATCAGCGAGAACAACATTTTGCCAAGCGAAAAGAAAGGGCTTAGACTAGATATTCTAAAAGAATTAGAGATTTTCAAGCATTTTGCTTGAAACGATAGCCTCATCCTTAAGGAAGAGCTACAGCTACGTAACAAAAGCTATTTCAACGGTATGAAGCCGTTACTCGATATCTGACTTCGGGTCTCCTTGGGCAGGTTGCAGAAATGTTCTTTTCCTTCTAAGGTAGTCTTATGTTTTTTAATTATCAAATGCTTCTTGGCTGTATTTCACGTCAATATTGCTTTCTACAACCTGTCATTCAGTCCTATCTACATTCTCATAATGATGTTTTCATATTTTATCTTACTGTTATAAGCTTTGATGTAGACAAAACGTTATGTTGTATGCTACTATCAAACAAACATTGCTTTGCATTATGTACCAAATACTGTTTATTTAAAATCATTTCTGCCTATATTTGAATGTAAAGTAGCCTAATTGTACCCACGGCTACTACATGGCGTGCTCGTTGCAGTGCCATGTTCACCTGGCCGCATTTGTTAACGCGTGGGCCTCAGTCCGTTTTGCAACATCTTAAATGTCTTTGTGACTAACGCCCTTTTGGCATATTTATTATTTTATATATGACGTATAAGAACTGCCAGTCTTTCAAAATGATTTCGTACTTATACTCTGTACCATACGTTTTTAGTCATAATTCTGTGACCATGTTATAGACCATTCTTTGATTTAAATTCTGAGGAAGACACTCCTAGTACTGTCGAAACCCGGTTAATTCGTTAAAGATAGTGACAGAGGGCTCTTTTCTTTCGGTTGTGCTTCACATATGCTGATTTCAGTGCCATTCGGGTATTTTTTTGTGGTGCGTCAGTTTCTTTCTTTTTTTTGTCTTAGCGTGTAACATTACATGATATAACTGTTCTATAGGTATCTAAAGTTATATTTTTTTTGTTAGCGTACAAGATTAGATGATAGTTTGTGACTATTTAAAATTGTGAGACGTAAGGAAACTGATACCCTGGCGTCTGCCTTCTGTAGGTGATATTCCTCAAATTTTCCTTGTGGATTATATCCCAGCGCTTTCAATCGGTGGGGACAGTGTTTCACCATTGTCAGTACACCTGTGATAATTTCTCACAGGGTGGAACTCTGTGCTGCTAAAAAACTCGAACTCGAAATTACTTGATTACATTCCACTCGACCTCATGGCTTCGATTCAGCGAGTTTTTCTGTCTTTGCTTTCCAAACTGCACAGAAATCACGTTGCTGCATTAACACTTCTACAAGTAACGAAAATTAGAAAGAGGTAAAGACAGAAATGAAGCTGTCAAAGGGGGTCTTGAGTCACCCTTGAACAGCTCACTTAGTAAGAACATTTCCTCGGAAAGCAGCCATCCGGTTACCTTCTCAGGTTCACCACACAACTTTAACCACTTCTGAAAACTGTTGTCTGAAATTCCAGTAGTCTTCAAATGGCTCTGAGCACTATGGGACTCAACTGCTGAGGTCATTAGCCCCTAGAACTTAGAACTAGTTAAACCTAACTAACCTAAGGACATCACAAACATCCATGCCCGAGGCAGGATTCGAACCTGCGACTGTAGCGGTCTTGCGGTTCCAGACTGCAGCGCCTTTAACCGCACGGCCACTTCGGCCGGCTACCAGTAGTCTTCCCTCGCAAAATAGTCACTTGAGTGTGTATTTCCTGAGTGGTAGACCATTCTACCTCATACAGAGAGTTCAGTGAGATGTTCATGGAAGGGCATGACTTTGCCTCAAAGTGAATAGCGCAACGACAAACGCCTTGACGGTCTTTACTTGCCGGACACTGTTCTGCGAAGAGAAAAAAGACGAGTAGAGGCTGCCTGGTGTCATTAGAAGAGGAGCTTTTCTCTAGTTCGCATACTTCAATAACGGTCTAATCATGTAGAAGAAGGAAGTCGGAAGCTGGCAGCTATAAAGGGAAGTAAAGCATTTCCGCCATTAATTCCCGCTCCTCGTTTACGAGAATTTCCTCTATCTGAGAAAGCCTCGTTTCTTTGTTGAAAATTACTCTCGATAACGGAAGGCATCCGCCCAGGGCAATGTTGAGGAGAGCGGCAGGACCCGCCAAAACTGTTCTCGAAACTTCCAGCAAACTGCTGACAACGGGCTCACTTCAAAACTTATCAAGGGCGCACTCAAAAGCGTCATCTTTGCCTGCTAGGTTACTGTGTCAGTACGAGACAGCTCGAACTGGGCTTCTAAGGAACCTGTCTCGATGAACAGCACCGGGTACAGCGTATTCGTTTCTACTATCACTCTCATCAAGGAGCATCAAACGATTACCTCTTCCGGAATTTTTTCAATGCGGAAGATCGTGATACCGTTCCTGGTTTCAATCCCACCTCTAATGATCTCGCTAAGCACCAATTTGCCTTCCTTCTTACTTTTGAATCAACACACGAATGTCAGAACTGCAGCAATTTTTAGGGAAATGATCAGAGAATAAAGAATCGACCAAAATCGTTGAACAGGGGGAGGGCATCTGTGCTGGATCAGGCATGAGAGATATTTTACAGGTATTATGCAGAAGAATTATCTCCGATTTATCAGTAGTTCATCGCGGTTTGCAGAAGAAACGAGGGGTACGAAGTGATTAAAAAATGCGAGCTACTCTCCTTTTTAAAAAGAGTCGTCAGACATGTTTTATGTTAACGCATTACACGGCTTTATAAACACGAAAATCTCCAGCATAAAAAAATCATCAAGGATTCCCTAAAGAGATCCTTCGAAGTCAGGCTTACTGTGTTTGTTCAGAAAACGCAGAGCGCCGTAAACGAGGCCAAAGAGACTCATACTGTGTTCCACGAGATCCGTAAGGCATTCGATACAGTTCCGCATTGTCGTCTGTTGAAAGAAAGTTCGACTTTGAAGTCTCTGACTAGCTTTGCAACTGGATACAACACTTTCTTACATACATAACTAAACCCGTTAGCTGAACGAAATCAACGAATAAAGGTAATTTCTGGAGTACCTCAGGGATATAGGGTATTGCAGTTTACAATATATATATATAAATGATCTGTTGCATAATGTCGGGGGCATAGTTGTCTGTATGAAGGCAGTAGTGTTGCAAGACAAAAACACGTGGCCCTGACCGGAAATAACCGAAATGTGTGTAAATACATGAAGAAATCCAGTACTCTACTGTTACGCTACTGGCGAAAAATCCATAGAAACAGAAAAACCGCGAAAATACCTGTGATTATCAGCCTGGGGCGACCCGGAAGGTATGATCACACAATAAAAATTTTAGGGAAATGTAATTCATCCACGAAAGAAGTTGGTTACAAAACATCTGTTCTTCAGTCATGACCATCAGCCTGGGACTTTTAACAGGTTGGATTGATTCGTGGACCATTCACATTAATGTGGCCACCACATACGTTCCACGTCAACGTGCAATAGCAAATTAGAGATGTCAGGTCGCAGATTTAGCAGTGGAGAGTACACGACTGGCCATTAAAATTGCTACACCACGAAGATGACGTCCTACAGACGCGAAATTTAATCGACAGGAAGAAGATGCTGTGATATGCAAATGATTAACTTTTCAGAGCATTCACACAAGGTTGGCGCCGGTGGCAACACCTACAACGTGCTGACATGAGCAAAGTGTCCAACCGATATATCATACACAAACAGCTGTTGACCAGCGTTGCCTGGTGAAAAGTTGTTGTGATGCCTCCTGTAAGGAGGAGGAATGCATACCATCACGTTTCCGACTTTGATAAAGGTCGGATTGTAGCCTACCGCCATTGCGGTTTATCGTATCGCGACATTGCTGCTCGCGTTGGTCGAGATCCAATGACTGTTAGCAGAATATGGAATCGGTGGATTCGGGAGGGTAATACGGAACGCCGTGCTGGATCCCAACGGCCTCGTATCACTAGTAGTCGAGATGACGCATCTTATACGCATGGCTGTAACGGATCGTGCAGCCACGTCTCGATCCCTGAGCCAACAGATGGGGACGTTTGCAAGACAACAACCATCTGCACGAACAGTTCGACGACGTTTGCACCAGTATGGACTATCAGCTCGGAGACCATGGCTGCGGTTACCCTTGGCGCTGCATCACAGACAGGAACGCCTGTGATGGTGTACTCAACGACGAACCTGGGTGCACGAATGGCAAAACGTCATTTTCTCGGATGAATCCAGGTCCTTTTTACAGCATCATGATGGCGGCACCCATGTTTGGCGACATCGCGGTGGACACACATTGGAAGCGTGTATAACATGCGCAAAGCGTTTCTCAGATGCTCAACAGAGTCCAGCCGCAGACGCTACAAGAGAGGCGATGTGTAAAGAGGGGAAGCTTGTAACGTCCCCCTTCCCTTCTGCCTAAACAATTGGAATAACATTTTGAAAAAACTATCGTTCTGAAGATTCAATATAAAGTCGATAAATGAGGGGGAGGTTAGCAACAAGATGCCTTCTAGGACAACTTATTCCGCCTACTTAATTACTGTAAAATTTAGTATGGTTGTTCGAAAGGTTTGTGCTATCATTCACGTACTGTGCCAACGAGAAGGGGTACCACGTGGATCGGAACAGAGTAACAAGAGTTACTGAAATAATTATGGCTAAAAGGAATACGGTTGCCAGCCCAATTGTGCTAAATTTGTATTCGGTAGGTGAATTAATGAGCCGACAGTCAATGTCAAGAATTACTCCAACACGCGCGGCAACTGAGGGCTGCACGCACGATAGCAAAAACAATTGAAACATTTGCGTAATAAAGCGAGAAAGAAAATAGTTTGCACTCGAAATATCATTAACTAATACAGCTGAAATTTTGAAAACATACACGATAACACTTAGATTAAATGTTACTTACTGCTGTTAGTGACAATGGCACTACCTCACAATAACGTCTAATATTTTCATATGAATTTTGGAAAATGGCAAAAAACAATTAAAAGAAACTGTATTGACTTCTGAACAGGGAAGTAGAAATTGATAATTACTGTATCAAAAGGTAATTATTATAAACGTGAATGTATGCTTTCCCGGCGTATACAGCTGGCGAAGAGTTGTTGGGCTTCCAGCCGGGTGGCGGTGTCTTCAAACTGCGACGTTTCGACGAGTGACACACTCATCATCTTCTGGCGAAGTCCCGAGACTTTGCGGATGCCGGTCCCTTTATACCTGCGGTGTGCCCCCCACCACCTGGCCGCGGGAGGCTGGGTCCAGAGGAGCCGGCGGGCGGGGTGGAGGGGGAAGCGGGTGCGCCGTTCGTGTCTCCGTCAGAGCATTCTGATCGCGTCTCGTGAGCTGGACGGTTCTTGTTGCGTTCCTGGCGTATTGTGGCTAATGCTGGATTCCAGGCCGCGCTCAGTTGATAGCCTTCGTCCCTGTTCACAAGATTCTCGTGGACCCGTATTTCTATTGATTCTTTAATGACGCTATCCCAATAGCTCCCGGCTCGGCACAGCACCCTGGTGTTTTCGAAATCAAAGGTGTGGTTTTCTTTGATGCTATGTTCGGCTATAGCAGATTTCTCTATCTGTCCAAGTCGAACATGCCTGATGTGTTCCTCGCACCTTTTAGAGATGCAGCGCTGCGTTTGACCAGTGTACTGCACACCACATTCGCAGGCAATGTTGTATATACCAGGTGTGTTTAGTTTGAGTGGTTCTTTAGCTGAGCCCAGCAGCTCTTTCGTCTTCGGCGGTGGTCGGAAGACGGTATTTATGTTTGATTTTCTTAATAGCCTCCCGATTTTGGCTGATGTGGGCCCCAAATATGGAAGAAAGGCGAGTCTCTTGTTAACTTCCTCTTCCTGAAATTTGTCAGCCTGTCTCCTCTTGAAGGCCCTGTCAATCTGTGTTTCACTGTACCCGTTTTTCCGAAATACCTCTCTTAGGTGGTGTAATTCGTCTGAGAGGCTTTCTTTGTCACAAATGACGTGCGCCCTATGTACCAAGGTGGTCAGTACTGACTGGCGTTGCGCCGGATGGTGGCAGCTGGTTGCATGGAGGTACAGGTCAGTGTGCGTCTTTTTTCTATATACTGAATTGCCCAGCGTGCCATCCGCTTTCTTCCTGATCAGTGTGTCCAGGAATGGAATACAGCCATTTACTTCCATCGTGAAGGTGATATTCTCATGTATGCCGTTTAGGTGGTCCATAAACTCCTCCAGTGCCTGCCTGCCATGCTGCCATATCACGAAAGTGTCGTCCACGTAGCGGAAGAAGTGCCTGGGTTTGCGGTGAGCAGTTTGTAGTGCCACCTCCTCAAAGTGTTCCATATAAAGATTCGCGATCCCTGGAGCAAGGGGAGATCCCATGGCCAATCCATCCACTTGTTCATAATGCTCTCCATTGCACTTGAAGTAGGTGGTCGTAAGTGCATATTCAAAGAGCTTCACTGTTTCAGGCTCGAAGTGCTGATTAAGGAGCGTCACGGCGTCTTGTAGCGGTACTTTCGTGAACAAGGAGGTGACGTCGAAGCTCACGAGTAGGTCATCACTCTGTATTCGGATGTCCTTCAGTTTTCTAACGAAATCCGCGGAGTTTTTCACGTGATGACTGCAGTGTCCCACCAGTGGTTTCAATAGTGTCGCCAGGTATTTGGCCAGTCCATAACTGTGCGAGTTGATAGTGTCCAGAATCGGCCGTAGAGGCACCCCATCTTTGTGAATCTTGGGCAATCCACACAGGCGCGGTGTCGTTGGCGCTCTGGGATACAGCCGTTTCTGCACTGCCTCTGCTAGATCTGAGTCCTTCAGTAGCGCCACGGTTTTCCTGGTCATCGTCGATGTAGGGTCCTTGTTGAGTTTCCTGTAGGCTGGGTCTTGCAGCAGAGTGCAGATTTTCTGTTGGTAGTCGACTGTGCGAATCAGCACCGTCGCGTTTCCCTTGACTGCTGGGAGGACCATGATGTCAGCATCATCCCTCAGTGCGTGGATAGCCTCTCGCTCCGGCGCAGTAATGTTAGCTTTAGGGAGTCGTGACTTGTCGATGATCCTGCAGGTCTCTCTTCGGATCTGCTCAGCTTCCTCCTTGGGTAGGCCCCGGATTGCTTCCTCTACGCTGCTGATGATGTCCCGTTTCGGTATGGTCCTTCGTACAGGTGCAAAGTTCAACCCTTTCGTGAGGACAGAAGTTGTGGCTGCATCTAGCACCTTATCTGTCAAATTTACAATAGCTCTGGTGCTATTTGTCACCTTCTGGGTCGACTGAGCTCCAGAGAGTCTGCCGAATTTGTTGATCTGTTTTCCCGCAACATGTCGTTTCTGCACCTCAGTGTCGGCGTGAGAGCTGCAGTCAACCCACTCCCAAGTGTGTGCCGGTAATGCTTCTGCCATTTTCAGGTGACATGCGATCAGGATGTGTGCATTCTTGTCCAGTTCTTGCCGTGTGTAGTGAATGCGTTCCCTGAGAATGGCCATCCCTGCTCGCCGTAAAATACGTTCGGTTTTCTTCGTTTTTACAGTATGTCTTAATTCCGCAAATCGTGGCAAGATGTTCTTGTCTCGGCAACGTTGGAGGAAAGCCAATGAGCTGAGCAATTTGGCTTTCCTGTTGCGTTCTTTCTGCAGCAGCTTGAAGCTATAGAGCATCCTCTCCCCGTAGAGGTGTCGTAAATGTGAATGTATGCTTTCCCGGGGTATACAGCTGGCGAAGAGTTCTCGGGCTTCCAGCCGGGTGGCGGTGTCTTCAAACTGCGACGTTTCGACGAGTGACATACATATCATCTTCTGGCGAAGTGCCGAGACTTTGCTGATGCCGGTCCCTTTATACCTGCGGTGTGCCCCCCACCACCTGGCCGCGGGAGACTGGGTCCAGAGGAGCCGGCGGGCGGGCTGGAGGGGGAAGCGGGTGCGCCGTTCGTGTCTCCGTCAGAGCATTCTGATCGCGTTTCGTGAGCTGGACGGTTCTTGTTGCGTTCCTGGCGTATTGCGGCTAATGCTGGATTCCAGGCCGCGCTCAGTTGATAGCCTTCGTCCCTGTTCACAAGATTCTCGTGGACCCGTATTTCTATTGAATCTTTAATGACGCTATCCCAGTAGCTCCGCTACGGTCGCAGGTTCGAATCCTGCCTCGGGCATGGATGTTTGTGATGTCCTTAGGTTAGTTAGGTTTAATTAGTTCTAAGTTCGAGGGGACTAATGACCTCAGCAGTTGAGTCCCATAGTGCTCAGAGCCATTTGAACCATTTGAAGCCCAATAGCTCCCGGCTCGGCACAGCACCCTGGTGTTTTCGAAATCAAAGGTGTGGTTTTCTTTGATGCTATGTTCAGCTATAGCAGATTTCTCTATCCGTCCAAGTCGAACATGCCTGATGTGTTCCTCGCACCTTTTAGAGATGCAGCGCTGCGTCTCACCAATGTACTGCACATCACATTCGCAGGCAATGTTGTATATACCAGGTGTGTTTAGTTTCGGGAAGAGGAAGAGGAAGTTAACAAGAGACTCGCCTTTCTTCCATATTTGGGGCCCACATCAGCCAAAATCGGGAGGCTATTAAGAAAATCAAATATAAATACCGTCTTGTGATCACCGCCGAAGACGAAAGAGCTGCTGGGCTCAGCTAAAGACCCACCCGAGAACTCTTCGCCAGTAATTATTATACTTCAGCACGGCTGCAAGTCAAAATGTGAACCAGAACTTTACTGACAACAAATTACAATATTCACTGATATTTGCACTTACTCATTAATTCTAGTTGGTGCTTTTGTTCATAGTGCTAGGAATCATTTTAATTTGATTAGTTGATTTACTATTTGCAACAATTAGATCGCCTCAGATTAAAGTTCAAATTTAAAGTTAGTGAGACTAAAATTACTGAGTGATGTAAGTTCAAATCTTTAATCTAACTCAATCATTTAGTTCATAAGCAAAATTAACTGGCACTGCAATTTTCATTTTTTCATAATTGGTACTCGGATTATTGTAACAATAGGACAGGACAGGAACCTACTTGGTGAATGATTTTAGGAGAATCACGGGTAAACGGTTTTGGTTAAACTATCGTAATTATTCACTCGCAAAACACCACAAAGTTGAGTGACGCCGTTTCAGAACTAGTTGACAATAAGCTGTGATGCAGCAATCATACTTCAGTTTATTCTGGTTGTAACGAAGTTGCTGACGACGATACTGCTGCAGGCTCCTTTCCACGATAATTAGCGAGCACGGGAGTTATTGGCAATGATATTGGCGTGGCGGGTTCTTGATGTTGTTGCAGCCAAATTTCCACCACCGACGCTCATCACTTGCCACGTGTCGCTAAACAATCACTCCTCCAGTACAGTGCACGCCATCCATGCGTCCGCACTTCTGCAAGTCTCACACCAGAGTCCTCTCTCTGTGTAGAGCGCTCTCTGACGTAACATCCTCCCGCGTTCAGAGACGCCGCTACTCCAACGATACTTATTCGTTGACAAAAACCTAACGTTTCCCTAACATTCCCTCAGTGATTTTTCATCGATATTTACATAATATACATAATTGATTATACAGCAAAATAAACAAATTAATTCTTACATCGAGTACATATAAATTTACATAAAGATAAAAGCAAGTATATATACAATAAAAAATGGTCAAAGAGCACATCAGCATGAAAGTGTTACAAGCTTACTGTTGAAACTCGAATGCGCAGATTCCAAGGAGAGTCAGGCACATTGGTGTCCGCAAAGGGAGCAAGAGGATGCGTTCGTCCCTTCTAGGATTCTGGGTAAAGGCTTTTTATTCGTTCAGAAATTGTCTAGAATTTCTACCAGTTATTGTCTATGAATCCAGTGGACCGCCATTTTAATACTGCCAACAGTGACGAGAAATACTGGTGCCTCATCAGTCACTACATTCTTGCGTTTCTTTAGTCGTCATTTTGTTCACCGGAATTGATAACGATTACGTTTTATTGCAGTGGTTTTGGCGATGATCTGCATTCAGGATGAAAGCGATTCTTAACAGAATACCATCATCATTTCTTTGGGCCTTTGTCCCACTTCAACGCGGAGTCGGCATAGGTACTATTGATCTTGGCGAGGTTAGGAGGGTGGCCGGACGCCCTTCCTGTCGCCACCCCGTACCCCCCAGGACGTAAGTAGTGCACCCCAGCCGTCTGCGTCTAGTGGAAGCCATATAACAGGGCGAACGTTTTCAGATGTCTGCGAGTCGTGTAACTGTGGTGGCACGTGGTGACCAGCCCGTTATTCGCCTAGAAGGATGTGGAAAACCGAAACCTTTGCAGAACAATGCCGAAATAAGATGTTTAGTTATTTCTATCGCTTCCTTGACCAGCCCTCACTGTACTGCAGAAAGCAGCCGGTCTCACTTCCTAGCTCACAGATTCCGTCGTCGATTTCGAACGTTTACTGTAAACAAGGCAGCAGTATACCAGTATGTTGTGTACATAGCGCCACGTAGTCAGCGCGTACACAACTTTCCCACTAGAGCGCGACCCACTAAGCACAACAGCGCAGGCGCAGCGCTCGCCTGTCTCCGCACTACGAGATGGCGCTGCCATAGATATGGACCAAATTCTGCTTCCGCCGATCCGCGTATTAATATGTAACGCAGCCAATGAGATTACTGCTAACGTAGAACCTTTTCTCCTCGCAGATCACACTTTGGCAGTAATACATGAACGCGCGAGGTATTATAACGAGTGTACAGACCTCCGATTAGTCAGCCTGCATTAGTCTGCATTTGTCTGCACCAGTCTGCATTAGTCTGTACCAGTCTGTACGAGTTCTACATTTTTCTGTACCAGTCTATAGTCAGGTTTCAGTCTGCGCCTAATAAGATTACCATATTTCTGTACATAGCCATGAAGATAAATGTATAGACACTTTTGTCAAGTATGAGAGATATATGTGAGAATAAGATGAAGGTACCAATACCAAAGGAACTTCAGATTGTCAATTCTAATAGCATCCAGAACCAAGTTAAATAATTTTTATGCTTGTTATTATTTTAATAAATGTGTGTGAAAATTAATCAAGTTCTGTTTAAAGCTGGTCACCGTGAATCTGCTACTCTAAGTGTGAAAGTGGCATTTCTATCGTCTGACCTAACGGCAGAAGATAAACACGCCACGATAAGACCATGAGACATATTTCTAACACTCGCCTACTTCGTTAGAGCGACAAGTCAAATAATCTAATGGCGTGTGTGTGTACTGAAGGTCTTACAGTTCGCACACCACACAGTAGTTCATTTGCATGTGGGAAAGAAAACCGATAGTTTGCTGATTACGCATTCACTTTTACACAACAGAGCTACTCCAGTACATTTGGAAGGACACAGCCACGCTGTGTTGTAGGCGTTTACATCTATACTGAAGGGCAAGCCGATTACCAGAGAAAGGAAAATACCTGTTTCTGCGCTAGAAGAGAGTGAGGCAAAATGTGAAATTTCAAGGTCCAAAAAATGTGCTCTTCAGGACTGCGACCACTTCAGAGTTTGTGTGTGCATCACAGTGCCACACAAACAATAATGTTACTGGAGGGACGAGAATTATTTTGAAATTGATAGTACCAGCCAGTTCGACGATGACTGCGGGATGTTCACATGTTCATCTAGTCGTATATTGGCCCTGGGCTAAATTTTACCTAAAAAACCCAAGGAAAAATTTAGCTTTCAAAACACATTTTGTTGAGCTTCTGTTATGCGATTCGACAATAAAATACAAAAATTGTCAAAGTAACGCAGACCTATCGACAAGAAAAGATGTGTTTAATAAACAGTGTGACAGATGGCACTGAAGTTGAATAAGCCTTTTCAAAAGTCTATTCCGTAGTCTTTACTTCAAAATGTATTAATGTGGAATTTTTGCCGATATCTAGGAGAATCTTCTCAATAATTTTGACATTATTTTTCTATTTCATATTATTAATTTTCAGTTTAAACCTACATTATGACAATGTGAATAAACAACATTACGGCATTATGAATAAACTGTTTATTTAAAAATATGTACTTTGCATATAGTATTGATATGCGAATAATGTTTAGATACCACAGTAATCTACCTTAGAATGTTAAACAAAGGCAAAGTAACTGATGATGATAGAAGTAGAGACGATAAAAAATTGGAAACTGGCTAAAGCAGAAAACACTTTTTGAAAAAGAGGATTTTTATCAACATCTAACATAAAATTAAATCTTACTAAGGTTTTTCAGTTGATGATAGAAGCTGAACACATGAAGGGGGAAATAAGCAGAAGTCGTGAACTGAAGTTTGTGTTGGGGAGAGCAATAGGCTAGTAGAGTCTGTGCAGCTGTGTTACCTATGCTGCTACGGTGATGTAATGGCTGGCACACCTGCCTCGTAAACAAGCAGAGCCGCGCCGGGTGGCAGCGCGGTTTGAGGCCTCATCTCACGGACTGCGCGGCCCCTCCCGCCGGAGGTTCGAGTCCTCCCTCGGACATGGGGGTGTGTGTCGTTCTTAGCGTAAGTTAGTTTAAGTAGTATGTAATACCACCATGAGAAAAAGATTGAATAATCAACGAAAGGATAACGTTCTACGAGTCGGGGCGTGGAATGTCAGAAGCTTGAACGTGGTAGGGAAACTAGAAAATCTGAAAAGAAAAATGCAAAGGCTCAATCTAGATATAGTAGGGGTCAGTGAAGTGAAGTGGAAGGAAGACAAGGATTTCTGGTCAGATGAGTATCGGGTAATATCAACAGCAGCAGAAAATGGTATAACAGGTGTAGGGTTCGTTATGAATAGGAAAGTAGGACAGAGGGTGTGTTACTGTGAACAGTTCAATGACCTGGTTGTTCTAATCAGAATCGACAGCAGACCAACACCGACAACGATTGTTCAGGTATACATTCCGACGTCGCAAGCTGAAGGTGAACAGATAGAGAAAGTGTATGAGGATATTGAAAGGGTAATGCAGTATGTAAAGGGGGACGAAAGTCTAATAGTCATGGGCGACTGGAATGCAGTTGTAGGGGAAAAAGTAGAAGAAATGGCTACAGGAGAATATGGGCTTGGGACGAGGAATGAAAGAGGAGAAAGACTAATTGAGTTCTGTAACAAGTTTCAGCTAGTAATAGCGAATACCCTGTTCAAAAATCACAAGAGGAAGAGGTATACTTGGAAAAGGCCGGCAGATACGGGAAGATTTCAATTAGATTACATCATGGTCAGACAGAGATTCCGAAATCAGATACTGGATTGTAAGGCGTACCCAGGAGCAGATATAGACTCAGCTCACTGTATAGTAGTGATGAAGAGTAGGCTGAAGTTCAAGTCAGGAAGAATCAATACGCAAAGAAGTGGAATACGGAAGTACTAAGGAATGACGAGATACGTTTGAAGTTCTCTAACGCTATAGATACAGCAATAAGGAATAGCGCAGTAGGCAGTACAGTTGAAGAGGAATGGACATCTTTAAAAAGGGCCATCACAGAAGTTGGGAAGGAAAACATAGGTACAAAGAAGGTAGCTGCGAAGAAACCATGGGTAACAAAGAAATACTTCAGTTGATTGATGCAAGGAGGAAGTACAAACATGTTCCAGGAAAATCAGGAATACAGAAATACAAGTCGCTGAGGAATGAAATAAATAGGAAGCGCAGGGAAGCTAAGACGAAATGGCTGCAGGAAAAATGTGAAGACATCGAAAAAGATATGACTGTCGGAAGGACAGACTCAGCATACAGGAAAGTCAAAACAACGGTGGTAACAATAAGAGTGCAACGGGAATTCCACTGTTAAATGCGGAGGAGAGAGCAGATAGGTGGAAAGAATACAATGAAAGCCTCTATGAGAGTGAAGATTTGTCTGATGTGATAGAAGAAGAAACAGTAATCGATTTAGAAGAGATAGGAGATCCAGTATTAGAATCGGAATTTAAAAGAGCTTTGGAGGACTTACGGTCAAATAAGGCAGAAGGGATAGATAACATTCCATCAGAATTTCTAAAGTCATTGGGGGAAGTGACAACAAAACGACTATTCACGTTGGTGTGTAGAATATATGAGTCTGGCGACATACCATCTGACTTTCGGAAAAGCATCATCCACACAATTTCGAAGGCGGCAAGAGCTGACATGTGCGAGAATTATCGCACAGTCAGCTTAACAGCTCATGCATCGAAGCTGCTTACAAGAATAATATACAGAAGAATGGAAAAGAAAATAGAGAATGAGCTAGGTGACGATCAGTTTGGCTTTAGGAAAAGTAAAGGGACGAGAGAGGCAATTCTGACGTTACGGCTAATAATGGAAGCAAGGCTAAAGAAAAATCAAGACACTTTCATAGGATTTGTCGACCTGGAAAAAGCGTTCGACAATATAAAATGGTGCAAGCTGTTCGAGATTCTGAAAAAAGTAGGGGTAAGCTATAGGGAGAGACGGGTCATATACAATATGTACAACAACCAAGAGGGAATAATAAGAGTGGACGATCAAGAACGAAGTGCTCGTATTAAGAAGAGTGTAAGACAAGGCTGTAGCCTTTCGCCCCTACTCTTCAATCTGTACATCGAGGAAGCAATGATGGAAATAAAAGAAAGGTTAAGGAGTGGAATTAAAATACAAGGTGAAAGGATATCAATGATACGATTCGCTGATGACATTGCTATCCTGAGTGAAAGTGAAGAAGAATTAAATGATCTGCTGAACGGAATGAACAGTCTAATAAGTACACAGTATGGTTTGAGAGTAAATCGGAGAAAGACGAAGGTAATGAGAAGTAGTAGAAATGAGAACAGCGAGAGCCTTAACATCAGGATTGATCGTCACGAAGTCAATGAAGTTAAGGAATTCTGCTACCTAGGCAGTAAAATAACCAATGACGGACGGAGCTAGGAGGACATCAAAAGCAGACTCGCTATGGCAAAAAAGGCATTTCTGGCCAAGAGAAGTCTACTAATATCAAATACCGGCCCTAATGTGAGGAAGAAATTTCTGAGGATGTACGTCTGGAGTACAGCATTGTATGGTAGTGAAACATGGACTGTGGGAAAACCGGAACAGAAGAGAATCGAAGCATTTGAGATGTGGTGCTATAGACGAATGTTGAAAAGTAGGTGGACTGATAAGGTAAGGAATGAGGAGGTTCTACGCAGAATCGGAGAGGAAAGGAATATGTGGAAAACACTGATAAGGAGAAGGGACAGGATGATAGGACATCTGCTAAGACATGAGGGAATGACTTCCATGGTACTAGAGGGAGCTGTAGAGGGCAAAAACTGTAGAGGAAGACAGAGAATGAAATACGTCAAGCAAATAATTTAGGACGTAGGTTGCAAGTGCTACTCTGAGATGAAGAGGTTAGCACAGGAAAGGAATTCGTGGCGGGCCGTATCAAACCAGTCAGTAGATTGATGACCAAAAAAAAAAAAAAGACTAGGGACCGATGCCCTTAGCAGTTTGGTCCCTTAGGATTTCACACTCAAACAAGGAAACGTGGGTCCAAGTCCTAGCCACGCCACAGATTTTAATTCATTCCTTCAGCTTGTATCACTATCGAAAAATTTGATAGGTTTCGCCGTTTCCAACTTAATTAGTATTGAAGTTAGTCAAACAGGAGGTTGCGGGATCAAATTCAACTGGACCGCCAGAGACGGTGTCACCAAAGCTGTTCTCCACTTGGTTTCCTAAAGCCAAACGAGAGAGCGATACAAAAATTGGAGGTGGAGCGGTAGTGGGGATCGAATCCGAGTCTCATGCGCCTTCACCTACACCGTGAGAACAAATAGCAGAAGGTTTTCCACTTGTGTCACGTTGAACGATTCTCTTCAGTTGTCGTTGGTCCCGTTCTTGCAGGATCTTTTTTCAGACGCAGGGATGTCGGAGATTTGATGTTTTATCGGAGTCCTGATATTCACGGTACACTCGTGAAATGGTCGCACGGGAAAATACCCAGCAGTGGCAACCTTTCTAGCAACTGCACCAGACACTTGTTGTCTTATATATAGGTGCTGCCGACCGCGGCGCAGCATTCTGCCTCTTTACGTATGTCTGTATCTGAATACGCATGATTATACCAGTTTCTTTGGGGCTTCAGTGTAAAATTTCATTTGGGTTCCTCTACTAGTGTTACCCTTCTGTGTTCTTTTCGTACCACCTACATGTTGATAGGTGTTAATTTTCTTATTTATGTCTTTCTCTTCTTAAAAAGTTATATCGTACTTAGATACTGGGAATGGGACGCCTCTTCCATTATTGTATTATTCATGTCTGTCCCAGTCTTTATTTCTATATTATTCATGACTGTGCCGGCCACAGTGGCCGAGCGGTTCTAGGCACTAAAGGCTGGAACCGCGCGACCGCTACGATCGCAGGTTCGAATCCTGCCTCTGGCGTGGATGTGTGTGATGTCCTTAGGTTAGTTAGGTTTAAGTAGTTCTAAGTTCTAGGGGACTGATGACCTTAGAAGTTAAGTCCGATAGTGCTCAGAGCCATTTGAACTATTTTTGACTCTAAATGTCTAAATTGGTAACTGTTGTATGTACTGCCTCAATGGAATTGTATATATATATTCTATTTCTTCCAGTGTTTACTCTTAATGTTTTCAGGTAGGTTTCCATCACGTTTGTTTAACGTTTAGTTTAAACACTCTGAATTAAGTTGAAACTACGTTGTTAAAGACGACGTTTTCACACCTGTTTCCTCTATTTTTGCACCTCAGTCTTTTGGGGTTCACCTTTTTAGCATATCGATTGATAGGAGACTAGTTACAACCTCTAAAGGGAGCGACAGAGTGTGATTAAACATCTCTCGGTGAACAGTGACTTTCACCGTTGCTTGTTTTGAGCGTGTGTCATCGCGGGAGTCGTTAAAGCAGTGTCTACAGACTTGGTTGGGCGCGAACAGTCAGACGGAGGAAGAAATGTGGAAATATGTGGTAAGTTCCTATGGGAACAAACTGCTGAGGTCATAGGTCCCTAGGCTTACACACTACTTACTGTACTTAAACTAACTTACGCTAAGGACAACACACACACACACACACACACACACACACACACACACACACACACACAAACACAAACACACACCCATGTCCGAGGGAAGACTCGAACCTCCGACGGGTGGAGCCGCGCGAACCGTGGCAGGGCGCCTGAGACCCCGCGGCTACCCCGCGAGCCGGAGGAAGCAGTCGAGTGGTTCCAGAACAGTGTACCTACGGTCACTTGTCGGACGAAGTGTAATAATAACTACATTAATCGCCAGTTTTGATTGTTTTTGGGATAACATTTAGTTGTACGTGAGTTCAACTGAACATTTTCATACAAAGTAGTCTTGCTCCTCTGAATCAAAACCGTCATTCAGTGTTCGCACTCTTAGAATCCTAAATTTTTGTAGTGATCAGTAAAATTTTTTGCCGTTTGCTGTGAACTGTTACAGCTAATAGTTTGACTTAACTTAAAGCAAACGGCTGTTTGGCCTCGACGCAGTACATGATTATCGAATAAAATGTCAATCAACAATATAGGTTGTCAGCTATGTGAATATGAGTATTCCTCCAAGAAAGTATGCCGTATCTAAATACGTACTGGAATGTGACTGTCAGTTCTGTGGCTTTAACTAGAGAGGGAAATTCCACACAGGGTTTTAGTGGGGAAACGCGGGTCTTTGTCTCCGCATTGTGGCGAACTGCTACGGCCCATGGCTTCAGCGAGCGCCTATTCTCAACACAAGTACACCGTCTCTATTTATTCTAACCTCTTGGTCGCACCACTCAGAGATTTTACTTGTATCGATCGACATGCAGCGATGTTGGCCTCACAGTCTCCATATGTAATGTATTTTGAATGCTGTTGATCACTATTACATCCTCATTAATACTGATAGTCAGTTGCTGACTGTTGACAGTCTTTTAAGCCAAAAACCGAATGATATGTTAATTAATACCATAGATCATGCACACTGTTGTTTGTCCATTTATAAAAAAAAAAGAAAATGTCGCCAGTCGTCGCTCTATCCACTGGTTTGATGCTGCTCCCCCCCCCCCCCCCCCCCATCTTATCCTAAATTCTTTTAACCTTTTCATCCCTACGTAATAACTGTACCCAATATTACCTATAATCTAATTGGTATACAGACATTGAAGATCCATATGTAACGCTTATGTCGTGAAGCATCAGTGGGTTAAATGACATTATTTATTACGTTTTCCAAGTTATGAAGCTACCTCAATTTATGGAGCCAGTTTTAAGTTAGCGCACTGATAATGTACGTCTCAATTCATAAAAACACTTTTATAATACAAATTCCATAAACACTGATTTTGTTAACACCAGGCACAAGAAACTGCATAAAAGGACACTGGCAATTACTGTACAAACCTAAACAACTGAATAAAAATTAACAGGGGGTTAGAAGTGACCATGTATGACGTACGATTATTTCTGAGACTGAGGACGTAATTTGGTCCGGTCTTCTGCTAGAAGACTGCTATGATGCAGTTCTCAACAATTGTGTGTCCTGTGGAAGCATCTCTGCATGAACGCTGCACCCTACATTCGTTTGAACCTGCTTACTGTAGGTACGCCTTTGTTCCCTCTACAATTTTTCACCCACACACATTCCTCCATTATTTAATTTGCAACTCCTTGATGCCCGAGAATGTGTCCTAGCAAATAATCAATTCTTTTACTGAAATTTCCGATAAATTTCTTTGTCACCAGTTCCATTCAGTGCCACCGCTTTAGTTACGCGATCTACTAATATAACCCTCAAAATTCGCGTGCAGCACATTTCAAAAGCTTCTGTTCACTTGTTGTCGGAGCTGCTATTGGTCCGTGTTTCACTTATGTTCAAGGCTACTTTCCAGACAAACGCCTGTTTGATATTAACAAGTCCCTTTCTTTCCGAAATTTATTCTTATTAGTACCTGTCCCCATTTTACTTCCTTTTTACTGCGGCCATCGACAGTTATTTCACTGTGTTAATAGGAAAACTGATCGACTAATCTGAGAATTGCACAAACTAACCTCATTCCCTTAGAATCACCTGCTTTAATTTGACTTTTTTCCATTACCCTTGTCTTACTTATGCTGATGCTAATCTTTCTTTCAACACACTTTCCATCCCGTCAGCCGTCTGTGACAGAATTACAATGTCACCGGCAGACTTCAAAGTTTCGTCTCGTCTATGAACTTTAATTGCCTTTCTCAGTTTCTCCGTAGTTTCCTTTGCTCAGTGCACAGATCTGAAGACACGGGAGACACAGACGACAATCCTGTCTCACTCTTTTCTCAACCACTGCTTGCCTTTCATGTCCTTCGACTGTTATAACTACCACCTGGAGTCCATACGACCTGTAGAAAAAGTTTCGCTCCATTCAATCACGCTACGTCATAATTTAAAATAGTGTATTCTAATCAACGTTCTCATAAGTCTTCTGTAAACTCATGTTTTATAGCCGTAGATATACCTTTATTCCACGTATCATCTCAGATAAGTCGTAGGGTATTCCCACATTCCTCTAGCTACCAAACCGATATTCTCCGAGGTCGGCTTCTAACAATTTACCTCTTCTTCTATAAATAAGGGGCGATATATATTTTTATTTATCTAAATGAATACTGTGACGGTTGTAAGATTAAAACCAGATGCTGTTTCAATATGTAAGTGGACTGGCTATCACTAAGCGGTTATTCACAGTTTTTAAGTTTTTGGCGTAATGTTACTCGACCAAACGGTAACGGTCCGCTCCATATGGGTAAGTACCACGATGAAACGTACCTACGGAATGTGACGTACGTTCGCCCACAAATATCTTTCACGTTGTTCTTCCCAGTCTCTACGACTGCACTACATTAGCTCAAATTACGCAAACTGAAATCAATTGTTCTTTGATTTTAGGCTCCCGATCTTACGTAAAGTTCTTTTTAGTGAAGCATTCAATGGTATTTAAAGAGGGAATAACCTTGAAAAGAACTGTTAACATTCGTAGCTATCGTGGTAGAGTATTTTGCCTTGAGATACTTTACTTATCGACGAAAATGTGCCTTTCCTTTGAGTAACGTAATGACGTGACAGCTAGCTGGAGGACGTCGTTGACAACTCATCGATGAAGCTGCAAATTCTCTTCGAAACTTGAAATCTTGCTATGTGCAATTGCTCCCTCGCTATAGATCAGCCGGTATCCGTCAATGTGCTATTACAGCGTTCTTAATGAAATATGGATATGAGGTCCGTAACTAGGATTTTATCAAATAGTTGTGAAAAGAACAATAATATTCTTTCGAATAAGCCTGACAAGGTTTGCCGGTTCGTACCACCAGTCACCCTTGTATTAAACTGAACGATTCGTAGGAAATCGTAGTACTTCGTATTTCTGAGTCCAGGTTTCACCAAAATAAACCACGAACACGTACCATTTGATTATAAATCAGCTTCTATTTTCCAGACAATACCTTTTCAAAAATTCAGAACAGTACCAATGACATTTCTTGAGGGGTAATGACTTAAGCTTTGATTACATCAGGAATTCCGCAATGGTGGCTCGCAAAGGCACTACACATTCACGATGACTCTATTTCACGTCATTCGACTGCTTCCTTTAACAGTTAGAATCTAAGTGAACGCGTGCGGTTTTTCATAATGGTGCTGGGAGTACAAGAACGTTAACCTTAATCACAAGAGCTTCTCTTTGACGTGGAATAATAAGTAATTTGTTTGTTCTGTACACTACCTTACTATAGCTTCTCGATACACCACGTAAATTAGAACTGGCAATCGACGTCATAGACCTCGTTCTGTGCATTTTGAATTACATAATATATAGAGTGATTCAGCTGCCCCTTTCCATAGGTCTTATGCAACCTGCAGCAGTTTCAAATACCACACACTAAATATTGATATTCTCTGTCAAATTGGTTCAAATGGCTCTGAGCACTATGGGACTTAACAGCTGAGGTCATCAGTCCCCTATAACTTAGAACTACTTAAACCTAACTAACCTAAGGACATCACACACATCCATGCCCGAGGCAGGATTCGAACCTGCGACCTAGCGGTCGCGCCGTTCCAAACTGAAGCGCCTAGAACCGCTCGGTCACTCTGGCCGGCCTATTCTCTGTCCTTAAAGCGCGTTTTTCTTTAGTAACTCAAAACTGTGGCCACTAGTGAAAACGTATCCCAGTATAAAATTTAACTACATTAAATTTCGGACAAAAAGTTCCCGCTCATTTTTTCTGTAGGTCTTTTAATATGTGACCAGCGAGCGCAAGGATATGAAAATCTCACATGTGGGTTTTGAAGATGTTACAGGTTACATATAAACTGTCTGCAGGGGCAGCTGCAACACCCCGCACAGTACGACGATATACACACTGCAGTAAAATTAGTACATGCACACTAGTACTGGGTGTACGCATGAACCAGACTTCTGTGCCATAATTTAAATGCAAACTAATGTATTGTTTGAAGAAACAGAGTTAGTAAGGCTCTCTGTTGTTCCTTGCCAACATAACAATGAAATACATGTCAGTATGTAGTCTTTGGAAATAGTAATCAGTAAAACGGCTCAATTTATTATTTATTTCAAGTTTCTGCTACCAGTCACTTTTTATTTTATGCTTAATCTAACATAATGCAACGCTTTTCGAACATGTTCTGTTCATCTTCAGGCGTTTACACATACATAGAGAAATGTTACTTAAAAATAAACAGTCTTAACCTAGATTAATGTAGAACATTTTGTCCATTGTTTTTTACTGTAGCTGCCCGTATGGCATTTGGGGGGGAAGGAGGGGGGCAGTGTATAGCTAGAAATCGAAATCAGTGATGTATACTGCCGGTTTTCTTCTTTGTGGTTGACATGCTACAGTCAGCCAACTTGTGTTGTTCCACCAATGATGCAAGTGAAGCAGCAAGATGATGAAATTGTAAGTGATCAACTGTCATATAAAAGCCTTTCACACTATTTTCGTAACACATAACTGATGCAAATCTATGTGTATTCTATACAGGCTGTGATACACATGGTCTACCACAAAGAAGAAAACCAGCAGAAGACATCACTGATTTTAATTTCTACCCATACACTGCCCCCCTCCTTCCCCCCTAATGCCACACACGCAGCTACAGTAAAAAAGATTAATCTAGAATGAGATTTTCACTCTGCAGCGGAGTGTGCGCTGATATGAAACTTCCTGGCAGACTAAAACTGTGTGCCCGACCGAGACTCGAACTCGGGACCTTTGCCTTTCACGGGCAAGAGCTCTACCAACGGAGCTACCGAAGCACGACTCACGCCCGGTACTCACAGCTTTATTCTGCCAGTACCTCGTCTCCTACCTTCCAAACTTTACAGAAGCTCTCCTACGAAACTTGCAGTCTACTCTGCTTTCTGCACCTGTACGGGACGTGCGACGGAAAGATCCACTTGACAATGTGTTACGCAGACTACTGTCAGTTACAGTAGAAGCGTTTGCAACTGTAGAGATAGTATCTATATCGTCTGCGACAGAGTCCCCTCCAAATTGTCTTCTGCGTGCTCTAGTTGGGCCTCTTCCCAGCATGGGAAGAGCCCCATGGACCTATCTCACTTCCATGACGTCATTCCTAGGCATACCAAAGAAACAATCGCATGTGTCAGTACGATCCCTCCATCTATCAATGCCGCCCAAAAACGAGTAAATAATATGCCTATTACATTGACATTGACCTTTCTTCTTCATGTTGCACATTTTCAGTAACCATATTACACGTGTAATATCATTGGAAATAGTTTAGATTATCTCAGCAACTACCATTTTCGAGATAATTTGTGGAACAATAGTATCTGCAGTGTTGATTCTTCATGAGAAACATCAGTACATATAATAAGTAGAATTGGATGTAACTAAGATCAGAATTTACAACAATCTGCTTGCGTTCATGTACGGCGCGGAAGACAACTAGCTGTATATATGCTTACACACAACTGACCTACTTATTTTATATTTCATAATGTCGGAAATGCTACTGTGAACTACACGTACCGTCGTTTATGTCAGAAGACGTCAGAAAAGTAAATCGACAGGCGATAAATGCTAAGACAAAGCCAGTTCTGAAGACGAGTGCCCCAAAGACTATTATTCGATTATATTTGTATTAAGAGTTCGCAATAGTTTCTCTGATAAGTACGAATACTTTGGTATTTTTCTATGTCGGCAGGCTTGAGATACACTTCAAAGCTTAATGGACGATTGCTGTAACTAAGTGTAATAGTCAGCCAGTGTGTGCAAAACACTGATGCACTGTTGTCGGTGCGTAATTTTGAAAGATGTTGCATACCACCAGATTTTTCCTAAAGTAAATGAAAAGGTGCTGAACACTATTAAAGCCACTTCCCACTACATTCACAACCTATTCCAGTTTAACTCTGTTACATCAATCCACATTCACGGCACTATTGGTGATTACTGGTCACTGACCACAAAGTAAATTTCTCCTGTCAACGTTACTTTTGCGACAAACGAAAAAAAAACTGTAACTCTTATCTCTACATCACAGTTTACCGTGACTTCGGATACAAGTGGTCACTGCACTGCACTGCTACGTCTCGATACAAAACGCTTACAGATGTGTATGCAAGGTAGTTTTTTATTTTAAATGATAGATTGGTGATTAAGTTCTTAGCTTTTTTTCCTTTTCTATGTTGGTATTCCGGTTGCCATGGACCTATTTATCGATTGACTTTTTTCGTTAGTAGTTCCCTGTTGCTATTTGAGTTTACATATCGTCATTGTTTGGAGACAGTGAGTGGAGACGTGAAAGCTAGAGTGGAGTGGCAAGTGGAGACATTGGAACATTTCCGACAAATTCAGCTGTCTGAGTTCAATAAAGGGGTGACAGCAGCGAAGGCAGCCAGACAAATTTGCATCTTGTATGGGGATAACGCCACTGGACAGAGCAAGGCATGGAAACGGTTTTCTCAATTTAAAAATGATAGCTTTGACATTAGTGATATTTTCACGATCAGGAAGACCTTTGGGGCTAGGTGAAGGTCGTTTAAACGCATTAATATACAGGGACCCACGTTAGTGTACTCGAAAACTGACAGTTCTGATGAACTGTACACATTCCACAATAGTGCAGACATTTATATGCGATGGATAAGTTTCAAAAATCGAGTGCGTGAGTAGCGCATGCTCTAAGCCAAACTCACAAAAATTTGCGGGTGGCCATTTGTCCATTTATGCTTGCTCGCCATCAGTTGACTCGTGAACAACATCTATCATTCCTATTATGTCTCGTTACTAGTGATGAGAAATGGTGTCTTTATGCTAACACAAGGAAAGGAATGGAATGGTTGAGCTCAAACAAAGTAGCAACTCGCCGTACAAAGACCTGCGCGCATCCATCAAAGAAATCGTTATGTATCGCGTGGAACAGCGACGGTGTGGAGCACTACGAATTGCTTTTCCCACGAGTCAATATCGCTGCTGACATTTATTGCCAACAACCGAGACGCCTTGCAGATGCAGTCCAGGAACAACGGCCGGGAAGACTGCGTGAGGTGATGCTGCTCCGGGATAATGCCCTCCCCCCCCCCCCCCCCCCCCCCCGAATTCTGTTACACTGACAAAAAACATTGTACAGGAGTTGGGTTGGTAAGTCGTTCCGCGTCCATCTTATTCATTTGATTTGCGCTCTCAGATTTTCACTTTTTCGGCTCTCTATCAAACAACCTTCAAAGAACTTCCTTTTCGGATGAAAATGCGCTCCGAACATGGCTCGACGAGTTTTTCGCCCTCAAAAGCACGTGTTTTATATAGTCTTGGAACCTAAAAGTTCCCCAGCGTTGGCAGACTATTGTAAACAGAGAAGGAGAATATGCTACTGATGACTAAAGTCTCTATTATGAGTATTTGTTTTGCTTATTACACTTACGGAGATATGCTACGAACATATGCACGTACCCAGTATTTATTGTAGCAGCCTCAGTTGCAAATACACTACCGGCCATTAAAATTGCTGCACTAAGAAGAAATATATTATACTAGAACTGACATGTGATTACATTTTCACGCAATTTGGGTGCATAGATCGTGAGAAATCAGTACCCAGAGCAACCACTTCTAGCCGTAATAACGGCCTTTGATAACGCCTGGGCATTGAGTCAAACAGAGCTTGGATGGCGTGTACAGGTACAGCTGCTCATGCAGCTTCAACACGATACCACAGTTCATCAAGAGAGTGACTGGCGTATTGTGACGAGACAGTTGCTCGGCCACCATTGACCAGACGTTTTCAATTGGTGAGAGATCTGGAGAATGTGCTGGCCAGGGCAGCAGTCGTACATTTTCTGTATCCAGAAAGGCCCGTACAGGACCTGCAACATGCGGTCGTGCAGGGATCGAATGAAGGGTAGAGCCACGGGTCGTAACACATCTGAAATGTAACGTCCACTGTTCAAAGTGACGTCAATGCGAACAAAAGGTGACTGAGACGTGTAACCAATGGCACCCCACACCATCACGCCTGGTGATACGCCAGTATAGCGATGACGAATACACGTTTCCAAAGTGCGTTCACCGCGATGTCGCCAAACGCGGATGTGACCATCATGATGCTGTTAACAGAACCTGGATTCATCCGGGAAAATGACGTTTTGCCATTCGTGCACCCAGGTTCGTCATTGAGTACTCCATCGCAGGGGCTCCTGTCTGTGATGCAGCGTCAAGGGTAACCGCAGCCATTATCTCCGAACTGATAGTCCATGCTGCTGCAAACGTCGTCGAACTGTTCGTGCAGGTGGTTGTTGTCTTGCAAACGTCCCCATCTGTTGACTCAGGGATAGAGACGTGGCTGCACTATCCGATACCGCCATGCGGATAAGATGCCTGTCATCTCGACTGCTAGTGATACGAGGCCGTTGGGATCCAGCACGGCGTTCCGTATTACCCTCCTGAACCCACCGATTCCATATTCTACTTAACAGTCATTGGATCTCGACCAATGCGAGCAGCAATGTCGCGATACGATAAACCGCAATCGCGATAGGGCACAATCCGACCTTTATCACAGTCGGAAAGGTGATGGTACGCCTTTCTCCTCCTTACATGAGGCATCACAACAATGTTTCACCAGGCAACGCCGGTCAACTGCTGTTTGTGCATGAGAAATCGGTTAGAAACTTTCCTCATGTCAGCACGTTGTAGGTGTGGCCACCGGCGCCAACCTTGTGTGAATGCCCTGAAAAGCTAATCATTTGCATATCACAGCATCTTCTTCCTGTCGGTTAAATTTCGCGTCTGTAGCACGTCATCTTCGTGGTGTACCAATTTTAATGGCCAGTAGTGTAGACACGTTGATCAAGCTAAGGTATATATATATATATATATATATATATATATATATATATATATATATGAACCAAAGAAACTGGTGCATCTGCCTAATATCGTGCAGGACCCCCGCGAGCACATGGAAGTGCCGCAACACCGCGTCGCACGGACTCTACTAATGTCTGAAGAAGTGCTGCAGGTAATTGGCACCACGAATCCTGCAGTCCTGTCCATAAATCTGTAAGAATACAAGGGGGAGGAGATCTCTGCTGAAAAGTACGTTGCAAGGCATCCTACATATGCTCAATAATGTTCAAGTCTGGGGAGTTCGAAGGCCAGCGGAAGAGTTTAAACCCAGAAGAGTGTTCCTGGAGCCACGCTGTAGTAATCCTGGTCGTGTGGGGAGTCACATTGCCCTGCTGGAATTGGCCAAGTCCGTCGCAATTCGCAATGGACATGAGGGGCTGCAGGTGATCAGACGGTATGCTTACGTACGTGCCACCTGTCGAAATCGTATCTAGACGTATCTGCGGTCCCATATCACTCCAACTGCACACGCCCCACACCTTTAGAGAGAATCCTACAGCTTGAAGAGTCCCCTACTGACATGCAAGATCCATAGATTAATTAGGTTGACTGAATACCCTTACACGTTCATCCGCTCTATACAATTTGAAACGAGAGTCGTCCGACCAGTTTCAGTTCCGGTTATCAACAGTCCAATGTCTGTGTTGACGGACCTAAGCGAGGCATAAAGCTTTGTGTCGTGCTTCGAATGCCCATATCGATGGTGTTTCGTTGAATGGTTAGCACGCTGACTCTTGTTGATGGCCCAGCATTGAAATTTGCGGCAACTAGCTGAAGGGTTGCACTTCGGTCACGTTGAACGATTCTCTTCAGTCATCGTTGATACAGTTCCTACAGATTCAATGTTTTACCGAATTCCTAATAATCACAGTTCACTCCTCATACGGTCGTACGGGAAAATCCCGACTTCATCGGCACCTCGGAGATGCCATGTCCCACCGCTCGTGCGCCGACTACAGTACCTCGTTCAAACTCACTTAAATCTAGGTAACGTGTCATTGTAGCAGCAGTAACAGATCTAACAACTGTGCCAGACACTTGTCTTATATAGGCGTTGCCGACCGCAGCGCCGTATACTGCCTTTTTGCGTCTCTCTGTATTTGAATACCTTTGCCCATATCAGGTTTTTGGCGCTTCAGTGTATATTTGTGGCATCTCTCATAACAACAGTCATCCATAAGGCGGTGCGATGAGTGTGTCTATTTCACCTTGTAGATGTACGGCTAGCGCCAGGTAATGTCAAGTGGCAAGTGAATGCTCTCTCGGCTGCAGGTACTGCAGGAATCACGTCGGTGTTTGCGTGCAGCAGCAGGCTGTGTTGTGAGGAGGCTGCAGAGGCTGCAAGCTACTGGGTTTCGCTGGGGGCGGCAGCGGCCGCCATTGTACAGCGTCACGTCCCGCCTGCCGATGGCCGATACGGCACAGGCGCCGCCGCATGCTGACTGCAGCCACTCGCTGCGAATAGCCGCTCCGCCAGCCAACCACCATCCATTCCGAACGTCCAAGTCTCGCTTACGTTCAGTCCGTGAAACAAATGACTGGTACTGACAGTTTACGAGGTCAGGTGACAGTGTTGCCATATGGAGCTTACTGCACCGCAGTCGCTACGTTTCACTTACACTATTGTCCGCTCACCGGGAGCTGAGACGGAACAGAAACAGTTTCATGTGAGCGAGCTCCATCTATTCCAGTGAAAGCAGAGGTGTCGAAAATTCTCCGCGCACGCTTTGCAGTTGATTGCCGGGCTGACGTCACAACGAAGCTTGCGTCGCAAGTGACAAACCCTGTGTTGCGAACATGGGCTAAAATATAACGAAATAAATAGTAAAAACCCGACAGGTGGCATAGCAGACTCAAGCACTACCGATTTTAGTAGCAATACCAGTTTCAACAGTGTTAAAGGAACGATGAAACCAAGTTCATCCTGTAGAACTTGAACTATTTTCATTCTGGTCCACTATTCATATCTTTGTAAAAATCAAAGCTACAACGAAGGCAATCACGCTAATTGATGTCCCCTGACAGCTAAAGAACATTTGCTTGAAACATTTTGTAATTTGCATCTGGACAAACAGTTATTTAGGGTGGTCAAGATTAATGGGACACCCTGTATATACCTATCTCTGGGTTTATGGACTGGCTCGAGTTTAAATCTTTCCGGTAAACAGTTTTTTGAATGATGATGAGCAGTTTAGAATACAATATTCTCTTTCATTCGAATGAAATAACGAAACGTATCTCAATGTTGAAATCTATTTGATGAAGTATGTTATTTCGGAGAGTTGGTTGTCAAAGCAACATCGAGAACATGGGTATTACACATGCGCAAACTGACATTGGACATTGTACCTTAACTACATCAATTAAAAGCGGAACTACAATGAAAGTTCAATTCAGTTAACGAATAACTTTTACCAGTACGTACATGTAGTGTCAGTCCTCCAGTAAGTCACTGTTAAAGCCATCTACGAGTCCAGAATCTCCTTCGCGATCTTCTCCGCACTTCTTCGACAATTGCTAACAGCGCTAACGCAGCTACTTTACGCGCGTCCATTTTCGCAAACAAACCGTGTGGTTTTTGAGGCAAATAAAGCCGACATCGGACGGAGGAGAGCGCCGAAGTCGAGAAACACGTTACGCAGCTCGTCCCGTGTGCCGACGGTGTTGTCTCTCCAGTGAGGTCGGATGTCCTATCCACGTCCACGTCAACGATAGCTGCCTCGTCCCGTGCGAGGACGGCTTACACGCAAGGAACTCGCTGGTAAGTCAGTACCAAAGACTCGTCTGCAAGGCTATGGTGCTGTGCAGGGAAGCATTTTTCCGTGCAGCTAACATGACAGCTTCTTACGGTCATTTTTGACAATGTTATAGTGAGAGACAAATAAAACTTTGAGTTTTTGGTGATGGCATTTACAATGCACAGCATAGGACTTGGAGGAGTCATTAAACTGGGTTTATAGTGTAATCAGAAGAGGTTACAAAATAAACGTCAACGAAAGTAATGCAAAAGTAATGGAATCTAGGTGAATTAAACCAGGTGATACTGTGGTAACTAAGTTGGTAAATGAGACACTGGAAGTAGTAGTTGAGTTTTGCTATTTTTGCGGCAAAGAAGCTGATGATGGCTGAGGTAGAGAGGATATAAATGGCCGACTGACACTACGAAGAGAAACGTTTCTGAAAAAGAGAAATTTGTTAACATTGAAAATAAATTTAAGTTTTTGGAAGTCATTTCTAAAGATATTAATAAGGCCTCTAATGTTGCGTAGAACTCAAATGATGAGAAGTTCAGACAAGAAGAGAACAGACGCTTTTGAATTAACTAAAGAAGAGGTACTGTATGGTACAGGACGGAAAATTTATAGCATAACTTGACTAAAAAAAGGCACTGGTTGATACGACACTTCTTGAGGCATCAAGGAGTCGTCACTTTGGTAATAGAATAAACTCTAAGGGTAAAAATTGAAGACAAACGCAGAGCCTTGACCGCAGTAAGCAAATTCAAAGGGATGTAAGTTTCAGTAGTTATGTATGGATGAAGAGTCCTGCATTGCTAAGATGAAAGTGGAAGCAAGAACAAAATTGTTTTCAGGCTGAAGATCTCAACGACAAAATTGACAGAAGGCATGATATTTTTTAACTATAAATATCATTTCCGTCAATGTTCACACAAACAGTTTAATGTCTACATCAGTTTAGACTGATTTGTTATCAATAGCCCATAAATACTTTTTTGCCAGTGGTTGCGTCAAAGCATTATAGTTGATAATCACAAGACAGTCTAAAGCAGGACAGTCATTAAACAGTTTGTATGACCCTCTACTGGAATAAACCTTATAATTTATTAAAATTTATAAAATTTCATTTCCTGACATTTGGCGTAATAGCATGGAGGAACAGTAAATTAACAATAAACAGCAATATGTATTTCCTAAAATATGTCGACATGAAGAATAAAGATGGAGAATATTAATAACTTTTGTTTCAATTAAAAAGTTTCGAGGGTTTCCGTATAAAAATTTGGAGGCATTACATTCCAGCATTCTCTCGCATTTTGCCAGTGCAAGCCGTGAACGTAACTATAAAACCGTTACTCAACAGCACAACTGCACGGAATGAGCAGTTTTTAAAGGGACTTGGGTTGCTTTCTGACGAGTGAAGTTCGAACCTTCTTCCCGTTGTACTGGTTTGCTATTTCTGTACCTACGATAAATAACTGCAGATGAATGTTCAGTTATTTTCTTTTTGTAAGGCTCATGACCGATTTAGTGCTCTATCTGTCCGATCTTTTCACCGGTCTCAAATAAACTAACTGTAAATCGCTCCAAGCAGTTGTTAAAATCACATACTTCCTATTGCACACGAAAAAAACTGTGATTGCGTCGCAATAACTGTGGCATCTATGTAACGAGATGTATCTCTTATTTTTCCCAGGAGCATATATGTTAGTTAATCCTGATGTTTCGCGGACCATTTTAATGTTATAGTCTGGCAGACGTGGTATTGAATATCAATAGCATTCATACGCTACCAGACTACGCGCTGTGTCCGGTTACATAGCTAGGTAGCAATACACAAAAAATTAAAAGAAATGAAAATACTAAGCAAACTTCTCTAGGCCAACTAAATCGTTCATTGGCCTGACAGGTTATTACTACACATGAAAACATTAGTCTTCAGTCAACAATAAGGTAATAGGAACATAAAATATAGGGAAAAATGAGAGGGTTCATACATAAACTTTCAATGAAACTTTCTCTTCCATGAACAACAGTAAATCTAAATCATTTGATGCTACCGTATGGCACTATGGTTTACTATTCGTCATACCACCACACAACATGAAAGTCATCAGTTTAAATTCTCACAGATTTAATAGCTTAATTAACGCAATACAGTGGAATTAATTACTCTAGTTGCTGACAGAAAGTATTTCTTCAAGAAGTAAGTTTCTTGAACAATAAGCTATAATCCGCAGTTGTCGGTGATTACTAAGTTTCAAAGGTGTATCAATACCAAATTAATTAAATATCATCATCCAGTAATAATATAAATGAAGGCTACTCTAAATGAGGAGGAGATTATAATTTTCTGTTTTCAAGGCCATTTCAAGAGAGTTAGCTTTGCTACAGGGATCACCGTGAAACATTGCATCTGGACGACGCATCGTCTTCCTCCTGCTCTAGTCAGAGGTTGGTCCTAATGTCATTCGCTCTGCCTTCCATTAATCTTGTTTCTTTTATTTTTACTGGAGCTTTCATTACGGCTTGACAACTGGTATGCGACTATGAGCGAGCGATCGATCGCTACCCAACCGGCACGCTCAAACATTGAGTATTGGCTATCTCACCATTCATAGTTTATAACTCCGTCCCTCATGCAAATTATATCAGCTCAAACAAGCTAACAGTTTTAAATCATACAAATGTTATAAAGAAAATAGAGAACAGACTAACATTTGTATCGAGATAGATGAGTAAACAGAAAAAAACTCTATTATCGTAGTAGACGGCAGCACAAATAAATTAGCCGTGGACAGATCGCTTTCATCGTAAACTCCCTGTTTCTTCTCTTGGTGCTATATTATGTTTTGTGGCTCTTCGAACGCTTTCCTGTGTTAGAATAACTTCAAGAATGTGTGGGTACGGAGCCTTGTGCAGCGCGAAGTTCTTTGGGACGCAGACTTTAGCTGAACATTGTCGTCTCCACAATGCGAGTATTTCGAGATTAGCGAGCCTGCACTTGGTAGTAGTCAGAAGTCAGCAGTCAGTACAAGTGAAGTAAGATTGTAGCAGCCGAAAGTCGCGCATGAAAGCAGAAAGAATCTTACGTGAAACAAATTATATTGAAATTTTTGATTATTAAAGTGATACAAACGTCGACGAAAGTTTAAGAAGTGAAAATGCGGTGAAAGGGAAAGAACATATTAATGATACTAGGGTGAACCAATAAACATCCCTAAAACGCCAGAAAAAGTAACGTTTAAAATTTCTCCCCTATAAGTATCTAGAAGCATATGCCGCGTGGATGGTGGCCGTTACTTTGTATACAGCGGCCAATGATTAGTGATCTGCAGTCAGACAAAGATTGCAGATGTGCTGTGAGTTCCAGACTTGAACAATGCGATTTTTATGAGCCGAGTGACTGTGTGTAGAGCACATCCATAGCGAAATTCGTCCCGTTTATGGTGAGAACTGCATTTCATGGAAAGTTTTTTGGAATCGGATACAGGAATTCAGCAAAGGACACAAAAATCACAAACGCGTCCTAGCCGCCCTGGTTATCCGGTGATGGTAACTTGTTTCCTCATCTAGGAACATTTCACTACACCTACAACACATGGACCTCGTGGGTTGCAGCAATTTGAGGAACCAAATAAACTCGTTACATCCCAAGAGGTCACTCGTTAGATGCAAACGCTGCCACACTTCTTCTACGCTGCCGGCTTTTAACGTCTTGTCGAGCGATGGCATAAATGATGAAGTTTACAAGTGAAATATGCTGAAAAGGTAAATAAATTTCAGGCTTGTACACGCGCCTCTGATGTCGCAGTGCAAGTTCGCGACTTATTTATTCACTGATACTCGTAGAATTCTGTGATAATTAGCGTGATGACAAACTAAGAAGAAGCAGCGTCGGACGATGTGTAACAAAAATGTTCACCATTGACACTGACATGCACAGCTGGTTTTAAGTCCCAGACGACACGAGCCACCGCTTGGGTGCGCCAAGCTGAGAGGGGCGCCCAACAGCAACATTCGTATACAAGGCGTATCATAGTATGTGTTGGGGAGGGCACTCAGCTTAGGTAGTTAGTGCAGCAATGTTGAGCATCGTGCTGCGGTAGTGTAATGGCTAGCATTTGTACCTAGCTAGCAAGAAGACCTGAGTTCGAGTCCCGGCAGTAACATTCGTTTCGTCTGGTTCGATCATTATCGTAGATAACATACAGAGACTTATAATGTCTCAAAGAAAGATTTAATTATAAGATCTATAGCAGGTGAAACTGTTCGATGGAAGAGGGGTCGAGGAGGGTAGAGGTCATCGAATGATAAGTCGCTTGTGTGAAAAAATGTGCTAGAACCGCCCCAACCGCACGCATGTGAAGAAAAATGGTGCTCACCAGAAACGGTATTTCATTTAAGATTCAATGAATTTCAGGAAATGTTCCAGGTAACTGGAACTAAACAAATGTAACAGGAAAATAACAATAATGAGAGCGAAATGAACTGTTGCTTGATTAAACTTGTTGCGTAATATACAGTGAGATTATTTGCAAGTACTGCTTCTTAATCATTAGCTATAAACAAAGACATCATATTAACTTTTGACAATGTTGGCTGGAAGTGTCAGTTCGAAAATCTGAAGGTGGCAGGGGTAAAATACAGGGAGCGAAAGGCTATTTACAATTTGTATAGAAACCAGATGGCAGTTATAAGAGTCGTGGGGCGTGAAAGGGAAGCAGTGGTTGGGAAGGGAGTGAGACAGGGTTATAGCCTATCCTCGATGTTATTCAGATGGTTCAAATGGCTCTGAGCACTATGGGACTTAACATCTATGGTCATCAGTCCCCTAGAACTTAGAACAACTTAAACCTAACTAACCTAAGGACATCACACAACACCCAGTCATCACGAGGCAGAGAAAATCACTGACCCCGCCGGGAATCGAACCCGGGAACCCGGGCGTTGGAAGCGAGAACGCTACCGCACGACCACGAGATGCGGACCCCGATGTTATTCAATCTGTATATTGAGCAAGCGGTAAAGGAAACAAAAGAAAAATTCGGAGTAGCAATTTAAATCCATGGAGAAGAAATAAAAACTTTGAGGTTCGCCGATGACATTGTAATTCTGTCAGAGACAGCAAAGGACCTGGAAGAGGAGCTGAACGGAATGGACAGTGTCTTGAGAGGGGGATATAAGATAAACATCAACAAAAGCAAAACGATAATAATAGAATGTAGTCGAATTAAGACAGGTGGTGCTGAGGGAATTAGATTAGGAAATGAGATACTTAAAGCAGTAGCTCATTTTTTTTTTTTATTTGAGAAGCAATATAACTGATGATGGTCGAATTAGAGAGGATATAAAATGTAGACTGGCAATGGCAAGGAAAGCATTTCTGAAGAAGAGAAATTTGTTAACATGGAGTATAGATTTAAATGGCAGGAAGTCGTTTCTGAAAGTATTTGTGTCGACTGTAGCCATGTATGGAAGTGAAACATGGACGATAAATAGTTTAGACAAGAAGGGAATAGAAGCTTTCGAAATGTGGTGCTACAGAAGAATGCTGAGGATTAGATGGGTAGTCCAGATAACTAATGAGGAGGTATTGAATAGAACTGGGGAGAAGAGAAACTTCTGGCACAACTTGACTAGAAGAAGGGATTGGAGGGCAACGTGGAGGGTACAAACCATAGGAGGAGACCAAGAGATGAATACACTAAGCAGATTCAGAAGGATATGGGTTGCAGTAGATACTGGGGGATGAAGAAGCTTGCACTGGATAGAGTATCATGGAGAGCTGCATCAAACCAGTCTCTGTACTGAAGGCCACAACAGCAACAACATATTAACTGTCAAATTTCAGTACAAAAATTCTGTCAACTACACGAATGAGTTGTGCTTGACAAACGAATGTTGGCAGGTGTGTTTCTACATGAGAAGTGTGAAGTCTGTTCGAATTTCGCGCCAGTGGCATAAGAGTGGAACTAGTAGCACCACTATATCAGGATACCAATCAGGTTTGCTTTAAATACACGCTATAACGGTCGTGAGCGTTAATTACCCTTGAGATTGGACATAGTGAGTTGCTGTCAGCCAAGAATGCCTTCAAGATGACTAAGACGCCATTATCAAAAATTCAATGAGTTTGATCGAGGTTGTGCGACATGGCTACCAGAAGATGGATGTTCCTTCCGCGATACTGCACAAAAACTTTGTGGGAATGTAGCCAGTGTACATGATTACTGGCAGCGGTGGTCACGGAAAGGTGCGCTCACCAGAACACCGGTCTCAGGACGACCGAGTGGCTCTACCGAGAAGGAAGACCATCGTGTTCGACGTATGGCTCCGGTGCATCGTACTACTCTGCAGCAACGGTTCGAACAGCAGTTGGCACCACAGTCACACAACAAACAGTTACAAATCGGTTACTCCAAGGACAGTCCCGAGCCAGATGCCAAACTAAAATTCATCGCAACTACAGTGGTATCAAGCGAGAGCTCAATTGAGGGCAAAGTGGAGGTCTGTTGTATTTTCTGATGAAAGTCGGTTCTGACTAGGTGCCAGCGATGGCCTGTCTTCGATCTATAGTCACTGGACCTACACATCTACATCTACATTTATACTCCGCAAGCCACCCAACGGTGTGTGGCGGAGGGCACTTCACGTGCCACTGTCATTACCTCCCTTT
This sequence comes from Schistocerca piceifrons, assembly GCF_021461385.2. NCBI lineage: Eukaryota > Metazoa > Arthropoda > Insecta > Orthoptera > Acrididae > Schistocerca > Schistocerca piceifrons. The sequence continues at coordinate 150,061,686 of NC_060145.1, read as the reverse complement.
CCTGTTCCAGTCGCGTATGGTTTGCGTGAAGAACGACTGCCGGAAAGCGTCCGTACGCGCTCCAATCTCTCTAATTTTACATTCACAATCTCCTCGGGAGGTGTAAGTACAGGGAAGCAATATATTCGATACCTCATCTACAAACGCACTCTCTCGAAATCTGGACAGCAAGCTACACCGCGATGCAGAGCGCCACTCTTGCAGAGTCTGCCACTTGAGTTTGCTAAACATCTCCGTAACGCTATCACGGTTACCAAATAACCCTGTGACGAAACGCGTCGCTCTTCTTTGGATCTTCTCTATCTCCTCTGTCAACCTGACCTGGTACGGATCCCACACAGATGAGCAATACTCAAATATAGGTCGAACGAGTGTTTTGTAAGCCATCTCCTCTGCTGATGGACTATATTTTGTAATGAGTCTCCCAGTGAATCTCAACTTGGCACCCGCCTCACCAACAATTAATTTTATATGATCATTCCACTTCAAATCGTTACGTACGCATACCCCCAGCTATTTTACAGAAGTAATTGCTACCAGTGTTTGTTCCGCTATCATATAATCATACAATAAAGGGTCCTTCTTTCTATGTATTCGCAATACATAACAGTTTGGTCCCTTTAGAAAAATCATAAATGACTGTGGTTAAACTGACACACAATATTTTTAGCGCAGCGCAATCTGACTTTCAAAAATCCCTACAAAAGAATGGCCATGACTAACAATAACCTATACCTTTTATGAATCACTTAACTCAAAAAATCTTCGTTACTCGAACTACTGCAATACAGCGAGCGCCACTTCTGCCAGCTAAATAAAAGATTCTAACTACTGAAGTCACTAACTACTGATAGGCACAGTTAGCAAATGAAAGATTTTGATAGAGAACAAATCATGTATTTACCTTAATAGTGTTCAAAAGTCATATATATATATCAGTACATGATATCCAGTATTACAAATTTACTCTCTCTGATGGACGCAAGTCCAGATCATCCGCTCTCAAAACTCCGCCATCTCTCTCCCCACATCCACCACTGCTGGCGGCTCATCTCCAACTGCGCAACGCTACGCGCTGTTAACAGCCAACTGCCCAACAGTACCATAGCAAATTCCAACAACGCAAACCAGCCACAGACTGCACATAGCACAGTCCGTGATTTTCATACAGAGCGCTACGTGACGTTACCAACATAAAAACCTGAACAGCCTACTTACAATTTGTCTATGTTAAGGGTATCATGTTCTCCTTCGTCCTTTCTCTAAAGAAGAACTCATGGAAGGTAGTAAAGTATCGAGCGACAGTTGCCCTGGCATTGATCATATACACTGCTCTATGCTTGCACGCCTGCCTACAGAAGCGAAAGACTTTCTGTTGAACATTTTTAATCAGTACTGGATGAAGAAAGACCTCATACCAACATGGAAGACGCAATAATAATTCCAATTCTCAAAAGTGGTAAAGATCCAAATGTCGGTACTAATTATAGACCTATTGCCTTGTCGTCGTGTGTTGCAAAAACACTGGAACGAATGGTAAAAAGGAGACTAGAATGGTGGCTTGAAAAAAGTAATTTGTTGCCTCGGAGTCAATACGGCTTCAGAAAAGGCAAAGGGACCACGGATAACCTGTTTTTGCTTAATATGGATATCACGTCAGCCTTTCAAACGAAAGAGACAGTAGTGGCAGCTTTTCTTGACGTTAAGGGTGCATATGATCACGTACAAATACCGATACTCTTGGACAAACTGGCAGGATTCGGAATTTCTTCACGGATGATCTACGGTATCAGTACCCTGATTACTCAAAGAACGATCTACGTCCGTTTCAAAGGTACCATGATCGGACCTTTTTATGTCTCCCAGGGCTTGCCGCAAGGTGCAGTTTTAGGTCCTCTCCTGTATACTCTATATACGCACGACCTTACTCCCCCCACAAAAATCCTACAGTATGCTGATGATATATGTGTTTATTGTACTGCTGCTTCATGTCTTCAGGCCAAAACGGCATTAACCACAACCATCGCACACATCGATGAGTGGCTCTCTATCAATGGGCTGGAGATCTCGGCTGAGAAATCAGCAGTCGTTCCCTTCTCCAAGTCGACGACAGCTCGCACTGAAGATCACATTACCTGTGGCAAGTACACCTTCCAAATAAAATCTCACATTCGATTTCTGGGGATGATTTTTGACTCTCGGTTAAGCTGGGCGCCCCGCATCCGATCCACCGTTACCAAGTGTGTCTGGTGGGGAGCGCACCAGAGTGTTTTACTCACCATGTACCGAGGGATAATTCGATCTCGATTAGACTATGGCTGTCAATTCTACCACACTGTGTCAAAGATTCATCTCTCCAAATTAGATACTTTTCAATATAGAGCCATTCGTACCTGTCTTGGAGCCATGCGATCGGCACCCACCAACGACCTTTTAATAGAAGCAGGGAGATGCCCTTGTGCGTTAGGCGCCAAATGTTATTGGACACATTCTACATTCAAGGCATGGCCATTATGGACAGTTCCGTCTATCAAAGTAGAGACTGCATTTATCGACTGTGGATTGCATCCCACAGAACGAATAAAGTGCCAGCCGTTTGTGCCAGCTTTGACACTTGGTCACCTGTCATACATTCTATACGGGGTTCAGCGCATCTACCTGTTTTTGAATATGATCTTCAAACGCTCTGCTCCCAGATCCCAGTCCATTATTTAAGTACGACCTGGCTGGACAGTATTAATGTCAACGGTGGCTTCAATTGTCTCGTTCAAGCACAATGGCCGGGTTTTCTCTGTGTATACTGATGGCTCCAAAATTCCGCAAGAAGAGTGTACAGGATGCGTTTTTTTCTCCCCTCAGATCCAGATCCGCAAAACCTTCAAACTGCCTACGAGTACTTCTATTTTACGGCGGAGACAGTGGCAGTTTTGGAAGCACTTAAGTTTGTCTCTAGCACTTCCTTCCCCAAGATATTGATAGTATCTGACGCGCAAAGCGTTCTTAAAAACATTCAGTACAGTCGATGGAACAAAGCAACCAACAGTTATATCTTGGATGTGATATCTGAATATATTCGCAGCACACGCAAGGGCCGGACGATCCGTTTGTTGTGGATACCTTCCCACTCTGGTATCCTCTATAATGATGAAGTTGATGCATTAGCCAAACAAGCGGCAACCTTAGGCACCGTCCTGGATCTGCACCTTCCTTATACAGACTACTTACGTGAAGTCAAGGATCACGCAAGTCAACAATGGCCGGAAATGTCGAACGTTTCTCAACAGACAAAAGGCGGTTATTATGCAATGCTACAACCTCGGATTCCTTCACAGCCGTGGTTCATGAGGACACATCCGGACCGATCCATAAGACTCCGCTTCAATCATGCCTCTTTCCCACAACATCTACATCGAATCAACGTTTACAGTTCACCAGCATGTGAGTGTGATCCTGAGTCGGAAGCTGATGTCAACCACATCTTATTTATGTGCCCCAAATTTGACCGTGAACGGTTGGTCTTTCTGAAGACATTGCTGAGTATGGGCTACCATCTCCCTCAATCAGCTTCTTCTCTTTTGTGTACTAAAGACGTTCGTCTATATAAAGTGATAGTTAATTCATCAAGACTACTGGCTACAATCTGTAGGTTTTAATGGTGTACGTAAATTATAAATATGTCTTGCTGATGAAGATATTTCGGAATTGGTGTAAATTGTAAGCCAAGACACTTTTAATTATTTTCCAATTCAATTCAATTCAATTTTTAAAACGTTATGTACAAAACTGTAACAGTTAACTTTTTATTCTTGTAAATATGCATTTCTGTATTTGTTTATTTAATTTTGTGAAAATTGTCGCAATGTGTTGCCGATGGCTAAATTGAGTAAACACTCAAAGGCAAAAAAAAAAAAAAAAAAAAAATCCTAATTCTGCAACTTCTCTGTATACCACACCATCATCAGCGAAAAGACGCATGTAACTTTCGACACTATCTACTAGGTCATTTATATATATATTGTGAAAAACAATTGTCCCATAACACTCCCCTGTGGGACGCCAGAGGTTACGTTAACGCCTGTAGACGTCTCTCCATTGAGAACAATATGCTGTGTTCTGTTTGCTAAAAGCTCTTCAATCCAGCCACACAGCTGGTCTGATATTCCGTAGGCTCTTAGTTTGTTTACCAGGCGACAGTGCGGAACTGTATCGAACGCCTTCCGGAAGTCAAGGAAAATGGCTTCTACCTGGGAGCCTGTATCTAATATTTTCTGGGTCTCATGAACAAATAAAGCGAGTTGGGTCCCACACGATCGCTGTTTCCGGAATACATGTTGATCCTTACCGAGTAGATTCTCGAGTTTCCAAAAACGACATGATACGCGAGCAAAAAACATGTTATAAAATTCTACAACAGATCTGTCAGAGATATAGGCCTATAGTTTTGCTCATATGCTCGACGACCCTTCTTGATAACTGGAACTACCTGCGCTCTTTTCCAATCATTTGGAGCCTTCCACTCCTCTAGAGACTTGCAGTACACGGCTGTTAGAGGGGGGCAAGTTCTTTCGCGTACTCTGTGTAGAATCGAATTGGTATCCCGTCAGGTCCAGTGGACTTTCCTCTGTTGAGTGATTTCAGTTGCTTTTCTATTCCTTGGACACTTATTTCGATGTCAGCCATTTTTTAGTTTGTGCGAGGATTTAGAGAAGGAACTCCAGTGCGGTCTTCCTCTGTGAAACAGCTTTTGTAAAAGGTGTTTAGTATTTCAGCTTTACGCGCGTTATCTTCTGTTTGAATGCCATTATGATCCCAGAATGTCTGGATATGCTGTTTCGATCCACTTACTGATTTAACGTAAGATCAAAACTTCCTAGGATTTTCTGTCAAGTCGGTACATAGAATTTTACTTTCGAATTTACTGTACGCTTCACGCATAGCCCTCCTTAACGCTAACTTTGACATCGTTTAGCTTCTGTTTGTCTGAGAGGTTTTGGCTGCGTTTAAATTTGCAGTGAAGCTCTCTTTGCTTTCGCAGTAGTTTCCTAGCTTTGTTGTGGAACCACGGTGGGTTTTTCCCGTTGGTCACAGTTTTACTCGGCATGTACCTGTCTAAAACGCATTTTACACCTGGAGTTATGGTGTGGGATGTGATTTCGTATGACAGTAGGAGCACTCTCGTAGTTATCCCACGCAGCCTCACAGTAAATCAGTAGGTCTATCTGCCGTTGGGACCTGTTGTGCTTCCATTAATGAACAGCCTTTCAGAGAGTGCTTTCCAGTAGGATAACGCTACCCCACATACTACTGTTGTAACCCAATATGATCTAGAGAGTGTCGACATGTAGCCTTGGTCTGCTACAACACCAGATCTGTCAGCAATCGAGCACGTATGGGACGTCATCGAACGCAACTCCAGCGTCATCCACAGCCCACATTAACCGTTCCTGTATTGACCGACAACTGCAACAGGCATGGAACTCCAGCCAACACACTGTCATCCGTTACCCGTACACCAAAATGCATGCACGTCTATACGCTAGCGTTCAACATTATGCCGGTTACACCGCTTATTAATGTACCATCAATTCATATTAAAATGGCTTATATAGTGGTGACATTAAACTGTGAACTTGTAACTGTAATCACTCAAATATGGTACCTAGACAAATATTTTCGCAAAATTTCATTACTGTACATTATTTATTTTTTTGTACTGGAATTTTTTTTCCGTCAGCGTATACCAGAGATTGAACCGCGGACATAATATTGGTAATACGGTAGTCACATGGCCACAATTTTTATCCATCGCTTCCTTTCGTCCCCGTCTAGAACAAATTCCGGTGGGATTGATTAAATTTGTGGCTGCTAAATCAACATTTTAAGTATAGTGGGAGAGATTGAGTTTCACACGTAGGAGGAATTAAATAGAAAACTTTGAAGTACTGAGAACGAAATTGGTCTCCTGGGTCACCTCGTGTGACCCGCTTTCGTCGCTGCATAACCTGCTGTGAGGCCGCGCAGATACAAACGAAGTCGGTCCTTTCATGAAATGAAATAATTAAATACCTGCCTTTATTTGCGGGATCGCTGTAATAGCGACCGGTATTCACGGGCTGTATAAATGGCGCTCGTGTGTGCCCCGCGCCAACATAATGGAAGGACGGAAGCGCTGCAGGACGAAGGGAAGGGAAGGGAAGAGGTCGCCAGCGGGAGTGAGTGGGTTATTCACACACGCCGTGCGCCAGCCAATATTGGAACAAAGGATTAATGTTTCGACAGCGCAGCCTAGCGGCGATTATTCAAACTCGCCGGCGCTCCTCTCTTTTTATTCCCCTCCCGCGCCGTCTTCTTTTATTTTTAATTTAGTTTCCTTTTCCGGCGGGTGCTCTCGTGTTTACGCGTCACGTACTCGCTCTCTGGGTCTCAGCGGCCGAGGCGACGTTAAGCCCTTACACGCGCGCACGCACGCACGAGGCGATACTCCTTTTTTTCTCCCTACGCGGGGTTTGTTTAGACTCGCCGTGGCAGACGATCCTTCATGTCAACACGTGTCGGCCAGAGCGCGCCGCAGCGCCGCTGACACTGACGTTGACGGCACCCGACCGGGCGGCCATCAGCTATAATGCCTGACACTACACGCCCCTACACAAACTCAGCCAGACAGAGATTTATGCATTTGTGTTCGGAATTACGTCGGACAGCTGTTCCCGCAAATCTGCGAAACACGGCTTGATCTTGAAAGCCAACGTTGCGGACATTTTTACGAGTGATGAAAAGAAATAGTTTGTTGTTTCGAGGATCATATTCTGAAAATTCATTACTGATGGAGTGCTCAAGAGCGTACCTTTGTAATCGTGTGTTTCCCCCGATAGTTAACCGTATTATTGGCACTGGACCCAGCAAGCAATAGAAACTTTCCTCATTGAAATAAAGTACACATTTTTTTTAACTTTAATCTAACTGTTTTTACTTATTTTCTAAAAAGATGACGACTTATGTTTGTGGCGATATGTTCACTGAAAAAATTCTCTTTCAAAGCGCAGATAACGTATCTGAGTAACATGTTCCCATTGCTGGTCAACATGGTACTACAGGTAACTGCTTCCACTTCTGAAAGAAGACTCGAAAAAAAAGTAGGACGATCAATATAAATCTGAACTGTTTCAATGGCTCATAATTTCCCTCTGAAAGCTCACAGAAACGGGAAAGTTGTTTTGAACATATCAGTAGTTCTGGAAGAACCACAAACGCTGCCCGTTTTCGCAAGTGGATTAATATTTCTGTGCATGAGATCCTTTGTCCGGTATAATGCTTCTCTAGTTCGGCTTGTGTTTCTTCGTTCGTATTCTCGTTGGTGGCGGTTTGTGAAGCCTGTGAGTGTGTTGCTCTGGTCGCGTGACAGTAACGGGCAAATTAATGAATCGTTCGCAGTCTCTAGTTCTCAGGAACATGCATACACACACCGAGAGCGTTTTGTCTTTCTTTCTTTTCTTTTTTTTTTTGGGGGGGGGGGGGGGGGGCATTTTGGAAGACATACTTATTGGCTACAACGCAACGGGCATTCTGAAGAGAATTCAATGTGCTTGATGTTTGTGTGTCAGACGAACATATAGAAACTCTATGACTTTGTTGAACCGTCAAAAAATTTTTTTTACGATAAAACTTGTCTACAACAGGGTTGGTGAATTTTGCTGCATCTACCCCCATCTTCTAGGTTGAATCTCCTACAGCTCAATGGTTTGCTTTGTGGATTTTTCAAGTAACTGGGAAAAGAACTTATAATTTGATGTGCGGCGGACCGTCGATATAGGGTACACGGTTAGGCTGTTGGTTTGCAGTTTGCGTTTCTTTCACCTGCTGCAAACATCGTTACTGAGTTGCTGCGACAGGATCGGCGGTTCAGCGCATGTTCCAAGAGAGGCAACAATCTTATCGATGGTAAGGGAGTTGGCGACAACTAGTGTATTAAACAGTGACTGTGGTAACCATAGAGCGCCGGCCAGAGTGGCTGAGCGATTCTAGGCGTTACAGTCTGGAACCGCGCGACCGCTACGGTCGCAGGTTCGAATGCTGCCTCGGGCATGGATGTGTGCGATGTCCTTAGGTTAGTTAGGTTTAAGTAATTCTAAGTTCTAGGGGACTGATGACCTCAGAAGTTAAGTCCCACAGTGCTCAGAGCCAGTTGAACCATTTGAAACATAGATCATCAGTGAGTGCACGGGTTATTGACAATGTTCGAAGACACTTGAGGAACTCTCCAAGGAAACTGTTGCGTCGACTGATCCAGGTAACAGGCATTTCACATGGCATGTCAGAGAGTTTCCAAGAAATCGGCATTGTGACTAAACATAGTGCACACGATGCAGTCTTTGCAAGAAACATATCAGGAGAAAAGAATGCGTTACTATCAATGGTTTCAAGTGTTTCTTATGCAACGTCCAGACATTCTCTCCTTAATTTGGTTTACAGATGAGGCACGGTTCTATTTGTCGGGTTATAACACACAAAAGAGAAGGTACCGGGCTGGTGTAAGTTCCCATATCATCCACGAATCGCCACTGCATGGCGGAAAGATTGGAGTGCGGCGCACGGTGTCAGCATCTTGGATTATTGGCAGCATTTTCTTTGATACGACCGTAGACATTACATGTTGTGCGGGCATATTGACTACATCTGTGCAGCAGTTGGATGGCTATTTCCAACAAGACGTGAGAACGTGCTACACGTCTTACGCTTCCAACCAACTTGTAACCAGTTTCTTTGGTGACCGAGTAATCTTAAAAAATTTGTGGCCCTCGATCGCCTGACCTAACCCCCGGACTTTTTTTCTTGTGGGGGTACATTAAAAGACGAGAGTACAAGAATAGGCCGCGGACAACCGAAGAGCTCCGTGAGGTCGCTACACACGAAAAAAGCTAGACTGACGAAGATACACATCACAGAACGTATCGGAATATGATGAGACGAGTACAGTTGTGCATTGATGTTGGTGGAGGGCACTTCCAACATTTGCTGTGAGGGCTTTGTATGTATGAATGTAATCTCCCCATTGTGTATTATCATCACACAAAATAGCAAATGTGTCCCATTATTGGTGCAAATGTTATGACTCTTTAAACTAGATCATGTTTACATGGATCACACTAAAGCATAATATCTTTGTGGTCGTTAGTTCAGCGCAAACGTGGCGCAATTCAGTAATGACTACATAAGTTTCAGAACATTGACGTATTGTAATGACAATGCAGACAATGTTACCATCAGGAAACAACACTGACATCCAGTATAAAGAATGTTCATGGATGAGAGGACCAAAATTTTGGTCCAAATATCATTGTTTACACTCTGATTCTCATTATGTGGAGACCATGAAGACATTTATGTGGTAACTCAGTATCAGAGATATCACAGAACACTGAATCGATAAAGCCCACGACAGCTTCTGGTGCACTGTGTAAACAGGCTTTGATCAGTATATTTGCACCGAATTTCTGGTCACTTTGGAAATAATGTGTTCAAGGTCTGTTCACAAGCTATATTATACTCTGGACTTCGGTTATGTGATCCTATACAAAGGAAATATTAAATTTCATGTGCTATGAAATATAAATGACCAATGCTATGTCATTCTTACACATTGATAGGAAGAAAAATGTTGAGAGTAAACAGAAGTATTTGGAGAGGCAAACTGGACACAGAAATAACGTTGCAAAGAAAATCATTGATAAAGAGGTACGTAATGATCAAAAATCCTTCCTGTGGTCTGCCACTTCGTTAGAATGTTGTTGAAACTTCAACTATGGTTTCCAGAATTCTTTTTGTCTTTCCACATAAGAAACTTTTCCAAATGAGTCGTAAAACGCAAACACTCAAAATTATCAGCATTTGTACAGAAAACACATTTTCACATTTTATAATACTCTTTTCGTACTATGGGGAAATATCACCCCAAAAGGTGTTGTTGAAAATAATATCCAAACTTTTGCAGCCGTAAAAAATTATTATTTACCAAGTAATTACCAATATACTGAAATCGGTGTGACAAATGGTGTCAATCGTATCGACCAAGATACTCTTAAGAGTTAATTTTATATTGTATGTAGCGTACGACAAAATGTTCCTTAAACTGATTCGTTCCATGGATTAACAGCTTGTAAGTTCATTAAGCCATTTATCCGTTTCCTGTAAGTATTGAATCTGTACTAACAGGTCTTTCTGTTGACAAAGTATTATCATTCTCTGACATAGACAACGTCCTCTAGAAACAAGTGACTGCCATGCTGCACCGAGTAGTGGTCAACAGACCGCTGTAGACAGTAGAAACTTTCGCATAGCTCGAACCTGTGTTTCGTGTGGGCTATGATGAGAATGCTTTATTGGTGATAGTGTAGCTTAAAGTGGAATTTACTTTTGAGGAAATCACATTGGAAGTTAATAAAACCTGTGAAAACTATAGGTTGTGATTGTGATATTACATCTATTACGAAGCGTGAATATTAGGATCAGACTATCGAAAGCAAACGTAAAATTCAGAAAGCTAAATGGAAGAAAGAGGTTGCAAAGAAGAACAGAAATTCTGGAAAATGTTATTTCGTTAAAAACTGGCAAGAAAGTCAGTTTCAATAAATTTGTAGTTAGTAAGGACTGATGCACAAAGGAATATGTTGTAAAAATAAGCTTAAAAGACGAAGAAGAGATGTGTGAAACATTTTGGGCTATAGGTGAAAATAACGCAAAAGATATATTGATTGTCTAGTCGGAACCATAGTTCTTCTGGTTATCGTCTAAACTGAAAAAGAACTAGCCTGAAGTCCTTACATCCCTGCTGCAGAGAGTTTTGCAAGTTCCCGAGATCAGTTTCAGAACAGTTTTAAAGGCATTGTATGTCGGTGCTAACAGTAGAAGACAAGAATGGGAAAGACAGCTGCAGACCGCTCAAAGTAGCAAGTAAATAAGAGGAAATGATCCGGTCTGACTGGACCAGTTTCCTTCCAAACCATAGCACTACTTACAAGGCAAATTTCAAAGGAAATGATCCTCATAATGAAGTATATATAAAAAAAACACAAAATAAATGTTACGCACACAAATATGCGTATTTCAGTCCGGCCAGTCTCGAAACCACGGATACCTTAGCGCTCGAGTTTTATGACGCGTGGAACTTGCTTCTGTGTAAACTGAGCATTGCATTACAGTTCTACAAGAGGCTACTGTGATTCTACATATTTAATATTCACTGTCACAATGACCAACGAACTAGCCTCTGTGTAAACTGAGCATTGCCCTCCGCCACACACCGTTGGGTGGCTTGCGGAGTATAAATGTAAATGCTCTACAAGGGGCTACTGTGATTCTATATATTTAATATTCACTGCCACAATGACCAACGAAGAAACTTTTATTGTTTTCTAGAAGGCGCAGCAGGAAAGGCAGATTTAAATTCTGTTTTTTCCTTTTTATACGATTTCATGAGTCGGGAACTCCAGGAGCAGACAATAGTAAGACCATTATACCTCTGTCAGATTCATGCGGAGAGGAATGTGGTAAGATTTTGTACTTGGTTTTCAGAACCAGAAAACGTAACCGTAAATCACGAGCGTCCACTTAGGGGACACCCAAACAGTCAGTACGACCGCAGATTAGATCCATATGGAAAAATTATCAGAAATATTGAAGACGTTGAGAATGTGCGTCAATATATTACAGTGCTCCAGAAGTGCAAAAAGGATCCGGCAGCCTTTGAAGTTCTTGTGGCACTGAGGGCTGAGAGCGCAATTTTTAGTTTTAATGACTGTTGAATAGTAAAATATGGAAAAATTTCGTTTAATTTTTTATGTTATACAATGATCTATGGAAAAATAACTTAAGTTTGGTTCTCTGTTATCACTTCATATCAGTATATCAGTAAGGCTCACATACTACGCTATCGCGTCATATATTCTGAAACCACAATATTTCTTTCGTATTTGACTAAAATTTAGACCACGTAGAAGAGAATGAAATAAATTTAAAAAGTGTTGAAAATATTTGGTGCTCTGTATCTTGATTTCAGTATACACTAAAGCGCCAACGAAACTGGTACAGACATGCATATTCAAATACGGAGCTTTGTAAACAGGGCAGAACACGACGCTGCGGTCGGCAACGTCTGCATAAGATGACATGTGTCTGGCGCAGTTGTTAGGTCGGTTACTTCTGCTACAATTGGAGGTTATCAAGATTTAAGTGAATTAGAACGTGGTGTTATAGTCGGACCACGAGCGATGGGACACAGTATCTGTGGGATAGAGATGCAGTGGGGATTTTCCCGTACGATCATTTGACGAGTGTACCGTGAATATCAGGAATCCGGAAAATCATCAAATCTCCGACATCGCTGGGGCAGGAAAAAGATCATGCAAGAACGGGACCAACGACGACTGAAGAGAATCGTTCAACGTGACAGAAGTGTAAACCTTTCTGCAAATTACTGCAGATTTTAATGCTGAGCCATCAACAAGCGTTAGCGTGCTAACCATTCAACGAAACATCATCGATATGGGTTTCCGGAGCCGAAGGCCCACTCGTGTACCCTTGATGACTGCACGACACAAAGCTTTACGCCTCACCTGGGCCCGTTATCACCGACGTTGGACTGTTGATGGCTGGAAACATGTTGCCGGGTTGGAGGGTTCTCTTTTTAAATTGTATAGAGCCGATCGACGTGTACGGGTATGGAGACAACCTCATAAATCCATGGACCCTGCATGTCATTAGGGGACTGTTCAAAGTTGCGGGGGCGTGGGGGGAGGAGGGCGTGTGCAGTTGGAGTGGTATGGGACCCCTGATACGTCTAGATATGACTCTGACAGGTGACATGTACGTAAGAATCCTGTCTTTTCACCTGCATCCATTCATGTCCATTGTGCGTTCCGGCGAATTTGGGCAATTCCAGCAGGATAATGCGATATGTCACAAGTTCAAAACTGATACAGAGCGGCTCTAGGAAACTCTTCTGAGATTAAATAATTCCGCTGTTCACCAAAGTCCGCAGACATGAACATTATTGTGCATACGTGGGATGCCTTGCAACGTGGTTTTCAGAAGAGATCTCCACCACGTCGTACTCTTACGGATTTATGGGCAGCCTTGCTGCTTCAGACATTAGTCGAGTCTAAGCCACGTAGTGTTGCGGCGCTTCTGCATGTTCGCGGGGGTCCTACACGATATTAGAAGGAGTACAGGTTTCATCAGTGTATTTCAGGTGAGTCGCTGTTCCAGAGAACGACTCAATTAAACGCGGCAGATACAGGTACAAGATAACTCAATCTGTTCGAGATGGCGCAGTGCTTAATGCTTCTAGACTTGCACTCCAAGAGAACCATCTGGACATCCAGATCTACATTGTCTGAGTTTCCTTCAATCTACATTGACAGAAGTGTGAAGCATCCAGAAGACATGGTCGAAGTCGGTGTAGCCTCGTACTGGCAGATATGTAAACGATTAAAATTGCATTTCTGCGTGCCAAGTAGAACGGCAACCGGAGTACATTAATGCTTTGTTCAGTTTTGTTACCAGGCCCGGTAACAGGCCAAGGGACGCGAAAACCGTCTGATACTGAGCGATCACGGTATAGGACACGGAAATGTCATGTGCTGTTGGGACACAGCGTCATCAACATCTGACGGAGTTTGGAAACAGTGTCATTGTGGGGACCAAAATGGTTCAAATGGCTCTGAGCACTATGGGACTTAACTTCTAAGGTCATCAGTCCCCTAGGACTTAGAACTACTTAAACCTAACTAACCTAAGGACATCACACACATCCATGCCCTCGGCAGGATTCGAACCTGCGACCGTAGCGCATTCTCCAGACGCGTTCCAACTGACGGGCAGACCGAACTCGCGACCCAAACTCGCTTACGACAGACAACGCCGGCCGGTGTGGCCGTGCGGTTCTAAGCGCTTCAGTTTGGAACCGCGTGACCACTATGGTCGCAGGTTCGAATCCTGCCTCGGGCATGGATGTGATGGATGTGTGTGATGTCCTTAGGTTAGTTAGGTTTAAGTAGTTCTAAGTTCTAGGGGACTGATGACCTCAGAAGTTAAGTTCCATAGTGCTCAGAGCCATTTTTACGAGAGACAACGACCGGGAAGTAATAGCAGTCGAGCCAGGATACTACGAGAGGGGATATATTGATACGCACTGCTAGTCATGCAATTTATGGCTCAGTTCAACACTACCTGTGTACCGCATTCGCCTTACAGCCCCGATGTTGTTCCCTGTGTTACTTTTATTCCTATCACTAAAAGTAAAGCACTGAGGCATTACATTTTAAAACTCTGAAGCAGTGCTGAAGAAAAATGAGGCGATTTTCAAGGTCCTAACAAAGAATGTCCTGCACCATATGTTCGAGGACTGGCAGAGACGCATTAAAGTAGGAGGAGAGTATTTTGAAAAAGATCAAGTAAATATTTAAATGGAGTAATAAACTCTGTGATAAAGAAAAAATCACTCCCAGTCTCTGTTCATCAGCCCTCGTATATAGCCCTGGAGAAGCTATTGCTGTTAAAGCCTATGTTTTCGAATGACGTTATATTTTGACAACGAACAGCAGTATGTTACCTGCACGTTTCTTTATGTCGCACGGACAGGTAATTACTCACTCCTAACTCCGATACGCGTATTACAACCATTACAACGGAAGACGCAGAGTGGTGGTGTACGCGTGAGATGAAGAATAACTGTCGACGCGATGGAGCTGCAGAATGACTTTGTACAGAACCATCTCGCGGCCGTCGTCAGCAGAACAATGACGGCGCTGAAATTCGTTCCCGTTCCGACTGCCAGCTGCCGCCGGTTTGCGCCGTGTCCGGCGGAAGTAATGCAAACGGGATCGGCGTTACAGAACGCTGGGGCGCGTTCGTTAGCGATACATTGTACGCGCGTGCCCGCCAGTCAGCGCCCACACGCGATGCAATCAAATAATATCAAGCAATTAGCTTTGAGCGGGGTTTTTCGCGTAATTCCGACGTCAATTCCAAATTGGAGCGGCCGTACCAAACGACGCGTGCCAGTTTAAATGGAGCGAATCTGGGGTCAGTGGAGAGGGAAGGCGTGGGTCGAGAGAGGAATACAGGCCGAGGGGCGAGCTGGGTCAGACTTAATTAAGCTTTATGCAATTAAACTTTGTTTAGGGTAGATTTAGTTGTGGGAGAGGTTGCAGTAAGCTGCAACGATGCGGGGATCAACGGTAGGTGGCTTGGAAATGGCGAAAGTAGAAACTACATTTTCAGATTTTTTTCCAACAGGATAATCTGTCGAATTTTTCGTCGCTAAATGAATAATTTCCATTTTAATCAGTTTTGCTGGCGGAAGTAAAATATTGTTTTGGTATACGAAGAGATACGTGATTCCTGAGTAACTATCGCACTATGCATTCACCATCGAGTAACGATGTTATAAAAATAAGGGCCGTTGTAAATGATCAAACAGTTAGTAAAAATTTACTAGTTTGCCAAATTACTTGGCAATGTGCTGCTTTGTCTGAGATGTCTGTGAAAAATAGAATGTGCGGACGTATTAAAAAAATAAAAAAAAATAAAAAATAAATTCGATTGACGCTGATCTGATAAGATATCAGACGTCGTCTGTGTGTATGTCTCGCCGAGAAAATGCTTTTATTACAATTTATCTCACTGTATCGTGAGTTTCCAGAAATTTAGAAACAACAATGAAAAAAGATACGCATAAAAAAGTAATTCGTGACACAATACGCAAAGCGTGACGGCTGTTGCAAAAGCAAGGTTAAATTTCGCAAACTTTATACATGTGCCCACTGCTCTGTCAAAACTGTGGGTAGGAAGAGTAAATCTCTCAAATACGTTTGATCGCTAACAAACGCGAAGGTAATTTGGATGTGGCGGAAGTAGCAAAAATGCTTTCAGGTTTCTGTCTCTCTCTCCCTTACTTTTTTGCGACAAGGTAACCTATCGAAATTTTTGCCGAAAAATTACCGTTATTTCAGAACTTTCTAGACGGACGGCGTTACGAATAAGAACGCATGAACATGGACCGCTCAAGTGCTGGTTGACTCCTGGATTTAGCCGAACCGCTGCATGGGATTTAATGATACGTTGTTCTAAATATTTAGTGTTGTTAAATGTTCCTTACCTGACTCCTTTCTCAGGATTTATAGCTTTTCCTAAGTTTCACCTATTAGTAATTACAAAAGATCTAAATATCATTCACCCAATGGCTCCTTTGTCTGTCATATTCCGTTAGCTATAGCATTGTTATTCCCTTAAGGTATTGTTCCAACTACGTCAAGGCTCTTATACTCTGTGGCGTAGATACTGTGGTGTCACCACCAGACACCACACTTGCTAGTTGGTAGCCTTTAAATCGGACGCGGTCCGATAGTATACGTCGGACCCGCGGGTCGCCACTGTCAGTGATTGCAGACCGAGCGCCGCCACCCGGCAGGTCTAGAGAGACGTCCTAGCACTCGCCCCAGTTGTACAGCCGACTTTGAAAGCGATGGTTCACTGACAAATTACGCTCTCATTTGCCGAGACGATAGTTAGCATAGCCTTCAGCTACGTCATTTGTTACGACCTAGCAAGGCGCCATTATCATTTGCTATTTATCTTGTGATGCATGTACCGTCAGGCCGATGTTCACCAATTATGGATTAAAGTTAAGTATTCCAGAAGCTACGTATCTTTTTTGCTAGTATAATTACTTTACCTGTTCCAGACCTCACGCCAGGCTGCGTGAGCTTAAACGCGTGCCTTTCTGCTTCCTCCTAGTGGCTTGGCTGTCTTGCCAAGTCACAACAGATACTTCGTATTTTCCAGTGTGATTATTATGTAGTTCTGTACCTAGAGAAGATGTTGAAGTTTGTTGAGACCTAGTAATAAGTAGCCGCGAGGACAGGGGCTCAAATCACCGATCACCTACCTAGACATAATTTTTTCTTGTAACGAATGAACTCCCTATGGAATAGACACTATCAATATCTTTCCTAATCCTTGTACTGTCCGAGATTGTTGTTCGACTCTACTTAACTCTTTCTCAGTGTACGGGCGCACCAGTGGTTTCATAGGCCGTTATCGGTGTGGAGAATGAGCAACCCAGTTCGATGGCTTGATTCATTCTCACGTCATAGGTGTCGCTAATTCACCGTAGCTTTAAAGCAAATACATTTTATACATTACCGGTCACCAAACAGTTTTGAATTAATAGACAAGTTAGGGAATAATACATAAATATATGAAACGACTGAATTAATACCGTAAATTAAGAAGAAAGAAGAAGAAATGAGATGATTATCGTTTAAGCAAAACAAATATTAAATGAATAATAATCACACGTATGTGAGCGGGCGCCGTGCATAAAATGCACGCCCTAATTGAAAAGAAAAACAATGAAAGAATAATTATTGCATGTAGTGGAAGAAGAGCATTGAATACAGAGCATCGAATACAGAAACAAATGCGAGCGAAGTTCATTTAACCGCATATTAATCCACAAAAGTCAGCGGCAAACACTCGAAGTCCGAAAATGCAGTTTCACAGTATTACTTGCGACATTCATTAAAGTTCGTTATCCTGAGTAACCACTACAAAAAATGCAAGAAATCTAACACCAACAAATATGAATACTACCTGCAGCATGTAATTTACGTTTCACGCCTGTCTCAAACCACATAAACAAAGATAAATTTCGTAAAGTCATGTAAAGTCTATCACCGAAAACATAATCGTCGGCCGTGGTAGCCAAGCGGCTATAGGCGCTTCAGTCTGGAACCGCGTGACCGCTACGGTCGCAGGTTCGAATCCTGCCTCGGGCATGGATGTGTGTGATGTCCTTAGGTCAGTTAAGTTTAAGTAGTTGTAAGTTCTAGGGTACTGATGACCTCAGATGTTAAGTCTCATAGTGCTCAGAGCCATTTGAACCATTTTTGAACCATAATCAAATAATCTCTGATAATGTCTGATGAAAAGTTAATGTACGCAACTCACGCTCACAAAATTATTCCAAGTGTAACGGAAAGTTAAAATACGTAACTCAAGCGCCTGTTCGGGTATACAGTCAGCTTGATCGGCTCACCGACAATGACAGATGAAGGTGTGACTGCCACCAACTACAAAAAGACGAAATGCAAAACCCCACAGCTCGCCTTTATACACTTGTTGATACGTCGCACAGTAATGAATTTGTGTTGCATGCCTACATAATGAGCCGCATTTATATTACACATACATATAAGCCATTAAAAGATTCCTAAAGTTATTTCAGTTATATTTGGTTAATACTATGCTGTTACTCTGATAAGTTATTTAAAAATAAACAAAGAAAGTGTGACTATAAATTATTATTAAAATACATATGGCCGGTTTAGAGAACGGTTTCCATTAGCTTTTTAGTTGAGCTGTCTTTTATTTTTATGTTTCATTCATAATAATTTTATTAATTCATAATAATTTTATTAATGGTCATTTACTAGATGAACAATACACTACTGGCCATTAAAATTGCTACACCACGAAAATGACGTGCTACAGACGCGAAATTTAACCGACAGGAAGAAGATGCTGTGATATGCAAATGATCCTAGCTTTTTAGAGCATTCACACAAGCCGCGCAGGATTAGCCAAGCGGTCTGAGGCGCTGCAGTCGTGGACTGTGCGGCTGGTCCCGGCGGAGGTTCGAGTCCTCCCTCGGGCATGGGTGTATGTGTTTGTCCCTAGGATAATTTAGGATAAATAGTGTGTAAGCTTAGGGACTGATGACCTTAGCAGTTAAGTCCCATAAGAATTCACACACACATTCACACAAGAGTGGTGCCTGGCGACACCTACAACGTGCTGACATGAGGAAAGTTTCCAACCGATTTCTCATGCACAAACAGCAGTTGACCTGCGTTGCCTGGTGAAACGTTGTTGTGATGCCTCGTGTAAGGAGGAGAAATGCGTACCATCAGTTTCCGACTCTGATAAAGGTCGGATTGTAGCCTGTCGCGATTGAGGTTTATCGTATCGCGACATTGCTGCTCACATTGATCAAGATCCAATGACTGTTAGCAGAATATGGAATCGGTGGGTTCAGGAGGGTAATACGGATCGCCATGCTGGATCCCAACGGCCTCGAATCACTAGCAGTCGAGATGACAGGCATCTTATCCGCATGGCTGTAATGGATCGTGCAGCCACGTGCCGATCGCTGAGTCAACAGATGGGGACGTTTGCAAGACGACAACCATCTGCACGAACAGTTCGACAACGTTTGGAGCAGGATGGACTATCAGCTCGGAGACCATGGCTGCGGTTACCATTAACGCTACATCACAGACAGGAGCGCCTGCGATGGTGTACTCAACGACGTATCTGGGTGCACCAATGGCAAAACGTCATTTTTCGGATGAATCCAGGTTCTGTTTACAGCATCATGATGGTCGCAGCCGTGTTTGCCGACATCGCGGTGAACGCACATTGGAAGCGTGTATTCGTCATCGCCATACTGGCGTATCACCCGGCGTGATGGTATGGGTCCCATTGGTTACACGTCCCCATCACCTCTTGTTCGCATTGACGGCACTTTGAACAATGGACGTTACATTTCAGATGTGTTATGACCCGTGGCTCTCCCCCTCATTCGATCCCTGTGAAACCCTACATTTCAGCAGGACAATGCACGACCGCATGTTGCAGGTCCTGTCCGGGCCTTTCTGGATACAGAAAATGTTCGACTACTGCCCTGGCCAGCACATTCTCCAGATCTCTCACCAATTGAAAACGTGTGGTCAATGGTGGCCGAGCAATTGGTTCGTCACAATACGCCAGTCACTACTCTTCATGAACTGTGGTATCGTGTTGAAGGTGCGTGGGCTGCTGTACCTGTACACGCCATCCAAGCTCTGTTTGACTCAACGCCCAAGCGTATCAAGACCGTTATTACGGCCAGAGGTGGTTGTTCTGGGTACTGATTTCTCAGGATTTATGCACCCAAATTGCGTGAAAATGTAATGACATGTCAGTTCTAGTATAATATATTTGTCCAATGAATACCGGTTTATCATCTGCATTTCCTCTTGGTATAGCAATTTTAATGGCCAGTAGTGTAATTCAAAGAACGTCAAATAATAAACTGTATATATTCATCCACTTGGAAAAATTGATAAGAATCTTGGAAACTCATTCTGCTTTAATACTACGTATAACAGGTAAGGGCTTCTGGTATGGACATTTTTCAATTTTTATTAAACTCTTCTGTACCTTTACAAAACTGCATCATTTGAAAAGCAGCTTGTTTTTGTGTTTGTTGACATAGTCATCTTTCATTTGACACTTCATACGATCATGTTAGTCCGGTGGTTCAGTTGCTGTTAATTCTATAGTCTGCCATAATATAAACAACTTTCACACCTTTAATGTTTACCTTAGCATCATTCTTGAAATTTCGTTACAGTCTGCTCATTGCCACAATTTATGTGGTGCACTTGCTTTTGTTGTATCATGTTTGTATAGTCTATAACATAGTTTCACTGAAAACACAATATTCATGTAGGATTTCGTCCACCGTAGCTTTCACTGAGTCGTCTCCGCCCTTCGGTTAAGCGTGCGCGCTCGGACCTAGTGTAAACCCCCGCCTCGCTGACTGGCTCGAAACTGCAACCTCCAGCTTTGGTCAAAAGTAATGTTGTAGTTCTAGATAGCGACGCAGAGCGACGAGACTGACTTAGATTCCTCAGTTCATGGACGACAGTCTGATGCACAAACACCTAATGTTATGAAACAGTGCAGGAACAGAACGAATATCACTAATAATGGCGTTTATTTCATAGCCAAGTATTGCATGACAGAACGGAACTTCAATGTTTACGTCCAAGAGACGGAGAGAGAGAGAGATCATTTGTTCACATTCAGACATGCAGTGCGCCTAACAGGACCACTAAAGAACTTAGATTCCAATCATTCACAAAAATACGTATAAAATTAACATTTTGGTTGACGTTTTCTGTGCACCTAGAGACTAATCTCTGATAACATCGTTATGTGTTTTTTCCTTGGGTGATTTAACGATCTTCATCATCGCTTAGCATGAAACTTTTAACGCTTTATTTTCAGATAATGATAATGTAAAATCTTGACTTGCCATAGGTATGATTAAATAATGTATTTTCATTTTTATCCGCCGTCTTTGTATGTTTCCTGTAGTAATCTGTCTTCTTCCTGGAGTCTATAATATCGAATGGGCCCACTCGTTTTTCACGGTCTGGCAAAATAACGAGGGCGCACTGAAAAACAATGCTTTCGAATTTTTTATCGGAAAACTCTTAAAGCTTTTAAACAAAAGAAACTTAATTAACGTTCTACGTCCTTATCCTTTGTGTCTACATTTTTATTTCTCAATGTAGTCATCCCGGAGACAAACAGATTTCTCCCAATGATAGACTAGTTTGTGGATATCGTCACTGTAGAACGTTTGACTTTGTTGACGGAGCCACAAGCTCACCTCTGCTTGCAAGCCTTCATCACTATCAAAGTGAAGTGGTCGATGGTGTTCTTCAAGTTCCGGAGACAGATAAAAACCGGATGCGGCCAAGTCGAGACTCTATGGAGAATCGTTGGTAGTGAAACCAAGGCGTCGGATTGTTGCAGATGTCGCAACGCATTATTAGGCTGAAGGGGAGGGTGCTTCATTTGTGGACGAAGTCTTAGAATTCGTGTTTCCAGTTTTCCGAACGTTCCTCACCCACAAACATACCTATGTTACACACCGAAATGTTACTCTTTACAATTTGGAGCCCTCTAGGGGTAGTTGATTGTAGCTTGATCAACGAAGCGGGAAAATCAATCGAGTAATTTACCTTTTTTTCAAAGGTTGTGCCGTATGTATGATTTTATTCAATTTGAAGATTGGGCAAGCTCTGAGATAAACAAGAAGACATTTGCAAACGGAATTAAAGGACAAGAGTGAAAAACTTTGAGGTCTGCCGATGACACAGTAATTATGTCAGAGACGGGAAACGACTTGGAAGAGCAGCTGAACGATATGAATATTTTCTTCAGAAGATATTATAACATGAACAACAACAAAAACAAAACCAGTGAAATAGAATGTAGTCGAATTAAATCAGGCAATGCTCAGGGAATCAGACTTGAAAATAACGCACTAAAAGTAGTACATGCATGAGCTAGTTGCAGGGGATATAAATGCAACAGCAGGAAAAGTGTTTCTGAAATCAAAAAGTCTATCAACATCGGATATAAATTAAGTGTTAGAAAGTGCCTTATGAAGGTGTTTGCTTGGAACGCACATATACATTTACATACATACTCCACAAGCTCCCATACTGTGCGTCACGCAGGGAACCTTGTACCACTGCTGGCCATTGACTTTCCTGTTCCATCTGCAAATTGTTTGAGGGAAAAACGACTGTGTATATAGTTTTGTAAGAAACTTTATCTCTCTTGTCTTGGCGGTCCGTCGGTAGCAGTAGGAACATTCTGTAGTCGGTCGAATCGCCATGTCTTTAAACTTTATGAACAGTGTTTCACGAAAAGAACATCTAGTTCCCTGCAGGAAATCCCCTTTGAGTTCACCTAGCATTTTAGTAATACTTGCGAGTTGATCGACTCTGCTGGTAACGTATCTAGAAGTTCGCCTGTGATTTGTTTCGATATCTTCCTACAATCGACTCTGGTGCCAGTCCCAAAAACTAGAACAACATTCAAGAAGGGGTAGCACAGGGCTTTTGTATGAGGTCTCCTTTATCGACGACTTGCACTTTAGAATTCTTCCAACAAACGGAAGACGACCATTTGCATTACTTTCAACCGACATTACGTTCACCTTTTTTCCATGCCACCTAGCGATAATGCTATATCTACATATTTAAGAGACATGACTGTCGATCAGCACACCATTAATGCTGTATTCGCATATTGCATGTTTTCTTTCCGTACTCATATGTATTAAGTTACATTTTTGCATATTTAGAGTGAGCTGTGATCCATCACAGCAAATAAAAATTCTATACCCCCTTATACTCGCACAGCCATGCCACCTTACTGCACCCTACAGCGGCATCTCAGACAGCTGTTCAACATCATTCAAATGCAGAATAACTGCAGTTTTATCAAACTTTCCATGGGCTCTTCTGATGACATCTTTGCTCCAACGAACACTTGCTGTCCAGGAGCACCAGTAAGGTAGTGAAACTGTACGATGAGCGGTTTAGAGAAGAAGTAAAGAGAAACTATTGAAATTTGGTGCGACAGAACGATGCTGAAGATTAAATGTTTAGTTGAGGTAACTAATGGGGAGATACTGCACCGATCTGGAGGTGAAATGAAATGTCGTTTGGCTAGGACCTCTCGTCACGTAGACCGGTCGCCTGGTGCAAGTATTTTTAGTTAACGTCACTCCAGCGACTTGCGTGTCGATGAGGATGAAATGATGACTATGAAGACAACATAACACCCACTTCCTGAGTGGAGAAAAATCTCCGACCGAGCCGAGAATCGAACTCGGGCTGCTACCAAGTCATTCTGACGCTCTGACCACTTTTTTCTTTAAATCTCATTTTGTCCGTTACTGTTCAATATTCTTAGGAGACGGACATCCCACGACACTCTCTCAAGTTCGTCGTTGCTCCATTCACTCAGTTTTTTTTTTTTTTTTTACAGAGGGCAGCTAACCCTCTGACCGAACACGCTGAGCAACCGTGCCGGCTACAACTATGGATGTGGACGAGCTGTAGATAAAGGAAATGTATAGCACAATTTGACTAGAAGAAAGAATGATGATGATGTTTGGTCTGTGGGGCGCTCAACTGCACAGTCCAACTTTTTTCACAGTTCAATCTAGCTACTGTCACGAATGATGATGATGAAACGGTGAGGACAACACAAACACCCAGTCCCCAGGCAGCCAAAATCCCCAACCCCGCCGGGAATCGAACCCGGGACCCTGTGATCCAGAGGCAGCAACGCTAGCCACTAGACCACGAGCTGCGGACTAGAAGAAAGAATCCTATAATCAAACATATGTTAAGGAGACCAAGATATGACTATACTACCCAGTTTGAAATGGATGAAGTTTTCAGCAGCTATTTAGAAATGTAGAGGCTAACACACCTGCTACAACAATTTTGTGGCCGCGTACGCATCCTATTGCAGCGGTCGAGTGTTACTCCAAGAGAGGGAACGTATCTGCGAGTTACTTACACTCTGTCGTGTGCAGTATCGTATGTTAACTGTATGTGAACCGTGTTTTATAAGGAAGAAACTGATGAACTGTCCACCAGTTACCTAAACGAGCTTGGAAAATCGCCCAAAAACCAGTCTATCGGATGCTAATTAGGTGCGTGGATTCCATCCTAGTCTCCTTCACTTCCCTGGCCTGTTATCAAGTGCATTGCACGTTAATGCTTCCTTTAGTAATCACCACAAATTTTAACTAGGTGATCTGTGGTCTATAGATATTCATAGCGTATTTAGTATAACAACAGAACAAGTATCAAACGCTATTATTGGAAGAGGTTAAATAATTGTTCTTGTATAATTTTGTAGGTTAAAGCCTATTCCCCACTCAACGCCAAATATGTATCTCCTTTTAAGTGGTGGGTCGGGTAACCGCTTCCTAGGAGAGAAAGTGTTTCGTAAGTGAAAAACGCAATTATTGTTCAGTGTCGTCTCCGTTTAGGTCAGTGCCCTTTCTGGACTTTTTTTCGGGGAGTAGTTTCCGATTTAGAAGTGCGATTCGTGCAGGTTGGACAAATACATGGACTCGCTCTTCAACCACACAGTTATTCAGACTTGGGAGTGGGTGGTGCTAACAGTAAGCGGAGTCCGGTGAATAGGAAATATGTCGCAGCAATTCATACTTCAAATTACACAATTTGGAATATCTGATGAAAATCCTCTATTAACGTAGCACAGGCCACTTCCTACGAATTTTTTAAAATTCCTGTTTATACATAAGGCTTACTCGGAATTCGCCATGTCTTTCTTGCCTTTCACAAGTCAATCAGCAGTGCCAAGCTGGGGCAAAAGTACAGTGATACTAAAATTACCATCCACTGCTGCCTGTTTCATCTACGAAACTTGTCATGAATTTTGCAAGCAACCTGCTTATAATTTTCTGAGCTCACTGAAAAGTCACCCTGTATAAAACCATTCATCCAATCAAGTTTGAACTTAGCTTATTTTACTGTGAAACATGTACCAACACAGCAAAAACGAAGTATCATTGAGTTCACCATATGCGATGTTGCAAATGGAGAATTTTTCACCTAGTCTCTGAATTCAAATATAAAGCGTCACTCTTTGATACATGTTGAAAGGTCACGTGTAGAAAACACAGATAACTTTTTTTTTTTTTTTTTTTTTGAATGGGCACTGTTTTCGTCAGTGATAGAAGTCAAACTTTTACGTTTATAGGAAGGGCCTTTTGGAAACTATTTGTGACTGAAACACGACACTGCTAGCAGACGTCGGGCGAGGCGCATGTGAAGCAAACAACTAAAAGTACAGTGCTGCTGGAGAAGGCTGGAGGAAGTATGGTGCTTCGAAAGTTACGACCTTCTACCGCTTACTTCACAACTGAAAATTTCCATACATTTTCAAGACACTATGTTTCATTGACACCTAGCAGCTCCATGATATCTTTATGATGCGATCATTTTACTTATGAATTAGTTTTATGTTCATATTTTCAAGCTACAGAAAAACTGCGATGGTTCCATTAATATTTACCACAATTTTTCGATTTCTTCCAATATTGTTTACACATAATTTCGTTTTCCGTAGATATCGAAAAGTCGTTTTGTGCAGGTTTCCTGGTAACGCAGAACATAATTTTTCATCTCGGTGAGATAGATATCAGGGTTTATCATCTATCTTGGCATGACGAGCATTATGTATTACGATAAACTTCTAGCGTCCATACTGAAGCAAGTTTATAACTGCCTCTCTTTTCACCACAGTCTGTTTCAGTATGACATCCGAAATTTTTAATTGTAGTCAGCTGTAGGAGCACAGAAATCTGTGTAACCAGTTATGTTCACGCAGCTACCACCGTTGCTTGACACTGCACTAGCATGCTGTTGCATCTACGTAAATCACTCGCTACTTCGAATTATGATAGTACTTCAATTCCCCAAATATGTCCAAAAACTCGCAATTAGCCATAAATATATGCTGTGACCTTTGAAGTGGAATCTGAGTTAATAACTTTTCTCTCTCTGTGATCCAGCAAAAAGCCTATACCGGACAACAAAATGTGAGAACTGCGCCAAGATTTAATTGTGGTGCGCAGTATCAGAGAAACAGCAGTCCCTAGGTGTTTTTATCATTCCCAGTACACTTAAATAAAGCACATTTCTTCCAGTTAGGAATAAGTGCTTGAATTATGCTGGCCGAGCGCTTCTAGGCGCTTCTGTCCGGAACCGCGCTTCGAATCTTGCCTCGGGCATGGATGTATGTGATGTCCTTAGTTTAGTTAGGTTTAAGTAGTTCTAAGTCTATGGGACTGATGACCTCAGATGTTAAGTCCCATAGTGTTCAGAGCCATTTGAAGCATTTGAATCATGCTCGACGTTTTTTAGACCCCACTTTCAATTATTTGAACAAACAAAGTGGTGTTCCATTACTTTAAAAAATTACAGGTGTCATCCTCATAGTTAATGCACCTCCTTCCTTGCTAAGATTAAAAGTGAACATGTCAACAAGAAGTCTTTCTTGTTTATTTCTGGACGCTGTCTCTCATTCCGTTCCATGAAACTTGCTAGCAGACTGAAACTGTGTACCAGAGGAAGACTATTAATCAGAACCTTTCCCATCGAAGGAAATACCGTTACCAGCTGAGCTATCCAGGAGTACTCGTGACATTGCCTGGTGACATAAAGTCTTCCCGTATCTCATTCTTACCTTCCAAACGTCAGAAGCTGTCTTGGATACCGTGATGGACTGGAAGCAATGACTTAGTTAGCTCTCCATGACATTCTTCCATCGAGGAGTGATGATTCTCTTCGTAATAAAACACTCATTCTAGTCCCATTTCCCAATTTAAATTCCGAAATAGTATCAATTTGTACTTCGTGGCTGATGTCTGCGTACGTCCTAGACCTATAAAACCTTATTAGTTATAAGAAGATGTATTTTATTGCTCATTATTTTACCCAATGTATGAAGCATGGTTTCTGCTTCTAAAATATTCCTCTCGGATATCCAGCCGAGTGAGTTCATCGAAATGGCACAACGTTTCGACAAACGCTATTCCTAACATCTTCGGGCGAAGTTTCCAAAAAGTCTTGTTGATTATTTTAATACAAACAATACAGCGCGGTGAGGACCTTCCTCCCCTCACCACAGGGCGGGTGACAATTGAAAGGCAGGGTGGGTGAGTAGCGTTGCGTTCTAGTCCACCGGCGTCTAGGGCAATCAGAAATGGAGTCAGCCTCTCGAGCAGTCCAATGGATGTCTCTACCGTCTCGCTACAATGATCCTTTGCGAGTCCAGGGTGCCCATTTCTTCTGTTCAGCTCGAGAGAAGCCAATTCAAGGCAACGGCGCATTGAAGATTTATTTCGAACACGTCACTCTTTTTTACGATTTGTCATAATAAAATGTCAGTTAGCGACATAGCGGCGTTAAAAAGCCCTTAAATCACTGTAAGACATATGTTAAAGAATAATTTCGCTACATTATCACAGAGCGTGGTGTTAAGACTGAGGCAGTTCAGAAGCAGAAGGAAGTAGGTTCGAGTTCAACGATGTGCTATTTCGGGAGGGGCGCTGGGTGGCAAATACCACAGTCTAGGCCCTTTTCATTCCAACGCACGAATGTAATAATTTTCACAGATTAATTGAAACATAAGCTCATGAAAATAAGTTAGGCAGTTCACATTTGCGAAATGTGTATTTTCTGTAGAACATGTATGCATTCACTTGGAATGCTCACAACGCCAGATGAATGCCATTGCTGAAAAGAATGTGTTAAAATGGAATGCAATACGTACACAATCGTACGTTCTGTTTGAACCGATCCTCTGATGAGTGCAAAGGGGGTGGCGTGTGGTAGCTGGGACCCCTCCCTCCCCCATGAAATGTAGGTTCTTATGTCACTGATGAGTCCCCAGTGGTGTGGGGGAAGGTAGGTCCTCTAGGGACTGCATCATTTATAGCAAAACAATCGACAAGACCGTGTTTCGAAACATCGTCCGAAGACGGTAGTCGTAGTGCTTGTCGAAACGTTGCACTATTTCGATAAACTCACTTGGCTGGAAACGTGAGAGGTCTATTGTAGGATCAGGATTCACGTCTCACACACCGCAGAAAATAATTATCGAGAAAGTAATCTTCGTATAACTGGTGACGATTTATGACTGTTGGAGTTGCAGAGACGTCAACCATGAAGCACAAATTAATGCTGTTTCGGAATTTAAACATGAAAATGGGTCGCAAGCGATGACCTTCTCCCTCTCTTCTTGTGATGTGAAGGGGAAGGGAGCGCTTGCTGCGTTTCTCTGACAAGACAACTACGATTTAAGGTATTCAAATGTGTGTGAATTTTTAAGGGACCTAACCGCTGAGGTCATCGATCCCTAGACTTACACACTACTTAAAGTAACTTAAAGTAATTTATGCTAAGAACAACACACACACCCATGCCCGAGGGAGGACTCGAGTCTCCTGCAGGAGGAGCTGCGCAATCCCTGACATGACGCCTCAAACCCCGCAGCCACTCGGTGCTGCCAACTAAGACTAAGTTTCGGTACTTAGCTAGTAGGTGAATAGGGTCCAAAAATCTCACCGTTTGGACTGTAAACACGAAGGGTTCATATTTATGCAACTCTCTGAGATGAGATTTTCTTTGCTTCTCTTCATAAAGGATTCTGTATTAGAGTCACCACAGCTGATTCGCTCTACATGTCCACAAGATAAATGATCACATATGGTGCAAGTAGCGCATTAGACATTGAAATGTAAAGTACGATTCCTAAACTTCAGCTGACTTTCGTGGCAGCAGACAATTATGTTCTTTGACACACTTTCACTAGTAGTTCAATTAACAATGTTATAGCACTTAGACAATAACAAAACCTAGAATGCGTAAAAGTACATAACTATTTTTTATATGATTCTTCCGCACTACACATTTGTCATTTCGAAGATTTTAGAGGATAGTGGGAGGCTTCACCTTCGATAAAGAAAGATTATTTTTGTGTAGTTAAACTTGTAATTAAGATATCTGTTATGCTATGTCTAATGACGCATACTTTAAAACTACAAAGGTGATATAGAGTTTAATTTAGATTATTTATCATTTGTGTTTCATTTAATTAAACAATTATTACGACAAAATGGTTCAAATGGCTCTGAGCACTATGGGACTTAACATGTGAGGTCATCAGTCCCCTAGAACATAGAACTACGTAAACCTAACTAATCTAAGGACATCACACACATCCATGCCCGAGGCAGGATTCGAACCTGCGACCGTAGCGGTCGCGCGGTTCCAGACAAGCGCTTAGAACCGCTCGGCCACACCGGGCGGCAATTATTACGACAGATAACTTGACACCATTAAAGCATTTCATAGTATGCGTATTGCAAATGTCGCCACATGTGCGTTCCTGGAATAGGAAATCTCAGTGATGTGACAGTAACGCACCCTTTTCAAAGGCTAGGGACTTCACTGTACACTGCTTAACAGATAATGTAGAATAAACACCCCAATCCTAAGTTTTTATTAATATCCTATTTGAATGTATAAAACTTATGGCATTTTCATTTGCAGTCGTATTATATACTGTGGTCCAGACCCGATGGAAGCCAGTTACCAAGACCACATTGGATTCAGAATGTATCATGCACAAAAATTATTTACACTACAGCGCATTTTATTTCTTTTCTGAAAAGCAGCATGTATCGAATACATCCAATTAAAACAGCATACTACAATGATTTTCAAGGTCATACACCCTCTTTTTCGTGTGTACCAACAGTTTACATGAGATTTTATTTTCTTCATAAAAAATCACTGATCCATATGTACATAAGGGTGCAAAACTCTTAAATGGTGTCGTGTAAGAAAATAAAAATGGCTCCCACAGATAGTTGTTTTTGCTATAGTAAGACAATCACAATGTCCACATAACAGACCATCATATTCAGAGCTGTTGTTTTTGGGCAGAATGATCACATAATCCATCGTCAGGGACTTTATGTTTGCGATTGTTTTACTCCGAGTAGTGGTACGAATACTGTGCATATTATGTACAATTTACCATTAACATATTCTCTACGTCCTCGAATATTAAATGTTTCTATACATAATTTATTTCGTCGATGTTAGGTTTTTGTAAGGGAGGAAGCATATTTGTTAACACTGTCATTAAAACGCATACTGCCCATGCAAGTACAAATCTGGGTATAGTATCGCCATACTCGAAAGTAGGTAACTGTTAATGTTCATCTGAAGTATTACTCAGTAGCAGAGAGTAGCTGCATGGGAATAATTACAAAACTTTGATAACTTCAGAATATCTCATACTATCTTACTTACGGATTAGTCTCCTACGCTGCTGCTGCTACGTATTATAAGAACGACAGTGTTTGAAAGTTGTATAAAAGAAATGAATTATGCCTCTCGCACTCCAAAGAATTCCTTGTTATAGATTACCTTGAGAGTGTTACATGAGATTTGTCGCATCAGAATTTTGGAGAAGACACTATTGCTGAACGCTAACAAAATAACTTTAAAAACTAAAAATTATGTCATTTGATTGGGTTAAGTATTGGAAACTGAGAGATGACATTTAAAAATATTAAGACGTTGACTGATATTACAAATTATGTATGATATTAATAAGCTCGGGAATACAAAACAGCAATATCCACAAACGAGCTGCAAGCATGATGGAATGTTTCATCTCAGTCAATAGTTGCAGTGAAGCCGAACACTGTTGACGACAGCAGGTGATGGGAGTGGTAAAAGTGGTTTTGTTTCATCTCTGAGCCTAAACATTAATAATTGACTATAGTTAGTCTTATCAGCCACGCACTGATTAAGCATACAATAAATGATGCATTTAATCTTATTCAGCAACGAAAAAGGAACGTCGTTCTGTGATAGCGCTTAACACACCCTGACCAATGGAAATGTCGTGTGGCTAGGGCCTCCCGTCGGGTAGACCGTTCGCCTGGAGCAGGTCTTTCGATTTGACGCCACTTCGGTGACCTGCGTGTCGATGGGGATGAAATGATGATAATTAGGACAACACAACACCCAGTCCCTGAGCGGAGAAAATTTCCGACCCAGCCGGGAATCGAACCCGGGCCCTTGGGATTGACAGTCTGTCACGCTGACCACTCAGCTACCGGGGCGGACACCCTGACCAATATTATTCAGCTACAGAAAGTGAACAGGGAAACACGAGCAAAATACGTACATTTCTAAGACCCCGTTGTTGATGAAAGTTTTCTCACAGAATGAGTTTACATTTCGTATCTTACAATCGCTAATCTGTTCACAACTTTTATCATTATCTTCAAGTAAAATCGCCACGTAAACATTGAGGAATACATTCTCCTAGTTGACGTCCCACCAAATCGAGAACACCTGTTGCGTAACGAGGTACATAGCTATTAAGACGATGAGACGTCATACTAAAGGACTGAGTCCGGAGAAAAGTTCTTGTATTGGTTCCACACATAATGCACGCTCTTGGGCTCGGAGAAACTCCGCTTGGCTCGATCCATTACCCCAAAATAAGATACCCCACGTTACAATGGCGTGAAAGTAACCAGACTATTACAGACCGTTTATCTTTACAAAATCTGTGTGTGGCAACAGTCATATCAAATAAAGATTTTACTAGACGTTTCAATTATTGTGTGGTATGCTCTTGTCAGATGAAAGTATTATCATGTAACCAAAAAAACTGTATCACTTCTATCTGAATGTCGTCTTGACATGCATATAGTACACATTCCAACGTTTGACGGAAATGACATTCTCAAACTTCTTGTACAGTCATACGTATGTATCAGCTGCAAACGAAACGAACATATTATCTGGTAATGTTAGAGGTCAGAGATCATTAACACAAACAAGAAAAAATACGGCATAAGTCGGACACTGTCGGTCACAATAAGTGATAAGTTGCAATCAGCATAAATGTAGCTCAACATAGAACTCTTTTCAATTGAATCTCTCGCTTCTTGTTAGATAGAATCTGCCTGAACTATTTTCAGAATTTAGTGTGATACCATTACTTTTAATTTACTAAAAAGTAGGGGTTTTTAGTAATGGTTAGTGGTATCAATAGCCAATGGCACAGTAACCATTATTTAGCTCATTCATTAATAGTATTAGTCATTATTTTTTCGGAGACAGCAGGTGCTTTGAAT
Source organism: Schistocerca piceifrons (assembly GCF_021461385.2). NCBI lineage: Eukaryota > Metazoa > Arthropoda > Insecta > Orthoptera > Acrididae > Schistocerca > Schistocerca piceifrons. The sequence goes on along the minus strand of NC_060145.1, from coordinate 150,029,282 downwards.
GTGTAAACGCAATTAGATATAAAAAAAGGTAGCGAACTAACTTCACTGGTCAGAGAGATTAAATTCTATTAATTTCGATTGCGATTTCTCGAATTTAGAAATATTTTTTAACTTTGTTATGTATTAGAACTATGCATTCTAATCTATATTGTTTCTTACTGACTGCGGGTTTTTCTCAGGCAAACATTTTGACGCTAGTGACTTGACATTTTTTGTCTTTTTGAAAAAAAAGGACCAAAAACAGAAGTGATGCGTTACAAACTCATTATAGTATGAAAATGGTTATATGTGATGTGCAGACAAACAAATGGTTACAGTTTCAGAAAAATTGGATAATTTATTTAAGAGAAAGAGCTTCACAAATTGAGTGAGTTCGTAAGGCGTTAGTCCATCTCTGGCCCTTATAGAACCATTTACTCGGTTGGGCATTGATTGGTAGAGTTGTGCGTTGTTCTCCTGAGAGGCACGTGCCAAATCCTGTCCAACTGGCGCGTTAGATCGTAAAAATCCCGAGATGGTTGCGGGGTCCTGTTCGTAAGCCACCAAATATTTTCGACTAAGGAGACATCCGGCGAGCTTGCTGGCCAACGTAGAGTTTGGCAAGTACGAAGACAAGCCGTAGGAGCTCTCGCCATGTGCGGATAGGCATTATCTTGCTGAAATGAATGCCCGAGACGGTATGCAATGAAGGGCAACAAAACGGGGCGTGGAATGTCGTCGACGTACTGCTGCGCTGCAAGTCGGCCCGAATGACAACCAAAGGGATCCTGCTAGGAAACAAAATTACACCCGAGACCATCTCTCCTGGTTTTCAGGCCGTATGGCGGGCGACGGTCTGGTGGGTATGACGAGGCCTTTCTAGACTCGTCTTCTGCCTAGACTCTTATTGACTGGAGTAGAATTGTCTTCAGGGATGAGTCTCGATTCGAACTGAGCCCCGACGAGCTGTGATGACGTGTCTGGAGACGTCCCAGACAGGGGTGAAGTATCAGCCTGACTGTCGCCCAGCATGCTGCCCGTTAACGAAGAGCGATGGTCCGGAGTGCCATTTATTTCCATAGACGGTCCCCTTTGGTTATCATTCGCGGCTCCCTTACAGCACAGTCATCTCGAGATTTTAACGATCTAACCAGCCAGTGGAACAGAATTTGGCACGATATCGCGAACGAGGTTATCCAACAACTCTGTCAATCAATGCGAAGCAGAATAACTGCTCGCATAAAGGCCAGAGGTGGACCAAGGCACTGTTCAGCTGGTAAAGCTCTTTCTATTGAACAAGCATGCAGTTTTTCTCACATTATAGACATTAGTCTGTCTGTACATGTACATCACATCTTTCTGGTTCCTTCTCGCTCTCACACCGTAGCAACATAAAAACCAAGTATTAGAAATCGTTTGATCATTTGAACGTAATGTATGCAGAATTATTAAACATAATCTTATTCTGATCATGGAGGATAGAAATAAGTTATTACACGAAGAAATCCTATATAGTTATAAACGCACGAAGGTGGAATTCGAAATTGTATTAATTAACTGGAATCTAAAGTAAAATATCTCACCCCTGGCTGTGTCATTGGGTCGTTAAGAAGACGATATGTTGGTGTATTGCAAGGAGTCTAAAATCCGCTGGTCGCGAAAGTGAAAACCAAACCACCTTGTTACTTGTTCTCAGAACTGTAAGAACACAGCGAAAGACGCTTGGTGGTTATCATTCAGTACCACATCCATCGAGTCTTCTTGAACCATTGACATTGCATGATCACCCTGTATGCTTTTATGAAGTTATTTTGTGGAATAAACAGTGAGGAAGGAACTAACACATTATATGCAGCAACATACGATGTTCTGAAAATCTATAGATTTTATATGAATCTTGATACAGGCTCATATTACTCCAAGTATTATTTTTTCGTCCTGTAAGAAGGTATTTGACAATGACAGCAATATCTGTAATAAGAGTATATTTCTAACGACCATTAATGAAGGGTATTTCAGTATCTTACGAACAAATATTTATATTTTACTTACTGGAACATTTTCGAATGTCGGCTCAGGTTTCACAGCGAAAGATATATCTTCTCGAAGACGATAACTGCAACAGAAGAGGAATTAATCATTACTGAGTTGTTGCAAAAGTTCTGCATATCTAATATAACCGCGTTACAAAACAAAACAGCTGTGCGTGGCGAAGAAATGTGTTGTAATTATACTTATATTTTACCAATATAATGTAATGCACTACGATTATTTGTTTAAAATTTTTGTGCACGGATCAAAATACAATTCTCTACATTCAGAACACCTTAATCTGTATGCCACATTTTCATTGCAGCGTGAGGTGTTACAAGTCACAGATACACTCGAAATCATAGGCAATGCAATTACAGTGATAGCGACGTCATTCTAGGAAAAATAGGTTAGATAGTGGATGCGACAGACATTCGTGAAATCACAGAACGAAGCATTGAGTTATAGATGTGAACCGAACTTAGGTCCTTGGTAATAAAGTTCAAAAATTATCGCAAGAAGGCGAAAGTTTGACGTGCATGCACGTGGAGTATCATAAGATCTTCCGAGTCTGTGTCTGAAAATTCTTGTCAATTTCATCTCTCAGTAGGACCATAACGTTTGGACACATGACGAGCGGAACAATTATAACGATCGTAAGCTACAATACGGCAGGTACAGATACAGTAGCGCAGTATTTATGAATACCAACATTTAGAAAACACTCAGCTTTGACTTACGCAACTAACTATTCTCTTGTTCACCTCAACACGATGACTCATCCTATGTTATCCTCCTCCAATCTGCAAGTGTAGTTCCTCATTACCTGGTGCTAGATCTCAGCTGGAGTACCCCTAATTTGGTTTATAGTTTTAATTTATGAAATTTGATTGCCTTTAAGGCACTGATGTTGGAATCCAGGGAAATACACCAAATCTTCATGTTAAGCTGACATCGAACAGATGTTGATCGCCCTAGAATCCAAACCACGCATTCTTATGCAGAATGAATCCAGATTCGCAGATTAAAGAAAACAGATTTCAACGTGTAAGTATACCGTTTCAATGTGTCGCTCAGCCTGAAGAGCCACTCATTTTCTAAAATGTAACGAAATTGCGCGCTATTTCACCTGCTACAACTGTTTAAAGAGCGTTGCTAAACTGCGTTAGGGCGTCCTTTTACACAACAATTATTGCACTACGTGTGGTGAAGCAGTATTAATCACTCATTAAGAGGCAGTATTGACCGCCTATTAGTACACGGAGCGGAAATGTCGCTATAGCAAAATGGATACCACGCTGTGCGTGGGCCATGTTCATGCCGCTGTGCGAGTGCGCATGTTGTCGCTGAATCATAAGACCAACCTGTCAGCTGAAAGCATACCGCCGGTAATGAAACCTTATTAAACAGTTTCCAATAATAATAGCAGACCACCATTCAGGTCCCAAGTTAAGAATTTTGAAGGTTACTGAGATCAATAAATTCACGCAGAATTCGAAATTTTCGGTCTTGAGGAAAGAGTAGTTACCTTGTTCACAAACAAGAACAAAAAAGACATTTTGTAAAGCAGTCGGTATTTATTTCGAAGAAGTAATACCTGTAAATATGAATATATTGTTACTTACAGTTGCCCTTGCTTTCTTCGAACCCATATATCGATTGAATACAAAATTTACTTAAAGGCGTATGGATGGTGGAACAGATGAAGTACCTAATAAAATGAGCCCGCCCCTGTGACCGAATGGTTCTAGGCGCTTCAGTCTGGAACCGCGCGACCGCTACGACCGCAGGTTCGAATCACGCCTCGGGCATGGATTTGTGTGATGTCCTTAGGTTAGTTAGGTTTAAGTTCTAGGGGACTGATGACCTCACATGTTAAGTCCCATAGTGGTCAGAGACATTTTTAATAAAATGAGGGCAGCAAAAACGCTCATTGGCGTTAGTTTGTCTGCTCCGATCACTAGAGAGTCACTCTCGGGTTCTGGGAAGGGAAGATTGATTGCGTGGACTAATTATTAGCCGCGCGGTTAGAGACGCCATGTCACTGACTGCGCGGCCCCTCCCGCCGGCGGTTCGAGTCCTCCCTCGGGCATAGGAGTGTGTGTTGTCCTTAGCATATGTTCGTTTAAATTAGTTTAAGTAGTGTGTAAGTCTAAGGAACGATGACTTTTGCAGTTTGGTCCCTTAAGAAGTCACACACATTTGAATATTTGACTAATTATCGAGGAGTCGGGCTCTAGTTTTAATAAAATAAGGACGTGCTTCCTGAGGTTTTTCCAGAGGACAGAATGATCCATCATCTTTCTGGCGTGCATCCGTAGTAGAATTACACCGAGTTCCGGTATTTTGCTGTTCACTACTTGACTCTGTTGTAAACTTACTTTACATTCTACGAGTAACCGTCTCTGTAGGTGGCTGTAAGGTTATTAGCAGAAGTAGCGAACCAATCAATCTAAATGAGTACCGTTGTGAGTAAGAACATTATAAATGGCTGGTTCAAATGGCTCTGAGCACTATGGGACTTAACAGCTGTGGTCATCAGTCCCCTAGAACTTAGAACTACTTAAACCTAACTAACCTAAAGACATCACAAACATCCATGCCCGAGGCAGGATTCGAACCTGCGACCGTAGCAGTCGCGCGGTTCCGGACTGGGCGCCTAGAACCGCTCGGCCACCGCGGCCGGCTCATTAGAAATGGGTATAATCATTTACATTCGAATTTGATTATTTTACTCGGATTTTTGTTGGATAAATTTAAATTTGTCTTTTTTACTATATGTCAAGCAAAGTGTTTCTAACAACCACCTTTCTCCAGAATAATGAAGCAATTCTCCGTGCGTCGAGAGTGCTACTGATAGCTTTTTCTCAGGAAAGAAAGCTAACCCTACACATTCAGATATGCAATCAACCATGTAAAATGTTTACACTATATTTACTGGTTCTACATCACTTGACTGCTGCTGCACGCCTTACTTCCAAACTGACAGAAATTGGAAGACCTCAGGCTGCCAGTGCATTGTGTCCGATCTCTACCAGTAATAATTTCGTAATAATAATAATAATAATAATAATAATAATAATACGTAGGCCCTGCATCACTGTAGTAGTTGTCACATCGTACGGTTCAGTTGTGCTGTCAGTCAGTTCAGTTACCTGTTGCAAAGTGAATAATGAAGTAATTTCTGGTCCGTTGCGGAACTATTTACAGCTTGGAGAACGCCATCTTGTGAGACATTGGGGTATATGTGACATATATGTCTGAATTGTAGTGCCATAGATACACATCGCACAAATTATATGTGTTGCGGGTGACCATATGAGGAACCCGCCAGGGTAGCTGAGAGCGCTAATGCGGTGCTTTCTGGAGTCGGGTAGGCGGGCCAGCCAAGGATGGAATCCGCCCGGCAGGTTAACGACAAGGGCTGGTTTGCCAGCCAGCCTGGATGTGGCTTTTCGGAGGTTTTCCACATCCCACTAGGTGAATACTGGGCTGGTGCCCACGTTCCGCCTAAGTTACATCACTCACAGATATTTGAAAATGTTCACACTCTTCCATTGTTTACACTAAATGCAGATGGCTGGGGTACGCTATTTCCGTCCTGTGGGGTATGGGGTGGCAACAGGAAGGGCATCTGGCAACCATCTGAGACTAACACTGCAGAATCTACTACAGGAACTAGGCTGACACCGCGCTGAAGCGGGTCAAGGGCCCTAAGGAAATGATGAAAATGGGTGACTATACGAGGTAGATGATGTTCATATATTCGTTTCACGAGCTGTAACCTGAAAGATGTGCACATATTACGAGAAATGGTTGTGAAAGGTATACTTATCCCGCAGAATGACAATTTGTTTGGTACATTTGACAATTTATTTCAAATGATTACCACTACGAACATCTTTAAATGGCTGAATACATGTATGATACGTATTCTTTGGCAGCGAGTGATTGTACTATAGTTGAGTAAAATCCGGACGAGCGAAAGAGTCAGAAACAATTGTATGAAGCAGTGTGTCGGCTAGTCGGCCAGAGAGGGAGAGATAATGTTATGTCAAGGCAGTGACAGAATTTTGGATGGCGGACATTCCGCACGGAGTTAAAGTCATTTATTACGAATGACCGGCCGTGAGGTTCTAGGTGCTTCAGTGTGGAACCGCGCGATCGCTACGGTCGCAGGATCGAATCCTGCTTCGGGCATGGATGTGTGTGATGTCCTTAGGTTAGTTAGGTTTAAGTAGTTCTAAGTTCTAGGTGACTGATGACCTCAAATGTTAAGTCCCATAGTGCTCAGAGCCATTTGAACCATTTAAGAAAGATGAAGAGTATACCTTATGTTGCTTTTACTTCTGTGATATTGAAAGGATTCAATATGATTTCAAAATACTTTTCTATTCATTCGAGTCTACTTTTATATTCTATTTTGTGACTTTATTTCCACTACTAAGTGGGAGATAGATTTGGTGAAGTCTATACTGTCACGATTTGCACTACTTCATGGGCAGTGAACACTATTTTCAAGAAAGGAACATAAGTTTAAAATACACTGAGAACTCTTACTGTAAGGAAAAAGGGGGACAGGAAGAAAAGAAGTGTAGTTGCAAAATAATCATAGCTGAATTAATGTGGCACAACATCAGTGTTGCTTTACAAAATAAGATAAAAAAATGTCATAAACATCCTGACAGGATACTGTGTGTTGTATTATTTTATACTTGTTTACAAATTTTAAAAGACAGTGTAAATTCATCAAACGTACCTAAAACTTGACGAAATTTTTATTTTAATGAATAAGACTAGAAATTCACTGAGGACTCTTACTGCAAGTTGAAATGCGGAAGCAACTGGGGAGTAGTAACGAAATAATCATATAAAAACCGAAAAAAGGAGCCTAGTTACGAAACAACCATAGCTCTTTTCTTTAGAAAACAGTCGGTACAAATTAACGGAAGTGTTAAGTGATAATGCCGGCCGCTGTGGCCGAGCGGTTCCAGGCGCTTGAGTCCGGAACCGCGCGCTTGCTACCGTCGCAGGTTCGAATCCTGCCTCGGGCATAGATGTGTTATGTCCTTAGGTAAGTTATGTGTAAGTAGTTGTAAGTCTAGGGGCTGATTACCTCAGATGTTAAGTCACATAGTGCTTAGAGCCATTTCAACCATTTGTTTAGTAATAACAGTTTGAGTAGAGAGTGGTCGCTAGGGCGCGCCACCTACCAATGCAGGCTACGTGATGGGCGATGCAGAAGTGTGTTTATGCAGGTCACAGGCTGCAGTCGGAGCCAGTCTTCCATCACGGCCGAGAAATATGTTGAACACATTCATTTTCAGGGAATGAAGAATAACGTCAGACACTATAGGAAGTAGCTACTGATACATCCAAGGCTTTTCCTAGTTAATATGGACATAGATTAGTTCTGATGCCTTGGTATTTGCCGACTGCCACTTCATTGCCTATTGAGAGGTCTGTGTAGGTCGATGGGCCATATGTCGTGCATCGCTGGGAGGATGGCGTTGGCAGTGTGGGCGATTTTGACATGGGGGAGCGTCGAGCGAGTACAAGCATGTGTGGGATGTGTGTGGGGCAGGACATGAGGGAATGTATGCGTAACAAGTGGGGTTAAGGCAGCAGGGGTTCTGTGACCAACATGGAAACTTGCGGCGATTACTCGGCCTAAGTCAGTAGAGACTGAATCACTGCCTTCAGAGAGTAACAAAGCCCATAATGCATGCACATGGTGGTATGTTTCTTTTCATAGAACGTGGTAGGCGGAAGCAGCTTTCTGTGCTGTAGTACAGGCGGGCTAAGAGACTATTATGTGGTAAACCTTCTGAGTAATTCTTTGTGGAAGGGAATTTGCTGTTCTGAAGTGACAGCATTAATTGCTTGTTGTCACTGTGTTTTGCCACAAGTTCAAGGTCAGTATTTTTGGTCTTTGCCTCTAAGCAGTATAGAACACACATATCAGATCAGACGTTATTGGTGGTTGTTTGCCTATCAGGCTAGTGCGTATGCTGCGTATATAGTTCACAGTACAGTGGTGTGGGGACTGGCCTATAGTGCATTTTCCCCTAACTGTAGATTGCCAACTGTGTCATCGGTCCACACATAGAGTTTTCTGTATCTTGCTGGGCAGCAGGAGCTTTACCATGTAATATCTCTATTTCAGAAGAATCTCAGGCATGGTACCCACTTGTTATCTGTGTGGACAGTAAACAGGAAGGCCCAAACAAGTAACAGTGGTTAGATAAGTGAAAATGTATCACGCTGGAGACAGAAGATGCAACTGCATGAGCTATTTTGCCTATGTTTGCAAATTATGTAAATATTAGTTTTGTATCTTGATGATACTTATACCATATATCAGAGTGCTTTTAAATATGTTAATGAATGAATTATGCTGTAGTTTTGGATTTTATTAATGCTACTGTCAGTTTCAGATTTCAGTCTTGCTAATAGTGGTACTGAGAGAAAAGTTTCAAATAATTTCCAAATAAGAGTGCAGGGTGCTCTGTGTGGAAAATTATAGTGTTGAGATATGTGGATGTAGAAGGACTGGGAGTACACGAAAAGTTCACACTACAGTTTTTATTTGAATAATTCTCAGCTACGTTTGCTTTGGAGCCATGTATGCCCTGTTAGAATTGCGGGGTTGTTATCGCTGTGAAATGTAGGAAAACTTACATGTCTGTAAAGAAGTGCTAGAGAACCCGTGTGGTGTCGCTTTTGAATTGAAGTGAAGTTCAAGCATCGTGAAATTCGTCTTTCCGTAACGGGTTATTGCTCGTATTGTTTCTGCTTCTGAACTTTTTTGTATATCTTTTCTAGGAAGATTTTGTTATGATGAGTTTTTTTTTCTTTATTGTGATTTTAAACACCTTATACAAAGGCGGGCTGTCAGCAGCACAGTACGCCGCTCTTCAGCCTTGAGTTTGACAACAAGTAGTACATAAACGTGGCACAGAGAAGACAGTCAAAACGGTGGGCAAAAAATGTAGACACTGAAAATCGAAAAAACATGGAGGCGTTCACGCTGGACGAGAAACATCACTAACACTAGGTGACACTGTGCACATAACATGGATGATGGCGAAGGCACGTGAACGGTGGTGGCGTGACGGCGAACAAACACTACACACAAACGAAGGCACACACACGAAACACTGATGGCGATGATCTCTGGCGCGCGAATGTTCACTGAGCGTGTGCGAGTCCGGGGACCTGCCAAGAGAGGAGGAGGAGGAAGGGGAATGGGAGAGGGAGAGGGGAGAGCAGAGATGCTATGGGCAGGGGAGATAGGGGAAAGGGAGGAATGGGGAGGGGAAGCCTGGGGGAAGAGGGGAGGAGGGAGGGGACTGGGGGAAAAGGAAAGATAAGGGAAGGGAAGGGAGGGAGGGTGCCTAAAGGAAAGGACAAAGGAGGTGGGGGGGGAGGATCAAAGTTGATAGGAGGGGTAGATGGAGGAGAGGAGGACATCATCAGGGAGGGGGAGCTGGCGGAAGCCACCTTGGGAGAGGGTAAGGAGGGTGGAGAGATGGAGACCAGGTGGGACGTGGGAATACAGGCATGGCAGCGGGCGGGGGTGGGATTGGTGAGACAAGCGGATGAGGAGGATCGAGTTTGCGGGAGTTGTACAGGATCCGTATCCTTTCAAGGAAGAGGAGGAGGTGGAGGAAGGGGATGAGATCATACAGGATCCGCGTGGGGGAGGGGAGACGGATGCGATAGGCGAGGCGGAGAGCATGGCGTTCAAGGATTTGGAGAGATTTATAAAAGGAAGGGGGGCGGAGATCCAGGCCGGATGGGAGTAACAAAGGATAGGGCGGATGAGGGATTTATAGGTGTGAAGGATGGTGGAGGGGTCCAGACCCCACGTACAGCCGGAAGGGAGCTTGAGGAGACGGAGTCGGGAGCGTACCTTGGCTTGGATTGTCTGAAGATGGGGAGTCCAGGAGAGGCGACGGTCGAGGGTGACGCCAAGGTACTTAAGGGTGGGAGTGAGGGCGATAGGACGGCCATAGACGGTGAGATAGAAATCAAGGAGGTGGAAGGAAGGGGTGATTTTGCCTACAATGATCACCTGGGTTTTGGAGGGATATGATGAGTTTGGTACCATGCCCGATATATGGAATATTAGTGTTTTAATAAGTGTCACTCTGTACTTATTTTCCGAGTTTAATCTGAGTAGCTGGAGTTCCACAGCATAGGGATTAAAACTTAATCTTTACATTGTACAAGTTGGTGTTCAATAAGCAATGGAAGACTCTTTTTCTAGGCTAATTTGCGTTGAAAAAAATGCGAATTTCGATGTGAGACATCATGGAATAATCCCGCTTCAGCATCTGTAGTTGCATGAAGTTTCGATAGGTGATGGCGCAATACGTAGCCTTTAAAATGGCGCCTGTGACCGTGGTGCGTTCCAAACAGAGAGTTGTCGTTGTATTCCTTTTGGCGGAAAACCAAAGCATTACAGGTATTCATACGCTCTTGCGTAATGTCTGCAGAGACCTGCCAGTGAATAAAACCATGGTGAATCGTTGGGGGAGGCGTCTATCGTCATTGTAACGAGGTTAGACAAACCTGTTCGAGCTCCCATGTGTGGCCAGCTGCAAACATCTGCGACTCCTGCAACGTTCGAAGGTGCGCACGTTCACATTAGATGTAATCGGTGGATCACAATCAAACGCTTTCTGCTCAACGTCTCATTCTCCATGACAACACAAGGCCTCACAGAAATTCGTGCACTCGAGAGTTGCTCACAAAACTTCACTGGACTGTTCTTCCTCATCCATCGTGCAGCCAGTATCTCACACTTGCCGACTTGAATCTGTACGGGTCAATGAAGGATGCACTTCATGGGAAGCAGTAGTTGAATGATGGGGAAGTTATTGATGCAGCAGGACAGGAGATTATGTAGAAACTGTAGCCAAAGGAGTGGGAATAATATGGTGTCTTGGAATCCTGTATAAGTTAACCAACTTTCAGAAAAAATGATGTTGCATTATTATTGAATGCCCGTAGTATGGATGGCAGTAACATTGGTTTTCACGTTTCTTTGCAGTTATGAAGTGTACATGGCGCAAGTAAATAGAGAATCCACACTGAAAGAGAATCGTGTTCTAATTAAGCATCATTTTTTTAAAGGTGAACATGGCCAACAAATTTATGATGATACGTCTGGTATGTGGGTAGTAACTGCCATTCCTACCACAATATCAAGAACTGGGTCGCTGCATTTAAAATAGGACATTTCAGCACTGAATATGAAGCGTGTCCTGGAGAGCCATCTCAAGTCATATTTCCTTAAACCATGGATGCTGTTCATTTTGTGATCCTGGATGATCAGAGAGTACCTGCTAAGAAGATATCAGAGGCCATGGGCATACCCTGAAAACGTGTGGGTCATATTATTCTTGAAATTTTGGACATGAGAGTCGCTCATTCAAATGGTTTCCCAAAAGTCTCAGTTCAGACAAGAAGTGTGCACTAGTGTTTGCTTCACAGTGCCGTTTGGTCGGGATGTTGTGGGATTTTTGGATCGTCTTCTCCCTATGGATGAAAAATGGATATCCACGCATCATCCACAGACCAAAGAACAGTCCAAATAATGGACATACAGTGGTTCTGAAGGTCACAAGAAGTTCAAAACACAAAGATAAGCAGAGATTGCTCGCATCGGACTTTTGGGATGAAGATGGAATCCTACTTACTGGAAACTTACAACGCGGTAAAACCATCACGGTAAAGTGCTATGCTGAACTTCTCAACAAACTAAAGCGACAATTGGACTCCAAACGCCGAGGACATCTGAGGAAAGGAATCTTGTTTCCGCTAGACAATGCCTCTCATTACAAGGCGGCCACCAGGCAGCAAAAATTGGAAGATCTGTACTTTGAAATCCGCAAAATTAACCATATTCATCTGAATTGGCCCCTCCGTCTGTCACCTGTTCTCAGACCTCAAGGCATATCCCAATACGGCATTTTCTGAACACTGAGGAAGCTGGAAATGTTGCGGATGGAGTGGTTTGCAGCACAGCCGAAATCTTTCTTTATACTGGTTGAAGAAGATGGAACAAAGATGCTCTAAATGTGTTGAGCTCAAGGAATATGTTGAATTCATAAAGTTTTTCAGACCCATGAAACATTTTTTTCTTTATAAAGACAAGGCTTACCAGTACCTGTCGTACACCAACTGGAGGACTTCCAGCTCTCCACTCTTAATATCATACAAAATGTCCAGGGAGAAAATAGGGGGTAAAATGAAGCAATCAGCATCCTTCGAATTGGGTCGCACGAGTGGATCTCATCGCTTATGGTATTAGCTGGACAGAGGTAGACCCGTGGACTCTACTTCTCATCGAAATGAGGCAATAACCAAGGGTGGGATGATGTACGGTAAAAGTGACGCCGTGTCCTAGTAGATAACTAGTTTTTTTTTCGGATGTGCCCATGTTACACGCTTTGCAGCCGTCCCTCTTTAAGACAGCCACCGCCCGAAGACCACCACCTACTGTGCTGAAAGCGGCTATCTTGGAGACGGCCGCAAGGACAGCGGCATAAAGCGGTGGCGGGGGGCAAGTTGTTGGCGGTGCCGAGGCGGTGCACTCGTGGGACCTGCCGAAGTTGGCGCCGCGCCCGCCCTAACTGCCAATTAACAGCGAAACTCCGGCGCCACTCCTCCGCACTCCACGCTAACTGTGCCCGTGGCGTCGCGGATCGACGCCATTGCGCATGCGCGACCGCGAGGCTCTCGAAGCGCCGCCTTCGAGAGCTTTCGGAGTGCTCCAGGCAGCTGCTCGTCTCGCTCCGCTCAACCAGATCGCAGCGCCTGCAAGCACCGTAAAGTGCTGTGTCGCGACGCCATTCAGCGGTACGTGTACGGCTGAAAGGTGCTACAAGGGAAAGGTGCAAACGTCCAAGCTAGGCACTGAGATGGTATTTTTGTCTACGAAATTTCGATTTCGGTATATTAGTACACGTCGTGCAGTAATGTAAGTGAGTTGTATGAAAGCGTGGTGTCAGTCCTTTGGGACATGTCTGACAGAAGAGATCGTACGCCATATGCGCTACTGTCATACATATTATGTAAATTCGTGGCTGGAGGGGGGAGACAGTAAAGTAATGGGAAGCAACTAATGATATGAGCTGCATCGCAACTTCTTGTGTAATCACCGGCGACGGGTGAATATTGTAACACCTCGGTTCAGTTTACAGTGATAAAAGCTATAGAAAGAATAATTGAAGAATGAGATTTTCACTCTGCAGCGGAGTGTGCGCTGATATGAAACTTGCTGGCAGATTAAAACTGTGTGCGTGACCGAGACTCGAACTCGGGACCTTTGCCTCTCGCGGGCAAGTGCTCTACCAACTGAGCTACCCAAGCACGACTCACACCCCGTTCTCACAGCTGTATTTCCGCCAGTACCTCGTCTAGTACCTTCCAAACTTTACAGAAGCTCTCCTGCGAACCCTGCAGAACTAGCACTCCTGAAAGAAAGGTTATTTCGGAGACATGGCTTAGCCACAGCGTAAGGGATGTTTCCAGAATGAGACTTTCTCTCTGCAGCGGAGTGTGCGCTGATATGAAACTTCCTGGCAGATTAAAACTGTGTGCCGGACCGAGACTCGAACTCGGGACCTTTGCCTTTCGCGGGCAAGTGGTAAAGCACACCCAGTTTTAATCTGCCAGGAAGTTTCAGAATAATTTAAAATTAAGAATAGAATTTTAGAGGGGAAAATAGTGTAGAATCAGAGTTTGGTAATTGCAAATCAAAATTATAGTATATCAGCAAGTAGTTTAACGTCTACGTACAGCAAAGCCACGGAAGCTCCATCATGGAGAAGGCAGTGACGTTAAACTCTTGTGATGAAAAACCTATAAAAAGGCCTGATCGTCATTATTGCCGCCTTTTTTCCTTGATTGTTTCGTTAAAGGGCTGAGAACCCGTGTCAGTCAGCGAGACAATAATTAGATTGGAATTTATCGTGTTAAGATTCACGATAAACTGTTTGAATATTACGGAGATTAAAAGAGCTGTAATGCACGATCTCTGACTGTTGGCAGCAACGGAGTATTAAGGGTATTTTAGGACTTTAGTGGTATATTGGAACTTTACGGACATATAGACGACAGAAACTCAAATTATCTGCTGATAAGAATGAATTCAGAGGTTCTGGTATTCAGGTATTAACGTGTGGACTTTGAAAGTGTCCTGTGCCGTTAGTTGCGAATCTGGACGTAGAGCGCGTGCATATCGGCATTCGCGGACTATTTAGATTCGTCCAGGGTAGGAACCTTTTAAGTAGACCATCATCCATCACCATCTTAATCCTTGAAAATAGAGTGAAAGTGAAATACAAGAGTGTTGTACTTATTTCATTTACCTAGTACTAATCAGTGAAGGTTTTACGGAACCAAAGCTATTCAGCAGCAAGTCAGCACCATCTAGCGGAAAGCGTAGGCATTAACTAACAAGCTAACTGAAGTGAACGTTTACCTGTTTTACGGACTGTTTAATATGAACTTTTGTGACTCTTTGACGTCCCCACTCCCTCCAAAAGGTGGCGCAGGCTGTCTTAATCATAAAAGGGGAGAGTTTTAGCCGGGCAAATTACTAAATAAAAGCGATATTTACAAGACTCGCAGTAATAGCAAAACACAAGGCTCGCACCTCATCGGAGAGTCGTTGCTGTCACGTCGGGAAGTAAAGCCGGAAAACCTATCGACGATATGTATCTACGAGCGGACGTCGACGTGGAGTACCTAAAAAGGGAACCACAAGAGAGTTGGTGATCTTCAATATGCATATTGGATAGGGACTCGAACGTGGCATCTTCTGATTTCTAGGTAGTTGGGTTAACCATTTCGCTATCCGGATACAGTGTTTATGTGCGGATTATCTCGGCAAGCACCTTGGCTGACTCACACTCACGGCCAGCTATCCGCAGCTCCGTGCGTGTGCTCCATGACTGCTAATTTTAGATTCCCGCTGGAGGTCAAACGCAAATGTGCATCTGCACTGATGGTTGTGTATTCGTTGCCCATTGGGGCGAATCGACACCACAAGACACTAGAGGCATTATTTACTTTGGAAGATCAAGAACGAACCGCTCGGATTAAAAAGAGTGTAAGACAAGGATGAAGAGGATGCAGTCTTTCACCCCTACTGTTCAATTTATTCATCCAAGGCCCCGTGCTACTTTACCGACAGAAGCGACAGACAGCGAATGACATTAAATATATTCGCAATTGCGAATGACGTCTGTATTCTCGTCATTCCAGCTACAACCAGCAGCGCCAAGCGACATGCCCTGGTGTACTGCGTGCTTCAAGATGGCTGCTACAAGTGACCAGCTCTCTCTATAAAACTGCACCCATAAAATGTAGAATATTGGGGCTCGAGAGCAAGGCAAAAAAATTACGTGTACTTAGAAAAATAAGGTAATAAAGGAACACTGTGCATAAATTTTACAAGGTGAACATGAACTTTCAGCAACCGATAAGCCCGAAAAGAAGTACGAAAAAATGATCGACTTTCCCCATGAGGTGTCTTTGGTGTACTGGTAGCATCTTCGGCTAATAATCTGAACTGTCGTGGGTTCAGGTTTCAGACCATGTTCCTTCTTACGTTTAACCGACTCAACTAGAATCTTAGCACTTGTTGTGTATACTAAGTTTTGTCTGTACTCTTTACTTTGCATCTCCCAGTAAATTTTTAAGGTCTTGCGAAAGTACTTGATCTTTAAATGTCCGCAACTATCCCAGTATATCACACACATTAAATTCCTAATAAAACACACTGAACAACCAAGACGTTTCACTGATATTTGATTGTTGGGACAGTAATTCATGATCGATCAATATTCATGGCAAGTGTTTCAATTAACCTTAATGTCTGCAGAAATAAATAATAACAATGTTTTGGAAAAAAAGGTCAAATGTTTTGTTAAATGATTTGTCTAGAGGTAAGGGGTGAAATAGATTATAGAGAAACATTATTGACACCTCATTCGCTGTACGTTATTTCGAGCATCATTCATAGGCAAGTCAAACATTTCGTTAATATAGTTTTGTCTTTTACATGAATCATTTTAAAATATCATTGAACCGACTTCTTTTTTTTTACACACATCAAAAACGTTTTGCATCACCTCGGTTCTGAGAGTTCCGGAACCTGTACAGAAAATTGTAATAGATATCAACAAAAACATCATTTCCGCCATTTTTATTGCTCATGAAAACCACACATTTAATGTTGTACCACCATACAGTGAGACCTTCAGATGTGGTGGTCCAGATTGCTGTACACACCGGCACCTCTAATATCCAGTAGCACGTCCTCTTGCATTGATACATGCCTGTATTCGTCGTGGCATACTATCCAGAAGACCATCAAGGCACTGTTGGTCCACATTGTCCCACTCCTCAACGGCGATTCGACGTAGAACCCTCAGAGTGGTTGATGGGTTACGTCGTCCATAAACAGCTCTTTTCAATCTATCCCAGGCATGTTCGATATGGTTCATGTATGGAAAACATGCTGGCAACTCTAGGAGAGCAATGTCGTTATCTTGAAGAAAGTCATTCACAAGATGTGCACGATTGTGGCGCGAGTTGTCAGCTATGAAGACGAAAGCCTCACAAATATGCTATCGATATGGTTACACTATCGGTCGGGGGATGGCATTCACGTATCGTACAGCCGGTACGGCGCCTTCCATAACCACCAGCGGCGTATTTCGGCCCCACATAATGCCACCCAAAAACAGCAGGGAATCTCCACCTTTCTGCACTCGCTGGACATTGTGTCTGAAGCATTCAGCCTGACCGGGTTTCGTCCAGACACGTCTCCAACGTTTGTCCGGTTGAAGGCATATGAGACACTCATTGGTGAAGAGAACGTGACGCCAATCCTGAGCGGTCCATTCGGCATGTTGTTGGGCCCGTCTGTACCGCGCTGCATGGTGTCGTGGTTGCAAAGATGGACCTTGACATGGACGTCGGGAGCGAAGATGCGCATCATGTAACCTATTGCGCACAGTTTGAGTCGTAACACGACATCTTGTGGCTGCAGGAAAAGCATTATTTTAACATGGTGGCGTTACTGTCAGGGTTACTCCTGAGCCATAATCCGTAGGTAGCGGTCATCCACTGTAGTAATAGCCCTTGGGCGGCCTGAGCGGGGCATGTCATCGACAGTTCCTGTCTCTCTGTATCTCCCCCATGTCCGAACAACATCACTTTGGTTTGATGAAGCCTGCCATGACTTCCTCTCTGTGCCAATCTTTTCATCTCAGAGTAGTACTTGCTATCTACATCCTCAATTATTTGTTGAATGTTTTCCAATCTCTGTCTCCCTCTACAGTTTTTATCCTCTGCAGCTACCTGTAGTACTACGGAGGTTATTCCTCGATGTCATTCCATATGTGCTATCAAACCATCCCTTCCTCTTGTCAGTGTTTTCCACATGCGAGGGTTGGAATTTTAATAGTGGCAACTATTTATGTACAGCTCGTAGAAAATAGATACGTGTTTCAAAATTTTACTGACCTTCAGAGGAGTCACCAACATTGTGTATAATCCGTTGCCAGCTATGTGGAAGTCGTAGGATACCCTTAGCAGTGCCAGATGTGTTGTCTGTTCGGGCGGCGCGGTCTATTGCCCGACGATTTGTAGAAGTTCTGAAGCGAATGCCGTGAAGTGCTTCCTTCAGTTTAGAAATCGAGTTGGACTTACGAGGGCTTACTTCAGGGGGGTGCAGTAGGTGGTGTAGCACTTAGCAGCCCCATCAGTCAAACAAATCAGTAACAGCTTGCACTGTACATGCTTGAGCATCGTACCGCAAAATGATGGTCGGGTCCTGCAGAAAGTGTCATCACCTCTGCCTCTATGCTGCTCAGTTTTGGAACACAACCTACGACCAGCTTAGGGACGAAAGTGATGGCAGTTTCTGCAAGACCTGACCATTAGTTTGCAAGACAATACTCAAGCACGTACAGTGCAAGCTGTTACTGATTTGTTTGACTGATGGGGCTGCTAAGTGCTACACCACCTACTGCACTCCCCTGACTTACGTGCTCGTAAGTCCAACTCGATTTCTAAACTGAAGGAAGCACTTCATGACATTCGCTTCAGAACTGCTACAGATTCGTCGGGCAATAGACCGCGCCGCTCGAACTGTCAACACAACTGGCACTGCTAAAGGTATCATACGACTTCTACATCGCTGGCAAAGGGTTATACATAATGCTGGTGACTACTTTGAAGGTCACTAAAACTCTGAAACACGTATCAATTTTGAGCGAACTGTAAATAAATAGATGTCACTATTAAAGTTCCAACCCTCGTATTCCTTTCCATAGTGAACCTCCTCACTCCTTACTTGATCAATCCATCTAATTTTCAACATTCTTCTGTAGCAGCACATCTCAAAAGCTGCGTTCTCTTGTGTTTTGGTTTTCCCATATTCCATATTTCACTACAATACAATACTGTACGCCAAACGTACATTCTAAAAAGTTACTTCCTCAAATTTTTGCCTATGTTTGATACTAGTAGACTTCCCTTGGTCAGGAAAGCCTTTCTGTGAGCGCTAATCTGCTTTCGATATCTCTGTCATGGGTTATTTTACAACCTAAGTATCGGAATCCCTTAATCTACTTCGTGGCCATCAATTCTGATGTTAAGTTTACCACTGTTCTCATTTCTGTTACTTCTCAATACTTTCGGCTTACTTCGGTTTATTCTCGATCCATATTCTGCCCTCATTAGACTGTTCATTCCGTTTAACAGATCCTGTAATTCTTTTTCACTTTAACTGTGGAAACCAGCGTCATCATCGAATCTTATCATTGTTACTCTTTGGCTTATAGTTTTAATCCAACTCTTGAACCTTCCTTTCATTTCCGTCATTGCCTCTTCGATGTGTAGATTGAACAGTAGGGACGAAGACTACATCCCTGTCTTACAGCCTTTTCAACCCAAGCACTTGCACTATTTGCCGAGTGCTTTTTCCAGGCCGTCAAACCCTTGAGTATGTCTTGATTTTTGTTCAGCCTTGCTTCCATTGCCAACCACAACAACCTTTTTAAAGCCAAACTGGTCGTCATCTAACAGATTCTTATACTCTAGAAATATCGTAAATTTAGTATTTGATTCGTAGGAAGCCTATGCTCTAGAAATGTCGTAAATTTACTATTTGCGTTGTAGGAAGCCTTTTTGATAGTTAAATATCACATCACTGTATCTTTTTATGCGCATAATAGCTTGGCCTTGAAGAGATGTGCAACTTCTTGACTCTTCATTTACACACATAGCAGGAATTGTTTGTCTTCCCTCAACTCACTAAGGTATTCTTAATTAGCTCAATTACTTTCGCGTATTTGAATATTTGTTTGTATAAATAGACCTAACGCCAGTCAGTGTGATAATTATTTACAATCTACGGGGTGCACATTACTCAACGTGTAAACGTCACTACAGACATTCGGATTTAGATAATGATACATTCGAAATGCATGCCTTCTTTGGCGATGATGAGACGCAGACGAATACCGAAATTCTGCGTGACTTGCTGAAGTGTCGGAACATCGACGCTGTCGATGACCCCCTGAATAGCTGATTTCAGGTCAGCAATGGTTTTGGGGTTATTGCTGTACACCTTGACTTTGCTATAGCCCCGCAGAAATGAGTCGCATATGTTCAGATCTGGAGAGTGTGGAGGTCAGCCGAAACCCATGTTAGTGGCTGGGCGCCCCAGAGCCAAAATGCGGTCCCTAAAGTGCTCCTCCAGGCGATCAAAGCCTCTCCTATTTTGAAGCGGTCTAGCACCGTCTTGTATTAAACGACATCTTGTCGAAATCAGAGTCGCATTGGATAATGGGGATGAAATCGTCTTCCAAAACCTTAATGTACCGTTCGGTAGTCATCGTGTCATCAATGAATGTTGCACCGATTACTGATCACCGCACAGTCACCCGTTGAAGGTGAAGAGACTTCTCGATCGCGAAATGCGGATTTCAGTCCCTCAAACGCACCAGTTTTGCTTATTGACAAACCCTTCCAAATGAAAGGGGGCTTCGTCGCTAAACCAAATTATACCGCGCTTGTTGTTGTTATGGTCTTCAATCCAGAGACTGGTTTGATGCAGCTCTCCATGCTACTCTATACTGTGCAAGGTTCTTCATCTTTGAGTAACTTCTGCAACCTACATCCTTCTGAATCTGCTTAGTGTATTCATCCTCTGGTCTCCCTCTGCGATTTATACCCTCCACGCTTCCCACCAGTACTAAATTAGTGAACCATTGATGATACTAATTCCAATCATGCCCTGCGGCCAACCACGCAGTTGAAACTTCCTAACGCAAACCGTTCAGAAGCTATGACGATTTTATTTCATATATTACGATATGACAATAGTGACAGACCCATAGTTGTATTATCTGACGTCAGTGATATTATGTTAGCCCAAAGTGATGCTGCAAGTGGTTTTAAAAGCCTGATCTGTCAGCCGTAACTGGTTGTTAGATAAAGAATTTTAACAGCAACTCGAGGTAGTAATCATGACTTTTTCAAAAAATTACGAGTTGTGGAGCACCACCTCCTGAAAATACGAGGGTAATCCCAAAAGTAAGGTCTCCTATTTTTTTATCAGTACATAAACCTGTTTATTTCTACAATGGTTTACATCAGTTTACAGTTTGAACATTTAGCTATTTTTCGACATAATCACCATTTCTGTCGATGCATATTTGTAGACGCTGTGGCAGTTTTTGTATGCCCATGTCACACCAACTCGCCGCCATGCTGTTCAGAAAGTTATGAACTGGCGTGATTGTTGCTTGGTCTCAGGTTTCGTCCGCCGTGACAGCTGCGTCCAGAAAGTTGTGTTGTTCGGCTGCAAGGCGGTGAAGAAATGCGCGGGAAGCATCAACTCGTTGCCGCATGTGGTCCTCAGTCAGCATGCGTGGCACCCATCTTGCGCTCACCTTCCGGTAGTTCTACGTTTCCGTTAAAATTCTGTGAGAGGTGCTTGGGGAAACAGCAGGAACCAGATTGCAGAGATCATCGAGGTTGATTCGCCGATCTTCATGTATGCTTTGCTCAACCTTCAGCACTGTCTCCTCAGGAATTGACAGTGTCCCGCTTGTAATGGTACTTGAATTAGGTAACCATTACGGCACACCAACTCAATCCCTCGATACCAGCAACAGTCTACTGTGTTTCTGTAAAGTAGTTGACATATTTCTGAGACAACATTCAGATTTCATTTCGTTAATGTAGAGGTACTTTGACACATCGATATATTTATTTTGCAATGATATTATTCTTATGTGTATTCTTTCTTTTGTCACTATGATATTTGTCGTACTAGTAACTCTGATTTTGAGCGCGTAATTAGTTAGAGTTAGAGTCGGACCTTGAAAGAGTCAAGTCTTGGATGTCATGTTGGAAGGACGCATATTGTAGTAAGCTTATAAAATGTGAACTTTAACAGTGAGGAAGATGTTCTCAAGTATGTTTCGTATTGTGAAGTGATGTTTTGTGTGTTACGTGATATTGCAGCAAAAGTAATAAAAAATAAGTGTAAGTTAAATTCGAAGTGCTGATTACTTTTCTTACATCACCATTGTGCTAACTTTCAAAGGTTTAATCTTCAAGAATGGTTTGTGAAACTCATCTATAAAACTTTTGAATATAGCAGAATAAAACCTAGGCCCCTTTTCATCCGAGCTTGTAATCATCACCACCTTGATTTTCGACGATTGAGCCATGATTTTACAACGAGACCAGCGCGGGAAACACGAAAAGATGAGTGCCTAGTTTATTCATTATTACATGAAATGACTTTATTAACTGTGCTCTAATGGCACCTGCCACATAATAACTTTGTAATTGCCCGAAAATTCAGTATTTAGCAGCTGAGCAACACCACAAGCATCATTAAATTTTGACCTTTGTTGTGGTAGGGTTGTTAGACGCTCCTATGTTCGTCGTGAATTTCGCTCCGACCAGCTGCAAACGCTCTACACCACTTACCAACATTTTTGACATCTGTGCACGATTCGCCATACACTTCCGTCATTAGGGGATGGATTTCAATGGGCGCAGTGCCCTTTGCGTTCAAAAACCGAATAACTGCGCGCAATTCGCACTTGGCGGTGACATTCAACGGGAGCTCCATTTTCAACGGCAGCCAAGCCTGAGCGCCTCAACGGGGCGTGCGCGTGTTTACACAAGGCGCGTGAAGCACTCTTCAAAACAGTGTGACAAACTGCCACACAGAGTTCTCTACTTATAAAAAAAAAAAAAAATAGGAGACCATACTTTTGGGATTACGCTCGTACCTATAAGAAATATATCACAACAGTCGGGCTAATGACCAGGCAACGGAAGCTCTGCGCTGGTTCCAGATCGGTAGCGAGACCGCGGCAGACCATCGGAGCAGAAAGGTGTGGCTGCAGCTGCCGCTGAGCCGTGGGCGGCTGACAGGAGACCCTGCCGGTACTTGCCAGTGGCTGCCAGGGCACGCCACACACACGGCCAGCGTGCAGCGGGTCCGCCGCGACAGCGGACAGCCGGCTAATTGCCAATTAACGAGGCGGACACTCAGACACCACCGCGGCCGCCGTTGCCACTGCCGCCTGCCGACTACAGCAAACAGCGCCTCCGCTGCACGCTGCACGCTGCAGCTGACAACGGCTGAAAGCGAGAGCCGCTGCGGGACCGCTCGTCTCCGCTGCAGCGTCCTGAGCACGGCTCCGTGCCTCGCATCTCCACGCTAAATGTACGTCGCTATGTTGACTGCACTGTATCAGCCAACTGCTTCGAAATATGAACTGAAATACGAAATACACTGAGGTGACAAAAGTCACGGGATAGCGGTATGCACGTATACAGGGTGTTACAAAAAGGTACGGCCTAACTTTCAGGAAACATTCCTCACACACAAATAAAGAAAAGATGTTATGTGGACATGTGTCCGGAAACGCGTAAATTCCATGTTAGAGCTCATTTTAGTTTCGTCAGTATGTACTGTACTTCCTCGATTCACCGCCAGTTGGCCCAATTGAAGGAAGGTAATGTTGACTTCGGTGCTTCTGTTGACATGCGACTCATTGCTCTACAGTACTAGCATCAAGCAAATCAGTACGTACCATGAACAGGTTGGTGTTCATCATGAACGTGGTTTTGCAGTCAGTGCAATGTTTACAAATGCGAAGTTGGCAGGTGCCCATTTGATGTATGGATTAGCACGGGGAAATAGCCGTGGCGCGGTAAGTTTGTATCGAGACAGATTTCCAGAACGAAGGTGTCCCGACAGGAAGACGTTCGAAGCAATTGATCGGCGTCTTAGGGAGCACGGAACATTCCAGCCAATGACTCGCGACTGAGGAAGACCTAGAACCACGAGGACACCTGAAATGGACGAGGCAATTCTTCGCGCAGTTGACGATAACCCTAATGTCAGCGTCAGAGAAGTTGCTGCTGTACAAGGTAACGTTGACCACGTCACTGTATGGAGAGTGCTACGGGAGAACCAGTTGTTTCCGTACCATGTACAGCGTGTGCAGGCACTATCAGCAGCTGATTGGCCTCCACGGGTACACTTCTGCGAATGGTTCATCCAACAATGTGTCAATCCTCATTTCAGTGCAAATGTTATCTTTACGGATGAGGCTTCATTCCAACGTGATCAAATTGTAAATTTTCACAATCAACATGTGTGGGCTGACGTGAATCCGCAATTGTGCAATCTCGTCATCAACACAGATTTTCTGTGAACGTTTGGGCAGCCATTGTTGGTGATGTCTTGATTGGGCTCTATGTTCTTCCACCTACTCTCAATGGAGCACGTTATCATGATGCTGCTAGAACATGTGCCTTTACAAGTACGGCACAACATGTGGTTCATGCACGATGGAGCTCTTGCACAGTTCAGTCGAAGTGTTCGTACGCTTCTCAACAACAGATTCGGTGACCGATGGATTGGTAGAGGCGAACCAATTCCGTGGCCATTACGCTCTCCTGACCTCAACCCTCTTGACTTTCATTTATGGGGGCATTTGAAAGCTCTTGTCTACGCAACCCCGGTACCAAATGTAGAGACTCTTCGTGCTCCTATTGTGGACGGCTGTGATACAATACGCCATTCACCAGGGCTGCATCAGCGCATCAGGGATTCCATGCGACGGAGGGTGGATGCATGTATCCTCGCTAACGTAGGACATTTTGAACATTTCCTGTAACAAAGTGTTTGAAGTCACGCTGGTACGTTCTGTTGCTGTGTGTTTCCATTCCATGATTAATGTGATTTGAAGAGATGTAATAAAATGAGCTCTAACATGGAAAGTAAGCGTTTCCGGACACATGTCCACATAACATACTTCCTTTCTTTGTGTGTGAGGACTGTTTCCTGAAAGTTTGGCCGTACCTTTTTGTAACACCCTGTATATACTCATGCTCATAAATTAAGAATAACTGCAGAATGTGGTGCCACACAATGTGGCACTACACAGAACTGGCGCTAATAGCATAGCCACAAGGGGAACACACACTACACAGATCTGTAAGTCCACGGTATAGGTGATATGATCACCATGCACACGTACACAGGCCGCAATACGGGTTGGCGTACTCTGGATCAGGTGGTCGAGCAGCTGCTGGGCTATAGCGCCCCATTCTTGCACCAGTGTTTGTCAGAGCTCCTGAAGTGTCGTAGGAGTTTGAAGGCATGCAGTGATACGTCGACCGAGAGCATTCCAGACGTGCTCGATGTGGTTTAGGTCTGGAGAACAGGCAGGCCACACCGTTCGCCTGATATCTTCTGAATCAAGGTATTCCTCCACGATGGCAGCTCGGTGAGGCCGTGCGTTATCATCCATCAGGAGGAATGTGGGACCCACTGCACCCAAGAACAGGCGGACTTACTGGTTCAAAATGACGTCCCGATGCACCTGACCTGTTACAGTTCCTCTGTCAAAGACATGCAGGGGTGTACGTGCACCAATCATGATCCCACCCCACACCATCAAACCACGACCTCCATACAGGCCGCTTTCAAGCATATTAAGGGGTTGGTATCTGGTTTATGTCCGCAGCTCGTGGTCGTGCGGTAGCGTTCTCGCTTCCCACGCCCAGGTTCCCGGGTTCGATTCCCGGCGCGGTCAGGGATTTTCTCTGCCTCGTGATGACTGGGTGTTGTGTGGTGTCCTTAGGTTAGGTTTAAGTAGTTCTGAGTTCTAGGGGACTGATGACCATAGATGTTAAGCCCCATTGTGCTCAGAGCCATTTTTGGTATCTGGTTCCTTGTTCACGCCAGATGAAAACCCGGCGAGAACCACTGTTCAGACTATACCTGGACTCGTCTGTGAACATAACCTGGGACCACTGTTTCAATGACTAGGTACTGTGTTCTTGACATCAGGCTTTACGGGCTCTTCTGTGACCAGGGGTCAGTGGAAAGCACCTTGCAGGTCTGCGGGCGAATAAACCATGTCTGTTCAGTCGTCTGCATACCGTGTGTCTGGAGACAACTGTTCCAGGGGCTGCGGTAAGATCCCGAGCAAGGGTACCTGCAGTACTCCGTGGCCGTCTGCGGGCACTGATGATGAAGTACATGTCTTCTGTGGTGTTTTACACTGTGGACGTTGCGTACTGTAGCGCATGGACACGTTTCCTGTCTGCTGGACTCGTTGCCATAATCTTGAGATCACACTTTGAGGCACACAGAGGGCCCGTGCTACGACCTGCTCTGTTTCACCAGCCCCCAATCGCCCTAGGATTCTACCCCTCATAACGTCATCAATATGTGTTCTTTGACCCATTTTCAACACACAGTCACCATTAGCCCGTCTGAAAACGGCTGCACACTTACTCGCTGCACCGTACTCTGACACGCACCAACACACCTCTGCGTGTGTGGGGACTGCTGCCAGCGCCACCGTCAACGACCGCATGTCAAATGCACCGCATGGTCATACCCCGAGGTGATTTAAACCCGCAAACAGCCACCAGAGCGTTGTTTCTCCATGTATCAGCATTATCCTTAATTGATGAGCATCAGTTTAGATGGCGATAGTATCGCGTACACAAAGTATAAATGGGCAGTTCATTGGCCGAGCTACTATCTGTACTCACGTGATTCATGTGGAAAGGTTTCCGACGTCATTACTACCGCAAGATGGGAATTAACATACTCAGAACGCCAAACGGTTGTTGGAGCTAGAAGCGTGGGACATTCCGTTTCGGACATCGTTAGGGAATTCAATATCCCGAGATCCACAGTGTCAAGACCGTGCCGAGAATACCAAATTTCAGTTGGCGATGGGCTTCACTTAATGACCGTGAGAAGCGTTGTTTGCGTAGATTTGCCAGTGCTAACAGACAAGCCAAACTTCGTGGAACAGTTCATGCACAAAATCATGCAGCGGCAACACTTTTTCAATTATGGACGGCTATAGTGACAGCATGGCTCAGAATTTAGGCGGGGGCTTCCATTGAGCTGCTGAGTCCACGCCGCGTCGAGTTACTGCATTACGCCGGGCAAAACGAGGTCCGATGTCAGGAGGTATTCCATGCCTCTGGCACCTCAGTGTAAAGCGCGATCAAGTACGTTCCGAGAAAAGTAATACTAGCCGACAAAGACTTACCCATGGTTTAACAGCACCATTCGGACAATCCTGTGAATTCAGATACTGCAGGGAAACTGATAGATAGTGTACTAGGAATGCGTGGATTTTGTATTGTTCTCCTGGCGCTGGCAGTTTTTTCATATAAACTAAAACTTGTCATTGCTACTTTATAAGCAAATTGACAAGAAATACTTGAATAATTATGGTGTATACAAAAGTAACCACTCCACGGCTGTTGTGCGGAAATCTTAGTGATTTTCAGTATGAAAAAGGTGTAGGTTTCAAATGAAAGCAGAAGTGTTTTTTACTCGTTTCGCCTTTTTGAACAATCTTCGGAAATTCTACATGGGAAAAATAGATAGAAATTGGTTAGACATAGGGTCCTATGTAGCATGAGAAAGTGGCTGGATTGGATTGGATTGTTTGGGGGATGAGACCAAACAGCGACGTCATCGGTCTCATTGGATTAGGGAAGGACAGGGAAGGAAGTCGGCCGTGCCCTTTCAAAGGAGCCATCCCGGCATTTGCCTGGAGCGATTTAGGGAAATCACGGAAAACCTAAATCAGGATGGCCGGACGCGGGAATGAATCGTCGTCCTTCCGAATGCGAGTCCAGTGTGCTAACCACTGCGCCACCTCACTCGGTGAGAAACTGGTAAAAGTTTTTTAAACACTGCATAAAACACCAGAATGAAGGGGGGCGGAGCGTACATTTGGTAACAACGGGTAAAGATTTAGGTATAAAAAGCATTTTAGTTCGGTCCTAGAGCGCGAAAGTAAAAAATTAAAAAGAAATTAAAAGACATTGCCCAAAACTGCCAACGAAAACCTAATTTCCTAGTGAAACCATACAAACGATGACGCTTCCTACGTTCAGTGAAGGCAGGCAGCAGTGCTATTTCTGCCTAATGCGTTACCCACAGTTTCCAAAGTCCCCCTTTCTTTCGGTTTTTATATATGCTATTTAAAATGGATTCTCAACCTCTTCATGACAGAATGGACCACGCCGCTAATCCATATCTATTTTTTCCACATAGAAACTCTGAAGGTGTGTGAAAAAGATGAAATCCACAAATAAAGCTTCTGCTGTAATTTCCAATACAGGATGCGTTTCTTTCCGAAAATGATGGTCTAATTTCCTTACTGATGTATTATTTCAAAACATTTGCGAAAGTAATGTTCTCAAAATACATCCCCCTTTAAGTGGAAACCGTGTACTTTGCCCTTTTCGAATTTCAGAATGTTTGCTCCATTGTGAATTCATTTTATACATTGACTCTGAAATATTGGAAGCCTTAAATAATAAAATATCGACAGCTGATTTTCTGTGATTTGTCCAAGGAGTTTAATTGTGTAGATCATCTTAATGTCACAGAGAAACTGATTTTTATGGAATTAATTTCTTTACAAACAGCTTGTTTAAAATATATTTGAGAAACAAAATGCAATATGTAGTGCCGAATAATTCAAATAATGTTGGAAGAAGCGAACAGTATAGCGATGGAAGAAATCACATTTGGAGTATATTGAGAAACATGACTAAAAGAAAAGGTCGGTTTGTAGGATACGTCGTGAGTCATCAAGAAATCATCAGTTTCGTGAGGGATAGAATTGTATCTGTGGGCGTTAGGGCAGTGGGATAAGTTGTAGAGGAAGACAAAGGCTTGAATACAACAAGCCGGTTCAAATATCTGTAAGTTGTGGTAGTTATGCAAAAATAAGGACGCATGGACGGTACTAGTGTGGAGAGATACACCAAATCAGTCTTCTGACTGAAGACCCCAACAACAACAGCAAAACAACAACTCATTTATTTTTGCTTTATGTCATAGTACTCATGGATCTTTCCATGCACGACTCCCAAAATCATTTTATTTACCTCCAGACACAATAATACTGATAAATCTCGACCGGTTTCAACCCGATCAAACTGCCGTTTTAAGAGCAATAGAAGCACTGAGGTGTTTTCCTGCATCGAGACCGTCCAGTGTTATTTAACAAAGAGTTGGACACAATTGGGACCGCAATGCACAGTGTCTGTGATGAATTCAAACTGGAAGGAAGTGAGCAATCAGTCGTGATCCAGTCTGTCATTTTTCAGATCTAGATTTCAGCTGCAGCATAACTATCATTAGTGTGTGTGACTTGAGCCGTATAGAGTCAACGGGCTTGTAAGTGCACATCTTATTACAAGAAATTAGCATGTATGTACTTTAATGTAGCGATGCACGTGCTATGGTCGTGCAACAATACGTGCATTTAAGACTGTTGAGTCGACACGACTCACTTCATACGCTTTGACTGAAATCTACATCTGCAGTGAAGTACAGATTTAATGGCGACTGACTGCTGACTTCCTTTCTGTTTGAATTGTCCAACAAAAATACCAGTTTCTCAGTAAGTTACAATGCCTAGGCTTCTGAATGTGATGCCACATGGAAGGTGTCGATTTCGGTGTCGATTTCGTAGAATTAGGTAGAGGAATGGATTAGAATTAAGAAATAAATCCAGGGAACCTTATTGCTTATGAAGTACTAAAATTTGAATATTACTTTTATGTAAGTTCTCACGGCGAACAGTTTATGATTTTGTGGGTCAATAAGTGATGATATCAATTACATGAACTGGAAAAATTCTTACCTAAGTAAATTCGACGAAGTGCAAGAAATATGGTATTCCCACAACGTAAATGGTTCAGTAAAGCAGAGGGCTGCAAAATAAAGCTAGGAAACTATACTGATGCAATTTTTTTACATAAGGAAGTGTGATTTTTGACAGAATCAAATGTGATCATGACTGAAGACTGTGAACATAAGACGATATAAGAAAAGGAAGAATAAAACAAGAACCGATTTAGAAATGTCTGTAATTAATGGAAAAAATTAATAATCTTCCACATAACAGGAAATAATATGGACTCAGACTAAAGAATGACAGATTACTAGCCACAAGAAAGAAGGATCACTGGACGGACGAACGTAAAGCTGGTACAACTTACAAAGAGTATTACTAACAGCCGTAACAGCCTATATCCTTATGGTTGTTTGAAAATATTGGTCAATGGTGATGACATCAGTCTCGTACTTTAATCGTTAATACACATGTGTGACAAGAAATGTTTTACCTCCTGGTTATTCTCCTTTTGTGCAGCAGGCACCTTTCCAGCGTTTGCAGATGTCACTAATGAATTCTCCACCATGAAAATTACATCACTAAAGGGTCCACAATCCAGTGGCAACTAACGAGGTTATACACAGCAATCCTCTTCATCCTAATTCGCGACATAAAAGGATCGCCATAATGGGCGGTTGTGTAACGTTTCGATAATAACAAGGATTGTCCGCTTAAATGAAGTTCAAGCGTAATCGAATGCATGTCGCTGACTGTTACGAAATATGCTGA
Source organism: Schistocerca piceifrons (assembly GCF_021461385.2). NCBI lineage: Eukaryota > Metazoa > Arthropoda > Insecta > Orthoptera > Acrididae > Schistocerca > Schistocerca piceifrons. The sequence goes on along the minus strand of NC_060145.1, from coordinate 149,999,238 downwards.
TAATGTTCTTCATTGGGAAGCCTGCACTGATTTCGATTACGGATGTAATGGGTTTAACTGTCGTCCAATAGCAAAACAGCATTTGCTGACAGTTAGGTGCGGCTATATAAGTAAAAGGGAAAAATAAACTGATCTTCATGTATTTGTTCAGATCATGATTACAATGGATTATGAAGTTATTACGTTGGAAACACTTGCCATTGTTATATTTAAACAAACCTCTAAATATAACTGAACTAGTATTCGTACATCTTGGTCGTGTTCTACTATAGCACTCATCTTCATGTAAAGATGCTGTTAACTGCAGGCGGCTCGTGAGAGATAATACAACCGGTTATATAGCCGTTTTAGCGCAGTAAATGAGCAGAGAATCTGACAGCTACCTTCATACACTACTGGCCATTAAAATAGCTACACCACGAAGATGACGTGCTACAGACGCGAAATTTAACAGACAGGAAGAAGATGCTGTGATATGCAAATGATTAGCTTTTCAGAGCATTCACACAAGGTTGGTGCCGGTGGCGACACCTACAACGTGCTGACATGAGGAAAGTTTCCAACCGATTTCTCATACACAAACAGCAGTTGACCGGCGTTGCCTGGTGAAACGTTGTCGTGATGCCTCGTGTAAGGAGGAGAAATGCGTACCATCACGTTTCCGACTTTGATAAAGGTCGGATTGTAGCCTATCGCGATTGCGGTTTATCGTATCGCGACATTGCTGCTTGCGTTGGTCGAGATCCAATGACTGTTAGCAGAATATGGAATCGGTGGGTTCAGCAGGGTAATACGGAACACCATGCTGGATCCCAACGGCCTCGTACCACTAGCAGTCGAGATGACAAGCGTCTTATCCACATGGCTGTATCGGATCGTGCAGCCACGTCTCGATCCCTGAGTCAACAGATGGGGACATTTGCAAGACAACAACCATCTGCACGAACAGTTCGACGACGTTTGCAGCAGCATGGACTATCAGCTCGGAGACCATGGCTGCGGTTATCCTTGACGCTGCATCACAGACAGGAGCGCCTGCGATGGTGTACTCAACAACGAACCTGGGTGCACGAATGGCAAAAGTTATTTTTTCGGATGAATCCATGTTCTGTTTACAGCACCATGATGGTCGCATCCGTGTTTGGCGATATCGCGGTGAACGTACATTGGAAGCATGTATTCGTCATCGCCATACTGGCGAATCACCCGGCGTGATGGTATGGGTGCCATTGGTTACACGTCCCGGTCACCTCTTGTTCGCATTGACGGCACTTTGAACAATGGACGTTACATTTCAGATGTGTTACGACTCGTGGCTCCACCCTTCATTCGATCCCTGCGAAACCCTACATTTCAGCAGGATAATGCACGACCGCATGTTGCAGGTCATGTTTGGGCCTTTCTGGATACAGAAATGTTCGACTGCTGCCCTGCCCATCACATTCTTCAGATCTCTCACCAATTGAGAACGTCTGGTCAATGGTGGCCGAGCAACTAGCTCGTCGCAATACGCCAGTCACTACTCTTGATGAACTGTGGTATCGTGTTGTAGCTGCATGGGTAGCTGTAACTGTACACGCCATCCAAGTTCTGTTTGGCTCAATGCCCAGGCGTATCAAGGCCATTATTACGGCCAGAGGTGGTTGTTCTGGGTACTGATTTCTAAGGATCTATGCACTCATATTGCGTAAAAATGTAATGGCATGTCAGTTCTAGTATAATATATTTGTCCAATGAATACACGTTTATCATCTGCATTTCTTTTTGGCGTAGCAATTTTAATGGCCGGTAGAGTATAAACTATTCCAAGTGGGGCTAAGAACTAAATTTAGTTGAATTGAAAGTTACTACTGAAGTAGTCTAGTGATACAGTATCAGTTTATAGGTCCCAACCGTAATTTTCGAATGTTAGAAAGATAATTAGAATATTATTGCTACTAAAGATGTCTGATACTGTAACTCTGAACTGTAGGAAACACCACGCCGGACCGGAAAGTGCCGACAATAGTGATCCGCCCAGACCACAAGTCGGCGTGCTTGGCACGGCAGAGGTTGTTGACATGCCACACTTTTGCTTGTATCCGCAGGGTCACGTGCCGCAATAGGCTCGCGGAGATCCTTCCGCCAGGCTGCTATTTAGGACAGCGCGAGATCTTAGCAGAGCGAGCGAGCAACCGTCCAGAAGACCTTTTCTTCAACGCGCACGTACCACTTCTCCGTCTCGACTCCAAGTGTCATCGGCAACGTAGCAGCTGTCACTTGCCACAATTTCTACCGTTCGTTTTCTTTGCCGACAAGATAGTGCTCGGACTATACTTTGTGCGTCTATCCTTGCGGGACTTAGAAATTTCTCTAAACTATTTGACCGGCGATGCTTGTCTTGTGAAATACTACTGTAAAATACTTTGAAAATGTTTTACTTCCACGGCTTAAGCTACAGTGCGGACTTTCTTTTCAGATCAACGAAATGAGAAACTTGCTTCATATTGAACTTCATTTTATTCAAATTTCAAGATTTGGTTGACGTTTATAGAGTGTTGTGATTGATTCCTCGTGTTGAGGAACTGAATTATTTGTTTTTGGAAACCAGGAAATTTATGTTTGTTTGTAGTTGGGGAACTGTTATTTGTTTGTTCACTTCTAAAAGAATTTTGTTTAAAATACTCCTCAATGGTAACCAACTACCATACCAAAAACAGTAAAAGTCCTTGAAATAATCTTGGGTGAACACCTAAACTGGGAAGAACAAACAGTCACAGCTGGCCGGAAATCGCTCTTCTCCCTACATGCAATCCAAAAATTTAGAAAAAGATTTCCAATCCATGTTAAACAAAAATTAGTCCAAACATTAGTCTTGCCTAATCTTTACTACTGTGATGTAGTTCAACTCGGCACAAATAGTGAAAATTCGAGATGCCTCGAGCTAGTGATGAATGCTTGCGTTAGATACGTGTGCAATATACGGTTGTAAGATCATATCTGTCCTTCATACTCCCAGATACGTTGGATACGCCCACATAAGGTACGCGATCTCCACACCATGCGATTACTTCATCGATTTCTTGGTCACTGGTGCCCCACATTAAACACCTATATCATTCCACAACCGCAATACCAGATCGGATACGTCTAGCATCTTGGCTCTACCTTTACATAACACAAAATCTTTCTCCTTGTCATTCTCCATCTCAGTCATACGGCTATGGAACACGCTCCGCTGGGATCTGCGTCTTATCCAGAACCACTCAACATTCAAGAGGGAACTCAAAACTTACATATTATGGATGGTACAGCCACCGTTGTTGCGCCCCTCTCATCTCTTTCTTTCTCGACTCCATCATAGCTTCGAATTTTACCTTTCAATTTCTCTTCCTCTAACCTAGCTACCTCTTCTATATCTCTTTCACCTCATCCTATCGTCTTATGTCTCTGCTCGATATGAATAACTCACAAGCTGCAAGAACATAACGAGAAAATTCCCAACTAGCAATAGGACTGACATTCATAAAAGAAAAGTATGTTTACTTTCATATACATAGTTATCACTATTATTATAATTATTATTCTTGATTGTTATAATTATTTTTTATTGTTATAATTATCCTTGTACTACTGTTACAATCTCAATTTTTTCTTTAACATTAATACTGTATAACATTTGGTATGTCCATAATGTTCTGTACAAACTGAGATTCGTTCAATCTGAGTATGCCTGGTTAGGAGTAAGAGGGCCTGAAGGTCCTAATCTTGCCAGGTAAAATAAATGCATAAATAAATAAATAAATAAATAACATTGTTACACTTAAAGGGATTTTACCTCCATGATCCGCTGACGATTTTGTTGACTCTGTGTTGAGAAATAAACTTGTGTTATTGTGACTACCTGCCTCTTTAGTGGATATCTCCGTCGAAACGGATGTGTCACAACCTCAGGCCAATAAAGACAAAAATATTGCACGCTGACATCTCATCCCTTTATCGAAAAAAGTACGTCGTTATATTCGCGTATAAAAGACAAAGTACCACGAGAAACTCGTGTGGGTACTGTGACGGAGTGGCCCAGAAAAGACTGCGCAATCAAAGAGCTGCGACCATGCAGCGGCAGAGGAGGGGTTGTACGGGCCGTGACTTTGATTAAGGCCAGTGTAACGAGCGACCCATGATTGCAGCATCCGTGACCGGCAGACTAAATGGTCACAGCGGAACACTCGGCACAACCACGCCCAATAGCTCTGGGTTTAATTTGCATCTATATAAAATAGAGGAGGAGAAGTTGTTAACTGAGGATCTCCATGAGCTATGTTCGAATTGTTGTTGTTGTTGTGGTCTTCAGTCCTGAGACTGGTTTGATGCAGCTCTCCATGCTGCTCTATCCTGTGCAAGCTTTTTCATCTCCCAGTACCTACTGCAACCTACATCCTTCTGAATCTGCTTAGTGTATTCATCTCTTGGTCTCCCTCTACGATTTTTACCCTCCACGCTGCCCTCCAATACTAAATTGGTGATCCCTTGATGCCTCAGAACATGTCCTACCAACCGATCCCTTCTTCTGGTCAAGTTGTGCCACAAACTTCTCTTCTCCCCAATCCTATTTAATACTTCCTCATTAGTTATGTGATCTACCCATCTAATCTTCAGCATTCTTCTGTAGCACCACATTTCGAAAGCTTCTATTCTCTTCTTGTCCAAACTATTTATCGTCCATGTTTCACTTCCATACATGGCTACACTCCATACGAATACTTTCAGAAATGACTTCCTGACACTTAAATCAATACTGGATGTTAACAAATTTCTCTTCTTCAGAAACGCTTTCCTTGCCATTGCCAGCCTACATTTTATATCCTCTCTACTTCGATCATCATCAGTTATTTTGCTCCCCAAACAGCAAAACTCCTTTACTACTTTAAGTGCCTCATTTCCTAATCTAATTCCCGCAGCATCACCCGACTTAATTAGGCTACATTCCATTATCCTTGTTTTTCTTTTGTTGATGTTCATCTTATATCCTCCTTTCAAGACACTGTCCATTCCATTCAACTGCTCTTCCAAGTCCTTTGCTGTCTCGGACAGAATTACAATGTCATCGGCGAACCTCAAAGTTTTTATTTCTTCTCCATGAATTTTAATACCTACTCCGAATTTTTCTTTTGTTTCCTTTACTGCTTGCTCAATATACAGATTGAACAACATCGGGGAGAGGCTACAACCCTGTCTTACTCCCTTCCCAACCACTGCTTCCCTTTCATGTCCCTCGACTCTTATAACTGACATCTGGTTTCTGTACAAATTGTAAATAGCCTTTCGCTCCTTGTATTTTACCCCTGCCACCTTTAGAATTTGAAAGAGAGTATTCCAGTCAACATTGTCAAAAGCTTTCTCTAAGTCTACAAATGCTAGAAACATAGGTTTGCCTTTCCTTAATCTTTCTTCTAAGATAAGTCGTAAGGTCACTATTGCCTCACGTGTTCCATTGTTTCTACGGAATCCAAACTGATCTTCCCCGAGGTTGGCTTCTACTAGTTTTTCCATTCGTCTGTAAAGAATTCGTGTTAGTATTTTGCAGCTGTGACTTATTAAGCTGATAGTTCGGTAATTTTCATATCTGTCAACACCTGCTTTCTTTGGGATTGGAATTATTATATTCTTCTTGAAGTCTGAGGGTATTTCGCCTGTCTCATACATCTTCCTCACCAGATGGTAGAGTTTTGTCAGGACTGGCTCTCCCACGGCCGTCAGTAGTTCCAATGGAATATTGTCTACTCCGGGGGCTTTGTTTCGACTCAGGTCTTTCAGTGCTCTGTCAAACTCTTCACGCAGTATCATATCTCCCATTTCATCTTCATCTACATCCTCTTCCATTTCCATAATATTGTCCTCAAGTACATCGCCCTTGTATAGACCCTCTATATACTCCTTCCACCTTTCTGCTTTCCCTTCTTTGCTTAGAACTGGGTTTCCATCTGAGCTCTTGATATTCATACAAGTCGTTCTCTTATCTCCAAAGGTCTCTTTAATTTTCCTGTAGGCGGTATCTATCTTACCCCTAGTGAGATAGGCCTCTACATCCTTACATTTGTCCTCTAGCCATCCCTGCTTAGCCATTTTGCACTTCCTGTCGATCTCATTTTTGAGACGTTTGTATTACTTTTTGCCTGTTTCACTTACTGCATTTTTATATTTTCTCCTTTCATCAATTAAATTCAATATTTCTTCTGTTACCCAAGGATTTCTACTAGCCCTCGTCTTTTTACCTACTTGATCCTCTGCTGCCTTCACTACTTCATCCCTCAAAGCTACCCATTCTTCTTCTACTGTATTTATTTCCCCCATTCCTGTCAATTGCTCCCTTATGCTCTCCCTGAATCTCTGTACAACCTCTGGTTCTTTCAGTTTATCCAGGTCCCATCTCCTTAAATTCCCACCTTTTTGCAGTTTCTTCAGTTTTAATCTACAGGTCATAACCAATAGATTGTGGTCAGAGTCCACATCTGCCCCTAGAAATGTCTTACAATTTAAAACCTGGTTCCTAAATCTCTGTCTTACCATTATATAATCTATCTGATACCTTTTAGTATCTCCAGGGTTCTTCCATGTATACAACCTTCTTTCATGATTCTTAAACCAAGTGTTAGTTATGATTATGTTGTGCTCTGTGCAAAATTCTACCAGGCGGCTTCCTCTTTCATTTCTGTCCCCCAATCCATATTCACCTACTATGTTTCCTTCTCTCCCTTTTCCTACACTCGAATTCCAGTCACCCATGACTATTAAATTTTCATCTCCCTTCACAATCTGAATAATTTCTTTTATTTCATCATACATTTCTTCAATTTCTTCGTCATCTGCAGGGCTAGTTGGCATATAAACTTGTACTACTGTAGTAGGTGTGGGCTTCGTATCTATCTTGGCCACAATAATGCGTTCACTATGCTGTTTGTAGTAGCTTACCCGCATTCCTATTTTCCTATTCATTATTAAACCTACTCCTGCATTACCCCTATTTGATTTTGTGTTTATAACCCTGTAGTCACCTGACCAGAAGTCTTGTTCCTCCTGCCACTGAACTTCACTAATTCCCACAATATCTAACTTCAACCTGTCCATTTCCCTTTTTAAATTTTCTAACCTACCTGCCCGATTAAGGAATCTGACATTCCACGCTCCGATCCGTAGAACGCCAGTTTTCTTTCTCCTGATAACGACGTCCTCTTGAGTAGTCCCCGCCCGGAGATCCGAATGGGGGACTATTTCACCTCCGGAATATTTTACCCAAGAGGACGCCATCATCATGTAATCATACAGTAAAGCTGCATGCCCTCGGGAAAAATTACGGCTGTAGTTTCCCCTTGCTTTCAGCCGTTCGCAGTACCGGCACGGCAAGGCCGTTTCGGTTATTGTTACAAGGCCAGATCAGTCAATCATCCAGACTGTTGCCCTTGCAACTACTGAAAAGGCTGCTGCCCCTCTTCAGGAACCACACGTTTGTCTGGCCTCTCAACAGATACCCCTCCGTTGTGGTTGCACCTACGGTACGGCTATCTGTATCGCAGAGGCACGCAAGCCTCCCCACCAACGGCAAGGTCCATGGTTCATGGGTTCGAATGTTACACTCGAAAAGCCGTTCCAGTACGCTGAGTAGACCATCGTTCACATAGAGGTCAGCAGCGTCAGTAGATATCTTTTCCACTTTGGACAGAGGACGCCGTGTCGCCTTTTACAGTATCGTCGTTCTGATTGATATGGAAACTAAGGGTCATCAAACATTGCACTGGCGTTTTGTTAGTTAGTTATACGACCAGTACATCATATATATATTCCTTGCTTAAACTAAAAGTTTTGCCGGCCGCGGCGGCCGAGCGGTTCTAGGCGCTTTAGTCCGGAACTGCGCCACTGCTACGGTTGCAGGTTCGAATACTGCTTCGGGCATAGACGTGTGTGATGTCGTTAGGTTAGTTAGGTTTAAGTAGTTCTAAGTTCTAGGGGACTGATTTTTGTGTTAGCAGAAGAGCCAACACCGTGTTACGAGTGGAGGCCGAAATGTACGCGTTTTAGCTCACTCGGGCTGGCGTGAGGAGGGAAGAACTATACTGACGTGAGGTCTGGAACATGACAAGGAATGAGAATTCAGAAGGCAGACGTAATTAGTTTGATACTTAACTTTAATCCATTAGTGGTGAACGTCGCTCTTCACGGTACAGGATTCACAATATTATCGGTTCAGAATACATTCTTGAAAATAGTAATTATAGTAACTGAATATGACGCCTTGCCAGGTCGTAGCAAATGACGTAGCTCAAGGCTATGCTAAACTGTCGTCTCTGCAAATGAGAGCGTATGTGGACAGTGAACCATCGCTAGCAAAGTCGGCTGTACAGCTGCAGCGAGTGCTAGGGAGTCTCTCTAGACTAGACCTGCCGTGTGGTGGCGCTCGGTCTGCAATCGCTGATAGTGGCGACACGCGGGTCCGACGTACACTAACGGACCGCGGCTGATTTAAAGGCTACCACCTATCAAGGTGTGGTGTCTGGCGGTGACACCACACTGATGACCTCAGATGTTAAGTCATATAGTGCTCAGAGCCATTTGAGCCAAAAACGTTTAGCAAACGAGCGAAGTGCAAAAGTAGATACACATATTTGCTTGAGCATATCAGTAAATTCTTTCTTCCCATTCACGATTTCATAGATGCGTACTTCTAAAAATTTCGTACGTTCTACTATGTATCCTACCAGTTAGAATACTTCTCGGTATGACTCATGCTTGTCGTACAGAAACAGCGTGTTTTATGAAGATAAAGACAAAGTTAATTTTTAGAAGAGCAGTTAATATTTATTTGAAAACAATAATTAAAAATTTTGATGCTTTCTCTCTAGTGCTATTTATTATAACACTAGTATCGTTTGCAAAAAGTGCCAGTTCTGCTAGATACATTGTAAGTCAGTCGTGTAAGTATGAAGTGGCAGTGGATCTAAATTGGTATCTGTGTGACTCTCTTCGCGGCACCAATGACAAGCAAACACAGATTGGACAAGGGAAACAATAAATTTCAATGTGGCTAGATTGTCAAGGCGTGACGCTGTGAATACTTTACATCTGAAGAGTTGTGATAACTGTGCGTTTAGATGGTCAACATGTCATCCTGTTAGAGCGTACTTCCGCGATGGAGAGTACCTGAATGGCTGGTCTCACTCAGTGACAAGAGACTGCTGAGACCTATAGCAAATAAAATTACATCCTCTTAATGGACCCCAAAAGTCGCGTCCTTCAAGTATATTTTGGTGAACAAGTCGTCACAATTAGCTGTTATCAAAAAAAGATGCATGTAGCACGTGTCAGTCAAAGTTGAGTAAACGATGCAGTATCCCAAGGATTTTGAAAAGCTACATAAATGAGTGGGCAGTTGCGAGTGCATACTACGCATATTTTCACATTTAAATTCATGGTATCATTTTCTGGAATAACTCTCTTGTAGTTAAAAGTGCTTTCAGAATTACGGAAGACAGCTATCAGAATCATTAATATGGAAAGAGCACCGCAGATTCAAGCATTTTATTTTCCTGTGCGTACATATTAGAAACATTCGTGTGTTCGTCAAGATAGATGAAATTATTAAGGAAATCATTACACAGAACAGTAAAATAACCGTCATGTTATGACTACGGACACAAACAGATCCCAAAATTGAACCTAAACCCATATGAATGACTTCCTAAAATTATAAAATCTGTCATGGATATAGAAACTATTGGAAACTAATAAGAACATTTCTACAGTAACACTCTATCTGAGCCGGCCGCTGGTGGCCGAGCGGTTCTGGCGCTACAGTCTGGCACCGCGCGACCGCTACGGTCGCAGGTTCGAATCCTGCCTCGGGCATGGATGTGTGTGTCGTCCTTAGGTTAGTTAGGTTTAAGTAGTTCTAAGTTCTAGGAGACTCATGACCTCAGCAGTTGTGTCCCATAGTGCTTAGAGCCATTTTTGAACTCCATCTGTTCAGCAAGAGAATGTTTCCGTTAACCTTAAAACTTTCAAGGGATGAACATGTCACATTGCTGTTAGACCATCGTAAAGTGTACTACTCCACATTTAATTCAAAGGAAATCATAATTAATAGGTTATGCATTAGGCAGTTACATTTATTACACATCTAGTATTAAGTATACAATGTCCTGTTTTATACCAAAGTGTTTAGTAACTTAGAGTTAATTGCAATAGTAATACAAGTACAATTCAACTTTTATAATTAAATTTCGAAACTATAATTTTTTATGTGATGGTGTGCGCGAATCTCTTATACCTACGGATTGCCAGAATGTGAAGAGCCCCAAGTCCTTGTATGTCGACTATCAATGTCACACGAACGTGGAGCTTGTTTGCGTCTACCGACGAGAAGCGCTTGTAAACCAAATAGCCAGCAGCCATCAAGTCGTTTTCTCATCTCCATCTTGTGACATGGTTACAAGGACATATGAAAGTCAGCACGAAATACAGTAACTGTTAGAAAAATTTTCTGCTTGTTATTGCAGTAAAGGCATTTCGAAATTTTACTTGCTTTATCCGAGCTCGTCATTATGTTTTAGTGTTAAAGTTAAAGCTCTTGATGCCGTGCACCAAAACTCCTATGATGATCGTAACCGTTAAATTGCTAATTGATATTGATAAGGTCAAAATAGAGAGTACAGGGAGCCATTATTTGAAATGATAGATTTTGTATCTTATTCTGACCGCAAGATTTTTTAATATTTTATTTCGTTACTAGCATGAATCAGCTATGGTAATATTGAGATCAGTCTTTGTTAGTAAAATGATTGAAATAGCTTTTCTATGTGTGCGGTGTAAGATTTCTAGTTCGTTATGACATTCAAGGAATGTGATGTGAATTCTACAGGGTGATTCAAAAAGAATACCACAACTTTAAAAATTTGTATTTAATGAAAGAAACATAATATAACCTTCTGTTATACATCATTACAAAGAGTATTTAAAAAGGTTTTTTTCCACTCAAAAACAAGTTCAGAGATGTTCAATATGGCCTCCTCCAGACACTCGAGCAATATCAACCCGATACTCCAACTCGTTCCACACTCTCTGTAGCATATCAGGCGTAACAGTTTGGATAGCTGCTGTTATTTCTCGTTTCAAATCATCAATGGTGGCTGGGAGAGGTGGCCGAAACACCATATCCTTAACATACCCCCATAAGAAAAAATCGCAGGGAGTAAGATCAGGGCTTCTTGGAGGCCAGTGATGAAGTGCTCTGTCACGGGCTGCCTGGCGGCCGATCAATCGCCTCGGGTAGTTGACGTTCAGGTAGTTACGGCCAGATAAGTGCCAATGTGGTGGCGCTCCATCCTGCTGAAATATGAATTGTTGTGCTTCTTGTTCGAGCTGAGGGAACAGCCAATTCTCTAACATCTCCAGATACTGTAGTCCAGTTACAGTAGCACCTTCGAAGAAAAAGGGACCAAAAACTTTATTGGCTGAAATGGCACAGAAAACGTTCAGCTTAGGCCAGTCACGTTCGTACTGAGTTGTTTCCCGCGGATTCTCAGTGCCCCATATACAGACATTGTGACGGTTGACTTTCCCGTTAGTGTGGAAAGTTGCTTCATCACTAAACACAATCTTTGAAACGAAAGATTCATCTTATTCCATTTGAGCAAGGATAAAATCACAGAAATCGATTCTTTTAATCTTATCAGCTGCAGACAGTGCTTGAACCAATTTCAGACGATAAGGTTTCATAACTAACCTTTTTCGTAGGACTCTCCATACAGTTGACTGTGGAATTTGCAGCTCTCTGCTAGCTCTGCGAGTCGATTTTCCTGGGCTGCGAACAAATGCTTGCTGGATGCGTGCTACATTTTCATCACTCGTTCTCGGCCGTCCAGAACTTTTCCCTTTGCACAAACACCCATTCTCTGTAAACTGTTTATACCAACGTTTAATACACCACCTATCAGGAGGTTTAACACCATAGTTCGTTCGAAATGCACGCTGAACAACTGTGGTCGATTCACTTCTGCCGTACTCAATAACACAAAAAGCTTTCTGTTGAGCGGTCGCCATCTTAGCATCAACTGACGCTGACGCCTAGTCAACAGCGCCTCAAGCGAACAAATGTACAACTAAATGAAACTTTATAGCTCCCTTAATTCGCCGACAGATAGTGCTTAGCTCTGCCTTTTGTCGTTGCAGAGTTTTAAATTCCTAAAGTTGTGGTATTCTTTTTGGATCACCCTGTATATTTTCATTCTTTGTGTCATACTTCATACCTGTACGTTGGACATTTTTCAAACAATGTTCTTAAATAGTCGATATAACGCGCCACAGAGTTTCTGAGTAAAATCGCTGGGATCTCCGCTTTCCCAGTAGCATTGTCTTTGTTGTAGCATTCTGTAAGACGAAGGCGAGGGAGTTGGGAATTGGTCACACTACTGAGCGGTTTGGAAATAGCTTACAGAGCATGGAGATAAAGATGTAGAAGAAGTTGAATTTTGGAAATGTGATTTGATGAAGTTAAATTTGAGAAATGTGAACTTTTACAGGTGAGGATGTTGCTGTATTATTGCCTGTGCGTTACTTAGGTTGTGTTGGTAAAACGGAATGTTTTAGTGGAAGTTTTCCTTATTGGTTCAGGTTAACTAATACGAATATTGCGACATGATTATGTAAATCGATCAGTTCACATTGCTTGCATCCGTAGTTATAGATTTACCACTGTTTTCATATTTCCCACCATCTCATCAAGATAATTTGGATCCGTAAAAATATATGTCACTGAATTGTACTTCTCGGAACACAGTGGTTAAAACTGAAGCATGATCTGCTTAGAAAAGCTCCACGTCCTTGCATTGCACTATGCAAGACTTTCTTACGTTTCAGCTAATTTGCTGATATGCTGCGTTTCCTTTATTTTCGTTACTACAAGCAGTATCGAGTTTCCGTTTCTACAGATAAGCCATGGAAATTTGTTTGGACTAATTACATTATAGTCAAGACAGTAAGATCATTCGTAGTTAGGTGTTGCATTTCAAATTTAATATCAGATTCCGTTTAAGTAAAATTGAGTTTAACTTACATTCATTGTCTACAGGCTCATTCTTAGTGTTACAGTGGTGTATCATTTAGTTGAAATGGCTCTGAGCATTATGGTCATCAGTCCCCTAGAACTTAGAACTACTTAAATCTAACTAACCTAAGGACATCACACACATCCATGCCCGAGGCAGGATTCGAATCTGGGACCGCAGCGGTGGCGCGGTTCCAGACTGTAGCGCCTAGAACCGTTCGGCCACTCCGGCCGGCTTTAAATAACATTTTTTTAGTTCTAACATATGTCAACATCATCATCAGTTATCTGCTATATTAGCACGCCCTTTGCCTCTCCATTTTCTGCGATCCATTGCTTCCTTCTTAAGGCTGCTGTATGTTGTACCGTCCATAATATCATCCAGCATCTGGAATCTCTTCCTTCCTCGCTTCCTTTTCCCTTCTACATAACCTTCTACAACTGTTTTTATCAGTAACTGTCTTTTCTCTCCAACTCTTCTCAGTACCTCTTCATTTTTTACTCTGTCCATCCAACTTATTCTATCCATCCTCCGCCATGTCCACATCTCAAAAGCCTCCAGCCTTTGTCTTCCTTCCTCATATTCCATGTTTCAGCGCCATATAGAAGAACATTACATACAAGACATTTTATGAGTCTCTGCCTGAGTTCTCTGTCCAGACAACTACAGAAAATTCTCCTTTTCTTATAAAACGCCTCTTTTGCCATTGCTATCCTTGTTTTAATTTCTGTGGTGCACTTCCAATTCATGTCTATCCTGCTTTCGAGATACTTAAAATTTTGCACCTGTTCTAGTATTTCTCCATTCAGCATAATTTTTATTTCCTTATTTCCTCCTACCGCCAATACTTTTGTTTTATTTGTGTTAATTTTCATTCCATATATTTTTCCGTTAGTTTCAATGGTGTCCACCAAATACTGTAATTCTTTTTCCCCTGTGGCTCGAAGGACCATGTCATCAGCAAACCTCAAACACCCTACTCTTCTTCCTCCGATTTCTACTCCTTTGTCATCTGATGCGCAATGGTCAATCATATTTTTCAAGCAGAAGTTGAAAAGGGTACGTGATAGGCAGCAGCCCTGTCTTACTCTTTTTCCTAGTCCGATCCAGTTTGTACTTTCTCCTCTCACTTTAATTGAGGTTTTTTGATGAAGATAGAATGAGTTTACAAGTCTTATGGTTTTCCAATCCACGCTCTGCCGCGAAATCTACCCCATCTCATCCACATCAACATCGATGTCCGCTGACGGAGATACTACAATAATATAGGATTTTCTTTTTAGTTGGCACAGACCTTTCTTTTTAGTTGGCACAGACATTATTCGTTGATTTGTTGCTTTTTAAATAACATTTTGTTAGTTCTAACCTAACCTAACATCATAATTAATCGAAACTAATGATTAATGAGATACAAAATCGTTGATCGAGGACTGACATAAATTCTACAGTTTCAAACATATAACTGCGATGTAAAAGCCGAAAGTAAATTTCTGCTGATGGAATCTTGACAATTGCTCCCACCAAAGGATCGCCTTGACGTATTGACAGGTAAATGTTAGGGTTAGAAAACTACTGTAGACTACCGTAGTCTGTCATAAGTAAGTGTAGACAACGGTAGCTTTTCTAGTAGCTTCGGTCAGTTAAGGCCGTACCTGAATTACGTGTACGTTACGTATGTTGCGTAAGTGTGTTACCTTATGACGAATGCTTTCTTTGTGTATGCGATCAGTTTCTTACTAAATTTCCCTAGAAACCAGAAGCGGTGAACGGTCTAGAAACTGAGGATATAGAAAGGACTGGGTAACCTACGTCATATTTTTGTTATACGTAATTATTCTCCTGACTGTTACCTAAAAATAACCAGTATTTATAACAAAACTGAAACCGTCAAGGTTTCATTCAGGTTATATTCGAAAATTGTTGATTTGTAACGTGAAACACTGGGATGTTGTAGTAAAAAGAAAGGAAACAATACGAATTTATCATACGGCGTTCCAAAACGCACTTTCTTCCAGGAAAAGGTGAAATAAGAAAGCAAAACAAAAATATTTCAAACATCGATTCAATAATTCACCGAACTTATATGAAACATGCTTCTATTGTTCATAAATAACTTACGCGTTTATCAGTAATATCGGGAGATTCTTGCCTTTGATCATGATGAAAGTTCTGTTGAGTACAAAATAACGACAGTGATCTTACACGTTTTTTATGTTTATACACGTAAACTGTACGTAATTACTTTGGCTACATAAAGGCGCAGCAGTTACGCGATTAAATATTTTTTTAATTGTAGAGTGCATTTTATATTCTGTAAGGATACAAAATAAGCAATGGAATGATGTGCGATTCTAATTATATGCAAAAGAAACAACCCAACAAAAAAGCCAAAAAAGAACAAAGAGGGGTCGTCGGCTCCCAGCTTCTCTCTTACAGATTCATTTACGTGTCCTTCTCTGCCAGTGCCACCAATACTAGCATTACCCTACCATTACCATGCCATTTACGTAGTGTACCAAAACTACCGAACTGTAGTTTTGGTAGAGTGCAACTCTAGACAGACCGGATTCTATCGGCTATGACCTCATCAACTTTGTTTTAAAAATCTATAGCATAGACAGAGCTAGTAAATTTTCTAAAGTATTAAATACAATAATGCGAATTTTTTATTTTCATTATAAATTCCAATTATTAAAAATCGGTAACCTGAAACAAGAAATTACAAAACAGAGTATCAGAGAGACAGCTAAATAGTACTCAATAGTAAGTAAATTAATTCTTACCTGAACTTCCCGTTCTTCCTCCGTGCAGTAACTCATAAACAATATTTTATGCAGTTTTTTTGTTGATCAGCTCCTACTTGTCTTCATCAACGTTCTGCCTGCCTTTGAAAATAATTCCTCACAGGGTTCTGATGTCATTGATATTATCCGGTAGTCGTTGGCTAGTTTATACAACTGAGGAATTTTCACGTCTTCCCATTGCTCTAGCGGATTAGATCACAGAAGTGCCACAGGTGTAGCCACATGACGACTCATATCACGTACTTTTGAACAGCTACCTCAGGTTCGTAAGAGACAATTGCTCCACCTTTTTTGTTGTGATTGCTATGTGCTAATGTCTAATTATGACCGCAAATGTCATATACCGTTTCAAGAGAAGAATCACTATCAGTTTCCCTGCTGCCGGTTCCTGAGAAAAGCCTTACTGTAGAAACTGCCTTAGCACAAGCACTGAGGTCCTGAAAATGTATATTTTTAATCTTACGTTGGGCAAGCACTTAATTTCCAAACAATCAAGTCTACAACTTTGCTTGCGCTTGTATTTCTCGATGGTCGAAGTTGTATTGCGAAAAACATACAAAAACATTGCTATTCTAAGTACTGGCCATCGCTGGTCAGTACTTTCTTACATCTTTCTGGCAGCATACGAATCCCACGGTAAAAGAACGGGGCGTCTTCCCCTTGAGGAGATCCATGAATCGATCCAGTTTTTCACTTATTCATATTACCGCAAGTGTTGGTCAGCCAGGCCGTATGCAGTTGATTGAAAATGCGAGTAGTCAGAGGGAGCAACGTCTGGACAATGAGGCGGCTTGGAGTAGGACTTCCCATTTTAAATTATCCAAGTATGTTTTGACGGGTAATGAGACACAGAGTCGACTACTGTCATACTGGAAAATAACATTTTCACGACTATCGTTGTATCGTGGTCTTTTATCTTTCAGTGCTCCGCTGAAAGGCATAAATTGCTTTCGTTAGTGATCTCTTGAGATTGTTTCCGCCGGTTTCAGTAGCTTCGAAAATCTTCTTCCTTCCATCTCTATGCTGGTGGTAGAAGTCAAAATCACCGTTCTTGAAGATGAAAACCATTTTCGGCACGTTCCTTCACCAATAGTGACTTGCCCTATGTATTATCCAACATTTTATGAGGATCAGTCGCAGATTCCTTCGTATTAAAGCAAAAAAATTAACGTTTCCTCAAATAACGAGATTATTAGGCTCCTAAGTTGACATACTCAGTCGATAACAACTATATGTTGCACTCAGAATCGTGTAACATTTTGATGGCCTCATGTTTACAAATGCCTAACCTTACTGTGTGACGCTTACGACCTACCACCAGCACCTCCACCTACCACCACTGCCACACATTTCAAGACGGTGGAGGCAAAGTTTTAGACCTAATATCACCTTCAGTTTTCCCAAATCTGCATTGTATTTGGTTATTTAACTCATGTTCTGCAGCCTGTACTACACAGCTATAACCAAACTCCCAAGCACACCGCTCGTTGAATTGTTGGCATGTTGGTGCTCACACGCGCAAATGAAGAGTACAAATACCAAACGTTCTAAGTGACTAGCAATACATTTTTCGGAAAGAATCAAGAAAAACTGTATCTCTTTTAGTACCATGAATTTGAGAAGATATTCTAGTACCACACAATTATCCGGCTCACCTCGTGACTGCAAAAAAATATTGTGATAAATTAGAATATAAACGGCTTATGACGAAGGTTCTCGGTGTCACAGCAGGGAACCGACTCGTTTTAAATGCTAATGACACAGTTTTTGTTTCAGGTGCCATTAATACTAGGGCACTACATTACATTTGTCATAATGAAAGCACAGAAATACAGTTGTAATGTTTTAACTAGTAGAACAGTAGTCAAGCAAAGCCATTTCCCATATTTTTAAATTATTTCACAAGAGGCTAACAAAATTAAATTCAGGAAACAACTTCAGTACTGACTTCTATTTCTTAGACAACTCCATTCATAGGATCGAATTTTGGATAATATACCGTAGAGCCCCCTGCCCTCTTACGGACAATGGTTTCCCATAACAGTTTTCACGTACACATTTATTTGTTTATTCACTTCTCCAACTTGTGCTTTTGCTATTTTTGAAATCCTAATTACGTCCTTTCGTTACAAAGACGCTTTAATGATACAAGCAAAAGCTTACACTCAGTCTGCTCACTACACAAACCGTACATTAACTAACTGGAGGAGACAATGACACTTGGTTCTTGAAACTCTAGAGGGAATTACCGCTTGGCACATTCGTAATAAACTATTTATTTCCTTATTTTTCTCAGTATTCTTTTGCAGTCATCAGATGAACCGGATACATCTGCGCTCTCAAAATAACTTCTAAATTTTTTGGTTGCAAAATGAGATAGATTATTTCTTGACTCTCCTGACAAATGTGATGTTTGGCACATAACGTTTGACATTTCGAGTCCGCAGTTGTTGAATCTGTTGGAACTGAATCAAATGGTCAAGGGCTACTATAGTAATGAAAATATAACAAACTAGTACTAGGATCATTCGATACGGTACCTGCTGGAGAATGATCATGTTTGCCAACATTCCTGGGAGCCTGGTCTTGATGGCGAGGTTCAATTTTTACAGCGTGTCCACCTACCGCTTTGCGTTCCTTGGGGCGGCGTGACCCCGAAACTCGATGAGCAGCAAGCGCCTGCTGTCAACGAAAAGGTTCATCATTTCCCGGAGATGGCGTGCCTGTCGTTCCTATTATACTGCAGAAGTCTGGCTGGGAAGCCCTTACACATCGTCCATACAGTCCTCGTCTCTTCCCATGTGAATTCCATATTTTTGGATCCCGCTAGAAAGATATTGTCACCGTCTATTTGCTTCGGACGAAGAAGTGTATTCCTTGTTAGAATCAGGTACAATCATGGTTCCGTAGGCAAACGCAAACATTTTTCCATGAAGTTAATCATTGTCTTGCCTCACAGTGGGATACATGTACAGCAGTGGAATTCAGTATAATAGTATGGGTATTTGTAGGATATTAACATTATCGGTTGGAGCACTAGAACGCAGCGCATATGCAACGGTATGAGATCCAGTATACCGACAAATTCTGTCAAATGGTATCGCATTTTATGTCAGTGGGACAGCATGTAACATCAAAGAAGCGGTTGGTTGAGGGAGGAATTCGGTATAAAGCAGTCTGCTGTGTAGGGTGTTAGTCTGTGCGTACGTGCCATTACCGCATATGGTACCATTAGTAACCGAGCGTGTTGTGTACATAAACCGCGATCAGGACAGTGCCACATTCAAAACAGTTGTCACGTGATCAAAAAGGAAAAACCAGTGCAGCGAAATGGAACACTCTAATCGTGAAATCGCCAAGAAGTTAAACTATTCAAGAACAGTGATGGATAATTTCGTTGGATTGGGCTCACGATATGGACAGAACGTAATATATGGGCAAAGTAGAAAATTATCCCTAATCTTATCACTTATTGATTACTTACAGTGGCCAGTACCTACCACTCACGTACGACAAAATTCCTCATGTGACAAGTATCTAGCATACAAGAAACATCTGCAGAAAACTGCTCCAACACCCAACACAGACAGGCTAAATTGGAGTTTGCTGGAAAACGTATGTCTTGCACTTCAAAATGGGATTAGGTGATTTTCAGTGATGAGAGAACATTTAACTATGATGGACTGCTTGGAATTCAGTTTTATTGGCATGATCTGAGAACGGAACAGCATATAAGAATAAGAACTAATTTTTGTGGTAGAAGAGTATGATTTCAGCAGTCTTCTGCGCTAAGGTTAAAACGCTTATTGCTTGGCTGAACACTACAATGAGCTCTAGCACGTGCACTGAGATGCTAGAGACAGAACTGATTACAGTGTATGAGAACCTATGGGACTAAGGCCTAATGCTTTGACAAGATAAAGCTTGTGTGCATGTTTCGGCTACAGCCAAAAAGTGGTTGAAGATAAAGATATGGATGTATTGCCCTGGCTTGTATGTTGTCCGTACTTGAGGCCCTTGAAAAACTTTCGTGGAATACTTCCATGGTGTTTTCTCTACAGTGGAAGGCATTTTGGGATCATATGTGAGCTGAAAAGAGCGATACTAGAAGAGTGAGTGACAATGTCACTGCAAGAACTAAAATTCGTAACAAAATCCATGACGAAGTAAATTTTTGAGGTAATGAGGAAGAACGGAAGTTGGATAAAGTACTAACTGTACTAACTGTACTAACAGCGCAATAATACAACAGGACAGTGAGTGCCTCTATACCAATATCCACCCAAGAAATGCGAGAGCCTTATTTTGTTACTCGTGTTATGAAAGAAACTATGTAATACCGTCATGATTCATTAAGTCTTATACGTATCTGGTACTTTCATAAGAAATTAGATATGTTGCTCCAGACATTGTAAATTACTTTCGTAGGAACCCTGGCTTTATACAGATTTCCACTACTCTATTGATAGATACGGCGATTACTTCTGAAATAATATTCAGTTTACTTACTGTTTAGCGTTCCTGCTTAAGTCGATAAGAACGGAACCCTTACAGGACTACGTTTTGTCTTTCTTTGTATCTGTCTGTCCGACTGTTAAGAACCCTTTTTCTCAGAAATGGGTATACTTATGAAGTTGAAATCTACAATGTCATGTAAATGTTGATTCAGCTGCCAATACCTATGGGTTTTTGTTCTAGGCGAGCAGTGCGGAACCGTGCGACTGCTACGGTCGCAGGTTTGAATCCTGCCTCGGGCATGGATGTGTGTGATGTCCTTAGGTTAGTTAGGTTTAAGTAGTTCTAAGTTCTAGGGTACTGGTGACCACAGCAGTTGAGCCCCATAGTGCTCAGAGCCATTTGAACCATTTGAACCTATGGGTTTATGCAACCTGCAACGCCTCTAAAACAACGCGCGAGGTTATCATATCGCCTCGCTCGCTACTTGTTAATTATTACTCGTTCAGAAACGCGAACAGGACCTTTTTGAAGGAAATTTAATTTTGTTAAATTTTGTACTGAGAAACGTTTTTACAGGAGGCCTCTGTTTTCGAGTTATTCAGTAAAAACGCATTTGAAGCTCACTTTTGTACGTTATTCTTGAATAATTAGGAAACGTTAGGCTGTAGCGAAAACCTTTCTCAGGGCAAAATTTGGCCACAACAGTGCATCGGGAACTCAAATTGGGATCCCCGAAGGGAAGGTGACATAATATAGAACCGTCAGGTGAAGCTGACTGCCGAACGATTCTACTGCTGCCAACACGCATTGCGCCTAAGAACCACAAACATAAGGTTCGAGACATTAGGGCTCATACGGAGACAGTCGTTTTTCCCTCGCTCTATTTGCGAGTGGAACGCGGAAGTAAATGACAAATAGTGGTACAGGGTACCCTCTGCTACGCACTGTACGTTGGTTTGCGGAGTATCTATGAAGATATGGATATAGGTGTAAATTTCTTACAAAAAGGTCTCCATTTTTTCAGTAGACTACCTATTGGCACTTAACGAGCGAGTGGCTCGGAAAATCTCACACGTTGTTTTAGAGACATTGCGGGTTGCTTAAAACTCATAGGTAGGGGCAGCTGGATCACACTGTATAATGCCGAAGTATACGGTCCATCGGCGGAGTAAAAAATTTAAGCTTCAAAGTCAGTGCAGTCAAAAAATATGTCCATTTGTGACACACGTACTGGTATCGATAACGCTAACAGGCAACATCGATTACTGCGATGAACTATACACATATTTCCGTCTTTGCGGATGCTTCGGTGAACGAGTTCTGCTCGATTTTTTTCCCCAGCTGTTTCGTTTTTATTTGACTGCCCCCTATATCGAGGCATTTCCCGTCTCCCTAGTCGACAGATTAGTCTGTTATCTATTGTCTGCAGTGTACTTACGTTCCCATATCAGCAGATCGCTGTCAAATGTTCACAAAACACATGGACTGCAGTGGTGGCAACGGAGAGCGGCCGTTAAAGGGATTTCCAGGGGACTGGCTGATTGTTAGCACCGACAACGTGATAACGCGGTGCTGCCGGGGCGCTGTTAGCAGCCGCAAAGTGTTTTCGCCCCGTCTTTGGCGGCGGCAGCGGCAGTAGCCACAACAAACCTGGCACGGCGGCGCGGTCGCGGAATCGAATGACTGGGCCCTTTGGGGGCACAGTGGTGGTGGCGGTGGGGACGGAGGCTGGCCTGGGTTGGGTGCGGGTCCCAGCCGGCCGTTCCGCTGATAGCTTGCACCTGCTACGTGACGCGGAAACGAGATCCGGCAGGGCTAACGACTCGGCTGGATATTTGTGTCCGACCAGCGGATCCCGTTCCACGAGGACACAGGAGGACGGTGTCCCCGGCGTTATGGGACGCGCGACGCAGTGGCCCAGGTGGCGCTGACCGGCGCCGGCCGTTACCCGAAACCAGGACCGGCACCGAAACGAAACGAAAAACAAAGGAGACGAGCGCGGCAGCAAATGAAAGTCCGCGCGACACCGCCGCTGTTTGTTTTTATTGGCCCAAATGCCGACTTTAGTGCACGGCTGAGACCTCCCGCCCGCCCGCGATACGCACATTTTTACGTCCTGTTATTTCGCCCTGGGGCGGCAAAGCATGTGTTGGCGCTCGCACTACGTAGGGGGTGGGCGTGTGTGTTTTTTTTAGGCTCTTGCTAGGGGGAAGGGGGTGGGGTGGTTGTTAGAGATCTCTGTAGTCGAATCCGTTGAAATTGCTGATGTCCGTGTTATCATTGCACTCGCGAGGAAACCAACACGGCCAGGCTAACGTAGAAACAGAGGTTCGTCCAGCTGACAACAGGCTTCGTAAAAAATGCCGTACAGGATTTAGCTGACGAGTGTGCTACTTTGTCAACAACACAGAACTACCAGACGGAGGCTATTTCGGCCACAGAGGTTTATTTTTGTACTTTTTTGGTTTCTTACAAATAATTTGTGCATTTCTCATTAACGATGCCGGGCAGTATGCAATACAGAGCTTCATTCGGTAATTTCGTTGTTTCCTTGATAAACTATTTGCACCTGGGTATATTTCTAACGCTTTCGATGTCGATGGATGTTATGTTGCTTCCATTTGTACGAAGAGAAGGACCATTCTGCTGGCACTTGATATTTGACGCATTTGTTCGCCTTTTAGCTTGAGAAGCTAACTTAATACGGTTTGTCACCCCGTCCGTGGGGTGGCTTGTGTGCTCAAACTATTTGATTAGGAAGCATAATGAGGGATCAAATGGTTCAAATGGCTCTGAGCACTATGGGACTTAACTTCTGAGGTCATCAGCCCCCCAGAACTTAGAACTACTTAAACCTAACTAACCTGAGGACATCACACACATCCATGCCCGAGGCAGGATTTGAACCTGCGACGGTAGCGGTCGCGCGGTTCCAGACTGTAGCGCCTACAACCGTTCGGCCACCCCGGCTGGCTATGAATAGGTGTAAATGTTCTCCAAGTAGACTAGCATAATCACGTCATTCAATGATCATACAAACATAACCGACACCATTTTGGAGCCACCACCAGCTTGCACAGTGGCTTGTCGACAACTTGATTCCACGGCTTCGCGGGGTCTGCACGACACTCGAACCCAGCCATCAGCTCTTACCAACTGAAACCGTTTCTATCTGTCGAGACAACGGTTTTCCAGTCGTCTAGTTCAACCGACATGGTCACGAGCCCAGCAGAGACGCTAGAGGAGGTAGTGTACTGTTATCAAAGGCACTGGCGTAGGTCGACTGCTACCATAATCCATTAAGCCAAATTTCGCCTCAATGCCGTAACCAATACGCTCGTCCTACGTCTCATAATAATTTATGCGGTTATTTCACGCAGTGCTGTCTGTCTGCTGGCACTGGTAACTCTACGCAAGCGCCGCTGCTGTGGGTCATTACGGGAAGAAAGTAGGCCTCTGCGTTGTCCATGATGAGCGATAATGCCTGAAATGTGGTATTCTCGACACGCTCTTCACATTGTGGATCTAGGAATACTGTATTCCCTAACAAATTTCCGAAGTGGAATGTGCCGTACGTCTAGGTCTAACACCATTTCGCATTCAAAGCCCAACACGAATCCCATCGAATATTTATGGGACAGCATCAGGTGGTTAGTTCGTGCTCAGACATCCTGCACCGTCAATACTTAAGCAATAATGCATTGCTATACAAGCAGCATTGCTTCAAACAAAAGTGTTTTTATAGTTATTAAAAATTCGCATGCACGAAGTTTCTGGACTGTCTGTATTGGGTTAGGAATCCGTATTGGTCTAGAGGTAGCTTTATGGAGCTTTATAGTCCATTTTAAAAGCGAATCATGTTAAGAAGTTCTCTATTCAGTTAACTATTTTCTCGTTTTAAGTGTTATATGTGTTAAAGTTTTCAATCGGTTTCAAATATTTTGATGAGATTACAGCAGAGACATTAGATAAATTTCAAGATTATTTCAGTTTATCTGCACCTAAGTCAGTTAATACGAGGGGTGGAACTTAAATAGTAGCAACTATTTATTCACAACCAATACAAAAGAGTTACATGTTTGCACCTGTTACTATCCTTCAAAGTAGTCACCAGCGTTGTGTAGAACCCGTTGCCAGAGATGTGGAAGGCGTAGTATACCGTTAGTAGAGCTTGTTCTGTTGATGGTGCGAATGGAGCGGTCTACTGCCTGTAGAATCTCTGGAACAGTTCTGAAGCGAATGCCACGAAGCCAAAACTGAAACGCCAATCCAACGAATGGCGTCATGATGGGTCGCCGCGAAAGTCGAAAGTACGTGAGAGCCCCTGTATGTTGAAAGTTATGATGATTTTCGTGTACGACTGTGATGGTGTTATCGTAACGCATTACGTTCCTCCACGGCAGACCGTCAATGAACAGTATTACTGATCGTTTTTGGAGCATCACCTGCGACCAGCTTTGCGAAAGAAGCGGCGAAACTTTCTGCGCAATCTACCCATCATTTTGCACTACAGTGCGCGGGCGCAAACAGCGCAAGCTTTGGCTGCTCTGTTCGGTCGATGGGACTGGGAAGTACTGTACCATCCACCATACTCACCGGACTTAAGTCACTGTGACTTTCATTTGATTCCGAAGATGAAGGAACCACTACGTGGCATTCGCTTCAGAACTGTTCTAGAGATTCGACAGGCAGTAGACCGCTCCATTCGCACCATCAATAGAACAGGCTCTGCTAACGGTATACTACGCCTTCCACATCGCTCGCAACGGGTTTTACACAACGGTGGTGACTGCTTTGAAAGACAGTAACAGGTGCAAACATGTAACTCTTCTGTGTCGGTTGTGAAGGAATAATTGTCACTATTTAAGTTCCAACCTTCGTATATTGCTTCCTCGTACGATTATCTCACGCAAAAACCTTGAAGGTAAAAGTAGAGACATCGAGGTCACACGAAACCTTATCAGCAACGGTTCTTACCACGAATTATTTACAAGTGGAACAAGAGAAGGCAGAAATAGCAGTGATACCCGAGGTACCCTCCGCCACACACCAGACGCGAAAGCTGTTTAATACTGCACTGTCATCGATCTCTGAGCTATGATGAAAGTTTCAAGTATCTGACTTATCGGGGAATGATAGAAGTAAACAATCTACCCTCTGCCAAAAAACCGACAAGAAAGCGAGTTAATATTCTATTGCCACCCATTTCTCAACTATGTTGAAAGTTTCACTTCACAAGGTCACGGGGAAGTTAGTTTAAAATCAACTGCAAAATTTGTACCCAACAGAAACGATCTAATAAAATCGTGTTAAAAATGGCTGTTCTTAGGATACAAGATACGGTCGTTCTTTCAGCGTGACGGGGTTCTGCATATTCTACTCTTTGTGTGACATCATACAGTCATTTGACAATTATCTAGCGATGAGTTGGCTGGTTTGGTCTCATTTATTGGTCAAAAATATCATGCTTATTTTTATGTCTCTTACGGTAGATCGGTACTAGAATCTGAATGGTCAAAAAGAAACAATCAGAGTAATCTTGTCTCATATTAAGGACACTGATACCCCTTTAAAATCTACGACTTCGTCTAAAGTTATAGTTGTGACATACTGCAGAGAGCTGAAAGGTTCACTGACGTTGATAGTGGGATATATGAAACAGTAGTATCTACTATCATTATCTAATCAACTAAAGCACCTGTGAACCTTGTTCTTGCTGTTGATCATTTTAGAAACAATACAGATCCACGTACAATCCAGACGTCCAGACACACCTTTATGAATACTAAATACACATTCCAGTGAGAAAGTATTTGGCAAACTACCTGCAACGCATCTGAAGTACGCAGAGCTACGAAGGCATGAAGAAAAGTAATGCCTCCGAATCTGTTCGTGAAAACTATTCCCAGCCGGATTGGCCAAGCGGTTCTAGGCGCTTCAGTCTGGCATGTATGTGTGTGAGGTCTTTAGGTTAGTTAGGTTTAAGTAATTCTACGTTCTAGGGGACTGATGACCTCAGAAGTTGAGTCCCATAGTGCTCAGAGCCATTTCGAACCATTTGAAAACTATTAAAGGTTTTTAAATAAAATAAATGTTATTAACATTCTACAAGTTTACTGTTCATGTCAACATATTTATTTCTCAAGCTAGTCGCCCTGGCGTCGAACATATTTCTCCCAACAAGAGACCAGTGTGTCGATATC
The DNA here is from genome assembly GCF_021461385.2 of Schistocerca piceifrons. Taxonomy (NCBI): domain Eukaryota; kingdom Metazoa; phylum Arthropoda; class Insecta; order Orthoptera; family Acrididae; genus Schistocerca; species Schistocerca piceifrons. The sequence goes on along the minus strand of NC_060145.1, from coordinate 149,972,697 downwards.
ATCACTGTAGTTGGCTTTGTTGGCGGAACCACAAACTTACTTTTGATTGCACCGCTTCGTCACTAACAAAGTGAAGCTATAGAACGTGTTGTTTCAGTTTTGTAAACGGATGAAATTTGAATGGAGCCAAGTTGAGACTGTGTGGAGGACACTCGATGACGGTGAATCCGAGGCGTCAGATTGTTGTAGATTCAGATGTTGCGGCATTCGTGCGTGTTCTGGCATTGTACTGAAGGAGGTGTGCTTTTGTGGACGATTTCTTTGAATCCGGAAGTCGATTACAACACAATGTTACACACACACCGAAATAAAAATAGTTACACTAAATACTGCCATGTTGCATCCTACAATTTGGAGCCCTCTCGCGCCAAAGGGCTGGGAATATGTAGACATGAAGAATAAATACGTAGAACGTGAATGTTTAAAAAGCTTCAAGAGTTTGCACATAAAAAATTCGGAGTCATTACTTTTCTACACGCTCTCGTATTTCTGTGACGCTTTACTTACGGGAAATTTCATAAGACTAATATTTGCGTATCATTAAATTGCCGCTATGTTTTTAAGCAGAAAATGTACGGTGTCTGCGTTTCATGTCACGGACTGTTACGCAGTTTTGGGGCAATGTCGCACATCGACATGATGTGAAATTTATATTCCTGCTGCATTGCAACAGCGCCTATTACGGGGAATCATTCAGTTCGATGTTCTGCAATCTGTCTGAGGCGGATCCAATAACAGTACTCCAGAGTCCAGGCACGACCGGGCAGTTTGTTGACGATTAACGGCCTGCGTACCTACAAGCGAAAGTGGAGAAATAAACACCGGGAATTGGAGCCGCACGCAGAATACTTAATTAAGTATAAACTGTTATTTCGTTTCTTTGTAACATTGTCACTTATCATACTGTCTAAATGGTTTTCCAATAAGGGCGTTGGAGTATAATCTTTCTGTGGCCGTTGGAATTCGACAGACGCATTTCTCGTGAAATTTAGTTTCAAGGAAATACTTATGCAGTGAACGTGACCCAAGTACGAAGTTGGATATCTGGCGACACTTGATGTTCCGTACTGTTCTCTCGTCACTCCAATTTCAAAGAAAAACTGGTAAAAAACCGCAGTACAAGTAACCAGCTATAAATGTGAGACACAACCTAAGTGAGAGAGCACAAAAGGGGAGTTCAGTTTTCCTCAAGAAGGTTTTGTTTCATGCGCTTGCCGAAGTAAATAAGAAAGAAATGTATCAAATGAAGGAAATGAATTATACGTAAATGAGGCCACGATCCAATTTTACTGTTTATTCCAATTTCGTTTCAGATAGTATTTCAACCCATTTAATTCCAGCTGCCTAGAATGTTCCGCCCAACGGCCATCGCTGTGATTTAGATATGACACGAATGGCAGCCATTGTTAGTTGTGGCAGGTCTTCAGTCGTAGACTATGTACCCTGCAAATCGAAGGTGCTCTAAGTTCTGGCCATCGATTTTGATCCTACTACCATTCCAGTCCAAAATCTTGAATGTTTCTTCCACTCCTACGGTAAAAATCTACTCTGGCAGTTATCATTACCAATTTGTATATGACTCAACAGTTTTACGTTCTTCTGGTTTGCACTGGCCAGTACGGAACACATTGTCATCTCGTAATAAACAGAAGTATATCATCTTGGGTGTTAATAATCGCTTCAGCTGTATTTTGGTCCTTTATTACTGCACCACTACCGGTTTCGTGGGTGAAACGATTATTAACACCCGAGATGAATACTCATAGCTGTAATTTCCCCACGTACAAGGTCGTCTCTAGAAATATAAAAGGTGCGTGAGAAAAGTAATGAGGCTGATTATTTATCTACCAAAGGTCTTATTTCTTTTTCAAACAACGGTATTGCCCCCTTCAAAGTAGATCCCTTCATCAGCTGTGAACCGGTGGAGTCTTTGTTTCCAGTCTTCGTAGTGGCGCTGAATTTCTTTAACTGGTGGGGCCTTTACCATGTCGGTCGCATTCTTTACAATTTTCCTCGAGTCCCAGAATGACGTCCTTTTAAGACTTTTTCAATTTAAGGAAAAGAAAAGGTCACAAGGACTCAGTTTAGGTGAATAGGGAGGCTGTGGAACAATACGAATGCCTTTTAAGGTAAAAAATTTCCTGATAGAAGTGGTGGTGTGACATGGGCCGTTGTCATGACGCAGCATCCACTTCTCGCTTACGCAGTTTGGCGTGTCACGAAAATGTTTGAATTTGGCAGCCCACACATCATCATTATTGTTAAACGTAGCTCTGATCTCAGAAGAGTACTGACACGTTCGAAAGTTTCGTCAGTTTTTGAAGCTGAACGCCTCCCACAGCGAAGTTCATCTTCGGCGTGTTCTCAGCGTTCCCAAAATGATTTATGCTGTCAAAAACCTTGTGCTCTTCATAAGGAATGTTCCCCAGAGGCCTGTTTCAACTTTTTCCCAAATTTAATACAAAACTTGATTGTATAACTTTGCTCTAAGTTCCGCTCTTTCTTTATCGTAACACACAACAAAAACACAACTTCACTGATGGCGTTCCCAAGAATCACGTAATGCCTGTATCGAGCTAAAAATCAGACTGAGCATCTGTAAGGTCTGAATACACCAATCTACAAAAGCAGAGGAATACAACGTTGCCAAATCACTCGTAGTCTTACTTTTCCCACACACATCGCGTTTACGATGGATCATGCTTTGCATTTTATGTGGCACGTTATGGCAAAGTGTAGAAGAATAATACCACATCGGTAAATTCAGGCGTCAATATTTGTTCTTAATCTGATACGTGTTAATCCTTGTAAGAACCTGTTATTGCGTCGCTACTGGATATTATGATTTGGCGAAGAACGTAATTTAAACACAAGAGGACTAAAAAATAGAAACAAGAGCCGCGTTATAAACCTGCTCCTCATGCAACGAGCGTCTTACACACATCTGAACGTAACATTGTAGACAAACAAAAAAACTGTATGAATCCAAAATGAGTGTAAGAACAGGCACTCGTGAAGCACCAACGAATAAAGAAGTAAAATTCTGTCTACCCCTCTGACAAAGAATTATAAGAATTTTACATTACGGCAATAGACAGATGAAAGATGTATGTAATGTCACTCAGTGACCGCAATTGCACCTAAATGGAAAATGACTGAGAAAATGCTGAAAGAAATAAATTCCTTTTTTCGAAACTGTTTGACAGATTAAGATGTTATTGTGATTCTTCTTTTCGATCGTCATACGAACATAAAAATGACAGATAATGTGAAAAGAGATGGCGCGATAGAAAAATCAATTAAAATCCATCAACAGAGTGAAAATTATAGAATATGATGAGATATATGCACGATTCTAAATTATATTTGTGAAAGGACGTGGTCCTCTCCTAGTAGCATTCCTCCGTAAGTCACTAGAAGAAGGAAGCGTTCCGACTGAGAGCAAAAATTCGCAGGGCATTTCTGTTTCCAAACAGGATTTTCAAATCAACGTTACCTATTTTGAGCCTATTTCATAGCCGTTACTATATTGTAGAAGCTTGGAACACGTTTTATGCTCGCGTTCTATTACATTTCTGGAAACTGGAAGTCTCCTCTACAGGAATCAACATAGGTTCCACAAACAAGGACCGTACAAAGACAGCTTGCTTTGTTAGTCCGCAGGATGTAATGAGCGTTAACTACTTGCCGCCAATGTCGAAGCTGAGTTTCTTGGCTTTCGATAGGCGTTCTCACTGCCACCTAATGAATAAAATACTACTGTGTGAAATATCAGAATCTGGACTGAAGAGCACGTTAACGATGAGTTGTCCACGAAGAGAAATTGGAGGTGAATGTAGCTTCGGGCACTTCTGGAGCGATAGCCGAAGAAGCGTTAGTTTCTCACGCTAAATACAGGCGATAACAACCTCTTTAAATTGTACATCACAATTTGAAAACGGTTGCTACCTTCCAGTCCTATCCCATTATAGCTCTCTATGTCTCCAGTTTTAATGCCCTGAAAAATTCTCCTTTCTTCTGTAATTTTCCCCTTGGATGAACAACAATGTGATACGAGTACTTCTAGTGATATATGCTGTAATGAAACAACTTTTAAAGTGCAACTAAGTAACAAACTGGCATTTGATGTAAGCTGAAACAAGATAAATTACAGCCAAAATCTTCTACTCTTCTATTAGAACCTACTGGTGTTAACGTATCACTCTTCGTAGAAGTTGCGAGGCGTTGGCCTTATGTGGGGCACTTTCTTCATTTTAGTTCCAGATTTCTATAAAGTAAATTTGAGTTTACGCGATTTCAGTTCCTATTTAATATCAAGATTTCCTCCATCATTAATTGAGTGATTATGAGGTTGAGGTGTAATGGTTTCTTCAGTCAATTTCATATCAAAGTTCTATCTTGCAGTTAGGATTGCAGTAGTGTATGTAATATTCTGGGGAGTAGGTTTCTGGCCAAATTTCGGTCCAGTCGCTCGTGTTATACAAGAGGAACTGATAACTGAGTTCCTGCCTGACAGCTAGCCGACAGAAAGGCGTCTCACAGGAATACGACTAGGTGGCTTCAGAAGAGGATGTGTAGCTCAGAGGACCTCCATAGAGCACGAGGTGTCTCTTTTGTTGTTGCCCCGATGATCTGGCAGTATCTCTTTCCCCTTAGCCACAATGAGCGGACAGTGCAGCAAGGCTGCACCAGAACATTAAACCCAGCCTTCAGTTTCGGAGGCCAGACGAGTGTCCGGCAAAACACACACCACTCATGATGACGCGGCTGATGCGTACATTTATACGAAATAGAGTGTGGGGAAAGAAAGGGAAGAGATTGGTGGGAATTGTGGTAATGCAGTGGCGAAAGTTGGAAATTTGTGCCGGATCGGGACTCGAACCCAAAATTTACCGCTTCTCATGAGCGGTTGCCTTAACCTCTTCAGCCATCTGGACACACAGTCCCTGACCGACTAAAATTTCTAACTTATCGCACGCTGCAATTCAGTGTCCCTCATCCATTAAACCTCCCCCCCCCCCCCCCCCACACACACACACTCGGAAATTATTGATTGCCATATGGTTTCGAGTAATAATAGTGCATCTGCACGGAAACAAACGTCAAGAAGCCGTCTCCATCTTGCACACATGTTGAATATGGGTTCGAGTTCCGGTCAGGTACAAATTTGCAACATTCGCCATTGCATTACCACAATGACATGTGTTGCTGGCAGTGACGAATTCCCGCCTATCCCTTTCCTTTCTTTCTTCATTCTCTCTTTCGTATAAAAGATAGGGAACAGTGCAAACAGCAGGGCTTCCAGAACCAGTGGCATCTCTTCAAGGCTCGTGAAAGATAAGCACCCAGAGTTGATGCATGGAGTTTGATTGAATTCTTGTGGGAGGGGATATCCGGCACTGGTATGTGGAGAAGGAGGGGTGGTTCTTTGGCCCGCTTTCTGCCTGAGATAGAGGCAAGTGTGATTGGCTCATCTATGCTAGATGTGCTGAAGTAAGCCTAAAGGTTATTGTAAATTTTTTTTAAGGAACTGTGTGTCGCCTCTGCTTCGTGATTGGTCATTGGGGTGGAAGGAGCACCCTACTCCGATCATTTTGGAGAGCCACGGAGAGATGCTATTTGGTCATTTGGTTGTCAGATTCCAAATTTGTTTTTTTATCATTTTACTTGGCCATTATGGTATGAGATCCCGAATCGGCACTTTTCACTCCACTTCGTTATTCTGACTGACAAGGGAACGCCGGCTACTAGTCATCACCGATTTCGCCCAAATTTATGGTATGTGCAGGGCTTGAGCAGAAATGAAAGGGACAGAAGGGGGAGCTCCAGATAGCAAACCGTTTGGAAAAAATGCGCTTCTCTGGTGGGTTGGGCGATACATTTCTCATTTACTTTAGCGTAGTTTGCGGGTAGCGTTGAAGCGTAACCCAAATACTTCAGACGGGTAATAAGGGGGTCACAGGGTCGAGTTCCTAAGTAGGAGCTTCAGTTTTATTTACAGTTTTTGCCTTACATGTACTGTAGGTAAATCGAAATAATGCTCAGGTTTCTGTATTTATTAATGTGTCATATGAAGACATGAAAGCAAAGGGTAAGGGAAATTTGGGATTGCACATCAGTTTCCAGGAATGGACTGTAAGGTGTACCTGAGTGTTTGGTGTATATAATTAGATTCTTTTTTTGTTTGCGTGCAGTTCAGAGGGCTTCCCGAAGGTCAAAACGAAACCAACGGAATACAAAATCCTACACGCTTTAATTATTATTCCTTGTAGGAAAGTCATTTGTTGAGCAGTTCTTGTGGGACAAGATTTCCGGCACTAGCACTTGGAGATGGAGGGGTAGTTTGAGGACCTGCTTTCTGCCACAGGCGGGGAAGGTATGATTGGCTCATCTACGCTAAACATGCTGAAGGGTGCTTAAACATCACTGTAAATTATTCTTATTTGGAGAAGCTTCTGCGAGGAAATTGTTCGCAATCCCAAATTTTCTTTGGCCTTTCCTTTTCATGCTCTTTATGAAGATACTAGTACATACAACACACTTAGGGTTATTTCAGTTTATTTGCAGTGTAAGTAATGTAGAAAGTGGTAACAAGAAAACTTTCCCCACAGGGAACAGGACCCAAAACCTTGAATTATCGTTCTACACTTTTTCCGCTGCGCCAACTGCAGCCTAGAAAATTCGGTAATATAAATATATCATGCCTCGCCAGAACCACATGAAAAATGCTGTTTTTTAAAAAACGATTGGCCATCTGGAGCTCTCATTTTTGTCACTGTCAGTCATTTTTGTCAGTCGCTGCATATACCATAAATCTGGATGAGTAAGCGTGTAAGTCAACTCTGTGCTGGTATTTCGGAGAGGACAGACTCAGTGTGCAAACTGGCTTCTAAAGAGCAACTGCTCATTTTTTGAACTTAGAAAGTATTCAGTACGCTGTACCTTGCCACTATCAGAGAGAAACATTTGCCCTTTTGCACTGTTATCGCAGACTTCTCCCAGAGGCATCAATGGACAGGGTAGGCATTTTTATTTTTATTTATTCTATTTCAATTCCCCATCGGGGCAGGCTGGCAGCAGCATAGGCGCTGCTCTTCAGCCGAAAGACATAGAACAAAACAAAAGAAGACATTTAAAAACAGCAAAGGAGAGAATAAGGTGAACATAAATATATAAAAGGGGGAACATCATGGAAGGCAATAGACAAAAAACGGGGTGACTGTAAAATGGAGATAAAAAACTGTTTAAAAGTAGCACACACAAAAAGCCACACACTGCGACGGTTAAAAGAACACAAAGCACAGTACGACAGGAGCATAAAGGCAGCGACGGATGGCATAGCACATAACGTAACACTGACAGCGATCCTAAAGGCAGTACACAATTAAAATCACACCTCTAGACGCACATGAGAAACAGCACTAAACACAACAGTGATGTGGCACACTGATGAAGATCAATACAGAGGATCTGTCAGGCGCTAAGAGATGAGGGAGACCTGAAGAAGGGAGGGAGGGCAAGAGATGGGGGAGGTGAGCGGGGGGCGCGCAGAAGAGGGCCAGGTAGGGAGGGATGTGGGAAGGAGAGAGGCAAGTATGGGGTGAAGGGGCTAAGGGGAGGGGGGGGACGGAGGAAAATCCGATCTGGGAGAAGGAGGAAAGAGGAAAAGGGGGCCCTGGGGAGGGGGGGGGGGGGTGAACAAGGCCAGGTTATAGTTGGAAGGAAGGGTAGATGTCACGGCGAAGTTCGTCATCCGGGAGGGGGAGGCGTTGGAAATTGCCCTGATGAAGGAGATGGAGGGTGTGGAGATGGAGAGAGGGAGGGATACAGCGGTAGAGGCGCGGCAATGGGCGGGGGGTGGAGAGGAAGGAGGAAACCAGAGGGTGGGGGGGATCAAGCCTGCGAACAATGTAAAGAATGTGGAGATGTTGGAGGAACAGGAGGAGGTGGGGGAAGGGGATCAGTTCATACAGGAGCCGTGTGGGGGAAGGAAGGCGGATACGGAAGGCAAGGCGGAGCGCATGGCGTTCAAGGATTTGGAGGGCCTTGTAAAAGCGGGTGGGGGTGGAGATCCAGGCGACGCTGGCATAACAGAGGATAGGACGGATGAGGGATTTGTAGGTGTGGAGGATGGTAGAAGGATGCAATCCCCATGTCCGGCCAGACAGGAGTTTCAGCAGACGGAGGCGGGAATGGGCTTTCTGCTGGATGGTCAGGAGATGAGGGGTCCAGGTGAGGTGTCGGTCAAGGGTGAGGCCAAGGTATTTCAGGGTGGGGGTGAGTTGGATAGGACGACCATAAAGGGTGAGGTAGAAATCATGGAGGCGAAAGGAGCGAGTAGTATGGCCTATGATGGTTGCCTGGGTTTTGGAGGGGTTGAGACGGAGGAACCACTGGTTACACCAAGTGGTGAACTGGTTAAGGTGGGTTTGGAGGGTACGTTGAGACCATTGAAGGGTAGGATAGAGAGCCAGGAAGGCGGTGTCATCAGCATATTGGAGAAGGTGGACTGGTGGGGGTGGCTTGGGCATATCAGCTGTATACAAGAGATAAAGGAGAGGGGAGAGGACAGAACCCTGGGGGACGCCAGCCGTGGGATAAAAGATACGGGAGTTGGTGTTGTGGAGGGTGACATAGTAAGAACGGTGCGAGAGGAAGGAAGCGACCAGACGGACAAAATTGATAGGCAGGGCGTAGGTTTGGAGTTTAAAGAGGAGACCGGGATGCCATACACGGTCATAGGCATTTTGGAGGTCAAGGGAAACAAAAATGGCCGAGCGACGGGAGTTGAGCTGGAGGGACAGAAGGTGAACAAGGTTGAGGAGTTGGTCGTCAGCAGAGAAGGAGGGTCGGAAGCCACACTGGGTAAGGGGGAGGAGGTGGTGTTGAGCAAGGTGCTGATGGATACGGTGGGAGAGGATGGATTCAAAGATCTTACTGAAGACGGAGGTGGGGCAGATGGGACGATAGGAAGAGGCGGCAGAAGGGGGTTTGTTGGGTTTGAGGAATAAGAGGACGCGGGAGGTCTTCCACAGGTCAGGGTAGAAGCCAGTAGAGAGGTCGACATTATAGAGATGGGCGAGGACAGTCACGAAGGAATAGGGGCTTTCGCGAAGGTGACAGTAGGTGACACAGTCGTGACCAGGGGCCGTGTTGTGTTTGGACCGGAGGATAAGTTTAATGTCTTGGGCTGTGATGGGAGTGTTTACGTCGGAGAGGGGCAACTGCCCCAAGTACTGGAGACTAGGAGCAAGTGGAGCGACCAAGGTATCGGCACGTTCCATGACTGTGGGGAAAAGAGAATAATCAAAGTGGGGATCATCGGGGATGGAGAAGACCTCAGAAAGGTGGGAAGCGAAGTGGTTGGCCTTACTGAGGTTGTCAGGAAGGGGGCGATCGTTATGGAGAACGGGGTAAGGGGTAGGCAGACCGCGGTAGCATAATATTTGCATCCGTTACTGACTTCTGAAGCGAGAGCGAAACCTGTGGCTTAATCGTACTGACTGAATATTAAAATTACATATTTTTTGTAGTAAGGAATTCGAGACAGATTTTCTTTCAGGCATATGTGACGTATGTGGCATGCCTAATATGGTATCTTTTATAAATAATCATACTTGTCTGGACCATGGTTTTCATTAAACATTTTATATCACTTATATTATTGTACCTACATTACTATCCAACATAACTTACGTGTTGCATCCATTATCAAAATTCAATACACATATCACCAACTTAACACCGTTTTCTTAGGGGTAATAGTTTTGTGGCCGCAAAGTTCATGGGCATCCCTGTTCCACAGGGTCCAAAAGTGGCAGTGATTAAGAATAACAGACGCTTTATGTTGTCAGTCCAGGAATATGATGCGTAGTAAATTGATACGTGCCACGCAAATGTAGGTGCGTAGCGAATCATCCACCGCATAAAGAATGGAAACTACTCATATGAAAACGAATTCTCGAAGTATTCTTTGCTGCAACATGTGTTTTGAAGATCACTGAAACTCGCACTCACCTTAGTTAGCTGAAAATTGCATATAAAATCACAAAGTTATGTTGCTGCCTAAGGCATTTTAAGAAATATTGCCTCTGCTGAACGCTGTCCAAGAAATATTTCAAATACATTCATGAACGAAGCTTGTAAGTATTATACATTGTAGTGTGAACAGTATAACTTCACCGAGCGACTTACGGGCTTTTGTTATGGAAATCATTCACGCATTCTGTTCTGAACATTCTCTTCGTGACATGACGTCCTAACATTTCCTTAAAGGTTTCTGGTATTGAGAGGGCTGTTCAATGTGTCCCCCATTCACCTGTTAACGTTGTATCCTAACATCTACTTTAATACTGCATAAATCAGAAATGTCATGAGCAGATTAAATAACAAGAATCCAGACATGTTAAAATAGCCGTATGAGGAAAAATACGAAAAACCTTAACATTAATAAAACAACATTAACAATAATAATAATATGAACATAAATACATACAAACATAATAACAGGAAATAGAAAAACTGAAAAGCACACGAAAATTTATTCTCATGAGGAAAAATGCAGGTTAAAATTTGCGGATATATTAACGGAGTGGAAAGAAGCGGATTAATTAGATATACTATGGAATTCTACGGAGGTTGTAGTGAAAATAAAATTAAAACAATAAAATTTATCGGTGCAGTGAAAGAAAACCTGGACGATCAGCAATAACAGTATCTACGAACAATAAAACTCTTACCCAGCAAATTCACAGCATACCCAGAACACGGGAACATGTCGACGCAAAGAGCGGAAAAGAGAGGTTCAGAATAATACGGGAACAAAAAAGCTAAAATGAAACTGCGAAAATGCCCTTTTCTCCACATTTCGTGGTCCAGTAAGGCCCAAACAACAAACCAATAATAGAGGCTGTTTGTGACGTCATCTCGAACAATTTTAGATATACTAACCGCTTGTAGATATGAATACTACGGCTGCCAGTTTCGAAATTCTCCTGGGAAAACTGACCCTGAGAAAGTGAGCTTTGTAAGATTTGTAAAATAACAAATTATTTCAAATAGAATTAATTTTTCGTGGATTATTGTTAAATATGTGAACTACTGAACCCTAGAACGCTAAAGGATGGAACGTGCTACACTGCTACTAAGCCTTCGTAAATTTTACTATACCAGATTTATTGAAAGAAACCATAATTTATAGGCTACTAGATGACAAACCCGGTATTGTTCGGGTACTCAATTTGCCAATTTTCTAATATAAACGAAAACAAAAAAGGGTTCGTAATTGAGTATAGAAAAAACTTCCTACCCATGTTTTCGTGAAACACCTCTGAAATTATATAACAGTTTTGGAAAGAAATATGCAAATGTACAGATGTATAAGTACATTATTCACATTAAGAAACATGATCCCTGAAAGTTTCTGCATGCTGATCTCAGATGCTTTGCGTGTCTACAACGTGATTGTGTAAACGTGTTTATAGCAATGTAGGAATGTCTCTTCATAGCTCTATAAAGACACGTAACGTGTATTCACAGGACATGTGGCCTGTAATTGAAGAAGTGTCATGATGATCTCTCCATTGGCAAAAGATTCCGGAATAGTCCCCCCTTCGGATCTCCGGAGGGGACTGCCAATGGGGAGGTTACTATGAGAAAAAGATTGAATAATCAACGAAAGGATAACGTTCTACGAGTCGGGGCGTGGAATGTCAGAAGCTTGAACGTGGTAGGGAAACTAGAAAATCTGAAAAGGGAAATGCAAAGACTCAATCTAGATATAGTAGGGCTCAGTGAAGTGAAGTGGAAGGAAGACAAGGTTTTCTGGTCAGATGAGTATCGGGTAATATCAACAGCAGCAGAAAATGCTATAACAGGTGTAGGATTCGTTATGAATAGGAAGGTAGGGCAGAGGGTGTGTTACTGTGAACAGTTCAGTGACCGGGTTGTTCTAATCAGAATCGACAGCTGACCAACACCGACAACGATAGTTCAGGTATACATGCCGACGTCGCAAGCTGAAGGTGAACAGATAGAGAAAGTGTATGAGGATATTGAAAGGGTAATGCAATATGCAAAGGCGGACGAAAATCTAATAGTCACGCGCGACTGGAATGCAGTTGTAGGGGAAGGAATAGAAGAAAAGGTTACAGGAGAATATGGGCTTTGGACAAGGAATGAACGTAGAGAAAGACTAATTGAGTTCTGTAACAAGTTTCAGATAGTAATAGCGAATGCCCTGTTCAAGAATTACAAGAGGAGGAGGTGTACTTGGAAAAGTATCATGGTCAGACAGAGATACTGAAATCAGATACTGGATTGTAAGGCGTACCCAGGAGCAGATACAGACTCAGATCACAATATAGTAGTGATGAAGAGTAGGCTGAAGTTCAAGACATTAGTCAGGAAGAATCAATACGCAAAGAAGTGGGATATGGAAGTACTAAGGAGTGATGAGGTACGTTTGAAGTTCTCTAACGCTATAGATACAGCAATAAGGAATAGCGCAGTAGGCAGTACAGTTGAAGAGGAATGGACATCTCTAAAAAGGGCCATCACAGAAGTTGGGAAGGAAAACATAGGTACAAAGAAGGTAGCTGCGAAGAAACCATGGGTAACAGAAGAAATACTTCAGTTGATTGATGAAAGGAGGAAGTACAAACATGTTCCGGGAAAATCAGGAATACAGAAATACAAGTCGCTGAGGAATGAAATAAATAGGAATGCAGGGAAGCTAAGACGAAATGGCTGCAGGAAAAATGTGAAGACATCGAAAAAGATATGATTGTTGGAAGAAGAGAGTCAGCACACAGGAAAGTCAAAACAACCTTTGGTGATACTAAAAGCAACGGTGGTAACATTAAGAGTGTAACGGGAATTCCACTGTTAAATGCAGAGGAGAGAGCAGGTAGGTGGAGAGAATACATTGAAAGCCTCTATGAGGGTGAAGATTTGTCTGATGTGATAGAAGAGGAAACAGGAGTCGATTTAGAAGAGATAGGGGATCCAGTATTAGAATCGGAATTTAAAAGATCTTTGGAGGACTCACGGTCAAATAAGGCAGAAGGGATAGATAACATTCCATCAGAATTTCTAAAATCATTAGGGGAAGTGGCAACAAAACGACTATTCACGTTGGTGTGTAAAATATATGAGTCTGGCGATATACCATCTGACTTTCGGAAAAGCATCATCCACACAATTCCGAAGACGGCAAGAGCTGACAAGTGCGAGAATTATCGCACAATCAGCTTAACAGCTCATGCATCGAAGCTGCTTACAAGAATAATATACAGAAAAATGGAAAAGAAAATTGAGAATGCGCCAGGTGACGACCAGTTTGGCTTTAGGAAAATTAAAGGGACGAGAGAGGCAATTCTGACGTTACGGCTAATAATGGAAGCAAGGCTAAAGAAAAATCAAGACACTTTCAGAGGATTTGTCTACCTGGAAAAAGCGTTCGACAATATAAAATGGTGCAAGCTGTTTGAGATTCTGAAAAAGTAGGGGTAAGCTATAGGGAGAGACGGGTCATATACAATATGTACAACAACCAAGAGGGAATAATAAGAGTGGACGATCAAGAACGAAGTGCTCGTATTAAGAAGGGTGTAAGACAAGGCTGTAGCCTTTCGCCCCTACTCTTCAATCTGTACATCGAGGAAGCAATGACGGAAATAAAAGAAAGGTTCAGGAGTGGAATTAAAATAAAAGGTGAAAGGATATCAATGATACGATTCGCTGATGACATTGCAATCCTGAGTGAAAGTGAAGAAGAATTAAATGATCTGCTGAACGGAATGAACAGTCTAATGAGAACACAGTATGGTTTGAGAGTAAATCGGAGAAAGACGAAGGTAATGAGAAGTAGTAGAAATGAGAACAGCGAGAAACTTAACATCAGGATTGATGGTCACGAAGTCAATGAAGTTAAGGAATTCTGCTACCTAGGCAGTAAAATAACCAATGACGGGCGGAGCAAGGAGGACATCAAAAGCAGACTCGCTATGGCAAGAAAGGCATTTCTGGCCAAGAGAAGTCTACTAATATCAAATACCGGCCTTAATTTGAGGAAGAAATTTCTGAGGATGTACGTCCGGAGTACAGCATTGTATGTTAGTGAAACATGGACTGTAGGAAAACCGGAACAGAAGAGAATCGAAGCATTTGAGATGTGGTGCTATAGACGAATGTTGAAATTTAGGTAGACTGATAAGGTAAGGAATGAGGAGGTTCCACGCAGAATCGGAGAGGAAAGGAATATGCGGAAAACACTGATAAGGAGAAGGGACAGGATGATAGGACATCTGCTAAGACATGAGGGAATGACTTCCATGGTACTAGAGGGAGCTGTAGAGGGCAAAAACTGTAGAGGAAGACAGAGATTGGAATACGTCAAGCAAATAATTGAGGACGTGGGTTAAACCAGTCAGTAGACTGATGACCAAAATTAAAAAAAGCTCTATAAACGGCTATTATTTTAGTCTACAGCAGTTTCTGCTTCGAAGATGAAAGCTGTCAAAGGCGGTGCCACCAGGTGCCAGGTATTTCGTTAGTTTAGCTTGAGTCAAAGAGTGTCTTAGAAGTAAAGAATAATTGTATTAAACTTTATGTATGATGTGATAATTTTTCAAGTATCTCAGTGTTTACGACATCATACCTCCTGAACTATGTGCCGTCAATTATGTATTTGTGTAGATAGAGTCAGCGACAGATGTGGATACTGTATACAAAATATGTTGCGAATGCAATTAGTAGCAAGGAATTATGGATTTAAACTTCATGCCTGTTTTGGCAGTTTTTCATGTATCTCGATGTTTATGAAGTCATAGCAACTAATCTAATACGTGTGGTACGATGATATACTTTCATTGGAGCAGTAAGCGGCGTTTGTTGATAGTGCATGAGAAATTTATTTTGATGACAAAAAAAAAAAGCTCTATAAACGGCTATTATTTTAGTCTACAGCAGTTTCTGCTTCGAAGATGAAAGCTGTCAAAGGTGGTGCCACCAGGTGCCAGGTATTTCGTTAGTTAAGCTTGAGTCAAAGCGTGTCATGCGTGATGTGACAGTTTTTGATACGTGTAATTGCTTATGACGACTTATGGAAACACAAACATCGTCCGGCCGCCGCGTCATCCTCAACTCCTAGGCGTCACCGGATGCGGGTACTGAGGGGTATGTTGTCAGCACGCCTCCCTCCTGACCGTTGTCTGTTTTCGTGACCCCGACAGACCTAAGCTTTGGTGATCTGAAGGAAACCAGTGTTACCACTACGACAAGAGCGTTGGCTATGACGACTTATCTCCAGTAGCTTGTTGGATAGGTGGTTCGTAATCTTAGAACGTTTGTTGCCTGACAGTAAACGATACGTGTGTTAAGTTTGACTGAAAATGATCCAGTTGTGTAGGAGGAGATGTGGAAAACACCCACACACACATGCATACACACACACACACACACACACACACACACACACACACACACACACACACACAAATTCATTTTTATAATATATATCGATTCATTATTTAGTCACCAATATTAGATCTCTAATGGTAGGATGTTACAAAAATGGTTCAAATGGCTCTGAGCACTATGGGACTCAACATCTGAGGTCTTCAGTCCCCTAGAACTTAGAACAACTTAAACATAACTAACCTAAGGACATCACACACATCCATGCCCGAGGCAGGATTCGAACCTGCGACCGTAGCAGTCTCGCGGTTCCGGACTGCAGCGCCTAGAACCGCACGGCTAGGATGTTACGTAGTAAATTAAGTACAAAATGTCGTTTTTTATACCTTACTGCAATTATAAATTCTATGAAGGTTTAGTAATCTAATGTTAAGAATAGCTATGTGAATGATAACTATGCTAGGGGTACAGGCACCATCTGTTATCCACAGCTGCACTCCCATATCAAGAACTTTATTATGATGAGTAATGGTGAGAAAGTAAGGTACTGCAAGTGCAATAACGACAGCTACACTCACATGTCTGCCTGTTCGAGTAAGCGTAATAGCTCGTGATGCGCCCACTACTCTTCCCAGTCCCAAGCTGTCCCGACGCACAATGCATTGGCATGCACAGCACTGCTGCCAAGCAATGCATACGGAGGGATATGAGCAGGAGTCAGCATCTATGTATTGTATAACTAAAGTAGCTATACATTAAAAAACTTATACATTATGCAACAAACAGTGTGGAAATATGGATTAAACATACTGAATGTTGTATAAGAATTGTATTCACTACTTTGAATCGTATCTCCTAACACGTGCCATCCAATAAAAGCATTTTCACAAATATGATAAAGAACAAAATCAAAGAACAAATAATTTTTCGAAGCGTAAATGTTGTTTTTGTTTCTGTTGTTGGATCTTGAGTCCAAAGACTGGTTTGGTGTAGCTCTCCATGTTAGTCAATCATGTGCAAGCGTCTTCATCTCCGAGTGACTTGACTACTGCAACTTACATCCCTCTGAATCTACTTACTGTATTCATTTCTTGGTCTCTCTCTGACTTTTAGGCTCCCCCACGCTTCCTTCCGGCACTAAGTTGGTGACAACCTGATGCCTCAGAATGTATCCTACCAACCGACCCTGTCTTCTAGTCAGGTTGTACTACTAACTTCTCTTCTCGCCATTTCTATTCAGTAGCGCCACATTAGGTATGTGATCGACGCATCTAACATTCAGAACTCTTCTGTAGCATCAGATTTCAAAATTTTCTATTTTCTTCTTGTCTAAACTGTTTGTCAACGATGTTTCACTTCCATACATGGCTACACTTCATACAAATACTTTCTGAAAGAACTTCCTGACACTTAAATCAATGCTTGATGTTAACAAATTCCTCTTCTTCATAAATGATTTTCTTGCCATTGCCAGTCTACATTTTGTATCCTCCCTACATCGACCATCACCAGTTATTTTTCTTCCCAAGTAGCAAAACTCATTTACTAATTCAAGTGTCTAACTCTGAAATAAGAGTAAACATTTATCCCTAGTCCTCGTAATATTCTTTAAATCAATGTCTTGTAATACACACAATCTAAGGAAGCGTATGCTCTTCCTCAGGGTCCAAGATATTTTCGTATCAAATTTCATCGAAACCGGTTCACCGGGTTAGTTGTGAAAACGTAACTGACTTAGCTACTGTTGCCTATATGGTATTAGCAAGGATAAAAAATTCGATAATGATATCTTTTACCGTGGTCCGATTTTGATGAAATGAAAACTTTTAGGATGCCCCTGCTGAAACACCATGAAAATTTTTCTAGTAGTTTTGGAAAGCCGAGTTCAAACTCACAGAAAGACACTACACTGTTACAGATTTATTAATAGTATCGACTTGTTTAGACGTGGCCTAAATAGGAATTAAGTGCGACGAGAAATTTATACTTATGTTTGTGGTTTTCTACTGCTTTCAGTTGGCAAACCTCATCAGATTTCTCCAAAATACAAAATGATTCAAAGGAAACAGACCATACCAAAGGTTGACACCGAATAAGAATGATTAAACAAGCCGGAAACATCAGTATTGTCAATTAGCTATTAAAAATCTGAATCTGTATGCAATACATGTATGAACTGAGCCGTGCTGGCTCACCTCGATTCTCTCTTTCGACCTCCTGGCGTAGGTTCTTGGCGAGTAGTCGGGCACCCTACCGGGGCGGAGGTGGAGCGCGATCAGCGTTCAGCACGTGCTGCATTCTGTGTCTTGGTGTGCCTGCTATTTCCTATTTGGGGACAGCTGGTGGGTTGATCTGCTGCGTGTCTTTCGAGGACTACTCGCACGTTGCTCACGTGTTCTGCCCTTGCTGGCTTGCTTGTATCACCGATGCAGGACTTTGGTGGGTAAACCTTGTGGTTGCTGGACCGCCGCTACGTAATCGAGTGTCGCTCCGGCCTCCATTGCTCTCAGTTGGCTTGCTGTCTTGTTAGAGGCTTCTTGTATAATTTTGCTGGTGTCTCATTAACGTGTATTTGGTATTTGTAAAAGGGTTTTTCGCACAGTCTATATTACAAGGTATGCTGTGGAATTGATTGTTCGTCTTACTTACTGGGTTAAATTGCTTACTAGTTTAAACTGTTCTTCTAGATACGTTTGAAAGATAATCTTTCTTAAATCCTTTATTTAGTATGGTCATCACCTGTTATTAATTAATAATTTTATTCAACTAGGTTTTAGATGGCCTCGTATGCACCAGCTATGCATATTTGTTCACGTGTCAGTAAGGTAACTGTACTTATATTATCTAAGATACGCTCGACTGTTTGGACTTCCTGTCCATGCCGCTGTCCTTACAATTCTTTACGTATTCTTATTGGAGTTTAGTACACTGAGGCACATCTTTATGTAAATTTAATAAGGTCGTTTTAGCCATTTATTTCCCTATAGAAACTCCGTAATTTGACTCAACTAGGGGTTGGAAAGCAATAATCTGGGGCCTTTCATTAATTTATGAGGGAAGCACTCTCCTGCTATTAAGTGTCGATATTTTTAGGTCAAGCGATTTCACTTACTGACTTATGACATTTATATTTATTTCGATTCAAGCCTCTTTTCCTGTCTTGGCCAGTTCTGAGATATTTGAGCTGAGTGTCCTGCCTTATTCCCAGGTATATTAGTGATCATGAAATTATTTTGGATTGTAATCCTTTTTACAGTTTATTCGAGGGCGTGGAGTACCTCTTGTCTGATCGATTTTGTAACTGCCATCAGAGCAAACTTGAGCTTTAAGGAAGTGTGTTTTACGATTACTTTTAAAAGGTTCTTACTTATATTAAAATTATTTTTATATTGTCACCAAGCTTAACCCAGTAACATATTGTAATTGAATGTGCTTTCTTGTCACCTATTACATTTTCAGGATAAACTGTATTATTCACTCGAGTTCTTGAAATTGTGATTGGTTTTTTGACCCTAAACAAATTGGATCTGAGCAGTTATTCTGTGTCTGTCCTGGAACTTATCCATTTATTGTTAACGATATTTCTAATGGCGTTTTACTTGTCGCTTGGCAAAACCATTGAGCTCTTTAACTCTTGTTAAACTAGAATTTTCCTTAAATATATTTCCTAATCCTATCCTGTTCAGGAAGTTCTACATATGTAACAGTATAGCCTTGTAACAAGTTTTATTAATTGTTTTCCTGAGTGTGTGCTTCTTCACTTTTAGCAAGCTTACAGATATATGTGAATTAGTTGTCGTATCAGATTAACATTCCAGTAATAGATAATAAATGCAATTGTTGTTTTACTAACAGATATATAATTGGGACCCAGCTCTTTAAAGCTTAACATTTGCTCTTATGGTCTCGTATTGTGGTGCATTGCACGAACGTTAACGAATCTATACTACGCAAGAACAAGCCACTGAAGGAAAAACACCGCTCAACAGACGACTATACTTTTTTATGGTAGAAACTGTTTCAAACGTCTTACTGCTTGCGTAAGCTTGCGAATTGTTAAACAGCAGTTCACGTTAATCGATCGCCGTTTTATCATCCGTCTTAACTCTGTTATCTATTACCAGTTTTTTGTTAACGTGCGCATAACAAAATCTGGTTACAATATCAATATTCCTGTTGCATCATTTGGTAGTGACTACTGTGGCTTTTGGTATTAGACTGCTGCTGTGTGGGTGCACCGAAAATGATGTACTATGTAAACATGTTTCCCTGCGAAGTGTGCAAACTGTTCCATTCGTTTGTGTTGAAACTTCTTAAAACTTTACATTTTCACTTTGATGGCAACTGAGGGAAGATCGTACAGATATACAATAACTTCAATTTTGGAAAATACACCTCTCTATAGTGTGAATCTTAGCGAATTATCAGATTAATACGTTATGGTTGCAAACTACTGACACAAACTATTTACATAAGAATGGAAAACCTTGTAGAATCCGAAATTATAGATCAGTTTGGATTTTGGAGAATATAGGAATACGCGAACCTATGACTAATTTTTGAAGATAAGCTAAGGAAACGCAAACCCACGTTTATAGCTTTTATGGTTTGTAGTAAGATTTTGACAGTGTCGTCTGGAATACAGTGTTTGAAATTCTGAAGGTAGCACGGGTTAAATCCAGTTAGCGAAAAGTAACCACATGCTAGGTAGAAGAGTCGTGGGGCGTGAATGGAAAGAGTGAGACAGGATTGTAGCCTGTTCCCGATGTTATTCAATCTGTCCTTTTAGCAAGAAATAAAAGAAACCAAAGATCTTGGAGAGGGAATTAAAGTACTAGTAAAAGAATTAAAAACTTGGGCGTTTGCCGATGACATTGCAGTTCGTCAAAGACAAGAAACGAACTGGAAGAGAAGTTGAACCGAATGGGCAGTGTCTTGAGAGGAAGATATGCAATCAACATCAAGAATAGCATAATGAGGGTAATGGATGTGGACGAACTAACAGAGGCGATCGTGAGAAAATCAGATAACAAGACGAGACACTAAAAGTAGTAGATGAGGTCTGATATCCGGCCAGTATAATAATCGCTAATCGCCGAAGTAGAGAAGATGTAAAACGTAGGCGGTAATGACGAGAAATGCGTTTCTCAGGAAGATTTTTAACACCGAATATAGATATAAAAATTATTAAGTCCGTTCTGAAGATATTTGTCTGGAGTGTAGCTTCTTGTGGACGCGAAATGTGGACGGTAAACAGTTCAGACAAGAAGAGAATAGAAGCGGTTGAAATGGGATGCTGCAGAAGAATACTGATGATACGATGGGTATTGTCAGTTGTGACAGATAATGCCTAAAATTTGGTATTTTTGGCACAGTCTTGACTCTGTGGATCTCGGAATATTGAATTTCCTAACGATTTCCGAAATGGAATGTCCCACGCATCTAGTTCCAACTAGCATTCCGGGTTCAACGTCTGTTAATTCCCGTTTAGTTGCTATAATCATTCCGTAAACCTTTTCACATGAATCACACGTGTACGAATGACACCTTCCCACATGCACTGCTCTTTTATATCTTGTGTACACGATAAAACCGTCATCGGATATGTGCATATCTCTGTTCCCGACTTTTTGGATTAAATGTGCGAACTGGAAAAATTCACTTGTGTCCAGTTACATCCACTTGCCCATAATGATGCCAGTGTAATCGTTTTCCTCATGCACCAGATAAAACCTGTTTAATTTATATTTTCATCGTTCACTCTGTCTTGTAAGTTCTATGTAGCTGGTCCTATTGATTTCGCCCGGTAATCGATAGCGGTTGACCTCCCCCGCATTTTGAGACTTTCTCGATGTAATTTTACGTGGGCCACAATGACGCTACCCTCTCGCTGGAACACTGTCACTGGCGTATTATGGGCGCGCATGTTGCTCACAATTAATTGCTCGCTGGCTGCGATATTAATTGTGGCCTATTGTGGAGCCACGCCGCATTATGCGAACTGTCTGCCCGGTCACATGCTGGCCGCACCGATGCGAGCGTCGATGGAACTCGCGCCCTCCTCTGTGGGGGGGTAAGTGTGTGTGTGTGAGTGCACGCCACGTGGCGTGTAGGCCTAAGTTCGCAGAAAGCTCTCCACGTGATGAATTGTCGTTGCTTGTAAGTGACAACGAACAGACATTAAATTTTAACAAAGGGATGAAATAAATATACTTGTATTACTTTCTCATAACATTAGCGTTAGCGGAACAGATTACAGAACTTGTTTCAAAGAAGGGATGGTTGAATATTACAGCCACACACGTATGGTTATGCGCCCTATCGTTTGTAAAATTCCGAGGCGTAGTCTCCCGAGGGAATATCAACTCGGAAAATTTGTAGAGCAGTGTACTTGCAATAGATGACCATTGCACTCAACAGATACATCGATAGATTGTTCATCCTATTACGTTGGTAATTATCATAAGACCGACTGTACACAGAAGAATAAAATTAAATTCCACATGTCATTTGCGTTTCGTCATTCCCTTTTAAAGTACACAGCGCTTTTTTTTTTTTTTTTTTTTTTGCTCCATGCCACGTAAACATTAGCATCGGTTCCTTTCCACCAAAATTTATTTTGTATATGTTTCTTTATTTTGTGTACATTTGTAACAGATAACGCACAATACTTTGAAAAAATTTACAGATAATGTGAATAATGTAGGACATACTGATGCTTACGAAAAATAACAAAAAATTCATTCACTAAATTATCTACAGTTCCTTCTCAAACTACGATACCATTTAGTCGCACAACACAAATTTAAAGGAGACCGAATTTTTACCAGATGTTTATGAAACGATGGCTGAGGTACTACATCTAGTAAATTACACGCATTATGTATGTTAATCTGTAAAGTTTATTACGTCTTATAATTTAATTTTTATAATATTTTACTAACGAAACGTATTATCTCTTGGTAATTCCATTCTGTAACTAAATCATTGAAACATAAATAATATCTACAACCTCAAATTTCAGTAGCAAACTTTCAATAGGACGTAAACAAAGCGTTTCACTAAACGAAAACTCAACAGGAAAAAAGATATTAATTCACAGATGCTGGAAACCAGCAGTGTTACCACAACGTATACAATATCTCCCAAAGAGAATTGCAGGAAGGAAAAATTTTCCGTTTGTTTTGCGAAATAACAGTCGCTTGCTACAACTGAACTAAAGAGGTTGTCACAACGTACAAGATCCCAACTATAATTTTGGTATATAAAGCGGCGATTTCTATATCCAAATCCAATAATGTATATGTCAATGGACAATGACAATGAAGTCATGCAGAATTGATTTTTCTATTATTCAAAAGTACCCTGTGTTCTACGGCATCGTCAGTGGAAAAGTTTGTACATGCTCTCATGTATTCTTATTCTCGTTTTAGAGCTGTCCTGGTTTCTGTCATTCGAATTTCCATTATCACAGAAGAAAAAACATAATCGCTCGTTTACTTCATGTTATGTTTTGAACAACATATGCAATTATTAAGATAATGATCGTACTTTTTCTTTATTGTTATTTTAGCCTCCTCGCTCCACTTAGGCGGAAGGTGGGCTGCCAGCGGTATAGCATCAGCTCTTTAGCCAAACAGCTATGGTTAAAACGTTTAAAATTTTACAGATTTTCCGTTCGTGGAGGACCACATTCATGCGCAACCCTCCCATCGTTTGTACATAACTATTCATTATTCCACATGAAAATGAAATAAATGAATAGTAATTTATACAAAATCGCAAAAATTCCTTCCAAACAATTTAAAAAAGGTTTTTAAAATCCATAGAGAGTTATACGGTGTTCACATAACATTAAACTGTTGATGTCCTTTATTGTCTGTATAAAATCGAAAGACTAAATGATACAGACACAAGCAAAAATTTATAGTTATAATACGTTGCAAAACCAGTGATGCCCCCTTAAAGAGGAAACAGCTCTTTCGCTAGAAATCAGAAGGACCTGTACAGGTTAATGACATGGGGAGCAGAAAAGTGTTGTTTATGGTTGAAGGGTTTGGGTGTAAATGTAGGAGTCCTTTGAGTATTATCTATGGAGATAATAGTACGTTTAGTAGTGGATAGTGGAATGACTGAAAATGATGGGGAATTTAGTATATGGACAGAATAATAATATCGAGAGAAAAATGGTTGGGAAAAAAAGGTACAGGGAAGGAGAAGCCCTGATGTGGAGTGGGAAGAATGGGGCCGTTTATAGTTGTTAGCATGAATAAGTAATGCGGAATTTTAGTTATGTTACGTAATTTTTTGCTTGAGAAACAAAGTAAAACAGCTATCACATTCTGGGGAATACAACATCAGCTGCCAAAACTGTGACTTACATAGGTCAAATTAACAGGAATTTTGAACAGGTTTACTAAACATCTTGCAGCCGTCTGTCTCTAACTACCAGATAAATCAATAGTGTCTCCCAGTTTGCTCTAAACTAGGCCATCTGTTGATAAAACTGAGAAATGGTTCCTATGTATACAAAACTGGAAACTCTAAAATGATTCAAAATTTTCATGCATAAAATTTACGCAACCAAATCACAAACCCAACGAAAAATCAGACTGCTAATACACTGCAGTTCTTCACTCTTCCAATCTGCGGTTGAAAACGTTCCCCATATTGTGAGCTCTTACTTGACCATGTCTTCTCCAGTTCCTTCAAAAAACAAGGTCTAAGAAAAGGTGTACATCAAACACAATACACCTATCTTTACTACGATTTAAATACTTTCTCGACAAACTACCAAAATATTTTTTTTTGTTTTTCCACTGTTCATATCTGCAAAGCAAAAGTTGTAATTCGCCTTTCTCTTGCGTTTAATTTTAAAGGTGAATTGTATTTCATTACTGGTAAGAAGAAATAGTAGAATTATGCTAGTGACGGGAGCTGAGGCGAAAATCGGCGTAATCTGTGAATGATGGCTAATTGCTAACAGGGTGATTAATGATCGTATTAACAAATATCTGTATTTCAATGCCAGCATTTACTTTGCTACTTTGCATTGGAATATTCCTTTAAAAGGCATCAGACTCCGTTGCAAGAATTTAGAGTAAGTGTGTTTTTTTTTTATTGACCTCGCAATATGCTTTTAAGGCTGCATCGATAGCGGCTCATCAATAGCATCACCGCATTAGTACAGTCTATCAGAGCTCGACGCTCACTGTTCAACTAGGCCACAAAAATGTTTAATTACCAAGATTAGGACAAGGAACAATGATAATATGAAATATACACATTATGACTTTCACGGAACTGTTACCAGTCCAAACAATCTCTACATACATGTTGTTCATTTCAATTGAAGACACTGAAATATTTCGGGAACTACACACCGGATCAAAAAATGTTATAATTCCAATTTGTTTGCCTCGGAGGGGGATACCACACTCGGCCCCCTTCCCCAAACCGTGTGTGGTTAGCAGGGGGGAAATTTAACTTTGAAATCTTCAACAGGAACAATCGTTTTTTATTGTAGATTACGATTCCACTGCAAAATCTACAACCGTTTTGTTTGAAACATTTTCTTCGTTTCGCCGCAGATGGCGCTGTAATCGGAGGAACCGAAATGGGTACACAGTCGTAATTTACGACATGTTACTCAATGGCTCTTGAATATCCAATGGCACGAGGGACCCCATCTCTGTGCCTGAGGCTAGAACAGCCAGTATTTCATAATTGGAAAACCCACTCGCGAAATTGTATTCCTCCGACATATCGTACAGGGAACTACTCGACGCGACACTGCAGCCGTGGCTGGAGACGAACGCTACTGTACTTTTCCAATTAGAGCAAGTGTCAAACGTAGTACCGCCAAAATTCAATATACTTAGTAATTCACTTTTACACAATACAGAAGGGTATCTGCGGGAATTTCAACATAGGCGTTGCTGATGCGATCGATCATGTGTTCACGGCGTGTTGGCACTTGCTGGTACACCTTACCTTTCAAATATCCCCAAAGATAGACATCCGGTGACGTCAAATCCAGCGACCTAGCGGGCCAGCTAATAGGGCTACCTCTCTCGGTCCACAGACCAGTGTAAACACGGTCTAATACCTCCTGTGCTTCAATCGCGTAGCGCTGGGCAACCGTCGTGCTGAAACCACATACATTGTCAAGCGTGTTGGGAAACATCCTGCAGTAGTACTGGTAGTTTCTGCGACAAAAACGTACGATATTTGGTCCATTCAACGTACCGTCGATAAAATTCGGACCATTGCGTTTTTTCGCCATGAAGCCAAACCATACGTTAACCGATCAAGGACGTCGATGGTCAACTTGCCACAACCAGTGGGGATTGTCTACACTCCACTATTGAATGTTTCGCCGGTTAACGCTACCGTGGTTTTTGAATGTTGATTCATCGGAAAATAGAACCTCGGCAAAGAACGTGCAGGTCGTCTGCATTTGTTGACGTCCCCATTCACAAAAAACTATCAGGTTATAGAAATCGGCGCCATGAAATTCTTGATGCAGTGCACGTGGTATAGATGATACTTATGACGATGCAGTATTGTGACAATGCTATATCGGAATCGCGGTGTGATTGCCGGACACTTATCCGTGGGTTATGGTGCACTGCCGCTAGTACAGCTATTTCATTAGTTTCTCCTGTAACACGTTTGATTTGTTTCCTTTTTCCGCTCTCTATGCTACCGTGAGACACAAAGGCGTTCACAACCTTGTAAAAGAACGAACTAGAGCAAGTTTTCTCTGGGGAACGCTCAGCATACAGGGCAACAGCTTCTTCAACATTTCTCCTACATTCTCCATATATCAAGATTATTTCGATTTTTTCTTCTGTGGTTGCAACGTTCATCATCCACTTGCGCGTCTGTTTTCCATATGACAGGTTCGTACGCAAAAAGCATTAAATAAATATTGTAATGTTCACAGCCGCTGTCAGTTCTACTTGTGCACGATAAGTGATATCCGGTCGCAGTGTACTGTCTGTTATGGTATGTCGTAGTTCACTATACGGCAGCGGTGGCGAGTCGAGTTGTCCCCTGTTCGATATGTCGGAGTAACACAACGTTGCATCTGTGGTTTCCAATTACAAGTTATGAAACACTGGCCACTCATACCCTTGCAGCGTGAAGGTAAGGTTATTGAGTAACATGTCGAAAAGTATGACTGTGTACCCATTTCGATTCCTCCGATTACAGCACCATCTGTGGCGAAACGAAGAAAATGCTTCATTCAAAGCGTATGTATAGTTTTTCGTAGAATCGTAATCTGCAATAAAAAAACGGGGCTTCCCACTGAAGGTTTCAAAGTTGCCCAGCCCCCAACCCACGCACGGGGTGGTGTGGAAGGTCGAGTGTGGTATCCTTGGATGTCATTCTCCGAGGAGAAAAGATTGGTTTTTTGATCCGATGTGTGGTTTTCGAGATTTTTCAGTGTCTCCAGTTAAAATGAACACCTGTATAAAAGGCAGTGTTCCGATTGACTCACCCACTGACTCATCATCGCTCAGACAAAACCGCTAATAATGGAAACTTGCGATTTGCAGAGGGTCATGTTTTTATACCATACACAGTAAGTAGGCTGTTTAGGTTTTCTTATTGGTAACGCCACGTAGCGCTCTGTATGAAAAATCACTGGCTGTGCTGTGTGCAGTCTGTGGCTAGTTTGCATTGTTGTCTGCCATTGTAGTGTTGGGCAGATGGATGTGAACAGCGCGTAGCGTTGTGCAGTTGGAGGCGAGCCGCCAGCAGTGGTGGATGTGGGGAGAGAAATGGCGGAGTTTTGAAATTTGTAAAACTGGATGTCATGAAACTGCTATATATATTATGACTTTTGAACACTATTAAGATAAATACATTGTTTGTTCTCTATCAAAATCATTCAGTTGCTAACTATGCCTGTCAGTAGTTAGTGCCTTCAGTAGTTTGAATCTTTTATTTAGCTGGCAGTAGTGGCGCTCGCTGCATTGCAGTAGTTCGAGTAACGAAGAATTTTGGTGAGGTAAGTGATTTGCGAAAGGTATAGGTTAATGTTAGTCAGGGCCTTTCTTTTGTAGGGATTTTTGAAAGTCAGATTGTGTTGCGCTAAAAATATTGTGTGTCAGTTCAAACACAGTCATGTATAATTTTCTAAGGGGACGTTTCATATGTCGACCCTTAGCCGAGGATACCTCACTGGAATCTTCTGATTTTTTCTTGTAGTCTGTGTAATTAGTGCAGCCTTTGTTTATTGCTAGCGCTTAATTGTAGAGAGAATTTCCTTTGCAGTTGTAGCTTTTCATTCTTGTACAGTAAAACAGTTGTGGCATTGCATGTATATTTGCACTAAGTATTTCGCAGCTGCTCTTGCAATTAACGAGATATTATTTTCAATGCTATGTTAATGTGTTTTCTTATTTTGCTCTTCAAATTGTGCTTTTCTGTGTTGTCGTGTGAAATATTGTGACAATAATGGCGTGTGAAAAACGTAATACTAGGCTCCAAAGTAAACTGAGAAATGACAGTGAAGACGAAAGCAGAGTGTTAGCGCCACCGTGTAATGAATTAACCAATGTTCAAAGTAGTAATTTGGTAATTGTGCATAGGGAAATGGAGCGGGCTGCAAATAATGGTTTAGGCAGTAAAACAATTAGTGAACAGGGAAACATTATCGATCGATCGGTTGGCAACAGCTTGCCTCAGGAATCCGAAATGACGGGACACAACCTTGCAAATACTGTAGATTCAGGTTTTGCGTCCTCACCGTTTTCTCAAATAAGTCAAGACACATTTTCTGCTTGTCAAAATGTGAATGTTGCCGGTGCAAATGCACTGCGAAAAGCATAGAGGAACAGATTCCAGACACTAATTCACTATTATTGCAATTAATGCAACAAATGAAACAAAATCAGAGACAAACACAGCAAAAGCTTCAAAAGTTAGACACAATGGAACAAAATCTTCAAAAGTTAGACACAATGGAACAACACCAGAGACAAATACAGCAACAGTTAGACACAATGGAACAAAATCAGAGACAAACACGTGAAGATTTAACTGCTGAGATGCATAACATTGAATCGAAATGTCAAAAAGTCTTTAATGACGTGAAAATACAAATTTGTGAGCATTTTCAACCTATTTTTTCGCGGCATGAAAATGCATTACAGACTCATGAAGCAGCCATAAAAGAACTGCAAACCATGAGACCTTGTGGGCTAAAATTGACTCAGTTGCATCTACCGATTCGGTTACGCGACTTGCAAAAACTCAGGAAAACTTAAAGGACATAGTAGATACGATTTCAACACAAATGGACACTCTGAAACTTGGTTCAGAAAAACACACAGAGGAAATAATTTCACTATCGGATAAAGTAGCCGAACTTTCAGATCAGTTCACTAACTTATCTACAAAGGTAGATGATGATCTGAATGACACAACACCTGTAGCCTTTACTGATACTGAAGAGTATGAACAAATTAGAAAATTCAAACAAAATCAAAATCAAATCAATACACTGTACAAAAGAGAAATCCGCGAAGTACAAGATCAGTTGGCACAAGTAATACAAGAATTACATATTTCAGAGGACACTCGCGCTCCAGTACGGGAAGAAGGACATAGAAATACGGAACAACCACAAAATAATAACATAGGACACTTCGGACTTTATGAAAGAAATTGGCAAGGCGCATTGAATTTTGAGATGGAACCGCCGAAACGACGTAACAATGAGCGTTGTGCGACTCGACGACACGATGATTTTCACTATAAGCTGTTCATTACTACATGTAAATTCAAAACATTTAAGAATTCTGGCAACGACATTCATCCACGAACATGGCTTCATCAATTCTCTCATTGTTTTCCTCCCAACTGGTCATTGCAGCACAGATTAGAATTTATGTGTGGCTACTTAGAGGATGAACCAGCTGTAAGAATGCGATCGGTCATTCACAATTGTCACAGCGAAGGAGAATTTTATCATGCCTTCCTCTCAGCATATTGGTCTCAAGCAACACAAGACCGAGTAAAACATAGCATCATAATGATGAAACATTTCGAACAATCTGAATTTTCCAGTCTTGTGAAATATTTTGAAGACATGTTGCACAAGAATCAGTACCTGTCAAACCCATACAGCCCCTCAGAACTCATCCGCATTTGCTTAATCAAATTACCTGAACATTTACGACATATTATTTTGGCAGGACGTTGCAAACACGACATTGAAACTTCTCAGGGACTCTTACAAGAATTAGAAATTGACACTGACAATTGCGGAACGCGAAAACAGGAGCACTACAATTACAGGTCACATCCGTCACAATTCCGCGATGAAAGAAATAATAACTGGACACGACAAGGCTATTCTCACAACACAAATCGTGACCAAAACAAACACCACCCGTATGACAACCGTTGGCAGAGTAGTAATAATTACAGAGAAAGATCACATTTCCGTAGTAATGAATATGACAGAGACAATCATAGAAACAGACAATATGGCAACCAGAACTATTATTATCACGGGAGACAGAATAACATCAGACGCAACGGTCCACCATGCAGTGATAATTCCGGGAGAAATTCTCCACCACTTAACCGACAAGAAAGGAACTACAGGAACTACCGACATGACGACAGACGATATAATCATAACGACAGACCTGAATTTCATCAGAACTGGCGGGATTTAAACAGGGCTGGGCCCTCTGGGCAAGGTGAATTTGTAGAAGTTAGGTCTCCTAATCCCTATAACGACGCACGCCAACAAAAAGACAGACAATGACTCGCACCGCAGGCAGCCACGTGCGCTGGCTGGCTCAGAGAAAAATAACATAGACGCTAACCTTGAGAAAAATTTTGGCATTCCTTACCGACGTATACAACATGATAACTGCTGTGAAGTTGAAACTCTGCGTACTAGGAAGAGTAAAGGATTGGACCACATTTCACATGTAAAACCGTTCATTGAGAGATAATCTGCTTTTTAACTTTGTCTTTGCCATAAAACTTTTCACTTCACGTTACTAGTATGCATTGTCAGACTTAGAATCTGTTAACATGCAACAATGTTTGAAGTTAAATATCCAGTCAAGAACCAAGAGAACTTATTTAAACAGAAATTACGAATGCATTGTTATAGTCAACAGACGACACAGTGTTATTGTGCGTGTACATTCTTGCTTGTTAGTTGCACGATTACGTAACGATTATAAGGCTTACATACTTAGAACATATACTGGTACTGCTAATGAGATTTTAATGCAACATTTTGGTTTACTTGAAAATACATTCTGGATTTAAAGTACTTTCAGTGAGGTACCAGATGACACAGTGGTTAGTTTATGTGACAGCTACACTACTAATATGTGACACAATTTACATTGTGGCTTTTGTGGTGTATCTGTTTTATATCTGCACAGTTTTTCTGTATTATTCTGGAAAGTAAAACATGTTTTAGTAGTAACTTTTGTGGTATAGCTACAATGAGACAGCATTTTGCGTAGCACAACAGTACGATACAGCACAGTACTTTCACATCACGGCAATAAGTGTACTAACTAAGATATCTGTACGCAAAGCATTTCACTTTTGTTTATGATGAGGTGAGTACATTGACTTCAGCAGAACTTTGCTTACAGAGGACGATAACTATGACACTTCCACAGAATTATCTTACAGCAAGACGCAAATTTAGCGCTACAGGACACGCATTTGAGAGATTAATTTTGTACTTAAGCCATTTATTTTTCAAGACTTTTGAATTACAAAGAAAGTTTTCCATGATACATTTCATTCCATTGCTGTAATCTGTAACACCTGAGGGTATAATTACATTAATCCTCAGGGGGGTACACGCTTACTTTTGTACATCATGTGTTTGGCAAGCACAAGGAGCCCTAGCTAATATGGTATTGGCTTATACAACTTTACACATCGGTACCATATTTCTTTAACACATAAATTACACAGCTATCTGATCATTTAACTGAGAGAGACAAACTTTTTTTTACTACGTCAGTGACATATGTTTACGCAATTACACAGTTGGATAACTTCACACTTATGAAATCGTATTTTGTCTGTACTTTGTGAACTGTTCATATTTTTTTCGGAACCATTGTGATACTATGAGAGCTTTGAATGATGTATTTGGTATGGGGTCATGATTTTTCAAGTACGTTGGAAGTAGATGACACTATTGAAATGAGCAGAGAATTTTTTTTAGGTTTTGACATTATTGCAGAAAGGTACGCCTTTTTTGAGTTTTGACGGAGGTGTTATGATGTTATTTTTAAGACGACAATGTGTATTATGCTGTTGAGGTATGTTTATGATCAGTAAGCTGATGCTGTATGAGGAATTGGATTATGCTACGTATTTATTATGATGAAATATTGGAGAAGTATCGATGAATATGTATATGTGTAATAAGGTAAGGAATAATGAGTAGTGGTTAGGGACTCTGACTTGTGAAAAAGGATGTTGGAAACCAAGAATCGTACTTTAAGAGTTATGAAATGTGTGTAAATGCGTGAATGTATCACAATGCAGGAGAAAATTTTTTGCACACTGTTATATTCATAGGATTTTGTTTCTACACATTTGCAACGCAAATTATCGATCTGTGAAATTTTTATATGAGACTGTCACTGTAGTACAAACTGCTGTCGTAAATATTTCGGTAAGAAACTGACCTCCTGCAAGTAATGAGTCGTGGGCACCCAGCTGCGTGACAGTCACCTGGAAAAAAGCATTAGTGTGTGCCTTTCAGAGGCTCAGGTGGAGAAAAGAAAGAGGCCATTATCCTCGCTATTGACATTTCTTTGTAGAAAGCATCGCAAATACGACACACTCAAACTCGAAAACATATGATTACACTGTGGAGCTCTTAATTTATGATATTTACTGAAATGCCTAATGAAATGATGAGAAACATTTTACACTTATTGTCTTTCTAGTTGAGAGAATTTTTTAGCCTTTGGATACGCCATTTGCCTAGTGAATGACGTTTCATATGTTGGTTTATATATATATTTGCTCATTTTGTTTTATATCTAGTTTCTAGCTGCATTGCAGCATTGGTTAAAATAAAATTTTATAGATGTATAGATGTACTAATATAAATATTTTATGCCTACAGATCCAGTCAATAATAAATTTATGATCTACTTCCAAGAAAATGAGGGCACATAAATAGACATTTCCCTTCACAGGAATTGCATACAGAATTTTCTTTTCAAGTACATGGTAATTTCTTATGTAGAATAAATTGTGATGCATCACTCTAGTGTTAAGATGTGACGTAGGTATTAGACATGGCCATCTTTAGTGTAATATTTTTTCTGCTTGAGCTTTGTCATGTTAAGATATAAGTTATTGCATTTGCTGCTGCTGTTTGGCATGCATAGTGCTACTAAATTTCACTTTGTATTACTCTGTTAAGCTAGTTTTATTACTGATTTGTTTTTCTTGTTGCTGCACATTGTCTCATATTAATTGTAATGTTGCATTGCTTGGTAATTTAGATTTACTGTAGCTTGCTTTGCCAATTTCCATTTTTTTGTCCTTGCTGTTTGTGTTAATTGTTTTGTGCTGCTGCATTGCCTCGTCCCTTAGTTTAGCATCTGAGCTCAGTAGATTTAAGTTAGCTTACTATGGGGTAGGCCATATGAGAGAACAAGTTGTGATGAATTGGAAGAAATGCATTGAGAAGCTATACGAAAATGGTTTGGCCAAAAAAGTATTTTTGAAAGAGGATATGAACAAAAAAGTATGGTTTAGGGACAACAGGTTTAGGTAGGATTTTCTTGGAAATAAATGATGAGGTAAGATAATGGAAAATAAATAATGATGTAAGACATGTGTGAACATATAAATACAGAAAGAATGCTTGGATAGAATTTTTTTGGTGGAAACAAATGTTGAAATAAGAGGAAAGATATATGGAATGAAGTTTTAGGGTGGACTGCAGTACCAAATGTCACACTGAAAACAAGCCCTGTCCTGTATTTTTGTGTTATTACACTATGTGAATTTGTGTTTTTCCTGTCTTAATGTGTTTAGCTAATAAGAATTATGTTGTATAATTTTTCTGATAATATGTTATTTTCTTTGTAAAGATGTTTAGACATTATTTATTCTGTTCTGTTTTGATGCTCATGTGTGAAGTTGATGTTTCAAAAGTTATTCTGATCCTTTATGTATGTACTCATGTCATAATTCCTGTAACACTGATGTACATGTTTATTTCTATTCTTTTGTAAAGCCTGTATTACTACAAATGTTATCTGTACTGTTACATTCTTTAATGATGTATTTTGTACCTTCGTAATTGTATTCTTATGTTGTAAATTTATAATTGTATAGACACCAGTTCTTCAAATTAAGTTACATTTCATTGTACCCGTTTCTGTTGGTCATAGTAATGCACAATATGTGAGAAGTTGGGACTCTTAGTGTTGGCACGTGTGTTAATAATTCAGAAAGGGACTGGATAACAGCATTGCTAGTTCTAAGGACAATTCCAAAAACTTTGTGAGTGCACAAGTGGTGGTTATGGACTTGTTATATTATCCGCAAGGCTCTTCAGTGGTGATTGTCCACCTGCACAGTCACAACAGATGGCTGCTGGCCATCTCTACAAGGACTACAGTGGGTCTGCACCTCTGATGGCCCACCAATACCATACTCTCTACCTAGACTATAGTGGGTCTGCTCTGTGATGACCTATCTACCAATATTCTTCAAAACTTTGACTGATTCTGCTGTGGGTTTGCTCTGTTGTGGACCATTACCTGTCTGCCTGTCAAGAGTCAGCACTGTCTTTCCGTTGGAAGGACAACACTGCTTCTTCAAGACTGCATTGTAATCCACTACTTCTGTGTGCATTTTCTTTTCCTGCTCAGACTTTGAGGGAAAAAAAAGAGAAAACTGTAATTACTATTGTGATGGATGATCAGGACTGTCTTTATGAGAACAATATTTGCTTTTGACCAACATTACATCCATAAGTATGTTCATTTGATATATTTGTTGTTGTAATTATGAAAAATTTTATCACATCTTTATTGACCAATGCCAAGCGCCTAGAACCGCTCAGCCACACCGGCCGGCACTCAGGTTTGTCGATGATATACACTGATCAGTCAAATCCATATGATAATTGCCCACTCTCAGATAAAATTCCGTCTGATGGCATACCGAGGGGTAAGAAAAGTGTATAAGGAAAAAAGGACGCGTGTGAGATCACAGCTATCGATGATACGAACTGCAAATGAAAAAACTGTTATGGCCCAGAGCCTGTGAGCGAACATCTCGGAAAAAAAAAAAAAACTGGTGAGCTGTCCACATGCTGCTGTTGTGAACATCTATGGAAGATGGTTGAAGGACGGTGAAACCACGAGAGAATCGACAGCTATCTCTGCCAGGTCGACGTCAGTGCTGGAGTAGGGGAAAGTGTTGCGAAGCCTATTACTGAACATTGCACTCCACAGACGACGGGCCTTAAGGTTTCTCACACCTACCCAAAGACACAAACAGTTAAGATTACGATGAGCATGGGGTCGTTGAGACTGTATAATGGATCAATGGAAACGATTGGTCTGGTGGTAAGTTACACTAGGTGCGTTGTCGACCCTTGATGCGCTATCATCAGGCGCACCGCTGTTAGGAACATGTACCGCTCCACGTACACATGTAGGCGTGGGTAGTACGCCTCTTGTTCTCTCAGGGACATACAACTGTGATTTATATGAGACCTGTGGTAGTAACAGGAGGCACCATGACAACAGAGGATCACCTCTTAATGCATGATTTCTTCCCAGACTGCAATGGTGCTTTCCAACTAGATACTTATCCGTGCCACAAGGCCACAGTAGTGCTACAATGGTTTAAAGAACATGCTATTGAATTCACATTGATGTCTTGGCCAACAAATTTGCCTGGATTAAATATGCTGTAACACGTCTGGAAAGCAAATGGCGCCAGTTGCGCTCTCTCTTACCACAAGACCGTAATTTACGTCAATTCCGAAACCTATTGTTATGTGACAGCACTAAAATTCGATTATTACTTCATGTTTTTCGTCATCGTAATGTAATATCGATTATATTTTTTATATCTTACCTAGGAAACCAATGATTAACTTCTCATTATTATACAATACTTGGTTAATAATTTGCATTATTAAAATTATGATTTACACCAAGTTGTTTCATTAGTATTGTTGGCAAATGGGTTTATAAATAGCTGATATCTTCCAGTGGGAATGATACTCTAAATTTATACACCTTATCTTGAACCACAAAAGTAGGGGGTGTAGTACGTCTCTTTGGCTGGCACCTTTACTTTGCGTTGGCGGGCTACGCCTAAAGAGACTTGCGATCATGCAGTCGGACTTAGTCGACGGCTTGTGTGTTCGACAAGCAGCAAATTTTTTGCAGTAAAATGTTGCTCAGTGTTGAGTGGAAACATCAGTTTGATGCATTTGAAAGAGTAAGTACACTACTCGCCATTAAAATTGCTACACCACGAAGATGACGTGCTACAGACGCGAAATTTAACAGACTGGAAGAAGATGCTGTGATATGCAAATGATTAGCTTTTCAGAGCATTCACACTAGGTTGGAGCCGGTGGCGACACCTTAACGTGCTGACATGACGAAAGTTTCCAACCGATTTCTCATACACAAACAGTAGTTGACCGGCGTTGCCTGGTGAAACGTTGTTGTGATGCCTCGTGTAAGGAGGAGAATTGGGTACCATCACGTTTCCAACTTTGATAAGGGTCGGATTGTAGCCTATCGTGATTGCGGTTTATCGTATCGCGAAATTGCTGCTCGCGTTGGTCGAGATCCAATGACTGTTAGCAGAATATGGAATCGGTGGGTTCCGGAGGGTAATACGGAACGCCGTGCTGGATCCCATCGGCCTCGTATCACTAGCAGTCGAGATGACAAGCATCCGCATGGCTGTAACGGATCGTGCAGCCACGTCTCAATCCCTGAGTCAACAGATCGGGACATTTGCAAGACAACAACCATCTGCATGAACAGTTCGACGACGTTTGCAGCAGCATGGACTATCAGCTCGGTGACCGTGGCAGCGGTTACCCTTGACGCTGCATCACAGACAGGAGCGCCTGCGATGGTGTACTCAACGGCGAACCTGGGTGCACGAATGGCAAAAGTTATTTTTTCGGATGAATCCAGGTTCTGTTTACAGCATCATGATGGTCTCGATCGTGTTTGGCGACATCGCGGTGAACGCACATTGGAAGCGTGTATTCGTCATCGCCATACTGGTGTATGACCCGACGTGATGGTATAGCGTGGCATTGCTTACACATCTCAGTCACCTCTTGCTCGCATTGACGGCACTTTGAACAGTGGACGTTACATTTCAGATGTTTTACGATCCGTGGCTCTACCCTTCATTCGATCCCTGCGAAACCCTACATTTCAACAGGATAATGCACGACCGCATGTTGCAGGTCCTGTACGGGCCTTTCTGGATACAGAAAATGTGCGACTGCTGCCCTGGCCAGCACATTCTGCAGACCTCTCACAAACTGAAAACGTCTGGTCAATGGTGTCCGAGCAACTGGCTCGTCACAATACGCCAGTCACTACTATTGATGAACTTTGGTATCGTGTTGAAGCTGCATGGGCAGCTGTACCTGTACACGCCATCCAAGCTCTGTTTGACTCAATGCCCAGGCGTATCAAGGCCGTTATTACGGTCAGAGGTGGTTGTTCTGGGTCGGCCAACTGATTTCTCAGTATCTTTGCAGCCAAACTGCGTGAAAATGTAATCACATGTTGGTGCTAGTATAATATACTTGTACAATGAATACCCATTTATCTTCTGCATTTCTTCTTGGTGTAGCAATTATAGTGGCCAGTACTGTAATTTTGTCAGATGTAATTTCTTTCTCTTCAAGGATAAGTCAGTGTTGATGTTGTTCTGATCACACCTTGAGCAAGCTTTGTCGTCAAAAATGCCATATGGCGAGTCTTGGCTACATCAGTACTATGAGACATGAAAAGACGTTAAAAAAAAAGAAAGAAAAAAAAACTTACGCACCACGAAGGAACTTTCGAAATGGGTCGAAGAGCAATACATGTGATGTACATGTGCAGACAAACGAAGGATTACAGTTTTATAACAATTGGAGGACTTATCCGATAAGTTATTCGGCTTAGAATTGATTGACAGAGATGTTGGAGGCTCTCCTGAGAGATATTGTGCCAAATTCTGTCGACTCGGTGCGTTAGATCGTCAAAAGCCCGATCTAGTTTGAGAACCCTACCCATAATGCTCCAAACGTTCTTAATTAGGTAGAGATCCGTCGATCTTGCTGGCGAAGAAAGTCTGGTAAGCGCGAAGACAGGCAGGAGAAACGCTTGCAGTTTCCGGGCAGGCGTTAGCTTGGTGAAATGTAAGCCTAGGATGGCTTGCCCTGAAAGGCAGTGGGAGGAGGTGTAGAATATCACGGACGTACCACTGTGTTGTAAGGCTGCCGCGGATGACACCCAATGGCCTCCAGCTACGAAAATAAATGGCACTCCCGACCATCATTTCTGGGTGTCGGGCCGTATGGCGGGCGACATCCAGGTTGGTATCCCACCACCCTCCGGAGCGTCTCAACACACGTCTTCGCTGGTTACCAGGGCTCATTTCGAAGACGATTATACTGCAGTCAATCAGATTCCAGGCCGAAGACATGTCACGAATGCATGGTATGCAAGGTGCTCCCATGCTGCTCATACGGCTGGCAAGGATTTGTTGTGGTAGTACGCTCGACTACTCCATCAGCCCGTATGTCAACTGATGGATGGTTGTT
Source organism: Schistocerca piceifrons (assembly GCF_021461385.2). Classification (NCBI taxonomy): domain Eukaryota; kingdom Metazoa; phylum Arthropoda; class Insecta; order Orthoptera; family Acrididae; genus Schistocerca; species Schistocerca piceifrons. The sequence goes on along the minus strand of NC_060145.1, from coordinate 149,934,428 downwards.
CGTGTAAGTGGACTTGCTGCAATACATCACTCATTTCACGAGTGCTAGTTGGGATTTAATTCTGGGACGTGCGCAGGCCAGGCAGTTCGCCGAACATCCTCTCGTTCCCCGAAATCCACCATTTCCGTTGTTCCATGCCTTTGCGCATTGTCATTCATGATAATGAAGTCAGGGTCGAAAGCTGAAATGCGGATGGGGTAAGGTGTTGCAATAACGGCGAGCTGTGTTCAAAGATTTGGAGGTCGGTAACCCCATACAAACATTATGACTCTCGACACCGTAACACCTACACCACAAAAACGATCGCATTCGACATTGTTCCTGGACGCATTACCTGTCCCACTTCTCCCCCCATGACGTACGTCCAGAATCACTACTCAGACTGAACCTGCTCCCATCCGAGAAGAGCAAGTGACCCCACACCTCGTTGGTACGGTTCTTAAGGTCTTCGCGCTACTGCAAACGGTGCTGTCGATGTGCTGGTCTCAGCAAAATAAAACATACTGGTAGTCGGCAAAGAGACCACCCCACGCAGTCGCCGTGCCACTGTGCAGCGTGAGAATGCGTGCCTTGAATGTGATTGCAGTTGTACCCTTTGTCTGACGTGGGTGCTTCCTTGCCTGTTGCACAATGCAGCGGCCATCTGCTACCAGCTCCTCTTCTACGGGCAGCAGTACCTGTAGTTCGCAATGCTCACAATGCTGTCAGCAACATCGAACTCCTGGACTACACTGGTCACAATTCGTCCTTCTTCCAGTATTCCGATGATTCTTCCCCGAGTGAAGTCATCCAGATATTTTTCTGGGATATGTTGTGACGAAGAACACTACCACAGTGCACCGTAACTCCTCACCGCTTAACACACACTTTTCTTGTTTCTATAACTGCCTCACATTCGTGGCCAGCGACATTTGGTGCTATAGTCATGCGACTTCACGCCATGTGACGTCAGTCTTCTTGTGCACAACCGGGAGCGCTATGGTAACATGCTCTCGTCATTTTCATTCATTTTCATGGAGTTTTTAGTATGTTACGTTACTTTATCTGTCTTGTCCCTAGATTCTGCAAAGTAGTACAATTACTTTAATTGCCGCTTTGCCAAAGTTTATGCTTAATTCAAACGTTAAGATTAACGGAAAAGAAGAAGGTTCAAAATTGATATTATTTTTCTCTGAATAAGTATGGTAACGTATCTTGGAAAAGTAGAAAAATATTTTTTTCTTGCTTACTTAAGTCAGCTTATAAAATTTCAAGATAGTTTGCGTTAACAATTTAGCAAGCAAATATAGTTTTGTCAACTCAGGACTAGCAACTGATGCCGCAGCTAGTAGTATGTTTCTTCCACATGAAAAAATCACAGGGTAAGGTTGTACTGATTCTCGTCCCAGCATTGAGTACAAGCACTCTGGTTTAGTGGGCGGTTAAGTCATTTGAATTTGATGTGTGTGTATGAAGTGTTAGGAGGACAGGAGCCAACCTAACATCTGTCACACGAGTGCCATAATAATAATTCAGTCAATTTTAAGTCAAAGTAAACCATTTTTTTCAAATCTAATGTTATCAAAACTTTCAGTACAGTGTCCAGATGCTACAATATTAACTCCTACCCGCTGCGGAACTAACGCACGTTTAGAATTACGTAACTGTAACTAAATAATGTGACTGTCATGGTATCTGCGATATCCGGAAATTAAAATCTCATTCAAAACAGCAAAGGACTGTGTTATACTGTACGTAGACATCTAGTGCTACCTAGGTCTGGAAACCTGCCAATGACTTGTCGAATCCATGCCATACGAAATCGTCATTGTATTGTGTTACAGAAATGGACCAACACTATATAAAGATGTGGCCATTATAAGTAACCTCATCAGAGTTCGAGCAATGAAAACGTAAACCTTAGCGGAATATCGTTGTGGGCCATCAATGAATCAGATTCTTGCAATATGAAGATAATTTATAGCGTGGTAGTGTGTTTGTTATAGCATTCATTTGTTTTTAAGTTTCTTTAATCACATAATATTTCTCAGGTGCGACTACGTCATCAGTGCATGATGAGAAATCGGGTGAATTTTGTCAACTCTAACGCTGCCCGTTTCGCTATTGAATGCATATCGGAAACTGTTGTCCAACACCACAACCCCTGAAGCGTAATCTACCCTTTTACCACCGCTAGTGTTCGGTTTTGACCTACATCGAGCTGAAGTTAGCCAGTACTTCAGTGGTCTTCCACAGAGGCCGCTACCGGAGGTTGCACTACTTCGAGCATCTCCGACACGTGTTCTAATGAGGCAAGGGGATGACATCACTCTGGCTGTGAGGCGAGTGGACGGTGCTCTGGTTGAGAAGCCAATGGACGGATGTGGGACATCACTCACTGGCCACAACCAATAGCGCGGGTTCCAAGTATTAACCCACGCAGTTATTTAACTCATGCCCCATCGAGTCAACAGCAGGTCTCGCCTTGTCTTCAGTCGGCAGTCTACCGTCTTCACCAGGAGTCTTCTGTCTACAGGTATAGCTGCCGCTGCAGCCACGACTGCTCCGAGACGTCCGTAATGGATTCAGATCTGGACAATGCTTACTTCTGGAGAATGACTGTTTCGTGTACTGGACGTACAACGGAATACTTGAATAACGATAACAAAACCAGCGGGTGTATTTGAATCCACCTCGTTTATTTTTTTTTTAAACATGCTACTAGTTTCGACACCAAATGGTGTGATCTTTAGGCCCCTTCACGAGGAAACACACATAACATGATAGAAGAGTGTGAGAGCACAGACAACATAAGTCATAATTTATGACTTAAAAGGGATAAATCACATAATAAAATTTCATAATAAAAACAGGATATTGTCATCCTTGAAAGGGAATGGTCCGATGCGGTTTGTCGAAACGTACCCTGCAATTTCTCATATAGGAAGAAAGCATGCCAAAAGAAGTGCACTGTCAAAAATATAGGAGCTTAGATACACTGCAAGTATTTTTTTAAAAAAATTGTAGGAAGCTTGTAGCGTTAGATTATACATTCATTCCCCCCTCGCACGCGAATCGTCGAACAAGCAGCAATGACACGAGAACGTAGAGGGGCCTAGCGTAAGTCCGAAGTGGAATCACGCCTATTTTAAGAACATAAACCATACCAAATCATTAATTTTTTGAGTAACTTGAAGTTCATATTGCCAGCTAAACCTGTACAGATGTGATTGTTACACAAGTGACTAGCAGATGAAACGAAAACATGGCGTTATATGGGGTTATATTGTATTACAGATGACTTCTATCAGTCAGCTACAAGTTGATATTTTCTTTAGACAGAATTGAGATGGAGTAATAAATTGTCGTGGGCCTTGATTTGCATAGGGCGCTACATTTCAGATGTTGCCAACTGACAATACACAAATGACACAAGTTTAACAAAACTGTTCCGCCAATAAAACTGAAATGATAAAGAGCTATCGAAAATTATATTATCCGGCAATTGCCGAAGTGGCCGTGCGGTTCTAGGCGCTGCTGTCTGGAACCGCGAGACCGCTACGGTCGCAGGTTCGAATCGTGCCTCGGGCATGGATGTGTGTTATTAGGTTAGTTAGGTTTAACTAGTTCTAAGTTCTAGGGGACTAATGACCTCAAAAGTTGAGTCCCATACTGCGCACAGCCATTTGAACCATTATCCGGCACTTATCTGAAAATGCCTTACATCGACAAAAATTTCTTTGTAGAGAAGCAGAATCACAATACTATTTATGCGTGGAATGCAAATTATAGAAACAGTATATTCATCAGCCTCCTAAAGGCAGTGGTGTAGTTACATCCAGACCAAGAATACTACAAAAGCAATGAACTATATTCTGCAACTGGTGAGAAAACGTTTTGGACGTAATATTCAAAATTATTGACTCCAATTTTCCAGATTTTGCAACGTCGAATACATGATATTTTCCAACCAAACAGCCCTTTTCTTGATATTTGTTCCTAATTTGCCCTCAGGTTCCTGAAGATTTGATATAAAGATTCGGTAACAGTAATTTGCTGACACTTATCGTTAACATTGTTGCATACGAATGATTAATATCATTCGTAGACGCAATGTGATTCTAACTTTTTTCACTCGAAGTAATAAAGGTCTAGCACCAAATTGACTTAATATCTTTACAAACTACATCTGGGGGGATAACAAGAAGTTTTGTCTCCACGTCCACTACAAATATCTATATAGTATTACATATTAATGACGTGTCCTGTACTTACACGGTTACTTGTAGTACACTTCGTACTTCCCCACATAATTTAATGAGTACGTTTCACGAGGTCGAAGAAACATGGAAATCAGTAACGTTCATATCACTAGCAATTCAGAGGGCTCAGCCTTGTAGATTTCCTTCGGTAATGGTGCACTGACTCAGACAGGCAGTTCAAATACTTTCGAATAGTTTATCTTTCACACTTCTGTGGGTTTCATTTTGGCGCATACTTCGTGCTTAGTGTAAATGTTTTGCTCCCTTCACGCAGCTCACGTTCAGATTTTAAGAAACGAAGCCGGCTTTGGAGACTGGTTCACTTTAAGCATCTTCTCCCTCGAGTGATTGTAAAAAAATGGACGAAAAAGAATTTCGTGTGGTGATTAAACATTACTTCATGAAACGCAAAACGCCTCAGGAGACTAAAGAGAAGCTTGATAAACATTACGGTGACTCTGCACCTTCGATTAGAACAGTTTATAAGTGGTTTCAAAATTTTCGGAGTGGTCATATGGGCCCAAGTGGTCCTGAACGTTCTGGACGCCTAGTGGAGGTTACGACTCCAAAAATCATTGATAAAATCCATGATATGGTGATGGATGACAGAAGAGTTGAAGTGCGTGAGATTGCTAGTGCTATGTGCATCTCGAATGAACGGGTACATACACTCCTGGAAATGGAAAAAAGAACACATTGACACCGGTGTGTCAGACCCACCATACTTGCTCCGGACACTGCGAGAGGGCTGTACAAGCAATGATCACACGCACGGCACAGCGGACACACCAGGAACCGCGGTGTTGGCCGTCGAATGGCGCTAGCTGCGCAGCATTTGTGCACCGCCGCCGTCAGTGTCAGCCAGTTTGCCGTGGCATACGGAGCTCCATCGCAGTCTTTAACACTGGTAGCATGCCGCGACAGCGTGGACGTGAACCGTATGTGCAGTTGACGGACTTTGAGCGAGGGCGTATAGTGGGCATGCGGGAGGCCGGGTGGACGTACCGCCGAATTGCTCAACACGTGGGGCGTGAGGTCTCCACAGTACATCGATGTTGTCGCCAGTGGTCGGCGGAAGGTGCACGTGCCCGTCGACCTGGGACCGGACCGCAGCGACGCACGGATGCACGCCGAGACCGTAGGATCCTACGCAGTGCCGTAGGGGACCGCACCGCCACTTCCCAGCAAATTAGGGACACTGTTGCTCCTGGGGTATCGGCGAGGACCATTCGCAACCGTCTCCATGAAGCTGGGCTACGGTCCCGCACACCGTTAGGCCGTCTTCCGCTCACGCCCCAACATCGTGCAGCCCGCCTCCAGTGGTGTCGCGACAGGCGTGAATGGAGGGACGAATAGAGACGTGTCGTCTTCAGCGATGATGGTCGCTTCTGCCTTGGTGCCAATGATGGTCGTATGCGTGTTTGGCGCCGTGCAGGTGAGCGCCACAATCAGGACTGCATACGACCGAGGCACACAGGGCCAACACCCGGCATCATGGTGTGGGGAGCGATCTTCTACACTGCCCGTACACCACTGGTGATCGTCAAGGGGACACTGAATAGTGCACGGTACATCCAAACCGTCATCGAACCCATCGTTCTACCATTCCTAGACCGGCAAGGGAACTTGCTGTTCCAACAGGACAATGCACGTCCGCATGTATCCCGTGCCACCCAACGTGCTCTAGAAGGTGTAAGTCAACTACCCTGGCCAGCAAGATCTCCGGATCTGTCCCCCATTGAGCATGTTTGGGACTGGATGAAGCGTCGTCTCACGCGGTCTGCACGTCCAGCACGAACGCTGGTCCAACTGAGGCGCCAGGTGGAAATGGCATGGCAAGCCGTTCCACAGGACTACATCCAGCATCTCTACGATCGTCTCCATGGGAGAATAGCAGCCTGCATTGCTGCGAAAGGTGGATATACACTGTACTAGTGCCGATATTGTGCATGCTCTGTTGCCTGTGCCTATGTGCCTGTGGTTCTGTCAGTGTGATCATGTGATGTATCTGACCCCAGGAATGTGTCAATAAAGTTTCCCCTTCCTGGGACAATGAATTCACGGTGTTCTTATTTCAATTTCCAGGAGTGTAATATATTGCATAAACATTTGGACATTGAAAGCTATCCGCAAGATGCTCACGCTTGACCAAAAACTGAATCGTGTGAAGTGTTGCAAAGATGGTTTGCAGCTGTTTAGGAAGAATCCACAGGACTTTAAGTGTCGTTTCATCCCTGTGGATGAAACATGGATACATTACTATACTCCTGAGACCAAAGAACAATCTAAACAATGGGTTATCAAGGGAGATTCTGTACCAAAAAAGGGGAAGACCATTCCTTCGGCCGGAAAGGTTATGGCGACTGTCTTTTGGGATTCGCAAGGGATAATCCTCATCGACTATCTGGACAAGGGTAGAACTATTACCGGTGCGTATTATTCATCGTTATTGGACTGTTTGAAAACCGAGCTGCAAGAAAAACGTGGGCTATTGGACCACAGAAAAGTCCTTTTCCATCACGACAATGCACAATCGCATACCTCAGCAGTTGTGGTCCCAGAATTAATGGATATAGGATTCCAACTCGTTTGACATCCCCCCTATTCTCTAGACTTGATTCCCTCGGACTACTATTTATTACAGGAATGGCTGGCGGGACAAGGATTTTATTGAAACTAGGAGGTGATTGCAGCAACTAATAGCTATTTTGCAGACTTGGACAGTTCCTATTATTCGGAAGGGATCAAAAAATTAGAACAGCATTGGACGAAGTCTGTAAGTCTAAAAGGAGACTATGTCGAAAAATAAAAATGTTTACCCCAAACACGTAAGTAGTTTTTATTTTTGCACGAACATTTCAAGCGCCCCTCGTATTCCCTGTTTCTTCTAACGTTTTCTCAATATCTAACGAAATGTCACATCACTCGAGTGAATGTCCAAGATATTAAATGAAAAGAACACGTATGTAGGTCCCTAGGAGAAGTTGGTGATTTCGTCTGCATATTCTTTAGATTTGTGTTGTTCATCCTACACATTTGCAAAGCTGTAAAAATTAATTGGATTCCACATTACGTGAAACTCAGGGACATGCACAAAGACAAATGCTATAAGGAAGGATGTGCGAAGAAATCGCAAAAAAGATTAACTCAATTTTATGTCTATTGTCCACCCTTAGTGATACCGCAAAAGGCAACTACTGATTATTATGGACGTTAAATGAGTTCGAGCGAATAGCAACAGTGAACCACTGTGTCAGAGAAACTGAAATTCGCTTAGGAAATTACGATCGCATTGTTCCGCGTTATCTGTTTACCGTTCTGCATGCAGTGAAGGCTATGTACCTGTCCGTTTTGGAAAAATTTGGAAATTTGTGGTAAGTTCCGTAAGTTTACGCACTACTTGGTCTAACAAACTAACTTATGCTAAGGACAGCACACACACCCATGCCCGAGGGAGGACTCGAACCTCCGACGGGTGGGAGCCGCGTGAGCCGTAACAAGTCGCATAAGACGGCGCGGATAGCCCGCGCGGCTGCCCGTGTTGTTCATGCACCATATGATACAGCTACAGTGGGCTGGAACACTTCTCCACCCACATGACGAGCCAAGAATATGTCAAGTTTCAACATTAAAAGAAAAAAAAAGCTTGTAACGTGTTTTAGAAAGAAACACTTTGACATTGTATTCCTTTCAGTGTACTCTTCCTGCATAAAAAAAATTCTGAACAGGTGTCAACATGTCGGACTGGACAGTTCCCACGTCAATGGCCACAAGCAATCGCGCGAATTCTCAGTATTAATCCACACAGCTATTTAACTCGTGCCCCGGCGAGTTAACAGCAGGTATTGCCTTATCTGAATGGGCCGTCTACAATCTTCTTCAGTACTCTTCTGTGTACGAGTATAGCAGCCGTGACAGTCACAACTGGTCCTAGACAGATTTAAACTAATATTGTACCTGAAATGGAAGTTGTGGTTTTGTATTGTTCTAATCAAAGGGGGTTTATTCGGATTGTATTAGTCATTTGGTAGCTGTGTTGTAAAAAAACTGCCATCGAACAGAACCCCGAAATACAGTCAGTCAACTCACGCATATCCGTAAAATATTTAAACAGGATTCTCTACCTGTGTAGTCTTCACTCAATATCATTACGGCATACTAAGGCCAACTAGTAAATAGTGCAGACGTCACTTCCCTTTCCCGGGTTTATGTAGAAAAGTGAGAGACGGGACAGAAACAAGCAGGCCACAGCGTTTAAAGCCCTCCACATTTTGAAGTAACCGCTAATAGCATTGGCCTGGGCTTGTGACTCTCTCATTAAATTCTGTTGTGATTCGCTCGCGGCGTCATTTCGCACGGTGGCGTCTGCCGCTTCATATTTCAGCCTCGATTTATTGCACAGTTTGTGGTTTCATCAAGTTGACTAAACGTTTTTCCTGCCCCTCTACCCGGAATTTGGATGTCTGTTAATTTGTCCGTACACCCAATACACTCGTTCAAAGTCAATCGTCTCCTCTGGCTGCGGAAGCGATGCTGCCGTTTTTCCAAATTTTTTAAACCGTTAATACTTATATTTCAATTAACATAATTGTGGGTACACGGTAAAACATTCCACACTATTATTTTTGTACGAGCTAGGTTTTCCGTAAAGGTAACGCTATTATTGAAAATTGGGTAGTAATTCGAAATACGCTACTAACAATACAAAGCACTAGTAAATCAGCAACAAAGCAGAATCAAGCCCTTATGAGAACAATTTTTTGGGGAAGTTTGTACTGTGTAAACATATGCGTCAGCGCAGTTTTGTTTTTTCTCTCTTAGGAAGGAGTGTTTGCTGGTTTTGTACGTTTTGTACTACTCATTTACTAACAGTTAATGGAAAGCTCAGGCTGACCATTCACTTTTACAGGAACTACTTTCCGCAGGGAAACTGTTAATATGTCCACCTATGTTAGTGGACTTTTCCTAAAATTGCTAAATAGTCAAAAAGTCCAAAAATCTCTAAAGTTTTAGGCAATAGATAAGTCACTCGACCACACAACGCTGATGAAATATTCTTTGATTACCTGCTTTCACAGGTGATGATGTTTCAGATAATGGTAGACTGACCATTTCAATGGCTCTGCGTTAGCGTCAACATACTAATGAACTTTTCCATCATTACTCGAATACGTAAGGCAGGGGTAAAATGACTAAGCCGTAAAAATTTGCTTCAGATTGTGTGTCAAACGTGCAAAGTATTACATATCTGAAATTTCGTTAACGCAGAGCATTAAAGAGGTGGGTAACCGTATACAGTTTTTCAGGAGGAACTAATAACACTTTTCACCAGAATACGAAGTTATGAGTTCAACAGAGACACCGACAACAACGATGAAAATGTTTTGTACGAAATGAGTCGACGCCTATGGTTTTCTGAAAAGAAGGTGTTATCTGCAGTTACGTTCCACTTCGTATCTACCTAGGTTGTCGTAGTTACGAAAAAGATACCAGATGAGTGAAAATCCTAAGTTGATTTTATGTTCGTAAAGAGAAAATTTCCTGTCTCCTCCTAATTACAGTTCAAATGGTTCAAATGGCTCTGAGCACTATGGGACTTAACTTCTGAGGTCATCAGTCCCCTAGAACTTAGAACTGCTTAAACCTAACTAACCTAAGGTCACCTCACACATCCATGCCCGACGCAGGATTCGAACCTGCGACAGTAGCGGCCGCGCGGTTCCAGACTGTAGCGCCAAGAACCGCTCGGCCACTCCGCCTAATTACAGACCCATGTAACTGTTACTAGCAGTGGAGCTTCGGCTGAAAAGGTAAATTTGAAGTACTTGAGGTCTTTGCATTCAGCAGGAATAATATTATGTCTTTACAACACTGTAACGATCAGTTCATTTAGTAACCATGTGTCTCTTAACATTAATTGATAGATTATGCCTACCATTCTACAATTCTGATAGATGACTAATGAACGTTGTAGTTACGATGCCATTTGATTTTCTATCGGTGGACGTAAGTGTAAAGGAACCCCTCTGACGAGATTTTATTACTATCATAACTGTCCAGTCACATCAATGGAGCACCTGTCAAAACCTGAATAACCCACCTTTTGCAGCGTAGACCGCCGAGAGACGCGCAGGAAGTCAATGAGGGTCTACAACAGCAGGCCGTGCTGGGGCATGAGTACCAAAGAGCTCAGTCTCACTTCACATTTTCCCCATCACCACTGGTGCGACGAGAGGAAGAGGGGAAAACTGCAAATGCACTAAACGGATGTCCAGCCGCACTGCATACTACTTGGTATTATATTTCACATTTCTCAACAACATAAGTCACAAGAAAGTAATTTTACAGAATTATTTAATTATTTCTTGCTCGGTGAAAAAGTAACATAATTTTTTGACGGGTACAAACTGACAGCATAAGGACAGACGCAGAGAGTTTCACAACTCTTTTGTCTTTGTTTGCTTTAACAATTTGGATGGGGCCCGCCTTTAGCAAAACACAATTTTCTGTTATATTCCAATCATATTTCACACCAATTGCAGTATCATCAGTGGACTTTTATTTTATGGCTGTTAAACATAAGGAATGCCTTTTACTGTTTGTACACACGTAAATATTAGTTTTTATAATTGTAATTACATTTTTTGAAGAACACATTAGTTTATGTATTCTTAACTCTCTACCACATAGTGTGGTTTTCCTGATGTCTTACGTTTTTTTATAGTGCCTTTAGTGCCTATAAAAACGTAATACCTCAGGAAAACCACATCTTTTGGTAAAAAGGTATGAATACATAATTTGATGTGTTCTTCAAAAAATTGTAATTACGATTTTAAAAACTAATATTTACATGTGTACAAACAGTACAAACACCACTCATGTTTAACAGTCACAAAATAAAATCCCACTTATGATGCTGCAACCGTAGTGAAACATGTTTGGGATACATAACAAAACTGTGTTTTGCTAAAGGCGGACCCCATCCAAAAACATATGTATTGTGACTTACTTAGTTTTCTAAACGAAAAAAAGATCTTTCACATAAATATGTCGGTCGGAATATTGTAGTGCTTTTGCAACTTTATTACGGATACTTGGAAATCTTACCTGAGGAAAGTAATATAGACGTCCTGGACAGTTTTAACGTGAAAAGATTTGTCATTAAAACTGGAATTACCTTGCAGGTCACTTAGTTACATATTCACGTTCACGGGGTGCACTTTCGACGGAAACGGCGGACGATCTAGAAAACAGTTCGGGAAAGGTATAACGTAGACAGTGTCCTCTAAATCTTTATAAAACTATCATTTTAATTCTGTCAAGCCCACGATGAATTCTTCCAATGCCGCGTTTTCTTTAATGCCAGTGAGATTAAGGAACTGGACTGTTTTTATCACAATGTGTACTGTCTACAGGTCGATTTTGTTTTTAAATATGTCTCTTTTAAATCAGAAAGAAGTGGCTTTGCAGTGCCTTACTGTGCATAGTGTGTCAAGATCACTTAAAACCCGATGTCTGCAGTCCATTTCATATGATCTAATTTTCGCTCCTGCACTCCTTTTTCATTCATTAATTCTACATTAGCGAGTCTTAAATTGAAAAATCGATCCATGCAAGGCTCTAGACTCAACCAACGTACCTTGCAGTAACATACGATGTCTCAATATTCTTTGTTCCGCTCTACTAAAAACGGTTGCAACTGCCAATCGAATAATGTATGCGACCTCAGAAATTTTACTATTCGTACTGCCAATGCTTTTTGATGTACAGAACAATGAATCGCGTCAATCGATAGTCGTATTTCTTTGATCTTTCATTATCACATAAATCTTTAAATTATTTTAACATGATAATGTAATGTCGTTTCATAGAAAATATGCAGTACCTGTCGCTTATGCAAATTAAGTATTTTCATACCTCCTTTCTGTCATTCCAACTCATTTTAAAGGATTGCGAAGATAGATCGCTAGCCTGCCTCTTTTTGCTCGAACAGCCACTGGACGTGTGGACGTCCTTCATGACACGAACAAATGTTGAAGCTCAAACAGCACCGACAGTATGATTCTGGCAAACTTAGAGAGTTGAGCCAACCAAAAACTGCCGCAGCGCAGTGCTAAATGAGATGTCACGCTGTTCCGTGTACTTCCACGAAGGAGCGAGTGGGAGGCAAGGCTTTGGACTGGATGTGGGTCGCACACGCTGCACGAGCCAAATCTGGCACTCCGCGACAGGTCCTGTTCTACACGGCACCGACGGGATACGGAGCCACGCTGACGCCAGCTCTGTGGCCATCTGCGCAAGATTTTTCATTTGAGGCTCCAGGGTGCCAACAACCCGATCTAGGTGGTCCCACATATTCTTGACTGAGGTTAAATTCTGGAAATTTAGTGGCCGGGGGCGTACGATAAACTTATCCTGGTGCTCTTCGAAGCTGTTTGATGTGTACTATTTTCCTGCTGGTAGATGCCATCTTGTCGAAGACCAACAAACTGCACGTTGAAATGGACGTGTTCCCCAAGGATACATGCATACTTCTGTTGATCGACTGTGACTTCCAGAATGACGAGATCACACGATGAATTCCACAAAAACATTCCTCAGACGATCATGCCCCCTCCTCCAGCCTCGACTCTTCCGACAATCCGATATACCATAAAATGTAATTCATGTGAAAAGGCCACCTGTCGCCAGAGTGGATGTCCATTTGGGGTATTTGGCGTGCAACTTGCGACCTTCTTCGCCGATGAACCACCGTCAGCACTGGTACATGGGCCAAGCGCCTGATGCAGAGGCCCATGCGCAGCATTGTTCCCTAAAGGGTCGTTAAGGAGAAACTGTTGGTAGCCCCTTTGTTCTTTTGGGCAGTCAGTTGCTCAACAGTTGGAGGTCTATTTGCCTGTACTCATCTAAACAGCTGTTGGTCATCTCTGTCCTCTAGGGCTTGTAGTACACCACAATTGCCTCCGCGCTGATGTTGGATAGCACCATTTCACCATGTACAGCACACTATAACCACAGGTGCAAGGGAACTGTTAACAAATCAAATGGTTCAAATGGCTCTGAACACTATGGGACTCAACATCTGAGGTAATCAGTCCCCTAGAACTTAGAACTACTTAAACCTAACTAAACTAAGGACATCACACACATCCATGCCCGAGGTAGGATTCGAACCTCCGACCGTAGCGGTCGCGCGGTTCCATACTGAAGCGCCTAGAACCGCTCAGCCACACTGGCCGGCAACTGTTAACAGACCTAGCCGTTTTGATGAAGCTGCCATCCGTGGAGGAAAGGCAATGATAATGCCCTCTTGGAAGTCAGATAGTTCGCTTCGTTCCTTCACTACGCCAACGACTGCACCATTTACTGTGTCTCCCCAACACGGTTTGAATTCCTCCACTGCTAGTGTTGCCATCTGTGTGTGAATATTGCATGTGGGCATCAAAGATAGGAGGTGATCACACTAATATGACTCGATCGTCTATGACTTTGGACGGTTCCCCGCGATACTCGTGTTGACACACCCCCTTAAACTCATCAGGACATTTCAGTACAATGCTCCTGTGACAGTTTGCCCTTACGAGTATAATCTATTGGCACCACACCATGGCAGTACCAAAAAAACATTCATTAGCACTTTTCGCAATAATGATTGTGTCATCACGTTTTTGGCGGTGATAAATGTAGGTGTTTCCAGTGTTTGGTTCTCTCCTTCGATTGTGGCCACAGTGACACTGCCAGCACTCTACTGGGATGTACACGGCTAAGCAAATCATGTGAATTAGCCTGAGACAGTTGCAATACTCGCGCTGCTGCCTCGGTTAGGTGTACTTTTTGGATGGATGTGATAAGTCGAACAACTCAGATCGCGGAGACATTCGCCATGGTCCCACTCGCACGCAAAATGGATGAGACTAATCCATCATTGATTTTCACTTTTTCCACTATCAACTCGACTGTGGTATGCCGGACTTCGAGCGACAGAGCTTCCACTTGTCCTCCAATTGGCAGTTCTTCGTCAGTCAGACTTACCTAACAACATTGGAAGTCTTTGTGCCACCTTCTCCTGTGTCATAAGCTGATAAATTGTTGCCGTACATTTCCACCTTATCAACATCGATTTAACAGGGTAGTTCCCTTCAAATGCTGAGGGCAAATTACTTCACTTTATCGATCTCTTGCGCGATTTGGTTTTGGTACCTCTAGCAGAGTACTACGGTACTGTGGCGTGGTTAGTCCATTGTCTACCAGCACTCCACGTATGTATCTCTAATTAGGCAACTTTACGTCTTTCAAAGCGATAAATGAAACACGATGCCACATCACAATTTTCAGTAACATGATTCTTAGAAAAAGATTTATTACCGAGCATTTCTGTGGTTCGTACTATAAAGTACTATGTTCTCCCTGTATAGTGCCTAAGGTCTACCTGCAGACGTGCCGAGAGGAGAGGTTAAGAGCTAGGGTGCTCTGAGTCTGACGGGAACGGTTGACGGGCAATTTTCAGTAGTAAGTCCCTGTTGCACACCTCAGATATGCTCCTGCTGAGGAGTAATTGAACTTCGTTATCGCTGTGTTGACAGTGCACATTCCTCTGGTGCTTTCTCGTTTACTGGAGTTTAAGTATTTTATCGGAGGTCGTGTTCATAAATACATGATTGAAAGAGCTAAGACTCACCAGCTCGTCTTTGGAAAGAAAACTGAGTAACCAGAATGGCAGCCGAAACTTCACCTCGTGTGGTACAGGCAAGTGAATCTAAATACAGTTACACTGAACACGCAAATTTTTGTCAATTGTCTTTGCGATAACCATAACTTCCACAAAGGGTGCCAGTCAATTCAGATGATCATCAAGTCACTATTTTGAAAGCAGTTATATCTTCCAGTCCACTTTTTTGCGTTTCATG
Organism: Schistocerca piceifrons; assembly: GCF_021461385.2. NCBI lineage: Eukaryota > Metazoa > Arthropoda > Insecta > Orthoptera > Acrididae > Schistocerca > Schistocerca piceifrons. The sequence continues at coordinate 149,919,280 of NC_060145.1, read as the reverse complement.
TGAACTACGTTGTTACCTATGTGATTTCAGACTTTCTCGGCGTGTTAAAATAATAAAATGTTCGTGGCTGATCAGCCGAGTGCTGACATCGTCTTGTCGTCACGTTTCAATGAGTTTCGTGTCCACTACCTTCAGGCGAAGAATCTGATCATCCAGACAGATTTTATCTTATGTTATTCGGCAATAAAAATTTTAGTTCGCATGTGAGCCTCCAGTTGCAAGCATACCGAACTAAAAGTGAATAACCCCAGGAGATATCATACTAATGCCCTAAACTTGATAACGGCACCTTACGGTAAGGAAGAGAGCTCAAAAGTTTATTTAGTTATACCTCATATAGTTGAAACCATTCTATGATGATTAGATCGACAGTGTTACCAAACAGTGGGTATGATGATTGTTAGGTTGCTTCCACTTTTCCTAACAGTGTAAAAATTTTTCTATGGCATTAAGATCGGATAATTTAGCGGGCAAAGTGTTCGTCAAACCAGACACGTGTCTGTGGAGCTTTGTGAACAACTTTGTTAAATAAATACTTGAAATTTCGCAGCAGGTATCGATCTTATTGAACTCTTTTAATGAAACAGGCTTATTGTTTGTTGTTGGTGTTGACAGCATACTCAAGATGAAGATGTAAAAGAAACGGCAATATATACTTTCACCGAGAATCTGAAATAAGCACCCTGCCGTGGACACAACGGCCGTTATGTAAATGATAAGGAGCTACAGGTCGCAAACAATTGCGACTCTACGAACCACATTATACAACCGTCCACTGCGCTTATTCATATAGAGTGGCAATTATTGAACTGCATGAAATAAAATCGTCATAACTTCTGAAAGGTTTGCGTACGCACGTTCAAACTGCACAGTTGGCCAGGGTGCATGATGGGAATTAGTATAGTTTGGTTTAGCGACGAAGTCCACTTTCATCTGGATGGGGTCGTCAATGAGCAAAACTGGCGTATTTGTGGGACTGAGAATCCGCATTCCGCGATCAAGAAGTCTCTTCACTCTCAGCGGGTAACTGTGTAGTGTGCAGTGTCCAGTCACTGAGTAATCCTCGATAGTACGGTGAGTACTGAAGGTTTTGGAACTTGATTTCGTCCGCGTTATCGAAAGTGACCGTGATTTCAACATGATGTGGTTCATGCAAGACGGAGCTTGATCCCATCGAAGCAGGAGAGTGTTGGATGTCCTGGAGGAGCAAAGAGGGCACAGCATTCTGGCTCTGTGGTACCCAGAGCCGCTGGCATGGGCCTCGATTGGCCCCCATATTTTCCGGATCTGAACACACGCTGCTTCTTTTCTTGGGGCTATATTAAAGAGATGCTGTACAGCAATAACCCTAAAACCATTGCTGAGCTGAAAACAGCCGTTCAGGAGTTCATCTACAGCATCGATCTTCCTACACTTCAGCGGCTCATGCAGAATATCGCTATGCGTCGGCGTCACATCATCGCCAATGATGACAGGCGTATCGAACATGTCATAACCTAAATCTGAATATCTGTAGAGCCGTTTACGTGTTGAATAAAGTGTGTGCAAGCCGTAGTTTGTAGCTAATTTACATTTTATCATATAGTTCAATAATTGTCACCCTCTACATTCTTCAGGCCACTGAACTGCAGCCGGCCGAAGTGGCCGAGCGGTTCTAGGTGCTTCAGTCTGGAACCGCGAGACCGCTACGGTCGCAGGTTCGAATCTTGCCTCGGGCATGGATGTGTGTCATGTCCTTAGGTTAGTTAGGTTTAAGTAGTTATAAGTTCTAGAGGACTGATGATCTCAGATGTTAAGTCCCATAGTGCTCAGAGCCATTTGAACCATTGGAACTGAACTGCAGCACTATTTGCTGCTGAGACAACGGACTTCCCCGAAGTACTCGACTCCGAGTGCCCATCACATGCACACCCCTTCGCAACATTCAGTTGTAAGTTGTTGAAGATGTACAAGAATTTGTTCACAGTAGCATTCCCTGTCGGGTTTGAGACTGACAGAGTCTAGCGTTCTCTTCTCGGTTCGGTGTCGATTGAGAGCTTCTTACACCCACTGTTCTTAGGCCGTGTTACACTACTGGTAAACAAGCTCGACAGACTAGGTTGATACACCAATAGGTTGACTTCATTCGCGGAGTGGTTATGGGCGCGCCCCGAAATATTATCTCCTGTCTGTCCTCGTGGCACATATGCACGTCAGCCAATCTTAGCGCGTTAATTTCATGCAGCCAACTGTGTCGTACATACCACTTTACCGTCTTGACTTGTATCAGTGGTGGAGAATCGCAAGATGTTCTAGTAGCAGGTACACACTCTATTACACTCAAGGTGCGATCGTTATTGTCTTATTGTTTGCTAATCTTAGTTTTTGGGGCTGTGTGTCACTGAAGACTTCACGTTAGAAGTGTGCTGCCAGTCTGTGTTCAGTAAAGATTGAAAAAATCAATGACGATGAATATTTGCTTCCACTATGGCGAAAGAAAATAAATTAAGGTATGTCGAGGTGTTCCCGACACTGTTTGGTATATCCGTAACAAAACAGAGCAAAAGCTAAAATTATCATTTTTAGTGAACAATCAGCTTGCTTTCTTGGTGTGTTTGAAGCGTTACCTTTGACTTCCTTTTTTTTCCATTAGGGTTGCGTACCTCAGTCGGTAAAAATGAACCCTTACAGGAAATAGGAACACACTGTTGTCAGTCTGTCTGTCTGTTTGTCTTACTCTTTGACTGTGAAAAATCCTTTCTCTCTGAAATGAATAGACGTATTAAGTTGAAATATATGTACACATTATATGGTAAACCGTCACTTGACAGTGTAAAAAAACTGAAGCTTTTAAGTCAATGCAATCAAGGATACTGCCATTTGTCAGATATTTAGATGCCTGCAAACAACCCATCAAATCTTACAGGGTACTTTCCGTTGACCTAGGATTTTGAATTGTATCACACAAAAAGGGTTTTTTTGCCATTTTTTACCTGACTGACTTTCTGCCCGCCTGTCAAGATCCCATTTTCTCATGAACAGATTGACATATGAAGCTGAAATTTATGTCACAAGCTAAGTTCTACGATCCATTGTCGATACAATGAATGTAAGATTCTAAGTCAATGCGATCAAAAGATGTCACACATTTTGAGCCCCGCTAACTCACTCATCAAAACCTAGACGGTATCTCCAGTTGACATGCAGTCATGGAATTTCGGAAGACAAGTTTTAGTAGTCAACATAAACGGCAAAGTCAGAAAAATGTTCGTTTACTGTTTACCACAGTAAAAATATTACTTTTGCCATTTGTTATCCGAGAATTAGAACAATCTCGAAAGTCTTGAAATTCCCGGGACCGATATTTTGCCACTATGTGGTAACAGGCAAAAACCATCGAGATTCTCGATTCCGGGATGGATGAACTGTCTATATAAATAAATATGTTTGCACAGAAGCCTCAGAGAGCGAGCCCTATTTTCGTCTGGCCGACAGTTTTATGGAATGTTTCTTTGTACTTTATTTTTCAGTTTCCTTTAATTATAATATGAGTGCTTAGCAAGCACACCAATTTTTTCTGTATTCTATTTTGAAATAAGAGCATTGTGGTTAAATCATCTATTTATTTCTCAGACCTTATTAATCGTGATTCAATGCCATTTACCACAATTGCACCACATCTGGGGTAATTTGACATATTTTTTTCTAATACACCATCATATTTAAATGATATTTTCATAATTAAATTAGGCACACAACAACACATGCACCAGAATTAGTCACCAACGCTGTAGGTATGATAGCGAAAATAGAAAATTAAAAGCTGTACCAACTACAGCCAACTGGCACTTGGTGGCGTTGCATTAGAATGTATGCACGATGTACCGGAACTGCACTGACAAACTTTCTGAGAGTGTTCAGGAGTACAATACTTATCAGCTGATCTAGCCGAAATCCCGAGAAAATTCTAGTCCTATGTAACATAACTTAGTCTGTTGTGGCAGTAAAGGAAAGCAAAAGTAGAACCGAAGTTATAAATTTCCCATTTAAGAAATCGTTCGCGCAGGAGAATCGTACAAATAAATCGTCGTATAACCATCTAAGAGACTCCGTTATGGACGACATAGTAATAAGCATCAACCGTGTACAGAAACAGCAGAAAAAGTTGAATGCAAATTAGTCGATAGATCCTGATGGAATCCCAATTTACGTTTATAAGGAGCACTCTACAGCATTCGCCCCTTACCTAGCCTGCATTTATTGTGAAACTCTCGCCCAGCGCAAAGTATCAAGCGACTGGAAGAGGCATAAATGACTCGTGTACATAAGAAGGGCAAAAGAAAGGACGCGCAAAATTACAGACCAAAACCTTTAACATCGGGTCGCTGCAGAATCTTTGAAGATATTCTCAGTTCGAATATAATAAATTTCCTCGTGAGAGAAAATCTTCTGTGCACATATAGGAACGGCTTCGTAGAGAATCGCTTTTGTGAAACTCCGCTTGCCGTTTTCTCACATGATATCTTGTGAGCCGTAGATGAAGGCCGACAGGCGAATTTCATATTCCTAGATTTCCGTAAGGCATGTGACACAGTACCACACTGCTGACCGTTAGTGAAGGCACAAGCATACGGAATAGATTCCAAGGTATGTGAATAGCTTGAAGACTTTTTAATTAACAGAACCCAATATGTTGCCCTCGACGGCGAATATGCGTCAGAGATAAAGGTTTCGTTAGGAGTGTCCCAGTCAAGTATGAAAGGGCTGCTGCTATTTAATAATCTGGTTTACAGGATTTGCAGCAGTCTGTGGCTGGTTGCTCATAATGCTGTTGTGTGTAGCGAGGTGTAATAGTTGGGTGACTGTAGGAGGATACAAAATTATTTAGATACAATTTCTATTTGGTGTGATAGATGGCAGCTAGTTCTAAATGTGGAAAAATGTGAGTTAATGCAGACGTATAGGGGAAAACAAACACATAATGCTCGAATGTATCATTAGTAGTGCGCTGCTTGACAGAGTCACGTCGATTACCTATCTAGGCGATACGTTGCAAAGCAATATACGCTGAAGAGCCAAAGAAACTGCTACACCTGCCTTATATAGTGTAGAGCCCCCCCGCAATATGCAGAAAAGCGGCAAAATGACGTGGCATGGGCTCGACTAATGTATGGAGTAGTGATGGAGGGAACTGACATCATGAATCCTGCAGGGTTGTCCATAAATCCGTAAGAGTAAGAGGGGGAGGAGATGTCTTCTGAACAACACGTTGCAAGGCATCCCAGATGTGCTCAATAATTTTCATGTCTGGGGAGTTTAGTGGCCACTGCAAGTGTTTAACTCAGAAACGTGATCCTGGAGCCATTCTCTAGCAATTGTGGACGTATGATGCGTTGCATTGTCCTACTGGAATTGCCCAAGTCCATAGGAATGGGCAATGTACATGAATGGATGCAGGTGATCAGACAGGATGCTTACGTACGTCTCACCTGTCAGACTCGTATCTACGCGTTTACGGGGTCCCATATCATTCCAACTGCACACGCCCCACACCATTACAGAGCCTCCACCAGCTTGAACAGTCCCCTGCTGACACGCAGGGTCCATCGATTCATGAGACTTTCTCCACCCCTGTGCACGTCCATCCATTCGGTACAATTTGAAACGAGACTCGTCCGACCAGGCAACATGTTTCCAGTCATCAACAGTCCAATGACGATATTGACGAGCCCAGGTGATGCGTAAAGCTCTCTGTCGTGCATTTATCAAGGATACAATAGTGGGGCTTCGGCTAGGGAAGCCCATATCATTGATGTTTCGTTACATTGCTCACTCGCTGACACTTGTTTATGGCCCAACACTGAAATCTGCAGCAATTTGCGGAAAGGTTGCCCTTTTGTTACGTTGAACGATTCTCTTCAGTTGGAGATTTGATGTGTCACCGGATTCAGATACTCACGGTACACTTGTGAAATGATTGTGCAGGAAAATCCCCACTTCATCGCTATCTCGGAGTTGCTGTGTCCCATCGATCGAGCACCAACCGTAACATCACGTTCAAACTCACTAAAAATCTTGATAATCTGCCCTTGAAGCAGCAGTAACCGATACACCAACTGCGCCAGAGATTTGTTGTCTTATATAGGCGTTGCCCTTTTACATATTTCGGTATTTGAATATGCATGCCGATACCAGTTTCTTTGCCACTTCTGTGTACAGAGGAATGTGCATGTAAGGAGAATAGTAATTAATATGAAATCGACTTCATTTTGTTGAGAGTATTTCAGAATAGTGTGAATCATGTGTAGTGGAAACCTGAGGATACTAGTGCGACCCATTGTTGGTTGCTGTTCGAGTGTTTGGAATCCGCATCAGGTCGGCTAAACGGAAGGCATTGAAGTAATTTAGACGGAGGCAGCTAGATTTTTAGCCAATAGATTCGAACAACAAGCAAGTACACCAGTGGCCATTATAACTGCTACACCACGAAGATGACGAGCTGGAGACGCGAAAAGCAACCGACAGGAAGAACATGCTGTGATATGCAAATGATCAGCTTTCCAGAGCATTCACACAAGGTTGGCGCCGGAGGCGACACCTACAACGTGCTGACATGAGGAAAATTTACAACCGATTTCTCAAACAAACAGCAGTTGACCGGCGTTGCCTGGTGAAACGTTGATGTGATGCCTCGTGTAAGGAAGAGAAATGCGTACCATCACGTTTCCGACTTTGATAAAGGTTGGATTGTAGCCTATCGCGATTGCGGTTTGTCGTATCGCGAAATTGCTGCTCGCGTTGGTCCAGATCCAATGACTGTTAGCAGAATATGGAATCGGTGGGTTCAGGAGGGTAATACGGAACACCGTGCTGGATCCCAACGGCCTCGTATCACTAGCAGTCGAGATGACAGGCATCTTTCCGCATGGCTGTAACGGATCGTGCAGCCACGTCTCGATCCCTGAGTCAACAGATGGGGACGTTTGCAAGACAACAACCATCTGCACGAACAGTTCGACGACGTTTGCAGCAGCATGGACTATCAGCTCGGAGACCATGGCTGCGGTTATCCTTGACGCTGCATCACAGACAGGAGCGCCTGCGGTGGTGTACTCAACGACGAACCTGGGTGCACGAATGGAAAACATCATTTTTTCGGATGAATCCAGGTTCTGTTTACAGCATCATGATGGTCGCATCCGTGTTTGGCGAGAGCGCGGTTAACGCACATTGAAAGCGTGTATTCGTCATCGCCATACTGGCGTATCACTCGGCGTGATGGTATGGGGTGCCATTGGTTATACGCCTCAGTCATCTCTTGTTCGCATTGACGGCACTTTGAACAATGGACGTTAAATTTCAGATGAGCTACGACCCGTTGCTCTACCCTTCATTCGATTCCTGTGAAACCCTACATTTCAGCACTATAATGCACGACCGCATGTTGCAGGTTCTGTACTGGCCTTTCTGGGTACAGAAAATATTCGACTGCTGCCCTGGCCAGCACTGTCTCGAAATCTCACACCAATTGAAAACCTCTGGTCAATAGTGGCCGAGATAGTGTCGGCTTTTCGCGGATAATGCTCTAGTATACAGAGAAGTTGCAGCATTAGAAAATTGTAGCGAAATGCAGGAAGATCTGCAGCGGATAGGCACTTGGTGCAGGGAGTGGCAACTGACCCTTAACATAGACAAATGTAATGTATTGCGAATACATAGAAAGAAGGATCCTTTATTGTATGATTATATGATAGCGGAACAAACACTGGTAGCAGTTACTTCTGTAAAATATCTGGGAGTATGCGTGCGGAACGATTTGAAGTGGAATGATCATATAAAATTAACTGTTGGTAAGGCGGGTACCAGGTTGAGATTCGTTGGGAGAGTCCTTAGAAAATGTAGTCCATCAACAAAGGAGGTGGCTTACAAAACACTCGTTCGACCTATACTTGAGTATTGCTCATCAGTGTGGGATCCGTAGCAGATCGGGTTGACGGAGGAGATAGAGAAGATCCAAAGAAGAGCGGCGCGTTTCGTCACAGGGTTATTTGGCAACCGTGATAGCGTTACGGAGATGTTTAGCAGACTCAAGTGGCAGACTCTGCAAGAGAGGCGCTCTGCATCGTGGTGTAGCTTGCTCGCCAGGTTTCGAGGGGGTGCGTTTCTGGATGAGGTATCGAATATATAGTTTCCCCCCTACTTATACCTCCCGAGGAGATCACAAATGTAAAATTAGAGAGATTCGAGCGCGCACGGAGGCTTTCAGACAGTCGTTCTTCCCACGAACCATACGCGACTGGAACAGAAATGGGAGGTAATGAGAGTGGCACGTAAAGTGCCCTCCGTCACACACCGTTGGGTGGCTTGCGGATTATAAATGTAGATGTAGAACTGGCTCGTCACAATACACCAGTCGCTACTCTTGATGAACTGTGGTATCGTGTTGAAGCTGCATGGGCCGCTGTACCTGTACACGCCATCCAAACTTTGTTTCACTCAATGCCCAGGCTTATCAAGGCCGTTGTTACGGCCAGAGGTGGTTGTTCTGGGCACTGATTTCTCGCCGACCGTTAGTAGCCGTGCGGTTCTAGGCGCTTAAGTCTGGAACCGCGTGACCTCTACTATAGCAGGTTCGAATCCTGCCTCGGTCATGGATGTGTGTGATGTCCTTAGGTTAGTTAGGTTTAAGTAGTTCTAAGTTCTAGGGGACTGATGACCTCAGATGTTAAGTCCCATAGTGCTCAGAGCCATTTGAACCATTTTTTGAACTGGTTTCACAAGATCGATACATTCAAATTTTGTGAATATGTAATCACATGTCAGTTATAGTATAATATATTTGTCCAATGAATACCCGTTTATCATCTGCACTTCTTCTTGGTGTAGCAATTTTAATGGCCGGTAGTGTATTACGGAGTTGCTTCGGTAGCTCAGATGGTCCCTGGAGGGAAGCCGACGTTCTTTTCGAGGAGATCGACTCAGGAAATTTGGAGTACCGGCATTGGAGTCTTACAGCAGAATGATTCCACTGCCGACAACGTATATTTCACGTAAGGCCCACGAAGATAGGATTAGAGAGAGTAGGCGCTTTTTTTCCCTTGCTCTATTTACGAGTGACACACGAGGATAAATGACTAGTATTTGTACAGGATGCCCTCCGCCTCGTAGCATACGGTGGCTTGCTGAGTCTGTATGTAGATGTAGGTGTACTGCTAGCGTATGGAAACGAGACAGCCCATACTGTCGACATTTGCACCATTTTGCACGATTATCAGTTCAATACAGAAACAAATCTAACTGGAGCAAGAAACCAAAAGAAATGCAGTAAGTCTGAAACGAGGTGCGGCATACTAGAATATTCAAAAGATATCCCTGAACAATTACTGAAAATTTGCCGGTAAAGCTCTGTTTCATCTTACAAACAGGGCAGGGACGATAGGGAAATATTGTGGCACCGATGTGGACGCATATTGAAACTTTATGCCACACTTCCACCTTTTTCCTTCGTCCCTGATTGCACACAAAGGACTGGGACATATCAGTTCATTGTCAAGACCTTCGTCATCTACGGCGCTCTAAAGGAACTAATTAACATTTTTTCCTTTATGCTTATGATACAGCAGAAGATCGAAGTCGAAATAATCCCGAAGAATGATGAATAATATTTGAGTAATTGATAATAGCTGATGATGTGATCCGTACTAATTAGAGATATGAAACTACTGTAGGCTACCGTTGGCTATCACAAGTAGGGGTGGAATACTGTTGTTTCCCTAGTAGCTTTGGTCAGCTAAGGTCGTAACCGCGTAATCTGTACGTTAGGTGCGTTGCATACCTATCGGACGTGACATTATTTCTATCGCTGTGTTTGTGTATGTGATCAGTGTCTTACTAGATTCCCCTAGTAACAGGAAGCGGTGGAGCATGTAGCAGCTGTGTGAGAGTATATAGAAGGCCGCAAAACCAACGGAACATTTTTGTACCACATACGTATCCACATGTCTGAAGCTTAAGAGAAAACAGTATTTACAGCAAAATTTAAATTTTCGACAACTAATTCAGGTTTTATTCGAAAACTGTCGATTTTTAACGTGAAACAGAGTGATGTTTTAGTAAAAATAAGAAACAATACATGTTTATCATATAGCTTTAGAAAACGAACTTTCCTCAAAAATGAGGTAAAATTTAAGAAAAAACGCGAAATAAAAAAGGATCAAACATGTTTTCAGTACTTCGTCGAGGTTATATAAAAAATACATTATGTTATTCATAAACAACTTCGGCATTTATTAATAACAACAGAAAACTTTGATCGTGATGAACATTATACTGAGTGCAAATCTCACAACAATAACAACACAGATCTTTATATGTTCGCGCATTGGTCACACAAAACATCAGAAGTTACACGATTAACTATTTTGTAAGGATATAGAATACATAATGGACCAACACCGAACGATGGGCGGTTATGATCATGTACAAAATAAACAAACAAAGAAGACAAGTCGTCGGCTCCTAGTTTCTGCCTGACACATTCAAATGTTCAAATGTGCGTGAAATCTTATGGGATTTAAGTGCTAAGGTCATAGGTCCCTAAGCTTACACACTACTTAACCTAAATTATACTAAGGACAAACACACACACTGTAGTGCTACAACGATGAAAATTAATATTACGACGATGTCAAACCTTATTTTCATGATTTAAAGAAGTATTCATGATATTAAAAATGTAATTATTATTTTCATTTTAGTGCTCAGTGTATCAAAGACTTTCCAGTGCACGGAATAAATTAGGATTGTTTGCACTACGAAACCATATATGATTGTTAAGGGTTAAGCATGTAATAGTTCGATGTAAGACATTTTGTTGAGTTTGAATTTTGTTCTCGTACTGGTCGGTAGAGAAGGAAAAGTTCCTTAATCGATGTGAAGGTATAAAGGCTGTAAAAAGGAGAGAGAGAGAGAGAGAAGGTAAATACAATTTATTCAAAACAAATATCTCCCAAGTGTAACGTCTTGTCATTTTCTATAACTAAAAATTGCAAGGTCTAATCTGAGCCTGTCCTGAATAACAGCGAAGAACATTTATGTTTTCATATATTTTCTTCGTTTGATCACGGTTGTGATTCGCATGTTTCTTTTTGTAGCGCGACGTGTTATGAATATTTTCATTATACGCGCGAAAGTGCACACAGCTTTAACCGAACCTGCGTCTTTCGGAAACGATAACTTTTAATCAGTACAATTACGCGAACACCGTCTAAATCGCAGCCGTGATCACAAAAGTGTTTCCTGGACCAAATAATTCTTATAAAATGTGTATTCTCCAAAGCGAGCAGCATTGCACTATCGCTGACTCGCAACAATCGAAAGAGCAAAACCGGTGCTTAAATAGAATTGCCACCTTTTAATAATTATTATTGTCCCATTAAATAAATAAATAGCAATTCAGTGGCAACCTATTGACAGGACTAGCTTATATGTGTGTGATAATGTGTGTTTTTTCTATTTGTTTCATGCTGTAATGAGCGGAAATGTACGACGACCCTAAGCACGATAATTTTGCTGTACCATTCCATCCCAGCGGCAGCAGAACGAAGCACAGCATAAGGTAGGCACAACATCTTCTTAAACCTGGTGCTGTATCTTACTAAAAAAAAGAAAAAAAGAAAAAAAATACATTTTGTGAGGTTTTTTTGTTTGTGATATGTTACAATACAGCATCACTGGTCTATCGCGGTCTAACTGTGTTGGTGAGGCAGTAAATTTATCCACAGGGCAGTGACTGCGTCACTGCAATTCACTTTGGAGGTGTGGCGGTGGGACTTGTACCACCCTCTGACGGTGACAGTACTACATGAGTGAGGCAGAAAAATTTTGCCTAACGTGGGCAGGTATGATTGGAAAGTATTGGACGTAGAATGGGGGATATTCCCGCCAAAGGATGCGTCCGTGGTGGGCGTGCCAGACCTATCGTTAGCCATGGTCGGAATCCGATTCCTCTAGGATGGTTAGGGGAACCGGATGTCGATGCCAGCGGCGTGGAAGTGTGGTCCCAACGTGGCGTAACCCATGGACAGTGTCCCGCAAGGCATCCACTTTCTCATAGAGCCGCCGCGCGTTGTTGCGTATGGTCGTCTTTAGGGGGACGATATCCGCTTCCTCGTGAGAGTGACAATTCTCGTGAGTGGTGGGGCGTGCAGGCTCCACCTGAGCACCTTGTTCTGCAAGCGCTGCAATGTCCGCATCCTGGTGACACTAATCGTGGCCCATGCAGCAGATCCATACGTGAGGGCAGGCAGGATAACTGTTCGGTAAATGCGGAGCTTGGTATGCAGGTTAAGTTCCCTACTGCGAAAGAGCGGGTACAGAGCTCTGGTTAGTTTTTGCCCCTTGTTGGTGACATACTCCGCATGACAGTGGAAGAGCAACTTGTGGTTCATCTGGACCCCGAGATAGGTGGTTGTCGGGGACCAGGGCACCTGCACACCTGCAATCGAGATATTGCGGCGGAGGACTGGGCGCCGTTTCGTGAAGTAAACTGCCGTAGTTTTGGCGGCATTGAGAGCTATTTTCTTTGTCCGGCACAAGGTGATAGTGGCGTCCACATGTCGCTGGAGGCGGGCGATGACGGCGTCAGTAATGCGGCCAGTGGTGTATAGTGCTGTGTCGTCAGCGTATTGTGCAAGGTGGCACTCGGGGATGACCAGCATATCATTGACATAGATATTAAAAAGGATGGGAGATAGCACCGATCCTTGCGGAGTGCCTGCCGACAATTGGCGAATGCCAGAACGCATTCCCCGTTGAGCCACTAGGAAAGTCCTACCACGGAGGAAGTCATCCACGATCTTGACATAAATATCCGGTATAGGAGTCTGTGTCAGCATCTTGTGTACGAGGTTGTCTTGCCAGATCTTGTCGTAGGCGTTTTGCAAGTCCAGAAAAACGGCAGCTGTCGACTTGGCAGTGTTGAAGGCTTTGCTGATGTGTTCAGTGATCCGTAGGACCTGAAGTTCAGCAGAGAGGTGCGAAGTGAATCCAAACTGTTCAGGACGGATCGTCCCAGTTGCCGCAAGAGGTTGGGAAAGTCGGTGAAGGATCACAGATTCAAGGACCTTCGCCATAGTGTTTAGGAGGCTGATGGGCCTGTTGTTGGTGGGGACTGTAGGGTCCTTGAACCTCTTGGGGATCGCAATCAGCTTGGCTTGTTTCCACTGAAGGGGGAAAAGGCCAGATGTGAGACAACAGTTTAAAATCTTGGTGAACAAGATGATTGGTGTGTGGGGAAGGTGACAAATATGTTCATTTAAAATTCCGTCCAATCCAGGGGCCGACCGGCCACGTTTCCGTCGAAGGATGCGCTGAATTTCTGCCATGGACGTAAGAAGGGGAGCAGACTGGGGTGCGCGGTTGCGGAAAGCAGCAACAGCTGTCAGGACTTCATGTTCTTCCTGTAGTTCATTCACAGAAAGGTCCTGGACCAGAGGGCGGTTTTGGGCCTCGAATGCATCTGCCAGCGTTTCCACAATTTGCAGGGTATCATATGACAAGCCCGCTGCTGTGCGAATAGGATGGGCAGTCGCTGGCTTAGAACGCCACACGGTGCGAATGACAGCCCAGTCAGAGTTTTGGTGGAGTAGGAAAGTGGACATCCTGTCCTCCCACTGTTCAGACCTCCATTCGGGGAGCCGGTGGCTGAATTCGCGTTGGAGGCGTCTCATTTGGCGTTTGTCCTGAGGGTCACGAAACTGCTTCCACCTCCGGCGGTAGCAGTTCTTTTGCTCCTTCAGCTCTTGTAACACAGGGGGCAAGTCGTCCAGGGGTGTTAAATTTCAAGGTGCAGTGGAGGTGGAGAGTTTCACTGCTTTCTGTATTTTGGCGGTAACAGACTATATTGGCCGTTGTTGTCAAATCGAGGTCGTGTCGAGTGGTGTTATTAAGTACCCTGGCAAACTTGTCCCAATTGGTGAGGGTCGGAGTGGAATGAACATCAAATGAAAGGGCAGCATTGGTGAGGTGCAGGAGTACTGGCTCATGGTCAGAGGCCAGTTCGTGGAGAACTTCCAGTGAAAACTGAGCGGTGATGTTTTTGAAGATGGCCACATCCAAAACGTCTGGCTGGCAGTTAGTATGGACTCGGATATGGGTAGGTTCGTGGGGGCCATAGACTGATAGTGCTAAAGTATCCTCCAGGTCAAGGAGGAGCCGGCCTTTGGGGTTAGACATGCGAGAATTCCAAGCTGGGTGCTTGGCATTGAGATCTGCCCCAATGATGAGCCTGTCGAAGGATGACAATGTGCGGAGGTCTGCTTCCAGCAGTGGCTTGTTTGGGCTCAAATACGCTGCTGCAAAGGTAATGGCACCAAGGTGTGTGGAGATGGTAACCGCTGTGGCCTCTATGTGGTCCATTGGCTGGAGAGTCTTTTGGGTATGGACAAGAGCTTTGTTGAGGAATACAGCTGTGCCTCCACCACGGCGGTCGAGGCGGTCAGACCGGTAACACACCGTGTTGCGAAGGCGGAAATCGTCTGCCGGTTTGAGGTGTGTTTCTGTGACCAGTAAAACATCCACACGATAGTCATGGAGGAAGGTGTTCAATTCCATCTTCATACGTTTTATGCCATTGGCATTAAAAATGCAAGTGACAAGATCCCGAGGGGGCTGGCGGTGGTGTGAAGGTCCATTCACCATTACAACAATATTTGACTAAGCCCTTCCACTCACTAGGGCGATGACCTTGGAGAGCCCATCCTCCAACTGACGGATTTTTTGTGCAGTGTCACGAATAACAGCCCGGATGTGGGGTTTCGTGAAAAAGGAGATGACTTGGAGGATTTCGCGCATGTCCGCCCGAAAGGACACATCAGTCTCCACCACTGGGGGAGGGTCCCGTGTGGTCTGCTTGCCCCTGCGGCGCGCAGGTGCAGGTGTAGTAGTAGGCAGAGTGGGGGTAGGGGCAGAGGGCTGAGATAGAGCCACAGAAGGACTGGAGGGAGCTGCAGCTGGCTCCTGTAGTTGGTGAGCAGTGGGAGCCGTCACAGAAGACAGACAATGAAGAGTAGACCAGGCTGCAGCAGCAAAGGATGTCGTGGGAGTCTGGGCAGGAAGGGGCACAGGAGCCACCGAACCATCTGGTGTCTCAGTGGCTGGTACCAGAGTGGCTGCTGAGGACAGTGCTCCAGGCTGACCCCGCAAAACAGGATAGTTGGTCATGTCCCGTAGCGGTTGGGGAGGTCGATTTGTTCTTGGTTTCTTGTTGGGCAGATGAGAAGACTTCAGTGCCTTCTGGTAACCAGGGCACCCCCTCCAGGAAGCCATGTGGTGGGGATCGTGCGTCGTTCCCAAAAATCTGGCACAGGTAGGTTTCTCCAAAGCAGGGAGTGTGCAGTTCTCCACTAAATGTGGGCCAGCACACTTAACACACCGCAATGGCAGAGAGCAGTAATTCCCAATATGTAGTAAACATTGGCATTTGCGACAGATGGCTGGCCCATTGCGGCCCTCGTACGATTCAATCCGGACTTTCGTGTACAGAAGATACCGGATTTGGCAATTCCGCTCTATGTCCTCCCTCTGGGAAAGGGAGACGACGTGGGTAGGGCAGGGGATCAATGCCCTGGTCTCAGGATTCCTCTTGCTATACTGGTGGACCAAAGGATCTTCGAAATCGAGTCGAAGCAGTTCCTCCTTGACCTCCTCTGCTGTAACCTCTGGTGGCAAGTCCTTGATGACGATTTTGGTGCGGCGATTACCCGACGTCTGCTGGGTAAAGTAAGGCATCGCCTTTGATTTTACGAAATCGAGAATGGTAAGATAGTCGTCCCTACTGTCAAGCAGGTATTTCACGTGATCTTTTTGGTGAACACCTCTCAATTGGCCGACAATGAGCCGCTGGAGCTCAGTGTTCAGTTTCGTATAATTAGTGACATTATATACCACAATGGGGGGTATCTTCTCTTTCTTCAGAGGGCTTGACGGGATCCCTTGACAAGGAGGTTCGGGAGCATGAGCCATTTCCTCATCCACAGGACCATCCGGTGCGGCGTCCCCCGGCAGGGGGGTATCGGAACACGATCCGCTGCCACCACAGCCCGCGTGGGCGGAGGGGCGTCTGGAGCGACGGCCAGAGGACTTTCCGACTGGGTCAGGGTGTCCAGAAGACTCGCCACGGTGGCGGGACGGCGTAGAGGGAGGTGCAGGTACAGCCGGGTGGTCGTCAGACAGAGCCGAAGTGTTCGCCGCCTCACTACGAGAAGGATCAATTACTAGGCGGTCGGGTGAATCGTCGGACGACGTGGATAAGCGGACCCTGACACGCGACGGTGGAACGCCTTTCTGATGATCGGTTTCAGTGCCGGTGGTGTCCGCCGCCGATTTGTGGCGGTTGGCACGAGAGGACTACGCACACGACAAACTTCCCAGTTATGCAGGGGTAATAGCTACTAAGACACAAACGCTCTTAAGCGGTGCAAAGGCTATAACGATACGACACGGTAACGCACTCGTATTAGGCAACACTTTCAGAGATTCTACCTGAAGAACCCGTCTGAGACCGTGTCCTCTTTGGAAGCTATAAGAGTCAATTATATTTAAACAACTGAGAGAAAGATCACTAAAATACAGCACCAAGTTTTTTCAGTAGAGGTTAACTGAACGAGATTGGAACTGAATTTTAATCAAACGAAAGTGAACATTTATAGTACTGATTCCAATCTGGTGCAGTGTAGCAATTATTTTATGTTTTGTGTGACGGAATAACTGATGTGTTGCGTGTGACGTTGTCCCGATTAGACTTGCACCCAAACATTTGCAAACATGGTGAAAACAGTGCGACGTGTAAGAAAAGCTACACAGCAGGAAGTAACGGTAGAACATTCAGAGGAGGAACGCATAACTAGTGATGTAGAAATTGATAATATTTTTTTTCAGATCAGACAAAGGATATAGAACAGGACACTAATATTAAAGTCAGTGATTCATCTGCTGTAGAACACTCAGGCAGAATACAGACAGTAGTTCAAGTGCATACTGAAGCAGAACCACAAGAAACACCAGTTACAGTCGATTTACCACCGGTAGAGCCAACACAAACAGTAATGGATCCATTTTCTCTCTTAATGATGGAAATGGAACAAATGTTTAAAATACAGGAACAATCACAGATACAGCGTGCAACTGAGATTAATAATAATTTAGATAAACGTATTAGCAGAGTAGATGAACGGATTAGGACCTTGGATGAACGCATCAGTCAATTAGACGAGCGTACGCAGTTAAGCTTTTCACAGTTCTCAAAAGAGATAGATCAAAAGCTTGAAAACCGGTTAAAAGAACACGATCGCCAGCTGCGACAGCAAATAAATGCCCAGTTGTCTGCTATACAGAACAACATTTCAAGTATGCAACAAACATACCATGACTTACCACAGAGTGTAAAGCAAGTAACCCAGGATGTGGACAAATTACAACAAACACACACTTCTTTGGAAGCAGAAATACGCAAAATTAGTACACGTAGAGAAAACCTTACGGTTGATAATCAAAACGAAATAGAACAAAAATGCAAAGAACAAGAAGAACGCGTTGTGACCACATTCAACACATGGCTAAATGACAAAGACAAACAAATTAGTACTGTTATACAGAAGGAACTACCTGTGATGTTACAACGAGCAGGAACACAACTGATACATGAAAACCACACGAAGATTCATGAACTCCAGACTGAATTACAAAACGTGCAGACAGTGCTTAATGAAACACGTATGCAAACATCTCATAACAGTTCACCGGAGTGTGTTAGTATCACAGAAACACACCCTGATCATTATGAAACGCCTTTAACTGAAAGTAGGGGGCAGACGGGCAATAATTTCAATCCAACACGTGGAGTAACATCCGTTTATCAAGACCATACACAATCACTGGTGACTCAGGATGCTTTAGTGAAGAATTCACAGTTTCAGAAGTTTACCAATGATAAGAGCGCACCCCATCCAATTGTGTTTATCAAAGGGAACCGCGGAATAATGCCAAAAAGTTGGAACGAAAGGGAGAAAATTGTCTTTACCATTACCCATATTCAAGGTGAGCCAGCGTTGTTCGCGACAGAGAAAGCTGAACAATGCAGCTCCTTCGATGAATTTGAACAAGCTTTTCTAAACAAGTATTGGTCGCTTCGGGTACAAGAACGATTAAGAAAAGAAGTTTAGAGTCCTGAGCCATTTAATAGGAAAGGCGGTACTTTGCGGAAATATTTCGAAAAGTATCTGGACAAAGTGAAATATTTATCCACACCAATTCCTGAGTGTGATGTTTTAAAGATATTAAAGGAGAAGTTACCGCGTGATCTAAAGGAGAAATTGTTTCACATTCCTGAAGACAACGTGGAACATTTTCTATCTGTACTGGACTCTTTAGATTTGGTTATCGAAGAGGACAGACACAATTATGGGAATAATTCGTCGAATAATGGTAATGGTAATGGCATTGGGCGAAACCACAAGAACAATAGTAATAGAAACACCTACTATGGGAATCAAAATCTTTGGAATAGTCCGAATTATTCAGGATGGCAGAACCACAATATGAACACAAATGGACAGTACAGTAATGCACCGAATCACAGTTATCATCCACAGAACAATAGCGGACAAAACAATAAAGGAAACTTTTCAAAGAAACGGAAACGAGATTTTAGAGCTAACGCCAATTACAATAACGGTAATTTTTCAAATAATCAGCAAAACACAGAATTATGGATAACAGCAATGGCAGCAGCCTAGGCCACCGCAAGATCACAACAACAATCATGTACAACCCCCGTACAATACAAATATGTCAAATAACATGCAGCAGCATATGAATGCGCAGCCATGGCAACCACCGAATCAAAATATCAAGATCATTGAGGTAAGTGAACCGCAACCATCAACCAGTACCAGTCAGTCAAACTAGATGCGACGTGTGTCAGTCGCAGGGTGTCTAGGGGGCACTTGCATGAATGATGTTAGTAATAACGAGCAACCAAACGTGCAGACAACCAGCTGTAGTAACAATGAGAATGTGTGTCGCATAGAATCAGCAGCGATCGGCTCGAACGACGCGAAAAATGCAGTGTGTAGGAATAATTTTGTTGATGTTGCTCAGCAACGTAGTTCAACTATGCAGATGTTAAGATATAATGACGGAGTCGATATACGACAGGAATTGTGTCAAGATTTTGGGAAGAAGTGTAATTTGCTTGAACGGGAAGTTGTACAAGCAGCTATAGTTTGTGATATTTATGGTATTCAAACTACGGTGATTTTAGATACTGGTGCATCTGTTTCTGTGCTGAATGAATCGTTCTTTCTTCACTTAAAGAAGATTAGAAAGATTCCGGTTTCTCCAGTCACTAATTGTCGAGTTACAGGAGCCATTAGTCAGAAAGTCCAACTAGTTCGGGAACAGACACGGATTTGTATTAGTCTTGGAATGGGAGCCAAAGAGTGCACCTTCCTTATTGTAAAGGATTTAGCAGTGAACTGTCTCCTCGGATTAGATATTTTGCGACAGACGGAAACTATAATCGATCTCGCAAAGGGTGAATGCAGCATGTGTTTCAGTGACACGAGAGTCAAGTTAGACTTGGTAAAGACCAAAGAATTGCGTGGAAAATATTGTCAAATTTTAAAGATAGAACCGATTCGCGCACTTTTATGGCGGCTTCAAGATAGTTTCAATTGCAGTACATTCCCGGTCATGGAAGATGTGAAGGACGAGGAGAATATCCACCTCTCTGAAATAGTAGAAAAAGTACAACAATCCTCTGGTCTTGACAGTCTGCAACAAAAGCAATTATTAGACAGACTTACTAACTATCGTAAAGTATTTTTGAAAAAATCTGGACTAATTAAAGGTTACGTGTACGACATACAAGTGTTTCCCCATGAAATTTACTGTCATCAAACGTACTCAATACCCAGCGTGAAAAGGGAAGCAGTAACAAAAGAAATTAGACGAATGCTGGAATGGGGAATTATTGAGACCTCGTTATCACCATATAGTAACCCACTTTTACCGGTAATGAAATCCGATGGAAGCGTAAGGTTGGTTCTCGACGCTCGCCGGATTAATCAAATTATTATGCCTGTCAGGACGCGGCCTGAGAATCTAGAAGAACTATTACAGAAGTTAAATGGGATAAAGTAACTATCAAGCCTCGACCTCCGCGCGTCATCCTGCCCTGTGATCTTAACGCCAAGATCTAGGAAAGATATAGCATTTATTTATAGAGGAAGAAGCTATCAATTCAGAGTATTGCCATTCGGACTGAATGTCAGTGCCGGAGTCTTTATTAATGCGCTTGACACTGTCCTAGGCCCGGATTTGTTAGAGCAAGTTACTGTCTATGGGGACGATTTATTGATTGCTTCACCAACGTGGGACGAGCATGTCAAACTAATTAACTTGGTGTTACACAAATTTGAACTTGCAGGTGTTACGGTTAACCTTAAGAGGTCCAAGTTTGGAAAGACGGAGAGAAAGTTTCTAGGATATATAGTATCATCCGAAGGAATCTTCCCGGATAGTACGAAACTCGAGGCTATCAGAAATTGTCCATATCCGGCCAACAAAAGACAATTTAAGGTATATATGGGTCTCGTATCATTTTACCGAAAGTTCGTGCCTAATCAATGGCTTAACAGCGAACATCTATTGGGGCTTCTGAAAAAGAATGCGCCGTGGGTGTGGACTGACCAATGTGCAGATGATTTCGACACTATCAAGCATTGCTTGTTAAATGCTGAAATCTTGCACCATCCAGATCTCAGTAAGGATTTTTGCATAACCTCAGATGCTTCATGAACTGGGTTAGGTGCGTGTTTATTTCAAACAGAAACAGTAGACGGACACGAGCAAATAAAAATAAAATCTTTCGCAAGTCGTGTATTATCGGAATGCGAACGCGCATACTCCACTACAGAGCTTGAAGCATTGGCAGTGGTATGGGCGTTTCGCAAATTTCGTTATTATGTTTATGGTAGACACGTTCGCGTATACTGTGATCATCAGGCTTTGAGTTTCCTGCTGACCTGTAAACTTCTCCATGCACGTTTGGCAAGATGGACATTAGCGTGGCAGGAGTATCAATTCCAGATTATTTACATCAAAGGAAGTAATAATATTGTGGCAGATACTTTGTCTAGGCTACCCCAAGTTTTACCTCAATTTAGTGAACTCACAGAGCAAGCATCGGAATTTAAAGTGTTACTAATGGCGGACAATGTTAATCGTAAATATTTTCTAGACATGTGTAAAAATATGGCACAAAACAGGATATAGATAATATTTGGAACGAGATCAAGGATCAACTGAGGACGGATCCTACTTCGAAATTGCATAAATATTACAGGTTACATCAGGATGTGTTATTCTTTAGAAGACATGAGGATTCACGAAACTGGCTAGTATGTATTCTGCAGCAATGTGAGAAAAAGTTAATAATATATTCACATAATGTTTGGGGTCATTTCGGTTCAAGGAAGTACCTGGCGAAACTAAGAATGTATTGTCACTTTAATAACACGTATAGAAAGATCCTACGGATGACGCGAGCA
Source organism: Schistocerca piceifrons (assembly GCF_021461385.2). Taxonomy (NCBI): domain Eukaryota; kingdom Metazoa; phylum Arthropoda; class Insecta; order Orthoptera; family Acrididae; genus Schistocerca; species Schistocerca piceifrons. The sequence continues at coordinate 149,897,690 of NC_060145.1, read as the reverse complement.
TGCGACATTTGCCAGCGCGTAAAGCCGTGTGCTTTATCATCGCAGACATTAATGCAGTCAATTGTTCCAACTGCTTCGCGCCAACTTTTAAGTATTGACATCACTGGACCTCTGCCAACTGCCAGAGGAGGGATCAAATACCACGTAGCAGTGCTAGATAACTTTACTAAGTTTGTAAAGCTATTTGCTACAAAAACAACAGCCACGAGAACGATAGTCAACCGATTGGAAAATGATTACATACCTCATTTCGGAACGCCAGAAACATTACTCTCTGACAATGCCTCAAATTTTACTAGTGTTACCTGGAAGAAATTCTTAGAGAAACATAATATAAAACCAATTTTCATTTCGAAGTTCCACCCACAAGGTAATCCCACGAGACATGTGTTCCGCGAGTTTAATCGCTTTGTGAGAACGTACTGCTCAGCTAAACAAACCAAGTGGGTAGAATACATAGAGCCGTTTGAAAGTGTTGTAAAGTACATACCACATTTATCGACAGGTTTTACTTCAGCAGAACTCACATTAAAAACAAAAGAGAACCATAGTTGGGTCAATCCACTTCCAAAACTAAATACCGAACCGGAAGACTGGGAGGACAAAGTTAGACAAGCATTGGCCACACTATACGAGAATGCACAGAAACGGCAAGAATCACACAACCGGAGACTGCAGAATACTCAACAATTTAACGTGAGAGATATGGTGTTAGTAAGGAATTATCCGAAGTCATCATTATCAAAGAAAAAAATAAAGAAGTGGTTTCCGTTATATTCAAGACCATTTGTGATCTTAGGTACACCACATAAAAATAGTTATTTCTTGGTCTATTCCAACTCAAATAGACAGAAAGGACTATACAATCACAAAGACTTGAAATTATATGAATCTTAAGTATAGTAGATGACCTTTTACGCGTGTCGTAATGAGGTGAAGTCAAACATCAGAGACTCAAGTACTGTGCGAGTAGGCAAGTGACAATTAATTATTAATGGACTAGTGCATAATTATTTAATGGACACACTGCTATGTGGCCTGTGGGTGAATAGGAACAGAAAACATTGGAAGCATCATTACTGCTTGGAGGAAGAAAATGGTTCAAATGGCTCTGAGCACTATGGGACTCAACTTCTCAGGTCATTAGTCCCCTGGAACTGAGAACTAATTAAACCTAAATAACCTAAGGACATCACAAACATCCATGCCCGAGGCAGGATTCGAATCTGCGACCGTAGCGGCCTCGCGGTTCCAGACTGCAGCGCCTAGAACCGCACGGCCACTTCGGCCGGCGCTTGGAGGAAGAGACTCTCAGAATACCAATTAGTTGTAAGAAAATTTCAGCTCCAGTTCGACGGAGAAGAGGACGCCGAGCTGCAGCAAGGAGCAGAAGGATTGCTTCAAGATGATTCCACCTTAAGGCACTTAATCAAACATAATACAAACTTGCTGAGATTTAGTAAACTTTCAGGAACTTATGCGTGTGAAACTACGAACAATGAACAGAACTGCATAGTTCACACAACAGTAGGATATATTGACTTTAGAAAATAAACTGTTCATTTTGTTGATTGCTAACTATTTTGAACTCGCTAGGGTGAGCAGGTTATGTTCCTTTTTTTTCTTTCAGACTGTGTACAGGATACACTTACAACATGTAAAGTTTACGCGAGTTACGTATAGGTTTAACAAATTTTCCACCGTAAGTTAGTACTCGGACTTGTATGAGCTATAAACCAGGTCGAACAAGATGTTGTCCATGACTGAACAGATCATTACACCGACAAACATATACAGACTTATGTTTATCACTGCACAATTGTTTGTAAGTCCAGGGGCACCTTTTCGAGAAAATATATGACTTAGGATTTGCTTTTATATTGTAAATGACTACAATTATGTACTTCATTTGATATGCACAATCATTCAGTTATTTATCATTATGTAACTAGACTCTGTAAAGACATTCTTATGGGTAGCACAAGGACTTTACCTTTTCAGACTTGATAAGTGTGATCAAGTGACTACGTGGTGGGGTGAACATGTCACAGATGACCTATGAACAAAGACTTCCTGTGAACATTATCCTCTGCGCGTACGAACTTTATTTCACTGGCGAAAGAGTGGAATTTAACACAAAAGTGGACGCTCAATGAGTGCGTTTTGTTACCATGATTTCGTTTTCAAATTTTGTGCTACGAGTGTTTAGTAATGTCAAATATTCAGAGTGTTATTGGGACCACATGCGTGGACGTAACATTCCAGGCAAACTAAAACTCAAGAGCAAGTGTTTTTATCGATCAGTCAGCAACAGTGGTGAGTCGTAACAGTGTTGGCAACTGCTACTGACTATATCATTAAACCCGTTGCGGAACTGTATCAATGTTGGAACGGAATTACATGAACCTTTAATTGCAGGTAGTCAGTTACGTCGGAAGGACGAATGGACTTGCATCATGATAAAGAAACTCACAAACAGTCGAACACCTCACAAAAAAAAAAACACATTCTTCTTGTTGAGTGAAAGAGTGCGTGAAATATGATGTAATTTAGATGTTAATTTAAGGAACTGACACTGCTGTTTGAATTTCATGTGACTGTATGCTGGGATGCTGAGCATACATGTCGGTGAGGGCAGCATACTGCAGCGACATCATCCGTCATCCCTCGCCGCACCCTGCCACGTCATCGCAGTCCATCGCAGACTTACCTGATGGGGGGAAACATCGGTGTTGCAGTACACCAAGTCGCCAGCCGTCGTCACCAGCAGCACTACCACGAAATTGTTCCATTATTAAACGTCATACGAAGTGAATATTCAAATGTTGAAAATTAAAAAAGAGGGTATGGAAGATGTGCTCGCTCCGCCGTGCTTTTTTTCCGGGGTTTTCCCATTGGCCTTTGCCCAAATGGGGGAGCGTAACTCAAAATCCCTGAGGCTTAGAAGTAAACAAAGCAGATGCTTCCAAGTGAAAGAAGACAGTGAACTTTAAACTGAACAGACAAGGAAAATAAGCCTGCTTGGATGTCCAGTCAAACAAGTGTGACTGTACATCCAAAGGGGGTAATGTAGTGCTACAACGATGAAAATTAATATTACGACGATGTCAAACCTTATTTTCATGATTTAAAGGAGTATTCCTGATATTAAAAACGTAATCATAATTTTATTATTTTCATTTTAGTGCTCAGTGTATCTAAGACTTTCCAGTGCACGGAATAAATTAGCATTGTTTGTACTACGAAACTATATATGATTGTTAAGGGTTAAGCATGTAATAGTTCGATGTAAGACATTTTGTTGAGTTTGAACTTTGTTCTCGTACTGGTCGGTAGAGAAGGAAAAGTTCCTTAATCGATGTGAAGGTATAAAGGCTGTAAAAAGGAGAGAGAGAGAAGGTAAATAAATTTATTCAAAACAAATATCTCCCAAGTGTAACGTCTTGTCATTTCCTATAACTAAAAATTGCAAGGTCTAATCTGAGCCTGTCCTGAATAACAGCGAAGAACATTTATGTTATCATATATTTTCTTCGTTTGATCACGGTTGTGATTCGCATGTTTCTTTTTGTAGCGCGACGTGTTATGAATATTTTCATTATACGCGCGAAAGTGCACACAGCTTTAATCTAACCTTGTAACCTCCTCACAAAAAAATATTTAAATAAACCTCCCCACAAAATATATTTAAATAAATTTATGGATAGTGATTTTAAATTGTTTAGTGTTACCTCGGAACAAAATTGGTTCCCATTTGCAACATCTCTACAGAAATTTATTCACATTCAACCTCCACACAAAATTTGTTTCCCATTTAATGTACCCACAAAATTCTTTTCTCATCTAATGTAAGATTGAAACAGAAAAATTCCTTAACCTCGTAATAAAAAATAAATTCAGTAACCTGGTAAATTTTGGACGACAGCAGTGCTGCGTCATGGCCCCCTAAGATCAACCTGAATAAAAAAAGTAAAAATTCTTACCTCAATAAAAACGGCGAATATATCTGATCTTATATAAAATTTTTCCGTCACAGCTCTGTGCAATGCTGGCCGATAGATTTGTCATTTATGAAAGGAAGCAACTGATTTTTCTTTTGCAACAGTAGGAATGATCATGGATTGGAGAAATTAGTAAATTCTTTAAACTGAAATGAATGCTTGTTAAAATTACTTTATATCACAAAGATTATTATTAGATTTTTTAAAAAAGATTTACATGGGAGTTCACATAACATTACTAGATGTGCGCGAGGCTGCTTTTTACCTTATACAATAATACTCAGGCTCCGGCATCGCTGCACCGCGACCGGCCCAGCCAACATGAAACACTATAGCAGACCAGAGCAGATAGCAGACTAGCGCAGACTCGCAACCACTAGCAACTAAGTTACTGCTACAGCTACACAGTTCTACTGCAGTCAACACTGATCTCTGGTCAGCGATTCTCTTATACCTTGCATATCGCAGGCAGTGCATGAGCAATACATCGAAATTACATCTGCTCGGACCTCTTACAACCTGCGTCTTTCGGAAACGATAACTTTTAATCAGTACAATTACGCGAATACCGTCTAAATCGCAGCCGTGATCGCAAAAGTGTTTCCTGTACCAAATAATTCTTATAAAATGTGTATTCTCCAAAGCGAGCAGCATTGCACTATCGCTGACTCGCAACAATCGAAAGAGCAAAAACGGTGCTTAAATAGAATCGCCACCTTTTAATAATTATTATTATCCCATTAAATAAATGAATAGCAATTCAACACCCATGCACGACGGCGGACTCGAACCTCCGCCGGGATCAGCCACACAGTACGTGACTACAGCGCCTTAGACCGCCTGACACATTCGTTTATGTTTATTTCCCTATCAGTGTTACCAGTACTACCGGTAATCCTACCGTTTACTACTTCATTTATGTATTGTACCAAAACGACCGGACCGTAGTTTTGTTAGGGTGCAAATCCAGTACAAATATTTTCAAAGTTACAACTACGGCGCTCCAGGGTTTACTGACAGTGGGAGGATGAGGAAGAAGAAGTAGAAAGTGTCAGCCTGTCAGACGTGAAAGACGAGTTGGCCACGGCCACAGTGTCTACAGAGAGGTATTTTCTAGACGCGTGACACTGAGCGTTCCGGTGTTGTCGGCCCCTTAAACCGCTGACACGGCAACCCGCGTCGCAGTGTGAGCCCGGCCTCCCCCAGCCCACTGCCGTAATCCTGAGCACGGCACACCTGAGCGGTCGCACTGCGGGCTTAACTTGCCGGCTACTGCTGCTGCTGCTGCTGCTCCCGCTGCTACTCGCTGCTGCTCGACGCGCCACCGCCCACCGCGTTAATTAATCCGGCAGATGAGCGCACCTGAGCTGCACACATGAAGCGCTTCGTCCGCTGCCGCTGTTGCGCAGCTTAGCGAGACTAGGCGTCGCGTTACACTGGGCCGCAGGCGCTCTCCGGCTCGCAGGTAGCTGTATCGTCGGCGACATATAAAGTAACCGTGCATGCGCAGCAACAACTCGCTTTAATGGCTTCTGCCAGTCATGGCAACAGACACGTGGACTCCCATGGAAAATAACGCGTCTACATCACTAAGCTGCAGAGGAACTGTGTTTGAAGTAAACCATTAAACCAAGGTTAACTAAACTAATTGAAATCAATAGGTAAATATTTATAGGTATGAGAAACATTTTCAGTAGATCCATTATCCTTAAAAGAACATAAATTCTTTTTACCGATTTTAAGGGGGTAGGACGTCAAACGGGCCGACTTGGAGCAGGAGAGGCATCACAGGACATTTTAATTTCCACTGTCTATACTTTTAGAAATAAATTTATAAAACTTTGTCAGCATGACCAGGAAGGATTCAGGGTTCACACATATTGCAGTGAATTTTTTTTACCCGTGAAATTTCGTCATTTTTTCACTTACTAATACAGCATTTCTTGCTATAGGTACACTTTTCTTCATAAGTTAGAGAGATTCTTTGATGAATTTGCACAGCATATATACCATACTTACAGGTGTATTAAGCTCTAGAATTTATTTAATTTATGAAAAAACGAATGATCTGTTGTATTTTAAACTTCATGTTTAGAAAAAAAACATTGTAGTTAATTACCTCAATTTTTACCACAGTTTTTAATTGATTTGGAAAATTCTAGAGTTTCATATTCCTTTAAGTATGGTTTGTATGTTGTGCAAAATTCATCGAAGAATCTCTCTTACTTATGAAGAAAAGGGTACCATAGCAACAAATGCTGCCATAAGTAAGTAAAAAAATGATGAAATTTCACATGTAAAAAAAAATTATTTCGTTATGTTTTCGAACTTCCACCGCTAAGAGTGTGAATTCTGAATTCTTCCTGGTCATGCTGACAAAGGTTTATGAATTTATTTGTAAAAGTATAGACAGTGCAAATTAAAATGTTCTGTGGTGCCTCGCCTGCTCCAAGTCGACCCGTTTGACGTCCTGCCCCCTTAAGAAGACGAGTAACATACAGGGTCTCTTTAAAATACGTTTACAGTTTAAGACATTAATGCCTTTAAAACTATACTAGATATTAACAAATAGTTTTCACCACCATTGGTGTGGCGCTCCATTCTGCTGGAATACATCAGGTATCAGGAGTTCCAATTGTGGCACAGCAAACACTTGTAAATTATCCGGGTAAACATCACGTTAACAGCAGTTTCTGTGAAAGAGAATGTACCAATGCATCAGGTCACACCAAACATTGGCCTTGTGATTGTCTCTTTCCATTTCACATGTAACATGAGAATGCTGTGAACCCCATACACGAGCCGGCGGTTGTGGCCGAGTGGTTCTAGGCGCTTCAGTCTGGAACCGCGAGACTGCTACGGTCGCAGATTCGAATCCTGCCTCGGGCGCGGATGTGTGTGATGTCCTTAGGTTGGTTAGGTTTGAGTTGTTTTAGGGGCCTGATGACCTCAGATGTTAAGTTCCATAGTGCTCAGAGCCATTCGAACCATTTTTTGAACCCCATATACGGGCGTTATGATGATACAGTTCGCCGGATACATGAAACGTTACCTCTTCGGAGAAACAAATCTTTTCCAAAAAATCACTGTTAGCGTCAATGTTGCCTACCACACTCAGTACACACTGTCCGCGCTGAGGTTTGTCCGTAGGCTTTAATGCCGGAAGCTGCTGCATCTTGCAGGGATATAACCTTAACCTCTTATGCATGACACTGTGCACTGTTGATCGTCTCATTTCCAAATCTCTGGCCGCCGTACTCACCGATTTTTTCGCGTTCCTTGCAAATGCTTGCGTACCTTGTTCACATCGTCGTCTGAAACAGATAGTCGACCCACCTCTTTCCTATGGCCATCACTACCTGTTTCCATAAATGAAGTATGCCAAGCCCTAATAGTCGTTACGGGCGGCGGTTGCCTTCCACATCGTTTTCGAAAGTTTCGCTGCACATGGGTATCGAACGCTGTCTATATGAACCAGACCACACACGGAGCTTTCTCTTGCGGCGTACACATTTTATCATGTTTTCAAGTTCAGTTTCCGTCATGACCTGGAAGGTAAAAGAACTTTGAGTTACCTTATTACAAGCCCGCCAAGCTAGCCGAGTGGTCTAACGCTCTGCTTCCCGAGCGGGAAGGCGTGCCGGTTCCTGGCACCAATCCGCCCCGCGGATTAGTGTCGAGTTCCAGTGTGCTGGCCAGCCTGTGGATGGTTTTTAAGGCGGTTTTCCAACTACCTCGGCGAATGCGTGCTGGTTCCCCTTATTCCGCCTCAGTTACACTGAGTCGGCAATTGCTCCGCAAACACTGTTTCCACTTACGGTGGAACCTAATTACTCTACCACTCAAACATTTGGGGCTACACTCGTCTGGTATGAGACGCTCCCGTGGGGTGTGGGGGGTTCCACTAGGGGCCGAACCGCACAATAACACTGGGTTCGGTGTGGGGTGGCGGCGGCGTGGGTGGACTGCTGTGGCCTGTTGTGGGGTTGTGGACCACTGAGGGCAACGGCGGGACGAAGCCAGTCCGTCATTTCCAGGTCCCCGGTTTGATACACAATACACGCAATACCTTATCACATGCGGAAAACCATTTGTTAATGTCTGGTATAATATTAAAATTATTGAAATCTCAAGTTGCAAAGATAACTTATGAACCCCCTGTACAATACGTCCAGAATCAATAAGAATGGAATATCAAGGATGAAAAGTGCTCGAACTAATAAATGTGTAAAATACGGTTGCGGTTACTAGCCGCTATTGTTCAAAATATGTTTTGAATAAATTTGGCTGCGATAAAAGTTGAAGCGAGGGATCAAAATTCATTGTCAAAGGATATCAACGATAGCATTCACTGATGATATTGCTATTCTCAGTGAAAGTGAATAACAATCACAGGTCAACCTAGTGATTACAGTGCATAAACTGAGAGTTGACTGAAGAAAGACATAAGTAATGAGGATTAGCAGAAATGAGATAAGCGATAAACGAGACCTCAAACTGAGTGAGGACGAAGAAATTCAACTACGGGGAGGGCAAAAGTAGCAGACTACCATAAGCAAAGGACGCATTCCTGGCCAAGAGAATTTTACTCGTATCAAACACAGAACTTGACCTCAGGAAGATTTTTTTGAAGAATGTGTATTTGGAATACACCATTATGTGGAAGTGAACCATGAGAAACGCAGAATAAAAGGTAACTGATGTGTTACAGATGTTTTGCTATAGAACGATACTGAAAAATGTGTGCACTCACAAGATAATAAATGAGGAGGGTCTCTGCACAGCTGCCGAATAAAGAAACATATGGAGACACTGACGAGAAGAAGGGACGGGTTGACAGGACCTGTGTTGAGATATCAGGGAATAAGTTCTGTGCTACGAGAGGGAGCGGTAAAGCGAAAGAACCGGAGGGAAAGACAGACTGGAATCCATCCAAAAAATAATTTAGAGCATACAGCGTATGTGGTACTCTAAGATGAAGTGGTTCGCACAAGAAACCGAGGACCAAACAAAAAAACCACCATCTATCCTACTGAATTAAAGAATAAACAGTAGTATTTAATTAATAATAGCAAAAGGCACAGAATAGTCACAAATTTCGGTTCAGTTTTGACTGAAATATCATATAATCGGATCCGGTATGACAGCGGGAAATCGGGGGGAAATACGAGTCTGCCGAGGGGGGGGGGGGGGGGGGGAGGAAAGGCGGGGGAGATGGGAGAAGAGGTGAAAGTCAACTTCGTCCGCATAGAATTTGTTTTTAATTTCTTCTATGTGCGCTCGAGAAGAGCGATGTGCCTGTCTTGAGCAACCAATTGTAGGTATCCTTATATCGTATGAACCGACCTTAATATAAGTCTTGGGACAGTTTATGCTCAAGTCTTAAATGATGTTCAGATGACATATTTACAGTGTCACGCCGAAGTTAGCCATGTCTCCCGATACATGACAATTATTATAACATCTTGAAAGAAATACTATGTAGGCGATGCTAACTTTTACCCTCCAAAAATTAACTTCCGCAGTTCGGTTGTGCTTATGTGCACACATTTCATTTGTTTGTGGTTTGCAGAATTATGCACCAGTGTGAGCTTTGGCACGCTCCCCAGGAGCGTACCAAGGGTGACGTTCCGGCGACTCACCCAACTTGTTCTGGTAGGTAGTGCTGACAGAACCCCAGTGGAATTTTCTTCCTCTTGTATGCATAAATTCAAGACACGTTCATGTGGTCTCTTCCTGGCTTGTAGCTTCTGGGAAGCACTTCCCACCAACAGGGAAATGTCCGATCCCACCATTTCTTAAAGGGGATAATTATTTCAACAAAAAATTTAATATACCACGTTTTTAAATGGGACTAAAAAGGATAAAATATCTTCTTTCAGCCCAACACAGATTGCAAACTTCATACAGATAGTCCTGAAAATTTCTGAGTGTGAACTTTTAATAGCTATGAAAATACTTTCATGATTTATAAGGAAAAATGTAGAGCACGTACAATAGCTAATAATGAGGTAAACTATTAATGCATCCGTTAGTAAATAGTTCGATAGTAAGGAGGTGGACTATTCACGTATCAAATTTGCATTACTTGCGCCCACATGTTTCGTTTTAAAACTTACAAGTATTTTCATACGTATTAAAAATCAACAATTCCAAATTTTATGACTATTGCTATGAGGTTACGAGAGACTATTTCAGTCCGATTGGGAAACGCGTTCTATTACAAATTCATTTTTAACTAATTAATTATTTTTGCCTTTCAGTTTCGTAAGCGTGAAATTTTTCATAGGTGTCAAATACTTTGCTGAGATTACAACACAGATGTGTGAGAAACTTCAAGTTTATATCAGCTTCTCTTCACCTCTATCAGCGAATATGTTGGTTCTTCATGCTTGTGTCTCGCGGCAAGACAACGAAGGTCAAAATTTGAGAAATTTGAGCTCACCTGGAGGCTTACTAGCAATCGTTCTTATCGGGAAGCGTACACGATTGAAACAGGAACAGAGCAAAAGCTAGTGGTACACAAATTACCTAGGCGACACAACAGATACGAAAGTGAGTTAATATGGCGTTGTCATCCAATTCTGAGCTAAGCTGAAAGTTTAGTCTGCAGTTCATCGGAAAATTACTTTAAAATTAGCTGCAAAATTTGGACATAGACAAAAAAGAAAGCGACCTAATAAAAACATGTTAAAGCACATAGTGTCTAGGAAAGTGGTCCCTTACTTTCAGAGTCCTTTACGACTGATCGAGGACTTGAACGACCGCTCCACCTTTTGACACATATTAACTATCGCAGATAAAAGTTGTCGAGGGTCAGTACTTAAGACGGAGATGGAGAGGTTCCTTTTAGTGCTATTACTAAACATAATCTGTGAGATTTTTACATTATCTGATTTTAAATTACGTGAAAAAATAGTTAAAAATCTATAAAGACATTCACTATTTCGAACCAACTATCAGCGTTAAGTTTTATTCAGTTCTAAAGAAAGGTTAGTTGCCTGAAACCATGTCACTGACTGTGCGGTCCCTCTCGCCGAAGGTTCGAGTCCTCCCTCTGGCATGGGTGTGTGTGTTGTTCTTAGCATAAGTTAGTTTAAGTTAGTTTAAGTAGTGTGTAAATCTAGGGACCGATGACCTCAACAGTTTGGTCCCTTAGAAATTCACACACAATTGAACAATTGAAGTTGCCTGAAATACGAGAAAACTTGCGCAATCGCTTCTGAAGTTGCAATTTTTGCTTGCTCACACCGAAGTAACAGTTTCCAGTAAGCGTCAGTGAGCTGTGGAGAGCAAACAACAGGTTGGTTGATTCGCTGGTTAGTAGGTTGGGGATCCATGTACGAGGCGACTGTATTGGAGCAGGTGCTGTACATGATACGTGCGTCTCAATACCTGACACACCGATGCCAGCATTGCTGTTTTGAATGTGGTGTACAGTGACGGAAGGGGAGAGTGGTGGACAACATTCAGCTAGTACAGAGCACATAAGCTTGGATTTGCATCAGCTTTTAGACGACACCTTTGCAAGATCATAGGCTGGGCATCTAGGTCTACCGTATTCTCTTGCCTGATCTCTTTATTTTAGCCCATCGGACTTTTAGTTACAGTAACACAGAAAACGTGTCAAGCACGCTATCTGCTTACAAAACACATAAATGACCTGGAAGATCGAACCCGCAGTGCCTCATCGCGCCTTTTGCAGCTGTTGCACGTGACTCAATGCGAGCTACTTCGCTGGTCGACATTGAGACGTGGAGACACTGCTGCCCGGTGTGAGCAAGTGGTTTGTCACCTGTTAAGCACATTCTGTTACGCAGTAACATGGAAGTCAGTAACAACGTTATGTGATAGACATGTTCACTGAATATTTTACTCGTTATGGACCTAGGAGTATTTCTTCTCGCGTCCGATAGTTTAGACAGACTTCATAACTGTGTTCTCAGAATATTTACTTCGATCGAGACAATTCATGAGAGTGACTTGTGATTAACACTGCGAACGGGGATTCATCATGGAATGATGACGAACTGAAAATATTTTGCGGATACCACACAGTACGGGGAACAGTACATGATTACTTCGTCACAGAAAAACACATATTAGTGAGTTTCGAAGCAAAAGAGAGCAGTATTCTGTCTCCTCCGACCAGCACCTATCCTGTTCCAGGGAGTGAGACTGGCGCGTGCGAACCTCTGCGGGCGCAGCAGTGAAAAAGGTGTGCGGCTCTGTAGCTTTCCCTCTTTGCTGTGGCCCACACCTCTGAGACTAATTAGACCCGAAATACGGATACACAGGTGCGTGGTTCTCTGACAAAGAGATTCCCTGCGGAAACGCTGTGCGTGTGTGAACATGTCTGCTTGTGACGTTAGTGTGTAGCCAGCAAACCGTGTGGTGAGAGTACCGCGCCAGCAGAGGGCGTATACTGATGATTAACTACTTGTTGGCGGTTGGCTCATTAGTGACGCTACACCATCGGGGGTCGATTAAGGTTTGTTGAAGGGATGGACTGAGATCTTCTTCAAGAAAAGACACAGACGTTCAGGGAAACCCCGCTAAATCCAAATCTGTATAGTGTGATTGGATTTTACGGCAGTAAATGGCAGCATTCAATCGTATTTCTGTCCTACACACAACCCAACAACGCGTTTCGAGATATAATGCACTTATCATGAGGTTATAAAACTTACCTCATGCAGTTAGAACACTGAAACTCTGCCTACAACTATAGTTGTGGCATTCATAAGTTAAAATAGAATAAAAGCTCATTAAACTTTTGGTCCTTGTTTTATGTTAAAATCATAGACATCTATCGGTGCCCGTCCCGTCTCACACAACACAGCACACCAGGTCGCGTCCTACGGCTCTGCCGTGGATTTCGAGAGCGTCGATTTGACGCATTTGCAGAGGTCCAGGTTCTGTTATGAGCTGACGTGTCCGCGTAATTACTGTGTTACTGTGGCTATTGGCTCAACTATAATGCTGTTCAATTGGCCGTCTACTTTTTCTCAAAAAAAAAAAAAAAAAAGGTTCAAATGGCTCTAAACCCTATGGAACATAACATGAGGTCATAAGTCCCCTCGACGTAGAAGTACTTAAATCTAACTAACGTAAGAACATCACACACATCCATTCACGAGGCAGGATTCGAACCTGCGACCGTAGAAGCACCGCGGATCCGGACTGAAGCGCCTAGAAACGCTCGGCCACAGCGGCAGGCACCTTTCTTCATTTCATAAACCTACGATCGTTATCCTCTGGCTATTCTGGAAGTGTGAACTTGACACTCTTGGAGTGCACAGTAGAGCAATAGGGCGTGTTCCGGTGCAGTGTTCAGTGTGATATGGACGACCATTGACGTACGTCGACGATTTTAATGTAAGGTGAGAGGCAACAATTGTTCCTGTTGGTAGATTTTGTAGTGTTTTAACTTCATGAACTAAGTTTAACAACCTGATGAAGAGAGCGTTGCCTCTCGATACGCGTTGTTGATCTGTGTGCAGGACAGAAGTACGGTTGAATGCTACCAACTATAACTGCAAAAATCTAACAGCCCTTACCTCACACCTGCAATGAATAATATTAAATTAAAAGTTCTGACTGATATTTCAGAGCCTGAGAGTACTAAATAGGAGTCCAGACTTGTAAACGCTTCAAAATGTGATTCAGTCAAGCCAAAACAGTTCAGCAGCACCAAAATCCTTTGCTATCTTGTTAAAATTTTGTCCACCGATATTTCTGCACGCACTGACAGAAGATATTCACTAATTAATCAAGAAACTGGGGCAATGTAGTTCAACAGTTGTGTAGCTCTTTTCAATATAACACAGGGCGAACGTAGCGAGTTAGTATTGAAAAACAAATCACGTGTGAAGTAAACGTACAACGTGAGTGTAATGTCTAGGTTAGTCTAGTGCTCGTTTTGGATTTATGAATGTAGCTTCAGACATTTTTTTTAGTTTTGACCAGTATCCACTCTCGTAAGAACACGGTACACGTTTTTCAAATAGAACTCATTTAAACAGTCACAACGGTAGAAATTAGCGAGACTCAAATGTATCCGACAGTACATGCAGGATGTTCAGAAACAGGCTGAAAAGTTTGTAAGGGTATTGCAGGATAGGCTGTGCTGAGAAATACTTAATAAGGAAAAAATTCGATACACTGTGGCGTTTCCGAAGTAATTAACATTGAAGATGGCCAATAAGACCGTTGCGCGTGCCAATTCAAGCGGCCTACCTGTGATGGTGCCACCAAACGGGTTCTTTATTGGTTTCCTAAAACTGAACAAGACAGCAACACAAAAACTGGACCTGGGTCGGTGGTAAGGATCGAGCCATAGACAACGGCTGAGAGGTCTCTTGGGTAAAATCAACGCTATCAGAACTAGCGACACTGACTGTATCTACGCTATGATAACTAACGACACTGTATCTGGCGGGTCGCTTGAATCTGCACACTTAACGCTCTGATTGGCTAACTGCAATGCTAATTAACTCCGAGCCAGCGCAACGAATTGAATTTTTTCTTAACAATTATTTCCCGGCATAACCTACCCTTCAAAACCATTACAAACTTTTCGGACTGTTTATGATCACAGAAGCTGGGCAAATCACCCTCTCATAATAGCAAGTGAAACATTACGGGCTATCCGTTCACTTCTGTCTGATTTGAATATGAAGGGGACTGCATGTAAATGTAAAAATTGTTACCAATACCACACACAAGAGAGTCCGTTGGAAAAGAAGTGTAGAATGTAAATGCAGGATAGAGACATCGCTTTTTTAGACTCAGGTGTCTAATTACGAGTATATCGCAGGGTGATCACGCTGTGCCGGAACTTTGATATCATCAACGTTAAAGATCTATGGAACTCCTGTTATCGTCTCGAGGTCCTGAGTCTGAAATATCGGAGACCAGTGGGGAACAGTCTGCTGACAGGGCCGCCTTACGAAGTTTCCTACGCCATAAACCCTCCATTTTCTCGTGCTGACACTTTCGATTTTTGCCCAGACGCTTCGTCAATAGCAGCTTCAACGGCATTAAAAGGTCCGGGGCCGTAGTCGAAAGTTATTTACTTGCAAAGACAGGTTAGAAAGCAGATAGACGATAAATAGCAAAAGGACTGCAATTATTTTTGCTACCGTTATCTGAAACTGTTGTTGTTGTTGTGGTCTTCAGTCCTGAGACTGATTTGATGCAGCTCTCTAAAGCTGCATGCCCTCGGGAAAAATTACGGCCGTAGTTTCCCCTTTCTTTCAGCCGTTCGCAGTACCAGCACAGCAAGGCCGTTTTGGTTAGTGTTACAAGGCCAGATCAGTCAATCATCCAGACTGTTGCCCTTGCAACTACTGAAAAGGCTGCTGCCCCTCTTCAGGAAACTATAGAAGGAAAAAAATGCGAAAGAAAAGTATTATTTATTCATGAATTTAAGTATTTATGAAAGAAATCTAAGAACTCTACCTTAAATGTTTAATCAGCTATTGAGTAGACGAAAATTAAAATCACTTTAGAAAGAATATAATTACAACAGGTCTATAAGTAAAAGTCACACAGTTGGGTCATTGGAAGATATCGATATGTAAAATTGAGTTTGATGTCAGCAGGACTAGAGTTTTTGCATATAAAACTTAGAACCCTTAGAAAATTTGAACAAAGGAATAGCAACCGAGAGGGACGTACGTGCAGAAACAATTAGACATTTCTGACAGAGTCTAGTAAGGCCCTTAAAAATATAAAAGTTTCAGGTATATATTTCATAACACAGATTTCTTTAAGTTTGAAGTGCTAACTCTGACTCTTGGACTGCTTCATTTATGCCATTTTTTGGTGGAAAAGCAAGCGCATTCCAAAAATATCCCAAAGGTGAAAGGTAATTTCGCTATATATGTAAAACAACAGTTGTGGTAATAAGAAACGGATCAGATTACTAGAGGCAGAATATAATGTACAAGTGACAGCTCTCAGTAATATACAGAAAGCGATGTTCAAGGACGTGTTAGACAAAGAGCAAGAGAGATTTTAAAGCTACCGGTAAATAGTGGGTAATATTTCTGCGATGGAGGAGATAACTCGAAAGGCAGATTCCTTTACAGAAGATGAACCTAAACACTATATAATATTGTATGCAACATTGCGTACTACTATGCCAAAGGCATCAGGCGAGGATTATGATTGCTCTTATTATTTATAACATTTAATAAAATATAAAAGCAGAAAATCCAGTTCCATGTGGGGTAAATTTTGGTGTAAGACAGAAACACTTCTATTTAATGGCTTGATTTATTGCCTAAGGGCAGGAGCATTTAATAATTAACATGGATAATAGATATGTTTGTGTGTACTTCAGTTATGAATTTTGTCTATGAATACGTATTATGTGATATACAACAATTTATTAGGAGAGCATAGTACTAATAAAATTTTCCTTTTGACCTACATGTAATCAATGAAGGAGGGAACGATATGCCCTTGTGCATAAGCGAGTCACAAGTACACTATTACAAAGGAAAGAAGCATACGCACTTGCGCTTAGGAAGGCATAAAACCACTACTGTACCGAAAAAGCCATGGAGAAGGGATGCATATGGCAAAGGGAAACGTACTCAGGTTGGAAGTTTGAATCACCAACAACGCCAGAGACCCTCAAAGTAGCTTGAAGATGAATCGACAAATTTTTAATTTTTTTTAATAGAAAGACAAGAGTTATACCCGTTTTCTCTGAAGTCAGCCACATTTAAAGATTGTAATACAGTAATTCTGCAGTTATAAAGCATTATTGTGTAGGCTACCAACTATTTAGGCAGATGTAGTAGGATCTCTAGAACTGTTACACGATAGAATGTGTAAGAGAAGTAGAAACAGCGATTATGATTTTATGAAAATTTTGATTGTGAAAGTAAAAGTTAATTCAAATTTCATGCTTGTTGAGATATTGTGTCAAGTTAAAAGACAAAGGACCTTCATACTGTAAGGGGGAAAGGAGGTTATGTGGCAGTATCTTTGATGAACTTAGATGTCTCGTTAAGTTTTTTCATTAAAATATCAGACAAGGAAGAAGTGATTTACAGTAACGCAACAGTCCGAAAGGACAACTGTTAGCAAGGCGTACTGAATCCATTGTTGGCTCAGAGGAGCAAGTATTGTGCAATACGTGGAAAGCGACTTCGGTAGCGCCAGAAGGCTACCCGCAGATTCACCTACAATATATGTACACCCAGGGGCGACTCCAAGCGAGGTGGACTCGACGGGGGTGGCAATATAGACAGACGGCGTTAGGTATAGCCGGAAAGCAGAATGCAGTGGATTAGAAGTGATAGGTCGGTTTTGTTGAATAGCTAATGGGTTAATTAACAGTGGGAAAACAATGTAAGGAGACCATAAGAGAGAACTGGAGTGTGATTATAAAGGCGTGAACAACTTTGTCTTGACTGAATGAAGAAACGTAGTGCAATAAGATAAAAAGTGTCTGGTAATAGATAAAAACGTTTGGTTACAGTTGGTGTCACAACTACAGTAACATCCGAATGAGAATAATAAACGAAAGTGGTTACTGATCTTACTGATTTTCAGTCCATCCCACAGAGAACAAATTTACGTAGAGACAGAAATGACACAACTCATTACAGAACCTAGTCATCAGACACCAACATAAGAACTGATTAATTACTTTACAGAAGCTACCACAGAATTCTCCAGACTAAGAACGACTCTTCATGATATTCCGTTAAAACAATGTTGTCTGCATGTCGTAGGAACTATAAGTAACTTTCGTTTGCAGTTAACTTGAGTTCAGAAAAACTCTCAGATGTTATGTAAAACCGAGTCAGATTGCTTAACATAAACAGTTGTAAAATTCCCATTGTACACAGACATTGAATTTTTCAGATAGGGACCATAAGCAGATTATGACTGGTTTAAAGGGCCAGAAAATTCCAATTATAAAGCTGATAATACGTTCTAGTCCGATACTAAAAGATATACATCTATTTGAAATCAGCTCTATATGGGAACTGAGAAACTGTAACAGTGTGGTTTGGACCGTTACAATGTTCACAATACGAAACCACCGGTGTCGCAGAATTCTGCCTGGACCGCAACGTGGTTATCCATTGGAACTGAGCCTTGGTATTCAATGACAACAGGAACAGATCTCCTACGCATCTGCTGGCTTAGCAATCGATTTTTGCTAGCGCTGCGCTCTCCATCAGTGCCCAGTCCATACTAGCTGATTCTATGATCACATTAAAGAGCAATTATATACTATTTACAATTTGTACAGAAACCACATGGCAGTTATAAGAGTCGAGGGGCATGAAAGGGAGACAGTGGTTGGGAAGGGAGTGAGACAGGGTTGTAGCCTGTCCCCGATGTTATTCAATCTGTATATTGAGCAAGCAGTAAAGGAAACAAAAGAAAAATTCGGAGTAGGTATTGAAATCCATGGAGAAGAAATAAAAACTTTGAGGTTCGCCGATGACATTGTAATTCTATCAGAGACAACAAAGGACTTGGAAGAGCAGTTGAACGGAATGGACAGTGTCTTGAAAGGAGGATATAAGATGAACAACAACAAAAGCAAAACGAGGATAATGGAATGTGGTCGAATTAAGTCGGGTGAAGCTGAGGGAATTAGATTAGGAAATGAGACACTTAAAGTAGTAAAGGAGTTTTGCTATTTGTGGAGCAAAATAACTGATGATGGTCGAAGTAGAGAAGATATAAAATGTAGACTGGCAATGGCAAGGAAAGCGTTTCTGAAAAAGAGAAATTTGTTAACATCGAGTATAGATTTCAATGTCAGGAAGTCGTTTCTGAAAGTATTTGTATGGAGTGTAGCCATGTATGGAGGTGAAACATGGAGGAAAAATAGTTTGGACAAGAGGGGAATAGAAGCTTTCGAAATGTGGTGCTACAGAAGAATGTTGAAGATTAGATGGGCAGATCACATAACTAATGATGAAGTATTGAATAGAATTGGGGAGAAGAGGAGTATGTGGCACAACTTGTCAAAAAGAAGGGACTGGTTTGTAGGACATGTTCTGAGGCATCACGGGATCACAAATTTAGCATTGGAGGGCAGCGTGGAGGGTAAAAATCGTAGAGGGAGACCAAGAGATGAATACACTAAGCAGATTCAGAAGGATGTGGGTTGCAGTAAGTGCTGGGAGATGAAGAAGCTTGCACAGGATAGGGTAGCATGGAGAGCTGCATCAAAGCAGTCTCAGGACTGAAGATCACAACAGCTACAACATGTACACTGATGAGCCGAAACATTATGACCACCTACTGAAACACGTGTTGGGGGGGTGGGGGGGGGATGGAACTGGCGCCAGATAGCGTCCCATTTGGGTTTCATTAAATTCAGATAAGCCGAATTTGATGAAAAGATATCAACGTGAGTTCACAATCATGCTCCTGAAACCATTGTAGCACAATTCCCGCTTTGTAACACGCGCAATTATCCTGTTGGAAGATGGCATCACTGTTGGGGAAGATATCAGGCATAAGCGGTTACAGGTGGTTCCTAATAATGTTCACAGCTGTCATTCGATTACTACCACAATTAACATGGAAGCCCAAGTGAATGTCCCCCATAGCACAGTACTGCTCCCAGCGGCCAGCGTCCGTGGCGCGCTGTATGTTTCGGGCAGCTGCTGGGCTGCATGACTGTGTATCTGGAGATGACTATCGACCTGGTTTAACAATAATCGAAATTCAGCCGAGCAGCCGACATGATTCCTTTGATCCTCGGTCCAATCTAGATGATCCCTTTCCCACTGTAGTCACTATTGACGATGTTGATGGGTCAACATGCGAATTCTGCTGCTGCGGAACACCATGTTCCATCCTGTGCGCTCAAGGATGTGCTCCAAAACACTTGTGCCTGCTTCATAGAGCGGGGAAGCCTCCAATCCCTACGTTCCGTAGTGAGGTAAGGACGTCCAACTTCTTGTCGCCTACTCGTGGTTTCAGGACTCTTCAACCACTTTCCACAGATGCTCACGACAGTAGCACGCGAACAGAGACGCTCATTCGCAGGCACTGGGACACAACAATCTGGTTTTCGTCATAGTCGCTTAAGTCGGCGTATCTCCGCAGGCTCAGTCATTCACTGCCAAAGAAAAATTTCTACTCTACCGTCACAAATCGAATCATGCAATGTAATAAAATTTTGCGAGTTGGAAATATAGATTTTTCCATACATAGTACAACAGGAAATTCTTTTAAGGCACACCCAAAAAATTTCTGTCTCCTGAGTTTCACTGTCTCGACTGTCCAGGATGAGCGCAAAATCTTCCCATGAATACAGAAATGTCTTTCTAAGGAACTACGCTATATACAGCTTTGCAGTTTGTTACAAATGGCAGCTTGACTAAAAACTTGCAAATGTGCTTCGGATGTTGTCTGCAGAACTTCAGGACGATACCCAATTTCTCTCCATGTCCACGCCAAAATTCCTTCCTTCACCAAACCAAGAGAATTTCTCATTCGTACCGTAAGAGTTCCCGCATCAGAAACTGGCGAACTGAACACTTAGCTTTAAGCGTAACCCCTCAAAAAAATCTAAAGATGTTATTTACGTCTGATAAATAAAGGACCACTTGCATGATCCATCAGACTGGAAAGATTTCACCCGATAATTACGGAACAGTAACTCCCAGTCTGGCGGTACATCACCTTGTTGAAACACTACCAACGGTGAAGGCTGCTGAATTGAGGTGCAATATAAACTACCAACACGTCGAAATAAACTGTTACTGTATCAGTAAGCTCAGTACAACAGAAAGGTCCAGAGTATTGTGTTTTGTGCATTAAGTCATAGCACACTTTCATTTTCGAGCTGTCTCTTATCTACAAGACCAATGGTATGTGGGTTATTAGACCCCCAAAACCGGACATTAAGCATGTTTACTTCACCGGAAATGTGAATAGTCGCTTGATCGAAAAAAAATAATAAGGTAGTCATTATCTGCAGCTATTCATTCTAACGCGTTCCTAATTAACTCAGCACGTCTGGACTTATTACCATACTGGCCATTAAAATTGCTACACCACGAATATGACGTCCTACAGACGTAAAATATAACCGACAGGAAAAAGATGCTGTGATATGCAAATGATTAGCTTTTCAGAGCATTCACGAAAGGTTGGTGGCGATACCTACAACCTGCTGACATGAGGAAAGTTTCCAACCGATCTCTCATACACAAACAGCAGTTGACCGACGTTGCCTGGTGAAACTTTGTCGTGATGCCTCGTGTAAGGAGGAGAAATGCGTACCATCACGTTTCCGACTTTGATAAGTGTCGGATTGTAGCCTATCGCGATTGCGGTTTATCGTATTGCGCCATTGCTGCTCGCGTTGGTCGACATCCAATGACTGTTAGCAGAATACGGAATCGGTGGGTTCAGGAGGATAATACGGAACACCGTGCTGGATCCCAACGGCCTCGTACCTCCAGCAGTCGAGATGACAGGCATCTTATCCGCATGGCTGTAGCGGATCGTGAAGCCACGTCTCGATCCCTGAGTCAACAGATGGGGACGTTTACAAGGCAACAACCATCTGCACGAACAGTTCGACGACGTTTGCAGCAGCATGGACTATCAGCTCGGAGACCATGGCTGCGGTTATCCTTGACGCTGCATCGCAGACAGGAGCGCCTGCAGTGGTGTACTCAACGACAACCTTGGGTGCACGAATGGCAAAACGTCATTTTTTCGGATGAATCCAGGTTCCGTTCACAGCATCATGATGGTCGCATCCGTGTTTGGCGACATCACGGTAAACGCACATTGGAAGTGTGTATTCGTCATCGCCGTACTGGCGTATCACCCGGCGTGGGGTGCCATTGGTTACACGTCTCGGTCACCTCTTGTTCGCATTGACGGTACTTTGAACAGTGGACGTTACATTTCAGATGTGTTACGACCCGTGGCTCTACCTTTCATTAGATCTTTGCGAAACCCTACATTTCAGCAGGATAATGCACGACCGCCTGTTGCAGGTCCTGTACGGGCCTTTCTGGATACAGAAAATGTTCGATTGCTGCCCTGGCCAGCACATTCTCCAGATCTGTCACCAATTGAAAACGTGTGGTCAATGGTGGCCGAGCAAAAGGCTCGTCACAATACGCCAGTCACTACTCTTGATGAACTGTGGTATCGTGTTGAAGCTGCTTGGGCAGCTGTACCTGTACACCACATCAAGCTCTGTTTGACTCAATGCCCAGGCATATCAAGGCCGTTATTACGGCGAGAGGTGGTTGTTCTGGGTACTGATTTCTCAGGATTTCGACTCAAATTTGCGTGAAAATGTAATCACACGTCAGTTCTAGTATAATAAATTTGTCCAATGAATACCTGTTTATTATCTGCATTTGTTCTTGGTGCAAGTAGCAATTTTAATGGCCAGTAGTGTATCTGGCTGTAAAGCTTTCAAGAGTTGCACATTCTACGCATAGAAACACAGCCTGCCATGTACCCGTTTCTCTGGAAACAGTACGCGTATATTACCGCGGGCTGCGTTGAAATGTTGTACGCCAGGGTGTCGACAGTGTCACTAACTCCTGGTCTACCACTCCTTGTCTTCTCAGATAAATAGCCAGGCTCTATAATCTTTTACGCCATCCTTTGCCGCTCTCCACATCTGGCCGATTTCGACCATACGCACCTCGAAAGTGTCGCTGAACTGTAATAGGCGACCTTGTTCCATGTAACTACGCAGACACATTGTAGCTTCTCCTGCATCGGTGCCACTGCGAGAGGAGCACTCCTAAATTACGCTGTCTGTAACAATAAAAACTGAAAAGAAATGCTGTCAGAGCAAATGCTCTCACCCTGACACAGATCGCCTATCCCTCTTTGTACGAAGGGGTGGCCTGCGTGGCGCGAACACGGCGTTGACGACACTGTGGGCTGAAGTTTGCCAAGTTTACTTTAACAGAATTAGAGGGAGAAAGTTCCCCAGGATGCTTAGCACATGTGGCGTTGGAACGGAGAGGAGAAGTTATTGGCTTAGTAGGAAGTCAAGAAGGGTACAAACACTTACGGACACAATTTAAGAACTCTTTTATTTCCCAACAATTCAACCTTACTTGGAAGAGGTGTCTTACAGTGGCTTTATACCCGTACAAATCAACAATTACGCTCTACCATTGTATATGCTAGTCCCATCCAGGAGCTCCAAATGCCTGAGCTCTACCTTCTCAGTATCGGAAACGAGCTCTCTGCTTGCATCTGGTTCAACAATAGACAATCAATTACTCTAACCACAATAAGAGACGAGTGAGAACAAGAGCTCATTGCTCTCTTCATTCTCCACACAGAAAATTTTAATTATTACTCGTAGTGGCTCACACACGTAGACACCTTATTTGCCTCGCGGAATGGCCGCGCGGTTTGAGGCGCCATGTCCGGATTGCGCTGCTTCTCTCGCCGGAGGTTCGAGTCCTCCCTCGACCATGGGTGTGTGTGTTGTTGTTAGTATAAGTTAGTTTAAGCCGCGTGTCAGTCTAGGGACCGATGACCCCAGCAGTTTGGTTCCTTAGGAACTCACACACATTTGAACATTTGAACAACTTAATCACACTAGGAGACAAGTGTAATGCAGCACTTGATAGTCTGAATGTTGCGACACATAGGAAATACCAACTGCACTGGCGCTAAAAATATCGGAACACCAAGAAGTAGTTGTGCGACACAAACGAAATTTAGCAGGGGTGTTTGTACATGTGAAAAGAAAAAGTCTGTTCCAATTTCGCCCAAGTCGTGTAAGAGTGGCGCTAACAGCTTGATTTAGGTACACGTTGCAACGGTTGTGAGCGTTAGTTATCTTTGAGACTGGATATGGTGAGTTGATGTTGGTCAGCAGCCCCATTAAGGCCGCAAAGTCGCCATTATCAGTACCTCATTGCGTTTCAGCGAAGTCGTGTAATAGGGCTACGAGCAGCTGGATGTTAATTCTGCAATATTACAGAAAGACTTGGCAGGAATGTAGCCACGGTACATGATTGTTAGCAGCGGCGGCGGTCACCAGAACGTAAGGTTGCAAGAACACCGGGCTCCGGACGACCACGTGGCATTACCGAGAGGGAAGATCATCATGTACTGGGTATGGCTGTGACGCATCTTACTGGTCAGCAGCGGCAATGTGAGCAGCAGCTGGCACCACAGTGACACAACTAACTGTTAAGAAATTGGTTACTTGAAGGACAGCTTTAAGCGAGACGCCCTGTAGCGTGCATTCCACAGACCCCAAACCACTGCCATTTGCGACTTCAATGGTGTCGAGGGAGAGTTGACTGGAGTTGACTGATGAAACCTGATTCTGCCTCGCTGCCGGTGATAGCCGTGTTGGCTGGGAGGAAGCCAGTTGGGGGCCTGCAAAGAACGTGACTACGTGCTGGACACAATGGACCAGCAGCTGGAGCTATGATCTGGGATGAATTTCGCATGACAGCACAAGCACGCTCGTGGCTATCCGATGCACCGTGACTGCGTAACTGTACGTTAATCCGGTGATTAGATCTGCTGTGCTACCATTCATGAAAACCATTGCACGAGATGTTTTCCAACACTATAACGCTCGCCTACATTCCACTGGTGTAGCCCTGCACACTCTACAGAGAACCGACATTTTGCCTTCGCTTACTCGATCACCAGATCCGTCTACATACAGGACATCTTCGGACGACAGCTTCAGCGTCATGCACAATCAGCGTTAACCGTCTCTCTGTCCACCAGCTGAGTCCAAGAGGTAGGACCTCAACCTTACAAACAGACACCCAGCACCTGTATAAGACAATGCAAGCACGTCTGCATGCTTGCATTCAACATACTTTTGGATACACCGTTTATGAATGTACCAGAATTTCACATTTGCAAAGGGCTTATTTCGCGCTTAGATTAACCTGTGAATTTGCAATGATTATCACTTGCGTATGTTACCTAAAGAAATGTGTTCCCGAAATGTCATTACTCTACGTTAACCATTTATTGATGTTGCCATTTGTTTTTGTCAGTGTATTACTCATTGCTGCTGCTAGAGACGAACTCTACAGAGTCTACTCTTTACCAACGGGCACAAAACTCAAGACAATAGCTGTTGCTGGATACTTATCGAAAACTCAGTTGCCTTCCCTAAAATGTGTACAACCTCTCGTAGTTTTCTGCTGCAGCAGCATCGAACTGTCACGCTACAGTGACTCCAAGGCTCGGCTGCAGTACTGCTCTCGACGATTCGGTTGCTCCCTGCCAATGACAGTGACTCTAACTGCAAGTGCGACTGTGAACGGGACTGTGAGTGCTTGTGCCATTTATACACTGATTTTTCGGGGAGTTTTGGATGAGTTTCTCTAGTAGAGTGGCTTTCCTGTTGCCGAAGAAATCTTTGCAGAACAGCTATTACATATATAGAAGTTGACTCCCATCACACCTCTTATACACTGAAGATCAAACAAACTGGTAGATCTACTAAATATCGCATAGGGCTCTCGCGAGCACGCAGAAGTGCCGCAACACGACGTGGCATGGACTCGACTAATGTCTGAAGTAGTGCTGGAGGGAACTGACACCCATGAATCCAGCAGGGCTGCCCATAGATCCGTAAGAGTACGAGGGGCTGAACATCTGTTCTCAACGGCACTATGCAAGGCATTCTAGATATGCTCAAAAATGTTCATCTCTGGGGAGTTTGATGGCCAGCGGAAGTGTTTAAACTCAGAAGAGTGCTCCTGGAGCAATTCTGGACGTGTGAGGTGTCACATTGGAATTATCCAATTCCGTCAGAATGCACAATGGACATGAATGGATACAGGTGATCAGACAGGATGCTTACGTATGTGTCACCTGTCAAAGTCGTGTCTAGAAGTATCAGGGGTCCCATATCACTGCAACTGTACACGCCCCACACTATTATAGAGCCTCCATTAGTCTGAGCAGTCCGCTGCTGACATGCAGCGTTCATCGATTTATGACGTTGTCTCCATAGCCGTACACGTCCATCCGCTCGTTTAAAACGAGACTCGACCGACCAGGCACCGTGTTTCCAGTCATCAACAGTGCAATATCTGTGTTGACGGGCCTAGGCGAGGAGTAAAGCTTTGTGTCGTGCAGTCATCAAGGATACACGAGTGGTCCTTCGCCTCCGAAAGCCCATGTTTCGTTGAATGGTTCGCACGTTGACACTTGTTGATGGCCCAGCACTGAAATCTGCAGCAATCTGCGGAAGGTTTGTGCTTCTGTCACGTTGAACGATTCTCTTCACTCGTCGTTGTTCCAATTCTTGTAGGACCTTTTTCAGGCCGCAGCAGTGTCGGAGATTTGATGTTTTACGGGATTCCTGATATTCTCGGTTCACTCGAGCAATGGTCCTACTGGAAAATACTCACTTTATCGTTACACCGGAGATGCTGTGTCCCATTGCTTGTTCAACGACTATAACACCACGTTCAATCTCACTTAAATATTAATAACCTGTCACTGTAGCAGCAGTAACAGATCTAACAACTGCACCTGACAGGTAGGCGATGCCGACCGCAGTTCCGTGTTCTGCCTGATTTCATATTTATTTATTTGAATACGCAGGCGATACCATTTTTTTAGTTGCTTCAGTGTAATTATAAAACTTGATAGCCTTGACAGTGTATCCTAAACGTCTGCACTAGTTGTGCTACCATCTGCAAAACGGAGCACAGATATTTAGAAATGTATCCACAAACAAACCTTATGAGTTAAGCCATCATGTGCAACAAACCGCATAGATGTATGTTGCATAGCTCCTTAAAAATAAATCTTTGTACTCAGGCAAATAAATTTTGCTTACCCTGTATTTCGAATGAAAAATGTTGTAACCTGCGTAACAGAAAAGCGTTGGTCCAGTTTACAACACTGAATGCGTGTCCAAGTTGACTTCCCGTTTTGGTGGGTATAACACTGACAAGAAGACGGCACGATCGTGGGGTCGGTGATTTGTCCGCAATTTTGTGTGGTGAAAGAGGACCCCTAACACCTCACGTGGTTAAAATATTAGGACGCACTACTCGGAAAATCCCGAGAAAAATCGATCCAAAGTTTCTTAGGTGACTTACGAGTATAAAATGTTAGTCCACTGCCGAGCCGCCATCTGGCCTCCATGATTAGTGTCGGATCCTTACGCCAAAGGTCTCGGGTTTGATTCCTCCTCTTTTTTTTTCTTCTGTTGCTTGCAAAATTGCAGCGCGTTGCTACAGGAGAATCTCGAATTTAATTCCTGGGAAAACTGTGTAAAAATTCATTCAATAATTCACTATCAATTATAGTCACCAATATACCGAGACATGATTCAATATGCCTGGTTTGCCTCAAAATTGTCAGAAACTCGAAACATTTTCGTAAATGTTAATGGGGCATGTTTTTGTACAGATTTATTGCAGACACCCGGTGATTGTAAGAAATACGCTTTTATATGTTGCGCAAGATGTCGCAAAAATTATTGCTTTGTTTGATTTTACGATAATTACCACTGCAGTTCTTGTTTATAATTATTATATGTATAAAAATTGAATGTTTTCCAATCGACGTTGTTATTCTGATTAAAAAGGCAATGTTTCTCCTCACAGAATTTACAATGAAAAATGGAAAACCCACCGCCATGAATTGTGTTGTTGGACAAAAAGAAAATATTTTTTATTGAATAATGAAACTAATTTGTTAAAGATAATGTAGGTTTGGGAAACTTTCTGAATAATTGGTTGAATAACGTAAGAAAATG
This sequence comes from Schistocerca piceifrons, assembly GCF_021461385.2. Lineage (NCBI taxonomy): Eukaryota > Metazoa > Arthropoda > Insecta > Orthoptera > Acrididae > Schistocerca > Schistocerca piceifrons. Next base: position 149,869,934 of record NC_060145.1, on the reverse strand, counting down.
AAACAGAAGAAAAAAAAATTCCCAGAGGAGGAATCGAACACGAGACCTCTGGCGGCGTAAGCCCTAAACACTTTCTTCTTCTTCTTCTTTTTTTCTCATTTTGTTCGACATAGTTCGTTGCGTGCTGACAGATGTGAAAATTACAGAACAATGAGTTTAATAAGTCCCGGATGCAAAATACTAACACGAATTCTTTACAGACGAATGGAAAAACTGGTAGAAGCCGACCTCGGGGAAGATCAGTTTGGATTCGGTAGAAATATTGGAACACGTGAGGCAATACTGACTCTACGACTTATCTTAGAAGCTAGATTAAGGAAAGGCAAACCTACGTTTCTAGCATTTGTAGACTTAGCGAAAGCTTTTGACAATGTTGACTGGAATACTCTCTTTCAAAATCTGAAGGTGGCAGGGGTAAAATATAGGGAGCGAAAGGCTATTTACAATTTGTACAGAAACCAGATGGCAGTTATAAGAATCGAGGGACATGAAACGGAAGCAGTAGTTGGGAAGGGAGTGGGACAGGGTTGTAGCCTCTCCCCGATGTTATTCAACCTGTATATTGAGCAAGTAGTGAAGGAAACAAAAGAAAAATTCGGAGTAGGTATTAAAATCCATGGAGAAGAAATAAAAACTTTGAGGTTCGCCGATGACATTGTCATTCTGTCAGAGACAGCAAAGGACTTGGAAGAGCAGTTGAACGGAATGGACAGTGTCTTGAAAGGAGGGTATAAGATGAACATCAACAAAAGCAAAACGACGATAATGGAATGTAGTCGAATCAAATCAGGTGATGCTGAGGGTATTAGATTAGGAAATGAGACACTTAAAGTAGTAAAGGAGTTTTGCTACTTGGGGAGCAAAACAACTGATAATGACGATGGTCGAAGTAGAGAGTATATAATATATAGACTTGCAATGGCAAGGGGAGCGTTTCTGAAGAAGAGAAATTTGTTAATATCGAGTATAGATTTAAGTGTCAGGAAGTCTTTTCTGAAAGTATTTGTATGGAGTGTAGCCATGTATGGAAGTGAAACATGGGCGATAAATAGTTTAGACAAGAAGAGAAACCGAGCGAGGTGGCGCAGTGGTTAGCACACTGGACTCGCATTCGGGAGGACGACGGTTCAATCCCGTCTCCGGCCATCCTGATTTAGGTTTTCCGTGATTTCCCTAAATCGTTTCAGGCAAATTCCGGGATGGTTCCTTTGAAAGAGCACGGCCGATTTCCTTCCCAATCCTTCCCTAACCCGAGCTTGCGCTCCGTCTCTTAACGACCTCGTTGTCGACGGGACGTTAAACACTAACCACCACCACCACCAAGAAGAGAATAGAAGCTTTCGAAATGTGGTGCTGCAGAAGAATGCTGAAGATTAGATGGGTAGATCATATAACTAATGAGATGGTGTTGAATAGGATTGGCGAGAAGAGAAGTTTGTGGCACAACTTGACTAGAAGAAGGGATCGGTTGGTAGGACATGTTCTGAGGCATCAAGGGATCACCAACTTAGTGCTGGAGGGCAGGGTGGAGGGTAAAAATCGTAGAGGGAGACCAAGAGATGAATACACTAAACAGTTTCAGAAGGATGTAGGTTGCAGTAGGTATTGGGAGATGAAGAAGCTTGCACAGGATAGAGTAGCATGGAGAGCTGCATGAAACCAGTCTCAGGACTGAAGACCACCACAACAACAACAACAGTTCGTTGCGTTTGGTCGGGGCGGACGACACAAGACATCCGTTCAAATTGATCGTTGGTTCCTTGACTCAGTTTTTTTTTTATTACAGAGAGCACACAGCCCTCTGACCGAACACGCTGAGCTATCGTGCCGGCTAACCTAGGCCAGACGGCGGCTCGGCAGTGTACTAATATTTTATAATCATAAGGCACCTAAGAAACTTTGGATCGATTTTTCCCGGGATTTTCCTGGTAGTATGTCCTAATATTTCAACCACGTGAGGTGTTAGGGGTCCTCTTTCAGCACACAAAATTGCGGACAAATCCCGGACCCCACGGCGTGCTGTCTCCTTGTGAGTGGAGACACTATATTGCGGTCTTCACAATGTCTGACATGTACCCAGTTTCCGATACGCCCGACTTGTGGCCCCACCGACTGGAGCCCCCTGTTCTGACAAGGGAACCACCCCATCACACACCCCTCAGATTTAGTTATAAGTTTGCACAGTGGATAGGTCTTGAAAAACTGAACACAGATCAATCGAGAAAACAGGAAGAATTTGTGTGGAACTATTAAAAAAATAATCAAAATATACAAACTGAGTAGTCCATGCGCAAGATAGGCAGCATCAAGAATAGCATGAGCTTAGGAGCTCCGTGGTCCCGTGGTTAGCGTGAGCAGCTAAGAAACGAGAGTTCCTTGGTTCAAGTCTTCCCTCGAGTGAAAAGTTTCATTTCTTTATTTTCGCATAGTTACGATCTGTCCGTTCGTTCACTGACGTCTCTATTCTCTGTATTAAGTTTAGTGTCTGTGTTTTGCGACCGCACCGCAAAACCGTGCGATTAGTAAACGAAAGGACGTGCCTCACCAATGGGAACCGAAAACATTTGATCGCAAGGTCATAGGTCAACCGATTCCTCCACAGGAAAACCCATCTGATATATTCTATACGACACTGGTGATGGCATGTGCGTCACATGACAGGAATATGTTGTCGACCCACCTAACTTGTACACTTGGCGAATGGGTAAAAAGATTCTTCTACCTTGCCCGATTTAGGGTTTCTTTTGGATGTGATAATCACTCCCAAAAAAGTGTTGAAAACATAACAGTTTGTCACATAAACTGCAACCAATGAATGCAACAGTTTCACAGTCGAACAGTTTTCACTGTGCTCTGTCAAAACATATGTTTTTACCTCGCATCGGACGGACGGACGGACAGATAATAATTGTCTGAATATAAAAAATTTAACTTTCCACTCGACGAAAGATTTGAACCAAGGACCTCTCGTTCCGCAGCTGCTCACGCCAACTGCGGGACCACGACGCTCCTGAGCTTATTTTATCCTTGATGTTGCCTATCTTGCCCAGTTTGTATATTTTGCTTATTTTTTTCATAGTCCCATACAACTTCTTCCTGTTTTCTGGATTGATCTGTGTTCAGTTTTTCAAGGCCTATCCACTGTGCCAACTTATAACTAATTCTAAGGGAGGTGCGATGGGGACGTTCCCTTGTTAGAAATAAATGTTTGTACTCAGGCAGATAAATTATGCTTACCCTGTATTTCGAATGAAAAATGTTGTAACCTGCGTAACAGAAAAGCGTTGGTCGAGTTTACAGCACTGAATACCTGTCCAAGTTGACTTCCCGTTATGGTGGGCATAACACTAAGTGGAGACACTATATTGCGGTGTTCACAATGTCCGAGATGTACCCAGTTTCCGATACGCCCGGCTTGTGGCCCCACCGGCTGGAGCCCCCTGCTCTGAGGCGCCTAGGGCGCACGCCCTCGTGGCGGGCCGCGCAGGTCTTCTGCGGCTGGCGTCATTAGCAGGTAGCGGAGCCAGGTGTTGCCGCGGAGGGGAGCGGGCGGCCGTGCCGCTGAATTTTCGCGGTCCGGCGCTGCGTGTTTAACGCGCTACGTGGCCAGCATGCCTGAGCACCCGCCACCGCTTTTGCCAGTGTCTGGCTCGCCGGCCTCCCTAGCGCAGTTGTGGGGCGTGGTTGCGGCCCCGAGTCTGCCTCCACCACTTCAGCCCGCAGATAACCTTCCTCAGGTCGCGTTAATATTCCGCACGTTCTGCTCTTAAATAATTACAACCCCATATTTTTACTCGTCAGAATATTCTGGTGCGGGCTGGTCCAATCGTGGGCTGGTGCACCAAGATATCGCCACCGTTTTTCCAGTGCTCCTCCACCTGGAAACATCCTTCCTTCGTGAAAGTTACGAACGGCTTTCAAAATGACTGAATTTTAGAGCGGTACACTTGTCACGCAACTTACTTCTTCTGCAGCTATCTTGCAAAAAAAAAAAAAAAAAAAACAAATGGCTCTGAGCACTATGGGAATTAACATCTGAGGTCATCAGTCCTAACTAACCTAAGGACACAACACAGATCCATGCCCGAGGCAGGATTCGAACCTGTGACCGTAGCGGTCGCGCGGTTCCAGACTGTAGCGCCTGGAATCGGTCGGCCACCCCGGCATTCTATCAAATGAGAAATACAAGACCATCGACAATAATCAAGCTTGACGTTATCGACAGTGTCAGTACAAACACAGGGGGTAGTGATCACGCTGTCATCATAGGTAAGCTCGCCACTACAGTTAATAAACCCCTCAAGAAGATTAGGACAGTGATTATACTAGGAAAAGCGGGTAAGCATTTGTTAGCATCCCAGGAAGACAACGAATTGACATCATTTTGGGTCTAATATGACAGACTTTGACGAATTATGGGCAAAGCTTAAATTCATTGTAAATCGCTCTCTGGAGACGTACGTGCCAAGCATGTGGACTAAGGACGGGGAGGACCCTCCGTAGTGTAATAATTAAATTCGCAAAATGCTCCGTTCAAAAGAGAACGCGTAAACGTTGACAGGCACAAGTTAGTAGAAATCCCGTACGTCTACATCTACATCTACATCCATACTCCGCAAGCCACCTGACGGTGTGTGGTGGAGGGTACCTTGAGAACCTCAATTGGTTCTCCCTTCCATTTCAATCTCGTATTGTTCGTGGAAAGAAGGATTCTCGGTATGCCTCTGTGTGGGCTCTAATCTTCCTGATTTTATCCTCATGGTCTCTTCGCGAAATATACGTAGGAGGGAGCAATATACTGCTTGACTCCTCGGTGAAGGTATGTTCTCGAAATTTCAACAAAAGCCCGTACCGAGCTACTGAGTGTCTCTCCTGCAGCGTCTTCCACTGGAGTTTATCTATCATCTCCGTAACGCTTTCGCGATTACTAAATGATCCCGTAACGAAGCGCGTTGCTCTCCGTTGGATCTTCTCTATCTCTCCTATCAACCCTATCTGGTACGGATCCCACACTGGTGAGCAGTATTCAAGCAGTGGACGAACAAGTGTACTGTAACCTACTTCCTTTGTTTTCGGATTGCGTTTCCTTATGATTCTTCCAATGAATCTCAGTCTGGCATATGTTTTAGCGACAATCAACTTTATATGATCATTCCATTCTAAATCATACCTAATGCGTACACCCGATAATTTATGGAATTAACTGCTTCCAGTTGCTGACCTGCTATATTGTACCTGATGATAGGGGGATCTTTCTTTCAGTGTATTCGCAGCACATTACACTTGTCTACATTGAGATTCAATTGCCATTCCCTGCACCATACGTCAATTCGCTGTGGATCCTCCTGCACGTCCATAAGAAGATCAATTCGCGCAGCATATAAGAACTTTCAGCGTCATACTTTAGCCAAAGACCTTCTGTCCGTACGTAAAATCGTTAGCAGCATCGGCTTCTTTCCAGTCACTCGTCGACCAGGCTGGGGTGGCAACAGAATATAGCAGAAGGGAAAGCTGAAGTTTCAAAATTTCACGGTTAAGAAATCATGAAGCAGGAGGATGGTATATACTAATCATGATTTGATTGTCGCACAGACTCCCGCATGGAGGACACAGTAACAGTCATCCGTGGCATAGAAAAACCACTGTAGGAGTCGAAAACAAAAAAATCGCTGGGTCCGGATGGAAGCTCATTTCGGTTTTACAGAGAGTACTGTGCGGTTTTGGCTCTTTACTTCGCTTGCATTTATCGAGAATTTCTCAACCAGCGCCAAGTCCCAAGGACTGGAAAAATGCTCGTGTGACTCCTGTACGTAATGAAGGTAAAAGAACGGACCCCCATAGTTACAGAACAATATCCTTAACATGGGTTTGCTGCAGAATTCTGAAATATATTCTGAGTTCAAATATATTATATGTAAACTCAGAATGTATTTCAGAATTCTACAGCAAAGCTTCTGGCCATAAATAGGCACAGATTTAGAAAGCATCGTTAATGCGAAACTCGGCTTTCCCTTTTCTCTCATGAATCGTTAAAGTCACAGATGGTGGACAACACATAGATTCAATATTCCCATATTTCGAGAAAGTCTTTGATACGGTGCCCCATTGCTGGCGGTTGATGAAGGTCCGAGCATATACATTTTATTCCTAGATAAGTGAGTGGCTGGAACACTTCTAATGTAATGGAACCCAGTATATTGTCCTCGACGGCGAGAGTTCATCAGAGACGAGAGTATTGTCACGAATGCTCCAGGGAATGTGAGAGGGCCGCTCTTATTGTCTGTAGGCGTAAATGATAAACGGACAGGGTGAGCCTCAATTTACGGCTGTTTGCTGATGACACTGTGGTGTACGGGAATGAGTCGGGGTCGTGTAACTGTGGGAGGATACGAGATGACTTAGATACAATTTTTGGTTGGCGTGATGAACTGCAGCTTTCTCCAAATGTAGGATAAATGTAAGTTAATACGAATGAATAGGAAAACCAGTCCCGTAACCTTCGAATGTAGAGTTATGAGGGTGCTGCAGGAGACAGCCAAATCGATTAATGTGCAAAGCGATACGATATGGAAGAGAGATCAGGTTGTTAAATGGACGTACGAATGCTCGACTACGTTTTATTGGGAGAATTTTCGGACAGTGTGGCCCATCTATAAAAGCAGACGGCGTACAGAACACTAGTGCAACCCATTTTTGAGTCATGTCCAAGTGCTTTGGATCCCCATCAGGTCGGATTAAAGGAAGACATCGAAACATTTCAGAGAGGTACTCCCAGATTTGTTATCGGTTGGTTCGATCAGCACACAAGTATTACGGAAATGCTTCGTGAGCTAAAATGGGACCCCTAGAAGGAAGACGACGATCTTTACGCGAGGCACTCTTGCGAATACTTAGGGAACCGGCATTTGAGGCCTAGTGTAGATCGATTCTACTGCCATCAACATACGTTTCTTATAAGTATGACGAAGATAAAATGAAAGAAACTTTGGATCGTACGGAATCCTGTAGACAATCGTATTTGACTCGCTCTGTTTGTCGGTGGAACAGGAAAGGAAGTGACTAGTAGCGATGTGTGATGCCTTACGCCATGCCCCCTACTGCGGCTTGCGGAGTATGTACGTAGATGCAGATGTAAATTCAGGGCATCAGCTGGAGTGGTGTCAATCTCATTAACTCTTAAGGAACAAATTTTTTATCTGGCGTAACAGTGAAATTTATGTCAGTCTGTAGTCTTTGCTCAATTTATTACGTATTTCTATGTTCACGATGAGTTATAGGATAGTAAATACCCACACAAAAAAATCAGAACAGAATCAGCAGAGAAAAAGATTGAAAAAATGCCCAGGAAATTAGCAGTGTCAGCTTATGTTAGTAAATATATGCTCTCAGGAGGAAAATATTTCACAAAGGGCTCTGGTTCACAGCCAGTTTTAATTCATTCACATTAATCCACGTTTGAAGCTATTTCACTGAGATTCAGTTTCACGACCTTTATGAAATGAAAGCTCAGGCAAGCATATACACTAACTGCTGCATTGTACTTTACGTTTCAAATGTTTGTCCACCTGACACTTCGTAGCCGAGACTAACATCGGTTACTGTAGTAGTGATTGTAACGATAACAGTTGTGACTACATCATCCGCACCACACTCTCCTCTAATTTCTGAATCATCTGCGTGCTCTTCTGTAACGTCTTCCCACGGTTCATTACACGATCAGCCAGTACTTCATCTGCCAGTGATCTGTGCGACCTTCTTGAAATCATTCTTATAGATACAAAACAAATATGGACCAATGTCAATATTATACCTCTAACTATAAAAACTAACCCAAAATTAGTGAATAATATGCTTATTTCATTCTATTGGGTACATACACTGTTTTCGTGATGTAGGATATTTTCAATAATCATCCTACATTTGCATTATCAGCGGAAATAATTTGTGTTATTTAACGCTTTCGAGATTATTTGTGAAACAACACTGTGTGTAATATTTCACAGCATGTAATCAGTAAAATTAAGTACGAGGGCACGTCGAAAAGTAATGCAACCCATTATTTTATGCGAAAACTCTACAAGCTGTTTTAAGATAAAACAAACGTTACTATCATTCTACAACTTTATTATTCGTGTGTACAAATTTATTTCTCAACACCGTCACCTTGGTGACGAATACACTTCTCCCACCGACAGACCAGTTTGCTGATACCGTCGCTGTAGAATGCTTAACTTTGTTAACGAAGCCAAAACCTCTGTCTGCACCGCTTCAGTACTATCAGAGTGAAGTGTTCGCAGGTATTCTTTAAGTTTTCGACACGGCGGAAAATCATATGTGGCGTTCCCCAAGGGAGTGTTATAGGTTCTTTGCTGCTCCTTATCTATATAAATGATTTGAGAGACAATTTGAGCAGCCGTCTTCGGTTGTTTGCAGATGACGCTGTCGTTTATCGACTAATAAAGTCATCAGAACATCAAAACAAAGTGCAAAACGATTTAGAAAAGATATCTGAATGGTGCGAAAAGTGGCAGTTGACCCTATATAACGAAAAGCGTGAGGTCATCCACATGAGTGCTAAAAGGAACTCGTTAAACTCCGGTTACACGATAAATCAGTCTAATTTAAAAGCCGTAATTTCAAATAAATATCTGGGTATTACAATTACGAACAACTGAAATTCGGAGGAACACATAGAAAATGTTGTGGGAAGGCTAACCAAAGACTGCGTTTTATTGGCAGGGCACTTAGAAAATCTAATAGACCTGCTAAGGAGACTGCCTACACTACGCTTGCCCGTCCTCTTTTAGAATAGCGCTGCGTGGTGTGGGATCCTTACCAGATAGGACTGACGGAGTACATCGAAAAAGTTCAGAGAAAGGCAGCACGTTTTGTATTATCTCGAAATATGGGAGAGAGTGTCACAGAAATGATACAGGATTTGGGCTGGACATCATTAAAAGAAAGGCGTTTTTCGTTACGACGGAATCTTCTCACGAATTTCCAATCACCAACTTTCTCCTCCGAATGCGAAAATATTTTGTTGACACCTACCTACCACGATAAATTAAGGGAAGTCAGAGCTCGTACGGAAAGATATAGGTGTTCACTCTTACCGTGTGCTATACGAGATTAGAATAATAGAGAATTGTGAAGGTGGTTCGATGAATCCTCTGCCAGGCACTTAAATGTGATTTGCAGAGTATCCATGTAGATATAGATGTAGATGTAGAACTTGGAACTGTACAGAGGATGATCGATGTCAGTAAACACAAGGCGTCGCCGGCCGCTGTGACCGAGCTGTTCTAGGTGCTTCAGTCTGGAACCACGCGACCGCTATGGTCGCAGGTTCGAATCCTGCTTCGGGCATGGATGTGTGTGGCGTCCTTAGTTTAGTTAGCTTTAAGTAGTTCTAAGTCTAGGGCACTGATGGCCTCAGATGTTGAGGACCCAGTCAGCCTTCTATCTACCTGCACAACTGTACCTACTACTCGCGGAATTCTCGCTGACAAGCGGCGAGGTGCCTGATGGGAGCGATTGTAAAGGATTCTGCCATTCTCAGTCGTTCCCACATGCTACGGCGCCGAGTATCTGCCACAACTACGCGAGTAGCACAGGACGGTGTCAAGATGACGTTTGCGACTACGTCCTAGATCCATTGTTCGTTGACTTACGAAACATCCGGCGGCAATAAAAGACGGAGCGCTCAGAGAGACAGAGAAAGAGAGAGCGTCGTGCACACATCTAGTCTCCTGGGACAGACGGTGCCGGCCGACACATGCCCTGCCCTCAGGAAACCCAGCGTATATCACCGTGCATGCGCAGACGTATCCATCATGAGCACAAAGCGCTGTGTTGCTTGTCGTGGTTGCTACAGGCCATGTACCCTGTTGTGTTCCGAACGTTCCGCTGCTCTCTGCGACACCTCAGAGGGAAAAGAAGGGGAGGTTGCTACGAAGCGATACCCTCATTGCAACATACAATTAAACAGACCGCATAGTTGTAATCGGTTATAGTTTTCCCATTGCACGTTCGACATAGAACGAAGGAAATGTTCCCGATATGTCAGGGAGTCACTCCCTAATATTAGTCAAATTTCGTTTTACTTATTTTTCTTTGGGTTATACAACAACGTAAGTCAAAGATCAACTTGATCAGCAGAACGAGTCTGATTATTAAGTATAAACAAATATATTATTGCATTATAAAATTTTAGTCTTGAATGGTTTTCTTACGACGGGGAAATGATCCAAGAACGGTTGGTTTTACCGGAAATCCGGTCCTTCAGTTACTATAAATGCTAGATGGTCAAACTTAAATGTTTTCGTATGCAGGATGCGGTAGACGATTATCCGAAATGATCCTTAACTCACGACGTGGCCTCTCTGTAACGTACACTAAGAGTTAGGATCTCTGGGGCCCTAGTGTTTAGAAAGATTTAATGCACATAGCATTTGAAATTTTTAACTAAAGTTACATAAAATTTATTTAAGTATTGTTTAAATACTTCTTGTTGATTATATTGCAATAAAAATCCTGCAGCATTGTACCTTTCCTGAAAAAGAAACACGTACTTCTGTGCGGGTTTTAAATAGTATACGCAAACTAACTACTAGAGACCTGAATTTTACATTCTGGAAAATTGTAATTTCTCTGTGGAAAGTAAATTCTGAGATAAAACAAAGTTCCAGGCACATAAAAGCTACCGTCGGCAGACACGATGAGAAAGCCAGCAAATTTGACTTTCTCTGCTGGGATCTACATTTTTCCTTATCAACAACCAGAACACGTTTCATTTTCGGTACCACACTAAATATTTAGTTGGTGAAACAGAAAGGTCCCGGTTGTAGTCGTCCTGAAGTTCTTCTTCCGAATGATCCTTCCTCCATCCACGAAAAACAATTTTGTACGGATATGGTGTCTGTTCTTTCCCACATGTTCGAAAGAACAGACACCATATCCATATAACTATACAGTTCTGGCAACAACGGCCATGACATTTTCTCCAGTACGAATGCTCACATATTCCCCCAACTCTTACTAGTCTTGGTAAGAATGTCTTCTACGAGTAATGTGTGTGTTGGGGTGGGACACTACGAATATAGTGTGTGGGCATACAAGGTGAGAATGTGGGTCTCGCGGGAGGTGTGCGCGAGATAGTCCCTGCAGGCGCGCTATCGTCTGTTCCTCGGTGGCTCAGATGGCCGGCACGGTAGCTCAGCGTGTTCGGTAAGAGAGCCGGTTGGCTTCTGTAATAAAAAAACTGAGTGGAAGGATCAACAAGCGAGCTTGAACGGAAGTCATGTGACGTCCGCAACGACCAAACAAAAAAAAAAAGATGGATAGAGCGTCTGCCATGTAAGTAGGAGATCCCGGGTACGAGTCTCGGTCGGGGCACACATTTTCACCTGTTCCCGTTGATATATATATCAACGCCCGTTAGTAGCTGAAGGTATAAATATCATTCTAACTAACAATTTTATCAAATAGGATTGTTAAAACTGACATGTTCGTACGATTCCATTCTGTTCACTATCAAAGAGAACAGGTACGTACTTCAGGAGGCGCGATCTAGGAGGCCCCAACTCGTGTCAATAACACCTTGGCCAAGAAACAAATTAGACGACAATGTAACTGATAGCAAAACATTGTGAGGGTTGGCAATTTATGGAGGGTAGTGGGGTTATAGAAACATTTTGCCAGAACAGTTCCTGCAGAGCGACTTCGAAAATTTCCGCGCAGTCTGAGACATCATAGCTCGTGAGTTAGCGGTTAAGAGGCATGGAAACCAATAACCAAGAATTTGTCATACTGCTTGAAAATGAAAATGGGAGAGTTCTAGGAAATATTGTGACGGAAATGAAGCACGGTTTAACATTAATTCTGAAATTTAAAGTTAGTCGACAAAATGGCATCTTCCAACAAAGAAGTTTAGAAAGTAACAGTGTTTTCTATTTAGAGAATGGGATAGAAATTGCGTTTAAGAATCAGAAGGGGTTCATAATGCTGTATATTTTGGAGGAAAGTTAAAAAATTAGAAAGCTCTTATGCTTTATGCTTTCATACTGGTGAGATTCTTAATCTTGAATGTGGAATGTTGTCAGATCTCCCTTATAGGAGAGAGATAATGGATATCGCTAGTAGACTGCGTTCTGTATGGTCGGGTTACTAAAGGAAGTTTGTCACTGCTTACTGCTTAGGGAATGTAAATCTCTGCAAAATTTGTTGCGCAACAACGGATGAAATGTTTTGAGAAGGGCAGCGATTGTACTGAAAATTGAGAAACATTCCCGAAGTTGTGAATGTGTGTATTTCATTTCGCTTCATTGTGACTATGCAAATTAATTTGGATTTCTCGTAAATTAAAAAATAAAGGAATTAGTAGGCATTACTCCTCGTAATGAAAGAAGTATTCTGAAAAAGAAAAACAGTTCTCACATAACTGTGATATGGATGTCTCATCCGGTTTTCCTTCAGAATTTGAGATCATATATTCTATCAAAAACAAAAGCTTATCCATATTCGTTGACATTTCCGACTGAATAATGAAGAGTTTATAATCCATAATAAGTTCTGTCTGTTACGAAATATGTAATGCAACACTAGCACACGGCATTTCTCCAGAGAGATGAAATAGCCAGCCGTAGCGGCCGAGCGGTTCTAAGCGCTTCAGTCTGGAACCGTGCGACCGCTACGGTCGCAATTTCGAATCCTGCCTCGGGCACGGATGTGTATGATGTCCTTAGGTTAGTTAGGTTAAAGTAGTTCTAAGTTCTAGGGGACTGATGACCTCAGATGTTAAGTCCCATAGTGCTCAGAGCCATTTGAACTATTTTTTTTTTTAAGAATGAAATATGCCCATGCGTAACCCTCATTTTGTAAGCATTAAATAACAAATTAAGACTGATTTCCTATTTTCCGAAGTCAACCAAACGCATTTATTTCACTGTGTGAATAATAATACCCTTTTAGACAAACAGGTTATATGGAAGATACACTCCTGGAAATGGAAAAAAGAACACATTGACACCGGTGTGTCAGACCCACCATACTTGCTCCGGACACTGCGAGAGGGCTGTACAAGCAATGATCACACGCACGGCACAGCGGACACACCAGGAACCGCGGTGTTGGCCGTCGAATGGCGCTAGCTGCGCAGCATTTGTGCACCGCCGCCGTCAGTGTCAGCCAGTTTGCCGTGGCATACGGAGCTCCATCGCAGTCTTTAACATTGGTAGCATGCCGCGACAGCGTGGACGTGAACCGTATGTGCAGTTGACGGACTTTGAGCGAGGGCGTATAGTGGGCATGCGGGAGGCCGGGTGGACGTACCGCCGAATTGCTCAACACGTGGGGCGTGAGGTCTCCACAGTACATCGATGTTGTCGCCAGTGGTCGGCGGAAGGTGCACGTGCCCGTCGACCTGGGACCGGACCGCAGCGACGCACGGATGCACGCCAAGACCGTAGGATCCTACGCAGTGCCGTAGGGGACCGCACCGCCACTTCCCAGCAAATTAGGGACACTGTTGCTCCTGGGGTATCGGCGAGGACCATTCGCAACCGTCTCCATGAAGCTGGGCTACGGTCCCGCACACCGTTAGGCCGTCTTCCGCTCACGCCCCAACATCGTGCAGCCCGCCGCCAGTGGTGTCGCGACAGGCGTGAATGGAGCGACGAATGGAGACGTGTCGTCTTCAGCGATGAGAGTCGCTTCTGCCTTGGTGCCAATGATGGTCGTATGCGTGTTTGGCGCCGTGCAGGTGAGCGCCACAATCAGGACTGCATACGACCGAGGCACACAGGGCCAACACCCGGCATCATGGTGTGGGGAGCGATCTCCTATACTGGCCGTACACCACTGGTGGTCGTCGAGGGGACACTGAATAGTGCACGGTACATCCAAACCGTCATCGAACCCATCGTTCTACCATTCCTAGACCGGCAAGGGAACTTGCTGTTCCAACAGGACAATGCACGTCCGCATGTATCCCGTGCCACCCAACGTGCTCTAGAAGGTGTAAGTCAACTACCCTGGCCAGCAAGATCTCCGGATCTGTCCCCCATTGAGCATGTTTGGGACTGGATGAAGCGTCGTCTCACGCGGTCTGCACGTCCAGCACGAACGCTGGTCCAACTGAGGCGCCAGGTGGAAATGGCATGGCAAGCCGTTCCACAGGACTACATCCAGCATCTCTACGATCGTCTCCATGGGAGAATAGCAGCCTGCATTGCTGCGAAAGGTGGATATACACTGTACTAGTGCCGATATTGTGCATGCTCTGTTGCCTGTGTCTATGTGCCTGTGGTTCTGTCAGTGTGATCATGTGATGTATCTGACCCCAGGATTGTGTCAATAAAGTTTCCCCTTCCTGGGACAATGAATTCACGGTGTTCTTATTTCAATTTCCAGGAGTGTATAATAGCCAAACAATGGGTAATACCAGTTCTAAGAAAATAATTCGGATAGTTTTATTTAATTTCTCAGCTGTTGTAAGGAGGGTAGTTTTTTCTGCCTCAGGAGATATCACTTGTGGGATCCCATAAGACTCAGTCTTAGGCCCATTATTGTTTCTAATATATTGTGCGACTTTATAACATAGAACAAGCGGATTTAGTTTTCTTTACAGAAGACATTAGTATTTTTATCAATCCATACATACAGCTTCAGGAGAAACGAAAAATAATTTTCCTAAAACTATTATTGGGCGGTTTTCTGAAAATCTTCTCACTCTCAATCTCAAAAAGATACAACATATTCAGCTTTCTAGAGGAAGCATTGATAAATGTAACAGATATATTGGATACTTAAAAAAAGTTAGGTATACATATTGATGTCAATTTGAACTGGATGAAATACATTTTTGAATTTCTAAAGAAACTCAGTTCAGCCACATTTGCACTTCAAATCATTGCAGAAATTAGGGAGGGACCAATCATTAAGCTTACATACTTAGTCCATTATGATTCACTGTCCATTGTGAATAACATTTGACGTAATTTGTCTTTTTTGTTTTTGCTCAAACTTATTCTGGAAAAATAATATGTGAAGCTCCTTGTTGATCATGTTGTAGAAATTTGTTTACGCAGTTAAACATCTTTCTCACAGCTTTGTGTCTGCTACAGTTCTTTTTTCATGAAGATAGTTGTAAATATCACACCAGAGTTGCCAAGGAATAATGATATACAGAACTGCAGTAACAGATAAAAAAATATTCATTAACCGAAATTGATGTTGATTAGACGACAAAAGGGACTCACTCCTACCTCAAAAATTTTTGATCACTTGCACAATGAGGTAAAATAACTGACAGAGAGCAAAGTAAAATTGGAAAAGAAAGTGAAAAAACTATTTCCCTTGACTACCCGTTCTGTTAACAGAAGAACAGAATAATTTCGATTTATGTAATATTGAAAAGGTGATTGGTAGGAATTACTAATTCAACTCTACATGTATGCTACATGCCAACTTTGTCATGGTTTGTCCTCAAAGGATTTCAATAGGTCATTTGAAATATCTACTCTAAGATCTTGATGCAACGGACGTGTTTCAGTGTTGGCACATTCTTCTTATAGTATCGCATCCTCAATCTAATTTTCATCTATTTCTTCTTTTCTTTCTATAACATTGTTTTCAAGTTGTTTTCGCTTATAAAGGCCTCCCATGTATTCATACTGCTTTCCCTTCTTTCTTTTAGTGTCCTGTCTCATCTATTAACATTCATATATACGCCTCTCGTTTCTCCAAAGGTCTCTTAAATTTTTGTACAGGCGGATCTACATTTCCCATAGTCGTGCGTATTTTTATAACATTCCATTTCTCCTTAGCCAAGCCCGCTTTGTCATTTTTCACTTTCTGTCAGCCTCACTTTTTAGACGGATCTATTGATTGTTGTGTCATGGAATTCGTATTGCTGCATCTTATAAATCCTACAAACAAAGACTCTTCTAGCAGAGTTTCGTATTTCTTTGGTGACTTTTGGCTTATTGAGACTAGGTATGTGCAATGAATATCGGTGTGTGCTGTGTAACAGTCGATGTGCATTGTCGGTAACTAAGTCTCTGAAACATCATATAATCAGTATTAAAGATAAAACATCGACCTTGAATGATGACGAAAAACTACGCTACTGAAAATAACAGCAAATTTTGTTTTAATCGTTTAAACGATTTTTTTTAACATGTCACAAATGACAGCAGCGCAACATTTGTCAACCGTGTCTATTGCAGGGTGGATGGGTAAGTGGGCGGAAGAGAGAATGTGCAGTATTTTTTAACTTCTACTTAGATCTATGTAAATGCAGTTTCCGTTCACGACAGGTAAGATTACATTCTTAATAACTCTTTCCGATTTTCACGCGTTCTCTACGAACTTTAAATATGCTTAGGAAATGATACGGCAGAGTAAGAATGTCATAGATGGCGATGAAGGACGTATGTGACTGTTGGTACCTTATTTTTAGCACTTACGTTCTTGCGAAGCGCCCTAAGAAAACGGAGGGTAACTTACGTTAAGTGTGCCGCATGGGGCAAAGAATCCATTTATATCTGGATCTTTGCTGTAACTACCAACAGGTAATATAAAAAAGAATGTTACAGTCTGGAGACAAACATATGCGGGACAAGTAACGTTAATTATTTTTCTATTTTTCGATTAATAAACGTCTACAGCTACATCTACATTTATACTCCGCAAGCCACCCAACGTTGTGTGGCGGAGGGCACTTTACGTGCCACTGTCATTACCTCCCTTTCCTGTTCCAGTCGCGTATGTTTCGCGGGAAGAACGACTGCAGGAATGCCTCCGTGCGCGCTCGAATCTGTCTAATTTTACATTCGTGATCTCCTCGGGAGGTATAAGTAGGGGGAAGCAATATATTCGATACCTCATCCAGAAACGCACCCTCTCAAAACCTGCACAGCAAGCTACACCGCGACACAGAGCGCCTCTCTTGCAGAGTCTGCCACTTGAGTTTGCTAAACATCTCCGTAACGCTATCATGCTTACCAAATAACCCTGTGACGAAACGCGCCGCCCTTTTTTGGATCTTCTCTATCTCCTCTGTCAACCCGACCTGGTACGGATACCACACTGATGAGCAATACTCAAGTGTAGGTCGAACGAGTGTTTTGTAAGTCACCTCCTTTGTTGATGGACTACATTTTTTAAGGACTCTCCCAATGAATATCAATGTGACACCCGCCTTACGAACAATTAATTTTATATGATCATTCCACTTCAAATCGTTCCGCACGCATACTCCCAGATATTTTACAGAAGTAACTGCTACCAGTGTTTGTTCCACTATCATATACTCATACAATAAAGGATCCTTCGTTCCATGTATTCGCAATACATTACATTTGTCTATGTTAAGGGTCAGTTGCCACTCCCTGCACCAAGTGCCTATCCGCTGCAGATCTTCCTGCATTTCGCTGCAATTTTCTAATGCTGCAACTTCTCTGTATACTACAGCATCATCCGCGAAAAGCCACATGGAACTTCCGACACACGATATTAGATATATTTTTCGTGTTGCTTTTTACGCCAATGTGTAAGTTCATAATTTAACATCAGTGTTGGAAACATCGATGTATTTGGGGTCGATTATTATGGGCTATCGATGTTTGGATGTCGATGATGAAATCGAAATCAGCATCAATGATATGCCAGGAACGTCACTACTCCAATCCCTCGTTTGTCATCTGGAACTGACACTTTCGTCTTTCTCATTATCTCAGACACTATGTACCACCATCGTGGATACACTTTACGTATGTTTCAGTTCCGGAGATCCCACGAACACTTCTGTCGCGAGGGGTACCTGTATAATTTGCGCTGCTGAGCGAACCGCGTAGCGTTGACGCCGGATGCGGCGGCCGGTGCCGGCCGCTAACGATGACGCTGAGGGAGCCGCTCCCTTGGCGCGTCGCGCGTGACTGGAATCCTCGGCCGCCCGGCAGCGGCGGCGTCGAAGACGACGACGACGACGTCGACGACGCCCTGCGAGCGCCTCTCGAAGGCAGCCATTAACATGCGGCGCCACCACCTCCGCAAATAATTATCGCAGCCCAGCCAGAGGGCGAGTTCGCCAAGCGCTCTCCCATCCCTGCTTTCCGCTGTGCTCTGACAGCGTAGGAGCTACGTTGCACCTGCAGGGACTCCATGAGACCGCCGAGTTTCGAGGAACAACAACAAGTACAGGGACTGAACGGAACCACTACGTACACCGGACAAAAACTTAGTTAGCCCCTGGAGACATCTCGCTAATACCGCTTAACATCGTTTCCGGCCTAGATAATGCCTCTATTCGATGAGGAACAGAGTCAGCAAGTTCCTTCAAGTATGATAATCGCTGCTGATTAGATCCTCAGAGCTACCAAGCTGCAAGTATGTTGATTGCTCTGTTTCACATGCTGTCCCAAAGAGTGTCACTGCTTTATATTTTTATGTAGTTTGTTGTGTGTTTAAACTAACTTTCATGTGTGTCTGTGTTGTAATGTGAATCTGAACACTGCAAGTGGTGTGTTCAAATAAATTTCGGGCTTGCAGCCAGTCGTTTAATACATCCAACGATATTTAAAGTGGAATCCTGCCAGTAATATTCAGGAGAGCCATCGAAGACTGACAAAGACTTTTTTTTCATTGTCATTTCGATTCCCCACAAATGACGCAGTAGGGGTACCGGAAAAAACCGCTCTTCAGTCAATATTTACGATTTTTACAGAGAAACAAAAAGCCCAGTAAACGAGATTTTTGTAAAATACACACACGTGGGAAATATTGGTCATTTTTAAAACTAGTTTGACGATTTCATACAGGGTGGTCCATTGATAGCGACTGGGTCAAGGATCTCACGAAATAAGCATCAAACGAAAAAACTACATAGAACGAAATTCGTCTAGCTTGACGGGGGACACCAGATGGCGCTGTAGGTCAAACAGATATCAACTGAGTTTTTTAAAAAAATTGGAACCACTATTTTTACTATATATTCCTGTAGTACGTAAATAAATATGAATGTTTTAGTTGGACCACTTTTTTCGCTCTGTGATAGATGGCGCTGTAATAGTCACAAACGTATAAGTACGTGGTATCACGTAACATTCCGCCAGTGTGGACGGTATTTGCTTCGTGATACATTAGCCGTATTAAAATGGACCGTTTACCATTTGGGGAAAAGGTCGATATCGTGTTGATGTACGGCTATTGTGATCAAAATGCCCAACGGGCGTGTGCTATATATGCTGCTCGGTATCCTGGACGACATCATCCAAGTGTCCGGACCGTTCGCCGGATAGTTACGTTATTTAAGGAAACATGAAGTGTTCAGCCACATATGAAATGTCAACCACGACCTGCAACAAATGATCATGACCAAGGAGGTGTTTTAGCTGCTGTCGCGGCTAATCCGCATATCAGTAGCAGACAAATTGCGCGAGTAGCGGGAATCTCAAAAACGTCGGTGTTGAGAATCCTACATCAACATCGATTGCACCCGTACCATATTTCTATGCACCAGGAATTGCATGGCGACGACTTTGAACGTCGTGTACAGTTCTGCCACTGGGCACAAGAGAAATCACGGGACGATGACAGTTTTTTTGCACGCGTTCTATTTAGCGACGAAGCGTTATTCACCAACAGCGGCAACGTAAACCGGCATAATATGTACTATTGGGCAACAGAAAATCCACGATGGCTGCGACAAGTGGAACATTAGCGCCCTTGGCGGGTTAATGTATGGGAGAAAGGATAAGTGGCCCTCATTTCATCGATGGCAATCTAAATGGTGCAAAGTATGCTGATATCCTACGTAATGTTCTACCGATGTTACTACAAGATGTTTCACTGCATGACAGAATGGCGATGTACTTCCAACATAGCACATAGCTCGCGTGTGGTTGAAGCGGTACTGAATAGCATATTTCATGACATTTGGATTGGTCATCGCAGCACCATATCATGGCCCGCACGTTCACCGGATCTGACGTCCCCGGATTTCATTCTGTGGGGAAAGTTGAAGGATATTTGCTATCGTGATCCACCGACAACGCCTGACACCATGCGTCAGCGCATTGTCAATGCATGTGCGAACACTGCGGAAGGCGAACTACTCGTTGTTGAGAGGAATGTCGTTACACGTATTGCCAAATGCCATGAGGTTGACGGACATCATTTTGAGCATTTATTGCATTAATGTAGTATTTACAGGTAATCACGCTGTAACAGCATGCGTTCTCAGAAATGATACGTTCACATAAGTACATGTATCACATTGGAACAATCGAAATAAAATGTTCAAACGTACCTACGTTCTGTATTTTAATTTAGAAAACCTGCCTGTTACCAACTGTTCGTCTAAAATTGTGAGCCATATGTTTGTGACTATTACAGTGCCATCTATCACAAAAGGAAAAAAGTGGTCCAACTAAAACACTCATATTTCTTTACGTACTACACAAATATGTAATAAAAAATGGGGGTTCCTATTTAAAAAATCGCAGTTGATATCCGTTTGATCTATGGCAGCACCATCTAGCGGGCCAACAATAGCGCCATCTGGTTTCCCTCTTCAAGCTACACAAGTTTCGTTCTTTGTAGTTTTTTCATTTGGCGCTTAATTCGTGAGATATTTGGCCCGGTCACGATCGATGGACCACCCTGTATAGCTTCCTTATAGCTAAAATACACTCCTGGAAATTGAAATAAGAACACCGTGAATTCATTGTCCCAGGAAGGGGAAACTTTATTGACACATTCCTGGGGTCAGATACATCACATGATCACACTGACAGAACCACAGGCACATAGACACAGGCAACAGAGCATGCACAACGTCGGCACTAGTACAGTGTATATCCACCTTTCGCAGCAATGCAGGCTGCTATTCTCCCATGGAGACGATCGTAGAGATGCTGGATGTAGTCCTGTGGAACGGCTTGCCATGCCATTTCCACCTGGCGCCTCAGTTGGACCAGCGTTCGTGCTGGACGTGCAGACCGCGTGAGACGACGCTTCATCCAGTCCCAAACATGCTCAATGGGGGACAGATCCGGAGATCTTGCTGGCCAGGGTAGTTGACTCACACCTTCTAGAGCACGTTGGGTGGCACGGGATACATGCGGACGTGCATTGTCCTGTTGGAACAGCAAGTTCCCTTGCCGGTCTAGGAATGGTAGAACGATGGGTTCGATGACGGTTTGGATGTACCGTGCACTAATCAGTGTCCCCTCGACGATCACCAGTGGTGTACAGCCAGTGTAGGAGATCGCTCCCCACACCATGACGCCGGGTGTTGGCCCTGTGTGCCTCGGTCGTATGCAGTCCTGATTGTGGCGCTCACCTGCACGGCGCCAAACACGCATACGACCATCATTGGCACCAAGGCAGAAGCGACTCTCATCGCTGAAGACGACACGTCTCCATTCGTCCCTCCATTCACGCCTGTCGCGACACCGATGGAGGCGGGAGGCACGATGTTGGGGCGTGAGCGGAAGACGGCCTAACGGTGTGCGGGACCGTAGCCCAGCTTCATGGAGACGGTTGCGAATGGTCCTCGCCGATACCCCAGGAGCAACAGTGTCCCTAATTTGCTGGGAAGTGGCGGTGCGGTCCCCTACGGCACTGCGTAGGATCCTACGGTCTTGGCGTGCATCCGTGCGTCGCTGCGGTCCGGTCCCAGGTCGACGGGCACGTGCACCTTCCGCCGACCACTGGCGACAACATCGATGTACTGTGGAGACCTCACGCCCCACGCGTTGAGCAATTCGGCGGTACGTCCACCCGGCCTCCTGCATGCCCACTATACGCCCTCGCTCAAAGTCCGTCAACTGCACATACGGTTCACGTCCACGCTGTCGCGGCATGCTACCAGTGTTAAAGACTGCGATGGAGCTCCGTATGCCACGGCAAACTGGCTGACACTGACGGCGGCGGTACACAAATGCTGCGCAGCTAACGCCATTCGACGGCCAACACCGCGGTTCCTGGTGTGTCCGCTGTGCCGTGCGTGTGATCATTGCTTGTACAGCCCTCTCGCAGTGTCCGGAGCAAGTATGGTGGGTCTGACACACCGGTGTCAATGTGTTCTTTTTTCCATTTCCAGGAGTGTATAATCACTGATGAGTGTGAATGATTGCATGAATTAATGGTGATCCTAGGTGATACACGAGAAAAATGTCATAATTAAGATGCGACGATGAATATGGTTATGGGGCCCTGCAGAACCGTAGCTGGCGACTAGAAGTCACCAAGGTGGATGAAGAGGGAAGGAAAACATTGAAAGACTGTGTGAGGTGGATCGTTGTGATTATGGTTGCAACGATGACATTGCTTCGTTTCGCAAGATATGGTGCGATGCGAGTATTCCGTGTATGCGTCAAAATCGAGCTGACTGAAGGACGACACTTCCTGATGGCAGCGCCCTCGCTGGTGGAACCGCTGAACACAGCTGTCCTCTGCATTACTTCTAGCTGCGGACACTGGAGCTCCCTGTTGTGTCTTCGATTAGAACAAATCGTGGAGAAGATGGGGTTCCACGCACTGGCCAACTGACAGCCCGTGTTCGACTACAGCCGCGGCGGGCGGTGATGCAGAGGACATCTGAGGTTCTGCGGTTGCACCAGCGAGGCCGCTGCCACCGGGAAGTGTGGTACGCCTGTCAACCTGATTCTGATGCATGCGCGGAGAATCGCAGCGCGCTATATATTGCTGAACGGAGCAACTTTTCGTCAGTCTTCGATGGTTAACTTGAAGATGACTGTCAGGTGCCAAGTTCAAATGTGGTGTAATGTACTAAACGACTTCCTGCTGCGAGCCCGAAATTTGTTTGAACATTCAGTTCACTTGGAAAATTTTAAAATTCCCAGTGCTAGTGGTGTGCTCACGTCTTAGCGCGCTGTATTTCCTTAGAACGAGAATGTCTTATGCCCACAGAAAATCGACCTGAAGAACAGTTTTTGGCCTGAATATGCTCGACCAAAAGCACGTGAAGTCGAACAGGTTATGAAAGAACACTGATTCCAACATTCTTGTTGGCATCCACCTCTCTTTAGTGATCAGAACGGTATACGTGAAATTGATCACGGAGAAGTACTGACAGAATTCACTTGCAGCTACAAGTGGTCTGAAATTTCGTCAGTCTAATGGCCACATCAGAGACGTGACTGTGGAGCATGCGAGACTTGGACTGCGCACGATCCAAGGCGTCTTTTTCCCCTATGGAAAGGTGATTAGCCATACAGCTGAAAAGTGGTTTCAGTTCACCACATACCCGAGTACGACAGATCCACGTAGAGCTAACTAAACATGTGACGTCCTACTTATACAGGGTGAGCCACAAGAATAACACCGAAAGAGTGATAGCAGCTGAAAAGTCTGTGGGACAAAAGTTGCATGGGATAACGGGGACCATAATATGATGTTGGTTTTTTGTTGCCAGGTGGTGTCGCGTCAGAGATATGAGGATCAACTTTGTTTTTTTTTTTTTTTTTTAAATGGGATGCTACAGTTTGGTACTTATTTTCTGATAGCGGCTATCGAAACGAATCCAATGATGTGTAACAGTAAGGTCTTTGAAGATCAACGAAGTGATAACCATTGGTATCAATGCAGTGCTGCAATCTTCTTACCGTGTATTGAGTGGTATTCCTTATCACGTCGGCAGTTATCGAGCCACGAGGAAACTGAATGTCGGCTTTCCGCTGGAGTTCTGCCGTACATTCCACATCGTGGCTTCACGCCGGATGTGATGTACGAAAAACTGATGAACCCTGACCTCCTCTCACTAGAAGTCGTAGAAAACTTGCTTATCCCGGTCACCAAACTGTTCGGAGGTCAGGGAGTTGGATATTATCGGCCGCTGACCACGTTAAATTATGACTTCAGGACTTTTACTTGGATTCTTACGGCTTGCCTTCAGCGCGTCGTCCCTCAAGTCATCTCTATGGATTTAAATGGGCTTTGGTGGTGGCAGTAACATTCACACGGCACTCAGCAATTACCGTGGCATCATAAGTTTGGCTGCCACCTGCCCCAGTCGCGGTGCCTTAGTGACCGACCGCGCCTTTGATAGAGTGAGTCATGACCTTCTAGAAAAAGTACTCCGACGGCTGGGCTGACCTCACACATTTATAGACATTGTCCTGCGATTCCTCCGAGGCGCTACGTCACGAGTGACGGTCAGTGGCCGTGTGGTCTGCCCGCCAGGGATATCCACTGTCGATGCTCCTTTATGCCATCGCCCTTGGGAGGCGGCTAGTAGGATAAAATGGAGCATGCTTTCACCTGCCTTGCGTATGCATGTGACATGGACTTCTTGGTTATATCAGGGGATGAAGTGCGAGACGCACTGGAATGGATCAACCAGTATGGCTCTGCAGCGGGAAGCGGTATCCACCTGACGAAATCTGGTGCTATGTTCGTTGGCAGAGGTCTTCCTGCAGGGAGTGTGGGTACCGAAATCGGGGAGTGTCCGGGCACACACCCTCCCGTCCTTCGCTGCTGGAAAGGCCCTTCGACTTGATTCCAAGCTCTGTAGTCGCGGCTGTAGACGCGAAAGCCCGCCGTGATTGCTTTAGCAGAAGACAGACCCCCAGCAGTGGTGCCCGCCCTTGCGAACGGAGGCGTACCGCTTCGGTTTGCCTCACAGTTGCGCTCTATGGCAGACCTCTCTACCCTCGGCTGAGGTGAGCACGATGTGGCCCAGCAGTAGGAAGGCGCCAACTATACGAAAGTGAACTTACAACCAGTATATGGCTCAATGGAGGTGGAGACCATGACTGGTTGTGGCAACTTGCAAAACCATTTCTCCCTGTCCCCTAGGGTGGGCGTCTCTTTGTACTGGATGCCGCCCGACTGCCAGTGCCTCTTCTGAAAGTGAAGGGTATTTATATGGGTTCGGTGCCCACTTGTTGCGCTGAAGCACTGACTCTAACCACGCACAGCGAAACAAGGCGGCGTACGGAAGGTACTGCAACTGGACTGCCGTTTCTACAGTGGGCCCACGATTCTGTCACGTTGCAACTGCTAGGCCCTGGCCCGCAAGTTGGAAACTGATTGCCGGTATTGCTGCGTCTAAAAAAGCGTTTTGGTTCGCTCTGTGCTCACTGTCATCTGTGGCTAGCTTGCGGAAACTGTGGCAGTTTAGCTTTTCCACTCAATAGAGCTAAAAATTAGTTTCGGCGCCATAGCGGTAAATTCAGTATTACTCTTTGCCCTCCGCAATGTTAAATGTGTAGTTTAGAAGAGTCACAGACGTTAGTCTCAAAAACAATGTTCAAATGTGTGTGAAATCTTATGGGAGTTAACTGCTAAGGTCATCAGTCCCTAAGCTTACACACTACTTAACATAATTATCCTAAGGACAAACACACACACCCATGCCCGAGGGAGGACTCGAACCTCCGCCGGGACCAGCCGCACAGTCCATGACTTCAGCGCCCTGGACCACTCGGCTAATCCCGCGCGGCCGTTAGTCTCCAGAGTTTCATAAGAATGTTGTGATGTACAATAAACCTGTTCACACAAACCATGAGGGACAGGGTAATGTTCCTGCTTACTGCACCTCACTCCCATTCCAACTGCGTACCCATAAGAAAACTCATACGTGTTTAGACCTCTTAAGGGGTAATAAATCGACGACCAAGTCCTTTAATTCTGTGCACGTGGGCATGCTGAGAAGTATTGCCTCAAAATTTTTTATTTGAAAACTTTTAAAGCTGTTAAAATAAAAAAAATGGTTATAAGTAATTAAAGTAACGAAATACTATAAACTGGTTCCGCTACACCGTGCAGTCATCAATGGCACACGAACCAGCTTTGGGGAAAGTTGGCACTTCTGTCGCGTTGAACAATTCTCTGCGATAGTTGTTAGTCCCGTTCTTGCAGAATCGTTTTCTGGGTGCAGCGATGTCGGAGATTTGATATTTTACCTGATTCCTGAT
Source organism: Schistocerca piceifrons (assembly GCF_021461385.2). Taxonomy (NCBI): domain Eukaryota; kingdom Metazoa; phylum Arthropoda; class Insecta; order Orthoptera; family Acrididae; genus Schistocerca; species Schistocerca piceifrons. Next base: position 149,843,991 of record NC_060145.1, on the reverse strand, counting down.
ATTCAAGGCACACTCGTGAAATGGTCGTATGGGAAAATCCCCACTTCATCGATACCTCGGAGATCCTGTGTCCCACAGCTTGTACGCTGACTATTGCACCACGTTCAAACTCATTTAAATCTTGATTACCCGACATTGGAACAACAGTAACAGATCCAACGACTGCACCAGACACTTGCTGTCTTATATAGGCATTGCCGACCGCAGCGCAGTTTTCTGCGTGTTTACACATCTCTGTATTTGAATATGCAAGCCCATAAACACATTATTTGGCTCTTCAGTGTTGTAAAATGGCAGTGCATTGGCGGAGCTGCCATTTGTATCAGGCGATTCATGTGAAAAGGTTTCCGACGTGTTGCACCACATGAATTGACAGACTTTGAAGATTTAAAATATTAATAACCTCTTTTTTATCAACAAACTGTAACAGTTTTCACATAAAAATTTCGGAGGAATTACTTTTCGGCATACCCTCATATGTCATTTGCGCATAACCAAAACAACATACAAATAACTCGTATTTACGGGTCGAAAATGTTATTCTGTTTGCTTACAAAATAAATGGTTAAAAGTTTTGCTACAACGCTGTTGATGCGCGTGGCGAAATGATCCCGCAATCTTGAATCCACCACAATGTTTCGATGGGGATGCAGGGAGAGGTTGGGGGTGCTCATATCCGGGCGTTAACAAAGTGGGCTTGTATTCGTCGGCGGCCATGAATTCTTTAAGTAACGCGAGCAGCTCGCATGCTAATTTCTCGGGCGCGCGCACATCGAGGCACAAACAACGCAGCGCTAGGCTACACGCACAAGCCACTGTGCGTATTCGCAGCACGCAACCGCACGCATGAAAAGTTAACCACGCCTACAGGCCTCTCGTGCCACGCTCTCCCATCCGTGTCTTCCTGCTGCTTGAGTAAACGATGCCTGCTTCATTTACATAATTTCGTATCGGCTTGCTTCTTGATTAATAATTTTTCCCCTTTTATATACAGCAGCTTGTAGTATGCAAAACACTCGTCATACAGTCTGTTACGTAAAGTCGTTTTCGAATTAAGGAGTAGAAAAATGTATTTAACAGCGAACTAAAACATACACGTACATCATATAACAACAAAACAAAAATATAAATACAATCAATTATACCTCCAGCCAGCCAGCAGCATCCACAGTAGCTAGGCATCTTCGAGGCATGATTGAAACCAAGTTTTCTGATATTCGCGTAGAAAAGACCTTCAAATGCGTCGAATCTGAGTTGGCAGCGGTTTCAAACTGTGGGTTGTTTTCCTGCAACTTTTTTAAATGTAGGGTCATATATTTTCAGTAGTATTAGCGTCAGGCGATTGTGAGGTCCATTCCAGGAGGAGTAAGAAAAGATTAGTGTTTAACTTACTACAAAATTGATAAGGCTTTTGTGGCCACTTGTTGACAAACTGCCTATTGGCTTCTGTCTCGGGTTCTTCGGCCAACGTTCATCTGATGATTTTACTGACGTTTCGCCAGCACGTGTGGCTGTCATTGTCAAAGCTTCACTCTCCATTGCCGGTGGTGAACTGGTGCCGAGCTCGCTGCCGCAGACTATATGTACCTGGCGCGCCAACGTCCGAGGGCTTCTCCGCGGTCATTTCCGGTGCGGTTCTCCTCTTGCTACCTGTGACGGTCGTTCGCTGCAGTACGAGAAGCCAGAATCCGTTTACCTTAAGGCTTTCCTCTTTCTTGCTGGCGCTATTCGCGTGTTTTTGTATTTCTACAGCTTCTCTGAACAAGCATGTGTGATAGTGTAACTCTTCATGTGTTCCCGGCGTTCTAACGACATCTTGGGTTGTCGGGTGTTCTGCCGGATATCAGCGTCGTACTTGCACGATATTTCGGTCACGTAGCTCGTGACCTTCATCAGTTGCGACCTGAGACTGCTCCTCGAGTGGACCTGGTCCAGTATTTATGCCTATGGCCTTCCCCCTCCACCAACGGCTGCAGGAGCTTCCTCTGTGGTCCGCGCCCATTCACTGCGACCTGCTGGAGCGTTGCTGCTCCGTAGATGAAACCCCCAGGAGCGGGTTTGGTGGGCGTGGACCGCAGAGGGAACACCTAGAACCGCAGCGGACGGAAAACGGAGCAGCAACGCTCCAGCAGGTCGCAGGGAATGGGCGCGGATCACAGAGGAAGCGCCTGCAGCCGTTGGTGCAGGGGGAAGGCCATAGGCATAAATACTGGACCAGGTCCACTCGAGGAGCAGTCTCAGGTCGCACCTGATGAAGGTCACGAGCTACGTGACCGAAATATCGTGCAAGTACGACGCTGATATCCGGCAGAACAGCTGACAACCCAAGATGTCAGGTGTGATAGTGTTTCTCTACAGCCAAAACTTCCGTGTCGGCGAATTTTATTATGTGGTCGGTCTCACTCAGTGCGTGTTCTGCCACGACCGATTTCTCCACCTACCCTAACCTGCAATGTCGCTTATGTTCTTTGATCCTGGTGTTGATTGATCGTCCAGCCATTCCGACATAAACTTCTCCGCATGTGCATGGTATGCAGTATATTCCCGACATTGCAAATGGGTCCCTTTTCTCCTTTGCCGTTCTTAGACACTCTTTGATCTTTCTTGTCGGTTTGAAAATCGTCTTTACGCCGTGTTTGCGCAATATACTGCCGATACTGTCCGTCACTCCGGAATGTATGGCAGAATGGCCGTACCCGACATTTTTTTTTTTTTGATTTCTTACTTCGCCGAGTGTTTGGCTCTGTTACGCTTCTAATATAATCTGTGGAGTACCCATTGCACCTCAGAACACTTTCCAGATGTTGCATTTAGCGTCTGAGGTGCTGCGGCTCACATATTCGTCCTGCTCGCGTGACGAGCGTATTAATCATGCCTCTTTTCTGGCTCGGGTGGTGGTTTGATAGTTTGTGCAGTTATCGTTCCGTGTGTGTCGGTTTTCATTACACGCTGTGTCCCAGGTTTTCGCCATCCCTTGTGACGAGCACATTTAAAAATGGCAGTTTTTTGTCCTTTTCTACTTCCATGGTAAGTTTTATGTTGGCATGGAGGATGTTAAAGTATCTTAGGAAGTCACCGGGCTGTTCTTCACTATGGCTCCACACAACGAAAATATCATCGACGTAAATGTACCACACCTTAGGTTTGCAGGACACCAAGTCCAGCGCCTGTGCCTCGAAATGTTCCATGAAGAAGTTGGCCACAATGGACTAACCGAATTACCCATGGCGATGCCTTCCAGCTGTTCGTAGAAATTGATATTCCACGTGAAATAGCTCGTGGTGAGACATACATGGAAGAGCTTTGTGATGTCTTGCAGGAAAATGGAACCGATGTGCTCCAGAGCGTCACTGAGTAGCAGTTTCGTAAACAAAGAAAGAACATCAAAGCTGACCAGCATGTTGTTTGGTGCAAGTTTCAGTTTCTTCAGCGTCTCAATGAAATGTCCTGAGTCCTTTATGTATGTGTCGGTCTTCCCCAAATGCGGCTGGTGCAGAGAGGCCAAGTGTTTTGCCAGTTCATACGTCGGTGAGCCAGGAGCGCTAACAATCGGTCTTACTGGAACGTTGTTCTTATGGATCCATACAGCCGAGATGGTAGGGCTTCTGTGTTGCGCAGGTTTCCCTGTATGTCCGCCAGCAGAGAAGACTCCTCGATTAACCGATTCGTATTCCGTGTGTTACGATGCGTCGGATCTGCGCTTAGTTTTCGGTACGTCATCGGATATAATCGGTCTCGGATCTTTTGCTCATAATTTTCGGTCTTCATTACGATGGTCGCATTCCCCTTACCGGCAGGCAGTACCAATATACTCTCGTCGGCATTGAGATTCCCAAAAGCTTGTACCTCTGCTTTGACAAAGCCAGCCAGTCGTGCTGGTGAAATGTCAGTAAAATCATCAGATGAACGTCGGCCGAAGAACCCAAGACAGAAGCCAATAGGCAATTTGTTTAACTTACTATCGATAGCGAGGTAATTATAGGCGGAGCAGAAGCTCAGATTAGGGAAGGATGTGGAAGGAAATCGGCAGTGTCCTTACAAAGGACCCATACTGGCATTTTAATGAAGTGATTTAGGGAAATCACGGAAAACTTAAATCAGGGGTTTGAACCGTCGTCCTCCCACATGCGAGTCCAGTATGCTAACCACTGCGCCACCTCACCCACTCACTCTAGTACCTACACACCTTTCTCCTTTTTCCAGTCTCTGCTACGGTGCTTCGGATCATTGTCTTCCTGCAGTGTCCAATCTTCTCTTTTGTCGATGAACCAACATTTGGCATTCGGCAACAAACGCCTCTCATAAATTTGTAACATCTTAGGTGCATTTAAATTGTCGGTAAACGAGTGCAAATCTCAGTCAAGAAATCAAAGTAAACTAATGCTTTCTGGACACTGCATTACTAGTGTGTTCTCTGCTTTTTCCAGCATAAAGTCTGTCGCTATAGCACTTATATTCATTTCTTTAACTTACTTCTTGCACTCCAACAACGCATGTTACAGGATCGAATTAAATTATTTATTTGTTCAAGGAGCTATTCCAGTTACATAGTTCCAACTTTCAGTAATGATACGTTCAATATACCATAATATCTATAAAACATGAGACCATTTTATATATCTTACGTATATTTGGACTTCCGTTGACATAATAAGGAAATTCCTCCTTGTGTAAGAAGCTGTTCATTTATTTCTCATTCATCTAGATACGATTTAGCAATAATCACAGCTAGAACTAGACAGAGAGCAAAGCAAACTGTTGGAATAGGAATGAAATGAGTTAAAACAAACTCACAAGTAAAGAGCACACTTATCAGTATGAATCTTTTTGTCACTGATGACGGTAAGCTCCACAAATGGATACAAGACAGTACCATTGTTACGTAAGATAACATCGAAAGTTTTTAAATTACGTATTTCTGTCTCAGTTCACTCAAATGGAATTGGTTTTGACACATTATCAGGAAATTAAATTAGAAATCAAATTAACTTCTACAAACAAGAATACATAGGGGAGAGCATTGTAGCTAAGTACAGTTTTAAGACTTTCGCGTGTAGAAATTGTATATGTAATGGAAATTCTGTATATTTACTTCTTTGGTTTGTCAGTGATGTCATTCATTTTTTAAGTACTGCAATCCTTTTCCAAATTTACAAATATTACTCCAGAAAAGTAGGGTTCTTCCAAGTGCAAATAACTGTTTCAAGGTATTACATGGGCAAGTACCTAGAAAAAAAATATTAGATTTAAATTTAAAAGCACTGCAATCGAGCAAACTTGTCAGTACTGCATTTAATAACCTATATGTTACATTATTATTTACTAAACACAGATAATTATTAGTCAACAATTTTTTTTCGAACTGACAGTTGCCTGAAATTTTTTATTTATTCTCAATGGTTTTCATATGATGATTTCAAATCTAAAATCGGTTTTGCTCTCCATGCTCTGGTTTTCATGCAATTAGAAATTTTCCATTCCAGTCATCTGCGGCTCGATTAATGACTTAACGTGTTTATGTTAGCGATGTATTATGACGTTGGATCTTTTTTTTGCAGATATGATGTCATTTTGTCATGGCTGCTAAGAGACAACAATGTAATAGTTATCCAGACAGTTTCTGTTACATTTGTAGTTTCTACTTCATTACAATTCAAAGACGTGATGTAACATCCTCTATGAGGCAAGCATATGAAGCATACTTTGTACTTACTCTTGGCGAGTAAGGCAATGCATTCGCCCCTCACACTGCATGTCACAACTGTGAGAAATACTGCGTGACTGGACGAAAGGAAGCCTAAGGGTTTAGGTTTCGGAATCCCCATGTCCTGACGTGAACCAGTTCATGACACAAGTGACTGCTGTTTTCGTATAGTTAATACAAGGGGAACTGGTACAGAAAACAGTCATAAAATATCATTTCCTAATATCACCGACTTATAACAAAGATAAACATTAAGGAAAGGGCTGCATGGGTGTCACTCGTGGCGGTAATGGGAACTTTCTTGGCGGTAAAACAGCTGCTAAGTATGAAAGTCTCGTTGCTGATGCGTTACCAGCAATTCATTCCCTCACGTTTAATATGAGTACCAAACTCCGTTTCCTGTACAGTCATCTTTATAAATACCCTGACAACTTAGGAGAGGTCAATGACCAGCAAGGTGGAGGGTTCCATCAGGACCTCAAGGCAGCGGAAGAGAACTATGCAGGGAGATGGGACAAACATTTGGAGCCAGACTATTGCTGGGGTATTAACGAGACCTCGCTGAAGTAGCCCACAAACGTAAGAGCTAGAAATGAAAATGCCTGCCTCAACAGAAAGTGTTAGTTAACTATACGTCAGTTTTATTAAACTGTGGGCAACGGCCTTGCCGCAGTGGCTACGCCGGTTCCGTGAGATCACCGAAGTTAAGCGCTGTCGGGCGTGGTCGGCACTTGGATAGGTTACCATCCAGGCCGCCATGCGCTGTTGCAATTTTTGGGGGTGCACTCAGCCTCGCGATGCCAATTGAGGAGCTACTCGACCGAATGGTAGCGGCTCCGGTCAAGAATACCATCATAACGACCGGGAGAGCAGGGTGCTGACCCCACGCCCCTCCTATCCGCATCCTCCTCTGAGGATGACACGGCGGTCGAATGGTCCCGGTAGGCCACTCGTGGGCTGAAGACGGAGTGCTTTATTTTATTAAACTGTGAACTTCTTTATGGCGGTACGTTTTTCGTTTCGTATATTAGACTGTCTGTCTATTTAATTTGTATTTAATTTAATGTAATTTGTATCACCAGCTAAGTTCAAGAGACTTAAACAAAAAAATTACCCATCTACATTACGATTTAATGGCAAAAACATGAAATATTGATGTTTTGCAATTGCAAAAAATTGGAGCTTTCAGAAAAAAATCTACCTCAGATCTGAAATCAGCATCTTTAAGCCGGGTAGCAACAACTGCTGATATCAATGCAACAGAAATGTTGTTGACCAGTGGATCAGTAAGCGAAATCAAAATAAGCAAAGGTATTATCATAAAGCAGTTAGTAGTGGAATACATTTTGAAATAGAAGCTACTGGGGACTAACAGAACTTTAATTTACAAGACAAGTGAAATTGTTAACACATTAAAGAAACCCATTTCATTTGCAACTATCATATGTTCTATGCTAATACACTTCCTGCCGTTTCAACCTGCATATACAACCAACGAAGTGCGGCTTCACTGTCTACATATCAAATAAATAGTTCTAGGAATATGTAGCAGTTTGCTCACAACAAAATTCGGTATCTGAAGAATTAACAATAGCGTTAATCTATACACTTACAAAAAAGGGTGTGTGTGTATGTGTGTGTGTGTGTGTGTGTGTGTGTGTGTGTGTGTGTGTGGGTGTTCCAGTTCTCGTCCTAAACCACTGGACCGATTTTAACCAAACTTGGTACATATTATGTTGCTTGCTATCAAGCAACAGTCTCTGTCGGGGACGAACCACCTACCTTTCATAGTTAAGGATGATGTCATGAACAATGAGATGAATTAAAAACTGCCAAATCATAGAAGACGCTTAAATTTATTACCTTTGTGATACTAACTCTATTTGCAATAAATTTCGTATGTAGTATACAGAAACGCCGCTAAATGCACTTACAAAATTATGTCATGGTATCACACATATTTCAGGTGGTATGACAGGAAAGGCTGAGATGTATGAAAAAATTCAGCATTGTGCGTGACTTTTAAATTAATTAGTCCTTTGCTGTTTACTACATTCCCAATACCTATTGCAGGCAGTGTCCACGTATGTCGCTTAATGTACCTACAATATTATATAGTTGTATGATACATAGATTAGTAGATATGACATCACAAACACCGAGATGCATGAAAAATTGGCTCATCATGTATGAAGTTTTAATACGTTTATTCTGTAGGAAGAACCAGTTACTACTAAGACACTTTGACAGTCGAGTCAACTCCTTGACACCTGGCAGCAATTTCGACAGGATGTAACAGCGCAGGGATAATGGCTGAGGGTAAATAGAAAAGGCATCTGTAGAGTTATGAAGAGGTGTTTCCATAAACACTTCCACAAAATCGCGCTGTCGACATACGAAGCAGCTGCACCCAGCATACAGAAAGTGTCGACGATCACCTCGCACCGAGTTTACTGCGGGAGTACAGATGTGGCTTCCTTTATAATACACAATTGACAAAGTGTATACCCGAGCAATGCCGGGTTTTTCAACTAGGGTATTACACAGCACTTAAATGTGTAGAACTTGAAAAATAAATGAGATGTGGGACAAATGCTCAAGGATACTTCAAGTCAGTAATGAGAAGGCAATAATTACCAATCAAACACAAATTATGACTTGTAACTTCCAACAGATTTTAATTAACAATTGCATGGCAACATCAAACTGCTCTTACCTCAGAATAATATACATAATTTCCCTAGAATATGAACATTAATAAACAGGCAAAATGTCTAAGGGAGTCAGAGACCACCCCAAACAATAAATAATTTTAAAACCCTCATCACATAAATCTTAAGAAGCGTATAAACAGTAAATGGTTTACTGAGAAAACCTCCCACAGAAGCAGGACACCTTTGAAGATATAACATCAGAAACAACTCACACTTACTCTTTCTGAATAAGATATTGAAAACCCAGTACAATGAAAGGCATCTTTCAGGTTTTACAAAATTTGATTGACAAGTAATGGCACATCAGAGGTTCGTGGAAACTACAACTCAGATCGGGCCTGAATGAAAGCTGAAAGGAACGGTGAAGAAGGAAAGACGAACGCCTCGGCGTCACCGGGAACAATTAATAAATTACTCTACTTAAATTCGCCGAATAATTGGTGTCTACTGATAAATACAGCGACCGCGCTATTGTTTACAATTCAAAGTGGTCGCCGCCAAGGCATCGCCTCCAGTTAAACGGTCAGCTACAACGGACGACGCGCACCGTTCCTGCTTGCTTACCTCTGAAAACATTACCTACATACACAGCCAGAAAATCGAACCTGTGGTTATTTCGGAGAGCACAGACACGCACTTAGATAAACACTCCTTGCCCGTATCTCAAGTGCGTCCTAAACAGGCAAACCTCATCCACCACCGTTCAATAAGCTGTGCACCAGTATTCAATATGAAACAGATAACACGGGCGTCCAAACACTGGGAGAGCCGTTAACTGCAAACAATATTAAATTCAGTGGAATAATTCCCACTGTTTGACTCTGTAGCGTATCTGGTTGCAGCCTGATACATTCCAAAGGCACCTTCACATGTTCACATCGCTTAGCAGCAAAGACGAGACCACCGCCCTCTAGCCGGCCGCGGTGGCCGCGCGGTTCTAAGCGCTCCAGTCCGGAGCCGCGCTGCTGCTACGGTCGCAGGTTCGAATCCTGCCTCGGGCATGGATGTGTGTGATGTCCTTAGGTTAGTTAGGTTTAAGTAGTTCTAAGTTCTAGGGGACTGATGACCACAGCAGTTGAGTCCCATAGTGCTCAGAGCCATTTGAACCATTTGAACCACCACCCTCTCACTAGACGCAGTGCACTTCCGCCGACCGCACGCACGTCCGTCCCCGTCCGCGGCCGCACTCCCCACATTACAGAAAGAGGCAGACAATGCGCAAAGAGCGACAGCCGACAGCCGGACGGCACACCGGTAGACCAACCAACCGACCAAAAACCATCCCTCTCCCCATTCTATTTTCCTTTATCGAGTTTCGATTACCCCCCCCCCCTCCTTTCCCTCGAAGGGGGCGGGCTGGCAGCAGCTTAGTATTTGTTTTAAAAAGATGAAGATAATAACTAATAGAAACAGGCGACAAAATCGGAGACTTTAATGGTAACATGGCGGAAAATCGTGGAACTTAAAACATAGAACAAAGGGTTGATGATGCTAATAAAACACATATGAAGCAGACAGGTAAAATAATAGACAGACAATTAAAGAACACGGCGACAGTCTGGTTTCTGTTCGCAAGAGATATAAAATTCACACCCAGCGACAGCATGATTTCTGTTCACAACACTTTGGAAAGACGAACAACACTCAACATTCACTTGAACACTGCACTAAAAAGTTAGCACAAATATGACATACCACAGCCGAGAGCAGACAGGGGGAACCTGGACAGATGATGGGAAAGAAAAGAGGGACGAGGAGGAAAAACGAAGTGGGGTGGAGGGGGGAAAGGAGCCGATGGAGGACGAGGACCCAGGACCCATAAAGGGGGGGGGGTGCTGTGCAGACGGGACAGGGAGTGGGGAAAGGCAGAGAAGGGGATTGCAAAAGGACTCTTGTGGGGGGGGGAGGGGAGAAGGGAGGCAGGGAGAAGTTAGGCAGGGAGAAAAGCACGATGCAAGGGAGGAAAGAGAGAGCCCTGGGAAAGGACAAAGGACAGGAGGGCGGTGAGGATCAGAGTTGACAGGAGGGATAAATGGATGGAGAGAGGGCATCATCCGGGAGGGGTAGTTGACGGAACCCACCTTGGGAAAGCAGATGAAGGGTGTAGAGATGGAGGGTAGGGGGGACACAACAGTGAATGCATGGCAGAGGGTGGGGATGGGAGAGGAGAGAAGCAACCAGGGGGTGAGGGGGATGAAGCTGGCGGGAGGTGTAGAGTCTGCAGATATGTTCGAGGAATAGGAGCAGATGGGGGAAAAAAATGAGGTCAGGTCATAGAGGATCTGCATGGGGGACGGTAGGCGTATACAGAAGGCGAGGTGGAGCGCATGGCGCTCGAGGATCTGGAGGGACTTATGGAATTTGGGGGGGGGGGGGGGAGGATATCCAGGTGGGACTGGCATAACAGAGGATGAAACGGATTAAGGATTTGTAGGTGTGAAGGAAGGCAGAGGGGTGCAACCCCCATGTCCGGCCAGAAATTAGTTTGTGGAGTTGGAGGCGGTTGTGGGCTTTGGACTGGATGGATCGGAGATGAGGCATCCAGGTGAGGTGACGGTCAATGGTGAGCCAAGGTAGGTGAGGGTTGGGGGAGAGGCGGAGAGGACGGGCGCGGATGGTAAGGGAGAAATCCAGGAGTTGGCAGAGCGAGTGGTATGACCTACGATGATTGCCTGCGTCTTGGAAGAATTGATTTTCGGGAGCCACTGGTTACACCATGCTGCAAAAAGGTCAAGGTGAGTCTGGAGAAGGCGTTGGGACCGTTGGAGGGTAGGAACGAGGGCAAGAACCCTCTCCCCATAGCGTCGTGCGCTTAAATAGCCGAGAAGCGACCAAAGAGGAAAACCGCGGCCATGCGATTCAGAGCCCATTGCAGAGATCTTAAATGAATACAGAGAACCGATTGGCGCCACATATCAATAAAAATGCTGTTCAAAACACAACCTGGCGTCTAACAACAACAAGAACTGCAGAAACTGGTTATATCACTCTTTAGTGCGCATTCCTTCATGTAACAATGAAATCAGTCACTAGACTGAACTATCGAAGACAAAATCAAAAAAAAAAAAACGTCATCTCCTGAGGTGAGTGGGCCAGAATGTGGGGTCATATTGTAAACATATCGGCGCTCTCACTGTCTGAACAGAATGCTACAACTAATTGCGTAATAATACAGAGTTCCTGACCCTCCAATCTTAAATGTAAGACTGTAAATATTAATTACATAAAAGTGACTGTGAGAACTTTACTTCCAAAAGTCAATATTGCTTAACTACCGGTGTAGATAAACAGAATAGACGATCTCCCACTGCATACGCAGGTAGCTGGCTGTCAAAAATGTACACAACACAATCAGAATGGGATAACCGTCTGATCTGACTACTACTAAACAAAAAAGTTCAGAAGGCTTCCATTGTGTCTCTAGGAATGTATGCCCATTCTTCGTTCGAAACTATTATTTTCTTATTTCAAAAAATAGTTTTCTATGCCATCTCTCATAACAAAGTTTTAGAAACAGGTGTTCGAAACTGATAATACAATATACGGTGTCCACTTCTCGTACAAAAACGTTCTTAACAGTGACAAATAATTCCAAATATTTCTGTAAAGAAATGATGATGTTCAAATATTTCAACTGTTGTTATTTTAGACCAGAAATTGAAATAGTTCTCAAGTGATTTGTCACCAAAGAGTGCATCGTCTGAGCTGCAAATTTAATAAGGTGATATAAGAATACGTCGCAAAGTGGCAAAGAGATGTTGATGTCTCTGTTCGGAAAAAATTCCTCTTGAACAAGTGTTTCATCTACGTAACAATGATGGAAGTGCTATACTTACATGTTATAGCAGAATTCTTCTTCTTCATTTGTGTGTTGCGTATGACGTGTTTCTGAACACTACACGGAATTCAACACGAGCGCGCGCGCGCTTCCGTGTATGTGTGTGTGTGTGTGTGTGTGTGTGTGTGTGTGTGTGTGTGTGTATGTGTGTGTGAGGGAGAGAGAGAGAGAGAGAGAGAGAGAGAGAGAGAGAGAGAGAGAGAGAGAGAGAGAGAGACTGGTGTGGGAGAAAACAGTAACATGTCACCACTAGTTTACTGAACACTCACTGCTCCGAGTACCATCAAACACGCATCTCAAAAACAATGGTTCAGCTGAACATGACGTTTTACTAGCAAAATGGCTTCACTTGTATTAATGGGATTCGCGTGTAGCATGATATTTACGTAAGGCCTGTAATTCTGGTGGTGTTTGGAATATTTGTACAGTGCTGCCTACGTTTGTTACCGGCTTTGTACTGCAGGTAGTTCAAGCAAACGTAACATAGTTCCTCAGCTTTCTATAATGCCGTATTCTAAACAAGTGCGCTTTAACAAATGCTTATGGCAAATAAGTGCTTTTGCCTTAAAAAGCGTCACATATGTACTTTAATCTATGTATGCTAACCACGTAAGAGCCTTATAAAACCTTTACGTTTTGCTGCTTACGTTTTCAGTTCATATTATGTTCCAGTTGGTTCATGCCAACATAGACTAACTGACGTTCCCCAATACTTCAAGGTTTCTATATAATTTTATATATTTATTCCAATATTCGTCGCATAGGTAGATCATATTTGAAAGCAACATATCCAGGAAATATTCAGAAACCACGTCAACTGACTAACATATTAGCTTCCACAATGTGTTGTTTTTCCTGTAACTTAAAGAAAAGAGGCTGTGTTCTACGTAACACAGCCAAACGTTAACACAACGAAACTTCAAAAATGAAAAAAAACCATTGAGCCTTTAATTTAAAAGTAATTATAAGGTCAAAAACACGCTTAGATTGTATCTGTTTCGAGCAGAAGTCAAATTTTAATTATCTCATTTTAATTACTTCAGCTTTAATATCACGTATAAATACGACCGGGCCCCCATGTTGTAGGTAGCTAGTGCCTAATGTAGAAAAAACAAAATCTGAAAAAGAATTAACGAAAACCTACTGCACGGAACGACAAATGAAGCTCAACAAGACAATGACAATGCAGACTCTTTTGTACGACAGCGAAGTACGAATGGTTAAAGTCAACGACCGGCGTGAAACTCAAGCCATAAAAGTGAAGCATTTGACAGGAATAAAAAGGTGTAGCCGACTGTACAACATTCGCAATGAAGACATAAGATGAGAACTGAAGATCTTCTTACTTGCAGGAAAAAATATCGAAGCAAACAGGCGAAACTGTCCTACCCCTGTCCTTCAAAAGGGCTGCGAACGGAGACCAAGAAAAGCTGTTGAGTACCAACTGATGAGCAGAAGACATTTTGGAACACTTAGTATCAGTTAAAGTGACAGGCTCGAAGGAAATCCATGAAGTAGATGATGATGATGATGATGATGATGGTGGTGGTGGTGGTGATAAATCGTGATGAAAGCGGCTGGTTCTGGCGGAGGTTCGAGTCCTCCTTCGGGCATGGGTGTGTGTGTTTGTCCTTAGAATAATTTAGGTTAAGTAGTGTGTAAGCTTAGGGACTGATGACCTTAGCAGTTAAGACCCATAAGATTTCACACACACAAATCGTGATGAAACTGTGACCGCAACAAAACAGCAGCCATCACTTCTGCTATCGACAAGACACTATTTAAGCTTAAGTTTCACCTTTGCTGCACCACAGTTTTGACAGCAGCTTCATCTCCATAGTACAATGGCGGATGCAAAAAAGACGCAGAATGTCTTTCGAATTTTTCCTCGGCTTCGGATGATACGATTTTGAAATGTCCATCCACCAGCACTCTTGACATAAAGCCAACAAATACGATACACATAGTGAACTCTTTTTCTTCGTGTGTAGCGCTTCAGAAAACTGCATAGAAAAATCTGAATCTACACACTGCCAACACTGATCTGTGGTGTAAAACTGTTGAGGCAAGGAGAACCGTACCGAAGACACACTTCTGATTTTGCTTTAGTTATTCGGGAAAAAAAGGAAATATTAAAATAAGTTCCCTGTAATAGTGGATTTGGAGAAAAATGTGTAGGCGATTTAAAGACTCATCAGCGACCATACCGTTAGAGGAAAGTCACAAGTAAAGTAGAGAGGCATAAGATAGTTGCTGTTCAGAGACAGACAAATGATTTAGGAACACAAAATATTTCAACACAAAGTAGCAGTAATATGTTCAAATGTGTGTGAAATCTTATGGGACTGAACTGCTAAGGTCATCAGTCCGTAAGCTTACACACTACTTAACCTAAATGATCCTAAGGATGAACACACACACACCCATGCCCGAGGAAGGACTCGAACCTCCGCCGGGACCAGCCGCACAGTCCATGACTGCAGCGCCTGAGAGCGCTCGGCTAATCCCGCGCGGCAGCTGCAGTATAAGCGAAAGATGAAAAAAGACTAGATCGTGTTAACAATGGTGTAAGGTATTCTCACCGTCGTTCTGTAACTTGTGCTTCGAAGAAGCAATGAAGGAAATGAAAGAAAAATCCAAGGAAGTATAAACGGGCAAGAGAAACAAATGACCATGCTAAGATTCGTGAACACCAACGACCTCCCGTTCGGAAGTACAGAGAGAGAACTGTTGAATAGAACGTGAACCGAACGTCAACAAGAAGTTACTTGGTGTCGGCGATAAGAATAGCGCTGTAATGTAGAAGTTGAAATAATTCTTCTCCGTAGGAAGTAACATCACACACGATGGTCAAAACAAAGAAGATACCGGAATTCGACAGACAAAGGTGAAACAAAGAGCCATACCGGTCTTGACAATATTATCATTATTATAATAATACCTTTAGCTTCTGGCAGACAGTGCCCCTAAGATACCTTGAATATCTCAAAGATATTAGTTGCGAATAAATGTTATCCTCTCTGGAAATCCTGAGCTGTAAAAATTTATGAAAGTGATTGTAACTTGCGTCACGCAGAAAATTTCCCCTTACGACTAGAACATTATAACTGTATTTCATTTAGCGGTAGTAAATATAGCGATTTTGAATGCTACAATGATGGAAGAATGTACATTTACTATCCTCGGTGGCTGTCTACTTGCTGTAATTTCAAATATTCTGGAAATTGAATTGAAGTCCCATGCTTCTTGACAGAGCTAAGAGGAACGATGCGAGAGACTCGCACTGGCGTACTAGGCAAGGTCCTAATGGAGATGGTTTGCCGTTGTCTTCCTCCGACCGTAATGAGGATGAATAATGATGAAGACGACACAACAACACCCAGCCATCTCGGGACATATGAAAGTCTCCGACCCCGCTGGGAATCAAACCCGAAACCCAGTGCTCGGAAAGCGAGAACGCTACCACTAGACCACGAGCGGTGGGATCGAACATTCTACTCGACGTATTTCCTCTGGGAGCAGTTGCGGAGTGCAGTCCTGATGGACATAAACTAAACTATTGGCTTCATATGTGATATTCTTTTTGTTCAACTATCCGCAGAGCCTAAAAAAATTACAAACTAACACTATCACTGACACGGAACAATAGATAATCTCTTCGCTCACGTGAATTAGTGGGAGCTAGATGTGCCGAAGTTATCTTTTACTTCAACATTTCGTAGATAGTAAGTTCCTGGTAGAGCTATGAAAAAATGACATAAAGTCAAGGAAAAGGTCCCCAATCCGAAGAAGACATCCGGAATTATATCAATCTGAAGCGAGTACTCTAAGGAATCCGCAGAGAAAAGTCTGAGACTTTTAAATGAGATGAGGTTGCACAATTTTCCAAATTATCTGCACAGAGAAGCTACGGAATGAAGAGGTAATAAAACGACGGAGAATGAAGAATATCATGGAACATCCCTACCAGAAAGAGTGAAAGTTGTAGCTTTTGGAAAAATTATAGATTACTCACTTTTATTGACAACTGTAATAAGTGTACTAAACGACAGGAGGCAAAACGATATCAGTTATTTCTATTCGAAAACATAGATTCACAGGGAGATCGTAAAATAGTGCTAACAATCTGGGTGTAAATGTAGGCGCCACCAAACAAGTTTACAATGAAACTTTTAAAATGCTACCGTCGGAGGTTCGAGTCCCCCCTCGGGCATGGGTGTGTGTGTTGACCTTAGCGTAAGTTAGATTAAGTAGTGCGTAAGCCCAGGGACCGATGATCTCAGCAGTTTGGTCCCATAGTCCTTACCACAAATTTCCAATTTCTTAGAAACGTTATAATAATACTGAATAAAAAAAATGAATAAAGTGAGTTGTGGTCTACACAAAATTTCGTTCTTATTTAAACATTTTAAATGAAGATCAAATCAGAAATTATGTTGCAATCCATTTGACCCGAAGTTCGCAGCGGTCGTTGAATGTAGACAATAGAGAAATTGTATATTGAGCAAGCAGTAAAGGAAACAAAAGAAAAATTCGGAGTAGGTATTAAAATTCATGGAGAAGAAGTGAAAACTTTGAGGTTCGCCCATGACATTGTAATTCTGTCAGAGACAGCAAAGGACTTGGAAGAGCAGTTGAACGGAATGGACAGTGTCTTGAAAGGAGGATATAAGATGAACATCAACAAAAGCAAAACGAGGATAATGGAATGTAGTCAAATTAAATCGGGTGATGCTGAGGGGATTAGATTAGGAAATGAGACACTTAAAGTAGTAAAGGAGTTTTGCTATTTAGGGAGTAAGATAACTGATGATGGTCGAAGTAGAGAGGATATAAAATGTAGACTGGCAATGGCAAGGAAATCGTTTCTGAAGAAGAGAAATTAGTTAACATCGAGTATAGATTTAAGTGTCAGGAAGTCGTTTCTGAAAGTATTTGTATGGAGTGTAGCCATGTATGGAAGTGAAACATGGACGATAAATAGTTTGGACAAGAAGAGAATAGAAGCTTTCGAAATGTGGTGCTACAGAAAAATGCTGAAGATTAGATGGGAAGATCACCTAACTAATGAGGAGGTATTGAATATGATTGGGGAGAAGAGACGTTTGTGGCACAACTTGACTAGAAGAAGGGATCGGTTGGTAGGACATGTTTTGAGGCATCAAGGGATCACAAATTTAGCATTGGAGGGCAGCGTGGAGGGTAAAAATCGTAGAGGGAGACCAAGAGATCAATACACTAAGCAGATTCAGAAGGATGTAGGTTGCAGTAGGTACTGGGAGATGAAGAAGCTTGCACAGGATAGAGTAGCATGGAGAGCTGCATCAAACCAGTCTCAGGACTGAAGACCACAACAACAACAAGAGAAAAGAACAACAGTCGTTGCGTAATCCGTCCTTTAATACAGCTGATCTACATTTCAGCCATGATATAGTCATCTTCAGTGTATATAATAATAGGTGACGCTAGTCTCAAGTGTCACTTAGTAAAGAATACTGGTTGCTGTATGCAGTGCATATAACAAGAGATGACATTAATCCGAAGTGTCACTTAGAAAACAATATTGGTTGATTTGTATTCTACATCAACCAATATTGTTCACGACGCGACACTTTGGAGTAATGCCATCTGTTGTTATATGCGCTGAAGATGACTATGTAATAGTTGAAATCTAGATCTGCTGTAATAAAGTCCGCAGCTCGTGGTCGTGCGGTAGCGTTTTCGCTTCCCACGCCCGGGTTCCCAGGTTCGATTCCCGCCGGAGTCAGGGATTTTCTCTGCCTCGTGATGACTGGGTGTTGTGTGATGTCCTTAGGTTAGTTAGGTTTAAGTAGTTCGAAGTTCTAGGGGACTGATGACCGTAGATGTTAAGTCCCATACTGCTCAGAGCCATTTTTTGCTGTAATAAAAAGACGAATTTCGCGATCAGTTGCTGTTCTTTTCTCCATTGTCCAAATCAAAAATTATTTCCAGATATCGCAAATGTAAATGAGTCTTTCAGCACTGGCACATTCTAGGTGACACACACACAAAATGCATACTTTTCCGCTAGTGTTCTGACGGAATTGTCCATCACGAAAGACGCATCACTCGTGTCTGGTGCATATCCATCTTTTGTAATCCAGGTCATTAACACTGTGAAAAAGGGAATGGTCGCAGGATTATAATGAGGAATCACATCGTATCGTGAGGAGATTTTTTTTTCTTTTTCCTTTTATGAAGTCCTTTGGTCTCCCTAATCCTCTCCCTTGTCGGCCTCAACTACTGGAGAAACTCAGTGGCCTCTTCTTGATAGCATTTTTGTCAACCGACTTGGTCAGCGGGTCCTTGTATGCCGTCCAGTGATGTGGGTGACAGTTGGTGCTTTGCTTCCTCAAGTACTTAGTTGCTTACTATGGAACATGAGGCGTGCTGATCGGAGAACCTGCATTTGAAGGCACTTAAGAGTATTGCGGTAATAAAATGGAGACCCATTCTTACAACAAATTCACTTAAGTAAGTTGGCCAGTTAATGGTTAACCCCAAGACTTGGGTGACTAAGACGTGTTTCTAGAAGTAACTTAGAATTCTGCATTTCCGATATCACTTTAAAATCATGAGGGTCGTTCAATGAGTAATGCCCCACAGTCTTTTAAAAGGCCATTAATATACATAGACAAACATAATTGTCGGTGCTTCACATTTCATGTTTTTTCTGTGCGGCGGTCAAGTTTCGAATCGTTCTGGCGGATGGCAGAGCTGTAGTGCAGTTTCAAAATGGCGTCTACATACGACTCACATTATAAGCAGCGTGCTATTATTGCATTCTTGTGTGCAGAAAAAGAAACCGTGGTGAACATCCATAAACGTTTGTGTGCAATGTATGGCGATGCTGCAGTTGATAGGAGAACAGTTGGACAATGGGTAAAGAAAGTTACAGCCTCAGGAAATGCAGAAACAAAGCTCCATGATAAGCCACGCTCATTGCCTCATCCATCCTACAGTCCAGACCTGGCCCGCGCGGACTTCCATCTCTTTGGGCCGCTTAAAGATTCTCTACGGGGAACACACTTTGAAGATGATGAGAGTGTCAGTCACAGCTACGCCTACAGGACAAGAGCTTTTACCAGCAGGAAATACATACTCTTCCACAACGTTGGCGTACGGTACGGCCATAGAACGTGATGGAGGCTACGTGGAAGTATAGGACATGGACAAGACGTGTTGATGTATATTGTCACCAAATTCTGACTCTTAGCAATAAATACGTTCTGAGGAAAAAATTCTGGGGCATAACTTACTGAACGACCCTCGTACATTACCCTAACCATATGGACATACTTAAAGGAAAATGATTCCACGTACCTGCAACGGATTTTCAGGCCAGAATAAACATCAATTCGCACTATAGCAGACACTGTATCCACACCACTTGAAAGAAAGGTCCCAACTCTGACTTCTCTATGTCTCCAAACGGTACCGTTTAAAGTCGTGGTCGCCAATATGCAGCAGCTACCATACCCCCTTCCTAAGGAGCGCCTATATTTATACCTGTGTCCCTTTTCTACATCTTCTTCTCAATTAGCGGGGCTGCCTCATAGGCGGCCGCTTTAGCCGAGGGGTTCTAGGCGCTTCAGTCCGGAACCGCGCTGCTCCAGCGGTCGCAGGTTCGCATCCTGTCTCATGCATGGATGTGTGTGGTGTCCTTAGGTTAGTTAGGTTTAAGTAGTTCTAAGTCTAGGATACTGGTGACCTCGGATGTTGAGTCCCATAGTGCTTAGAGCGATTTGAAACATTTTTTCTGCCTCATAAACGATACTGTAAGAAAGAACAGATGGAGGAAACTACAGGCGCAAAAGTCTAGAAAACACAGTAGTTGGGTGCAGCAGAAACGAAGAGGTGAAGTAAGGGAGATACGAAAGACAAGATGAGGAGAGTTGAAAGAAAAAGTGTTGAAGAAAAGGGATTATTTAGAGTGATGATTCGATAGTATGTAGCACAGGGAGTAAACGTAGATTTCTTATTTTAAGCAAAATAAAACTGCCAGAATCTGAGTGAAATGACTGTCATCGTTTTATTACTTGGTACAGTATTGGAAAGAAACCAATACAACTCCTCGGTCTAAAACGGATTAATGATAGATTTTTCTCTTTTGTCTTTTAGATTGTCACGAGTTTAACTACTATGAAACATTCGCGACGTCGATTACATGTGGTACTTTCGCATGGTGATAAACAACTAAATCTCTACAGAGCAGTTAACACCTATACCCTACGCTATGCCGCGTTAGGGTGGAACTTTACGACAGGTGGGTCATAAAACGTCGGCAGCCCAGACTCAGTGAAGTAGATTGCCTTTTTTCTCTCGCGTAACATCGTCCAGTATTCATTGTGAAATGGATTGTATGACGTTTATGGGTCTTAGGGGACACCGACTCGTGAAATGACGCCATTATCCCTTGCATCGTGTATGACTATCATTACAGCCTAGTGACCATAAACAGGTAAATAGTTCCACAATAGTTGCAAACTCGTATTGCATAACTTGTCATAAACACATACCTTACAAACGGGAGGCCGTGTATTCAAGACGCACATTAGACACAGATGTGGGCTATAATTGCATCTTGACAGTGTGAGTACTTATCAGACTAAGTGCTAAAGAAAAAAAATGCAGAACTACAGTTTGGATTACCGTTGAATTTATGTTAACGATGTGCGTATTTCACTGAGTAGCATATGACGTAAATGGCGAAACAATATTTTTCCTAAAACTTAACAATAAGACAAAAATTAAGCCAATGTAATATTATAATTTTATGAAGAGAATATTATGTACATCACAGACACTTTTTTTGTAATGACTGATCTGTATGGAATTAGGCCATCTTCAAATCTAATTAGTGGGGAGGCTGGGTAGCTGTCGCCAGCATCAGCTAGTTTTAGTTGTCAAATCGCACAACGAGAACAAGACATGATAGCGATAGTTACCATACGCAGCCTAATCACGTATGAAGATGAACTAATTCTACCAAAACCATCATTAGACTACAAAATACTTGATCTAGATTGATGTATGTTCGTAGTATAATAAACCAACATCATGTTTTTCTCCTGGCGATATAGTGACACTTTTCTACAACGTAACGTCTTCAGTACTTTTAATCATAAAGTAAGCTAACTGGCCAATTAACAAACAAGAAATAGATATTTCAATTTGTTTTTAAAAGTAATGACTGCCCAACGTGTATTTAACGCACAAACTTTTTCTATTCATTATATGTGTCTGAAGTGGGATGTGAGGAGCTGACAAGCTGTACGTGTGATATCTAGGTCGCAGTGTTCAATGGGAAAACTCGAATGTTTGTAAAAAATGAAGTCAAAGTTGATTTCATCTCTCATGAGTTACATGAAAATAAGATTTCGTACTAAATCTTACTAAACAATAATGTACTTAACAAATACCAGATCACTCATCCGCCGAGCGGTCTAAGCCACTGCAGTCATGGACTGTGCGGCTGGTCCCGACGGAGGTTCAAGTCCTCCCTCGGGCATGGGTGTGTGTGTTTGTCCTTACGATAATTTAGGTTAAGTAGTGTGTAAGCTTAGGGACTGATGACCTTACCAGTTAAGTCCCATAAGATTTCACACACATATGTACATCATCACTCATCTAATGAAGACTTTTCTCAAATTTAGTCATTACATTGGTTCCACCAATGTAATGACTAAATTTCCCTCTATGCAGCTAATTGAAGACAGTTCGTTTATTGCCATATGCGTTTCCCATCTTTTATTTGTGAAGCATCTTCAGTGGCCTGTTTCTCTTTATACATATAATAATCGTATTACGTGATAGTTACAACACGTTGCTATGTTACATTTTGTTGTTTTTTTCCTTTGTTTTCTTTTAGGTTAGAATCAACTTTTGCAGCACAAATTTCGTGATGTGAAGTTATTGTTCGGTGTAACTTGCGATTTCCATCTTGTTAGCTCATGCGTGTTGTCCTAGAGACGTATTCGATAGTTTCCATGCTCCAGTTGCCAGATTTCCGGCGTTCCTTCACACATATTTGATTCAACACATCGCATACATCACTTGCACTTTCCATTTTCTGATCGACGTATGTGTGTTTTGTATGTATAGTGTTGCCAACAGTCGTTGTGTGTCGATCGATCTGCCGTCTTTTTTTTTGTGGCTTGTGTGTTTTAATATCTTTCATTTGTTATGTGTGTGTGTGTGTGTGTGTGTGTGTGTGTGTGTGTGTGTGTGTGTGTTTGTGTGTGTGTGTGTGTGTGTGTGCGTGTGTGACACAGAGAGAGAGAGAGAGAGAGAGAGAGAGAGAGAGAG
The DNA here is from genome assembly GCF_021461385.2 of Schistocerca piceifrons. NCBI lineage: Eukaryota > Metazoa > Arthropoda > Insecta > Orthoptera > Acrididae > Schistocerca > Schistocerca piceifrons. The sequence continues at coordinate 149,821,406 of NC_060145.1, read as the reverse complement.
AGAGAGAAAGGGGGGGGGGAGGAGCATTAATTAATTTTTTATTCTGGTTACCTTTCGGATCTCTGTTTGTTATTGTTTTGGGAGGTAACATGACCAGAGAGTTATTGCTTACACTGATTTGGTTATTGAGTACCTTCCTTTCCACCGCAATGGTTCTTTGCACGTTAAAGTTTGCATGCAATGTAAGGAGCTTTTTGTTGTGATAACTGTCACTTCTCACTTCACGTTGGATAGTTCGGGCCCATATTTTATCAGGTGTTCACGAAAATAGCCGTTTTGCCTTCGCCGGACACCTTATAACACATGGACGCGAACCATCCAACACGGAACGTGACATTACAGTTACCATAGTGAATAATCACAACAAAAAACTCCTGAAGTTGCAAGAAAACTTCCACATACAAAGAGCTAATGCAGAGGAAAAGACGTTAGTGACCAAATCCATGTAAGCAATAACCCTCTGAACACGCTAGCCACCAAAACAATAAAAAACAGTGATCCGAAATCTAACCAGAATAAATAATTAATGAATACTACTCCCCACTTCTCTCTCTCTCTCTCTCTCTCTCTCTCTCTCTCTCTCACACACACACACACACACACACACACACACACAAGAAAGAATGACACATTCACACACAGCAAAATAGACACACACACAAATATCCATTAAAAAGTAAAAAAAGAAAAAAATTAAGTAAAAATAGAAATCACACTTTCAAGAAAGAATGACACATACACACACACACACACACACACACACACACACACACACACACACACACACACACACAATTAAACACACAAGCAACAAATGAAACATATCAGGCCCCATACAACACAAACAAAAGACGATAGATAAACACATAACGACAGTTGACAACAATACACACCGAAAACACCCATACATTGATCACAAAGTGGAAAGTGAAAGTGATGTACGCAATGTGTTATTCAAATGTGTGTTAAAGAACGTCGGAAATCGCCTAACTGGAGCATGGAAACTCTCGAATACATCGCCAGGAGCATACGCTTGAGCTAACAGCGATGGAAATGATAAGTAACACCGAACAATAATTTCACGTAAAAAATTGGTGCTACGAAATTTGATTCTAACCTAAAAAAACAAGACAAAAACACGACAAAATGTAAAATAGCAACATAGTGTAACTAACACATAATACGTTTATTATATGTATATAAAGATGTATTACAGGCGACTGAAGATGCTTCACAAATAAAAGAAATAAACAGGGTTCAATTAACATACCTCCAGGAATTTTATAGCAACTAAGGGAAGACAGAAAACAGAAAAAATGCCGAAGAACAGTATACAGTTAATTTATACAGACATAAATTTGCAAACGTCAGTAGTTGATACATCAGAGTTTCATATCCGCTTCCTGCAGGTAACGTGTGGGACACTATATTTTCGAGACTGTTCTGGCTCGTTAATGTTTTAATATCTGATGGCACGGAATACCAAATTTTGTAAACTTTTGCACAGTTTGTTGTGGTGTGGAGCATATTTAGAACTCTCTTAAACCACGTGGTTAAGATATGCGACCACTTCTGGAACTGGATAGCATGTAGGTTGAGTCTGCAGCTACAATCCTGCTGAGGTAAACAGGAATCTGTGCGGATCCCGTACTTATCCGAATAACTGGCGTCTCGTGTCTGCTAGGCTTATTGGAAAAATGAAAAGAAAGATTGTTGGTACGGAGACGCTACGATGTAGGTGGTACCCAGTGATCACCGTCTCATTGGCGGCACGGTTAATTCAAAAAGGTTTGATTAAACGTCTAGTATTAACAGGCCCCAAATATCAGAGATTGTAATGAATGCATACGTAACCAGTAGTTAACAAACTACTTAATTGCCAAGATTTTTCCATGTTCTTGTATGTTTTACTTTCATTAGGAAAATAATTTAAATATATCACTTGTTGCTTACAGCGTACTGCTGGTTAATAACTTCCAAATTCTGACAATTACAATATTCACGCTATTAACGTTGTTCCGTGAACTAATTTGGTAATAAGTATGTATGTGGCAATTTAAAGCAATGAAAGAACACTTCCATGGTTAATTCAGTCAACACTATAATTTATGCCGGCCGGTGTGACCGAGCGGTTCTAGGCGCTACAGTCTGGAACCACGCGATCGCTATGGTCGCAGGTTCGAATTCTGCCTCGGGCATGGATGTGTGTGATGTCCGTAGGTTAGTTAGGTTTGAGTAGTTCCAAGTTCTAGGGACTGATGACCTCAGCAGTTAAGTCCCATGGTGCTCAGAGCCATTTGAACCATTTGAACTATAAATTTCTGAAGTAGCATTAATCACAATAGTTAAGAGAACACTTCCTGATGCTTATCAAGAATAAGTTTTCATTTAAGTAATTTCGTCATTATTCCATGTCGGTAATATACTGTCCAGTCACCTTAATGCGACCATCTTGCTAAAGCCTGAGGAGCCACCTTTTCCCACAGTGGACCCCCTGCAAGACGTGCAGAAAGAGCGTGAGGGTCTGGTAGGTTGATGTCGGACAATGGTGACTCCAGTGGCATGGTCAGCAGCGCTAGGTTCCTCGGTTGGGGATTCATAGCGAGAAGAGCACAATCGTGTTAGCCCCACAGATTCTCGACTAGGTTGATGTTGGACAATGCTGACTCTAGTGGCATGGCCAGCTGCGCTAGGTTCCTCGGTTGGGGATCCATAGCGAGAACAGCGCAGTCGTGCTAGCCCCAGACATTCTCGACTAGGTTGATGTTGGACAATGCTGACTCCAGTGGCATGGTCAGCTGCGCTAGGTTCCTCAGTTGGGGATCCAAGGCGGGAACAGCACAATCATCTTAGCGCCACAGATTCTCGACTAGGTTGATGTTGGACAATGCTGACTCCAGGGGCATGGTCAGCTGCGCTAGGTTCCTCGGTTGGGGATCCATAGCGAGAACAGCTCAATCGTGTTAGCCCCACAGATTCTCGACTAAGTTGATGTTGGACAATGCTGACTCCAGTGACATGGTCAGATGCGCAAGGTTCCTCAATTGGGGCTCCATGGCAAGAACAGCACAATCGTGTTAGCCCCAGATATTCTCGACTAGGTTGATGTTGGACAATGTTGACTCCAGTGGCACAGTCAGCTGCGCTAGGTCCGTCAGTTGGGGATACATGGCGGGAACAGCACAATCGTGTTAGCCCCAGAGATTCTCGACTAGGTACAAATCCAGAGAGTTCAGTGGCCAGGACCGAATGGTAAACTCATCATACTGCCCTTTGAACCACGCACATACACTGCGAGCTGTGTGAAACATCGCATTGTCCTGCTGGTAGATGTCATCGTGCTGAGGATAACCAAACTGCATGTTGGATTGGACATGGTGCTCAAGGATAAATGCATACCTGTATTCATCCACTTTGCCTTCCACAGTGACGAGATTACCCAGGCAATGCCACGAAAACATTTTTCATGCTATGATGCTTCCTCCTCCTGCCTCGACACTTCTGACGTTTGTTTCTGGGTGACTGATTTCAGACGTTTCATGCCTATGGAGCATGAAACATGATTCACCTGAAAAGGCCACCTGTTGCCACTCAGTGGACGTCCAGTTACAGTATTGGCGGGCAAATTCCAGCCTTCGTCGCCGATGAACAGCTGCCAGCATGGGCGCATGAACCAGGTGTCCTCTGCGGAGGCCAAAGTGCAGCAATATTCGCTGAATGGTCATTGAGGTGACATTGGCGGTAGCCCCTTAGTTCATCTGGCTGGTCAGTTGCTTAACAATTGCAGGTCTATTCAGTTGAACTCATCTCTGCAGCCGTCATTCACTCCTGTCATCTGTGGCCTATGGTACACCACAGTTGCCTCGGTGCCGGTTTTGCATTATTTTTCTCGTTATTGTTATCTTGTAAGGTAGCAACAGCCTTGCACCTTACACGAGTTCATACGCTAGACAGAGCTCGGCTACGTCCCCGCTAACCGCCAAAGTCCACAGTCTGACGGTTGAATGGTGAACTGAGGGATTTCTGTAATCCGTTTAGAGAGGTCACAGAGGTCGCCAATCTCTAAAGGAATGCGCGGCTGCAGGTGTTCAATTGTTTACCGAAACAGAGCAGTGGATAGCTGACGGGCTTGCCTGTGCGTGCTCCCGCCTATGTCCCACTAATTTTACGCTTTCGAGTAACTCAAGTGGAGCAGGCCAGGAGTTCCAAATAACAAACTTTCAATGCAAGAATCTGTGCTCGCTATGACGGGGAATCTTGCTGGTAAAATCTCGAGCGGTCTCTTTGGAGAAAACTTCCGGTAAACATATTATTGCCCACAGCTGTGGTTCTTCCCAGCCGGCGAGGGCGAGTTTACCTGTGAAATTTTGTAGAAATAAAAGAATTGTGGAAAAGAGTTCTATTCCCAGGCCGTACATTGGTCGGCACTGGCAAACTGGGTATTTTGAGAGCTTCTAGTGATGTGATTCGCTCAGTAAAAGTTCAGGTGAGAAAACAAAGGTGAAGAGCGATCTTGCTGGACTCTCGGTAGAGGTCTTCCGTTCTGGGCTCTCGCACTGAGAGGACGTTAGTCAAGTCGTCTCCACTCTTGGTCTTTCGTTCTGAGAGGACGTTAGCCACGCCAGCTCATTGCTGACGGGAACGTTGACGCAATTAGAGAAGTTTACGGACAGCAGTCTGGTGTTCGAATACTGTAGGATTGTACTTTCAGAGACGCCACACGCCGTCCGCATGGCCGCGCCGTCGCCGTCGGAGACCGCCGCTACAACAGGAATATTACGGTGAGCACGCTCCCGCTTCGGCCTGTATTAGGAGTAACTTTAAATAGTTGGATCAATTGCAATTGCTGTTCCACAGAGTTTGCACGGTACTTTGGAGTGTAGTGGTTCTTCGTATATATGTTATAAGAGATCGCGTTTTGGACCGATTTTAACACACTACCAATGCCAGTTAGGTGGATAATTTGTAACTTGTTCATTGTGTTTTTTTCAGCATTGATCTGAAGGTTATAATAAAATTATTGTGATTCAGTAGAGCCTTTACTTTCAGTAGTTGATCCTGAATTCACCCTTTTGCTTTATTTTATTTTTGTGTATGTGTTTGATTTCATTGAACACCCTAAGTGTTCGTGATCGTTCACGTTTGGAAGTAAAAGTAGGTGTGATTTATCGTCAACACTACCACCGCAGATTAATTAGGGGTGACAGGGCCACAGTTAAATCTAGCGTTATCCATTTTTGAATACAGTTCCACTCCCAATTTCTCTGTAAGTTGTTTGTCAGGGGCGAACACACGCAAAAATAGGACAAGCAACGGGTGGTGTGTTACAATTTCAGTACCTTGTACAAAAGGTAGGCCGGCAGTGGCCTTTCTAAGCCGCTCTTGCCGGCTGCGGTGGTCTAGTGGTTCTAGACGCGCAGTCCGGAACCGCGGGACTGCTACGGTCGCAGGTTCGAATCCTGCCTTGGGCATGGATGTGTGTGACGTCCTTAGGTTAGTTAGGTTTAAGTAGTTCTACGTTCTAGGGGACTGATGACCACGGAAGTTGAGTCCCATAGTGCTCAGAGCCATTTGAACCATTTTTTTAAGCCGCTCCTCGGCCACAGAAAACCGCAGCACAGATAACGTGTAGACAGATGTACAGAAAAATAAGAATATGAAACAACAGGTGACACACGTAATGATAATAAGGAAGACGTTCGAACTGAAGACACTGAATTGCATAAGCAATTGCAACCGTACACGTAGGCACAATGAATGCACTGTGAAACAGTGGAGGATACTGAAGAGACACAATAGCACTGGAACAGAGAAACACTGCACAGAAAACATTGACGGTGATCTTCGACGCATTGCACACAGTATTGCACGAAAGAAATGGAGGAGGACTGCCACAGGGAACAGGGGAGAGTAGGAGGGAGTTTGAGAGGACGCCATTGGGAGAGAGGAAGTGAGGGGGGGGGGGAGAGGGTAGGGTTGGGTGTGGAAGCTCGGGAGGGGGCAGGAGAGGAAGGGGAAGGAAGTTAATAGGGAGAGAAGGGAAAGAGGAAGCCCTGCAGGGAAAGCCGGCCGCGGTAGTCTAGCGGTTCTAGGCGCTCAGTCCGGAACCGGTCGACTGCTACGGTCGCAGGTTCGAATCCTTCCTCGGGCATGGATGTGTGTGATGTCCTTAGGTTAGTTAGGTTTAAGTAGTTCTAAGTTCTAGGGGACTGATGACCACAGATGTTAAGTCCCATAGTGCTCAGAGCCATTTGAACCTGCAGGGAAAACTCAGGGGAATTAAGGGGAGGATCAAATCTTGTAGGAGGGGTAGATGCAGGGGACGAGGGCATCATCCGAGAGGGGGACTTGATGGAAGCCACCTTGGGCAAGGGTATGGAGGGAGGTAGGATGTGGAGCGGGTGGCATGTAAGAGTACAGGCGCGGCAGCAGATTTGGGTGGGAAAGGACAGGGGAGGCAAACGGGTGAGGGGGATCAAGTTTACAGGAGGTGTAAAGGATCCGTATCTGTTCAAGGAAGAGGAGGAGGTGTGGGAAAGGAATTAAATTGTAGAGTAGCTGCATGGGGGATGGGAGGCGAATGCGATAGGCGAGGCTGGGCGCATGGCGTTCCAGGATTTGAAGGGACTTGTAGGTAGGAGGGTCAGAGATTCAGGCGGGATGGACGTAACAGAGGATGGGGGATGAGGGATTTTTTTGCATAATGCCATTTTCCCGTGCTCGATATACTTTAAGCACAGTGGCAAGCGAACAGCTTATAAACTTAAGCGTTTCGGAAGTTCTTCCAATCTTGGTCCGAAAGCCAGTCACCGTCTCCTTTTGGATGTCGGATAAATCGCTGCATTACCGCATTACGACAACAACTGCACTATTTCCCGCTTGCTCCCGACACCCTCTGTTCACCCTCCTCTACTAGTCCTCCCACCTGCCGTATGTGAGCAGTTATTGCACGTTGACATCGAACGTAAGCGGTGCACATGGCACCAAGTTATGAAGTAATGCATCAAATAAAATTTCCACATTCCATAAACCTTTCTTTTAAGTTCCTATCACTCACTCTTTCGCTGTCTTGTCTTCTCTCGTTAGTCCGCTCTCTATCGGTGGCGGATGCAGAAAAACCTCAAGGAGGGGGTGCTTAAGATATCTTGAGCAGCCTTTACCTTCACCGTAATAAAATATGATCAAGTCACATGCAAAGCTGAAGAAAGTTTTATTTAAACTGATCATACACTCCTATAATATAAGGGCGAGTTTCCAATGATGACATCTGGCAATTTATGTGTGTTAATCTTTTATGGTCGATTCCGTTCCTTTCTTGTGCATTCGATAGAGGGTCTATATAGTAACAATGTGTTTATAGGAATCTTCTCGAAAGTTATTATTACCGGAGATACACACATCAATAGCTTCCTATACCTAAAACGTATTCCGAGTTACATATGGGACACTGTTGTTACCTTATTAGTAAAAATATAGTTACGAGTCTCGTAATTATTTTTACTGAGAAGTTATTTTGAATTGCTATAATTAATACTTCACAATCAACTGATCACTCTCACTCATGACTTGTCTGCACACTTGTACTCGATACTACTACGTCTTTTTATTTATTTATTCTTCATTCGTAATATATCTGCTTCTAAATGTAAACTAGCTTTCTATTCGGTGAATTTTACGTATTTCTAACGCTACTATTGAAGGTTTTCTGTGCAAAGAAACAGTAGAATATTAGCAACTTTTCTCGAACAAATGCCAGACAGAATAACGTATCGAGATCACTAGAATGGCTGCGACTTTTCTCGTAGGTATGTGTTAGATTTCCATGTGCCAGACACAAACGTGAAAAATACTACATAGGAAAGTACTACTCGATAACTCGATTCAGAGGAGTCGACTGATGAAAGAAACGAACGAATAGCGCCGCCCCCATATGTATCCTCCACTGCTCTCTATCGACCTCTCGATAGCCCCCACGCAATTCTCTTAGTACATAATCCTGTCCTGCCCGCGAGTGGGGCCAACGGGAGTCATCTATGCGATCTACGAATGACTTGTGTTTGTGTAGTGGTTAGCATACTGGAGTCGTATTAGGGTCACCACAGTTCAAATATGATAGTTCAAATACGAAAGTACAATTCGGCTGATTTAGGTTTCTCGTCATTCCCCTAACTCATGGGAGGCAAATTCCGCGGTGGTATGGCAAGCTGGTAGTGTGGACAGAGAGATTCTCAGCTGAGAATAAATTGGAGGGAATTATCTGTTCCCGCGTTCGCCTTACATCCAAGATACAGCGCCTTGGTCAGAACCCTGGAACTGAAACTAGTTTCAATTTATTTTCGGGACAATGTACTACGTTCTCCAGGAGGAAGTAAGTGTAACTATGTGTGTCCAGCTCATTCCACCGTTGCTCTTCATATACTAAGAACCGAATTCTGCAAATTACGATGCATATAAGGGTTACTGTATGTACCATAAATCGAAACGTTGACTCCTTTTATTCATTTATAAACCTTGTTTAGTCTGTAAAACTGAAAATGAAATTAGTAAAGGGCGACTACAATGCGCTGCGATATCAGCTCAAAGAAATTGAAACATGGAGAAAATGAGGCTTTCATTTATAAAATTCGTAGTTCTTTCTTTATGAGAGACGTGAAGATTATTATTGCTCATCACCAGTGATATAGTCAAGCTTTTGATGATCCTGCAGTTAAGAATGACCCAGAAGAAGGCTTTATGATGCCTTCAATGGGATAAGTTTTTATTCTAAATTCATTTCAACGAGGTGCTCTCGAGTTTTATCATACTTATTTCACTATTAATATACTGTAAGATGAATACTCCATTATTTCTGCAGGCCATCTCTGCGTCAAATTTTAGCACCGTCATAATAATTCCTTGAGGGCATAGGTTTATTGTCGTGCTTCGGAGTACTAAGAATCTGTTACTACCTTGGAAATATGGGGTTGCATTGGCAATATGGATTATCAGACAAGGACAGATTTTCCTAGTAGCTGACTTCAAACGCAGGAGGGGGCTGAATAATTTCCGCGGGAATCAGGCTTAAATTAGTGCGCCATAGTATATGGTATTAATAAAACATACACTACCATGCGACCGCGTTATCAAGTTGTGAATGTAAGACCATGACGACGGTGTAATACGACTGGAAAACTTTAACTGAAGATGAAAATTTCCACATAACGCTCGGATACATGGCATTGGTTAAATAAAGAATTATTAGATATTTCCTTATCTGAGATCTTGAAAATCTGTGTGCAATTTAGCATTACTAGGAAAGTGTGTTGTCGAACACAGCGCATAAACTAAACACATCAGTGCAACAGCATCATACTGTGCCCACAATTAATTACAAATATCACGAGCGTTCTTACCAAATAATATATATGATGGATTTCCTTAACCAGCATTTCATTTGTTCTGTTTGTCACAGCGCAGAGTTTTAATGGAAAAACTTCGATGTGAAACAGAAGAAGGTAAAAGGAAAATACTATCTCTAAATTGTTGCAGGCTTTGGTATAGGGTACCAACTTTGATTACAAATCGAGAAAACGTCATTGGTCACATTTCCAAACCTAGCCATAGCCTACATTTTCATTAAAAACCTTCATTAAAACCATCAGTAGTAGTGGCCGACGACTTCCGGCTGCCCCTAAAAAGCAGAAATGTCAGCAGTGATCACAACACGGGGATATAGAAGGCAATGGACATCACTGCATTAAAGACATATAATTTCTATCCACAGGATATACGGTCTGTACCTGAAAAAGTGTAACCATAATATTTCCATTGTTAAAATGTTCCTAAAATGTTCCTGGTTAGTCACCATTCGGATCTCCGAGGTAGACTACAGAGGCAGAGGTAAAATAGGGAGAAGATGGAGTAACCAATGAAACGGTAGCATTCTACGAGTTAGAGCGTGATATGCCTAAAGTCTGAATATGGTAGGGAAGCCAGAAAATCGGGAAAAGGAAATGCATAAGCTCAATCTATATGTAATGCTGCTCAGTGTAGTGAAGTAGCAATAAGATTAGGTTTTCTCGTTACTAGAACGTAGAGTATTATCAACAACGACAGAAAATAGTATAAGGAGAGTACGATTCGGTGAGAATAGGAAATCGGGGCAGAAAGTGAATTACTGTGAAAAACTGAGTGACGGTATTGTTTACATCAAAATCGAGAGCAAGCCAACGGCAATAGTTCAGGCATTCATGCCGGCGTCACAAGGTGAATATGAAGAGCTAAAGAAAGTATATGAGGATATTGAAGGGCTAATGCAGTATGTAAACTCAGATGAAAATCCTATAGTCAATGGTAACTGGAACGCTTCAGTAGGGAAACTTTTATAAGACAGAGTTACTGTGGGTTCGGTACTTGTAATCAGAGAAGAGTAAGACTAATTTCTGATACAAATTCCAGCTAGTAACAGCGAATGCACTGTTCCAGAATTACAGGAGGAAGAGATATTCTCGGAAACGGCCCGGAGACACGGGAAGATTCTCGTAAAAATTTTTCTCTGTGCTATGGTGCTACATTTTTTGAGCTGGATATAGAGTACAAGTTACTTTTGTATTAAGGAATCCTACAATGAAGTTAACATGCTATGTTTATGCTGATGATATACGTAAGTTTTGAAATTTGTTGTAGTTAGCTAATTACGGTACTTCACATTCACGTTAGACGTAATTATGTGGAACGTGTCAACAGAACAAAGTTAGAAGACACACATACATACCGAAGATGAACCAGAAATCTACTGATCAAAGTTTGGAATTCGTTCAAGATATTTTCTGAAGCTTTTGGTACAAAGGGCACGTGATCTCCGGTGGTTCGTTACACAGTAATAGTGTAATTATGATTTATTCAACTTTGTTACCAGAATTGCTTTGATTCTCTTATAATACTTTCACAACGGTGAAAATGCCTGGAATCATAAAAACGCACTGACATGACAGGATCTGGTTATTCTTGCGCCTTACCATTGCTTTCAGTGAACACACGGACCAGACGCATATCATTCAACCCTTCATTAGTTATTTCCATGCTACTGCGCACCAATTTTAACGTACAACGGGCACTGCCAGAAAAACAAAGGCTGGACCGAAAAATACTGAAGGCAAGCTTAAAAACCAAGAGTGAAGTAAGCCATTACGAGCAAGTACCACGAGTGAACGGAACAAGTTTGTTCCCACGTAAGGCACACAGCACAAAGTGAAACCGATACATCTGGTAAGATTTCAAACGATATGGGATTACTTTTTAACGACCCACCCTATATCAAGGGTCCCTAATACTATAATACTCTGAATACATCCTGAATGAACAACGAAATTTTGTTGGTGGAGTTCTGGTTCACCTTATGTAAATGCAGTAACTGACAAGAAAAAAGTGAAGCAGCCAACAGACATGGTCGGCCCCAACGTAATTCTGTACACGTATACACTATCGGTGGGGATCTACACTATTGGCCATTAAAATAGCTACACCAAGAAGAAATGCAGATGATAAACGGGTATTCATTGCACAAATATATTATACTAGGACTGACATGTGATTGCATTTTCACGCAATGTGGTGCATGGATCCTGATAAATCAGTACCCAGAACAACCACCTCAGGCCGTAATAACGGCCTTGATACGCCTGGGCATTGAGTCAAACAGAGCTTGGATGGCGTGTACAGGTACAGCTGCTCTTGCAGTTAAACACGATACCACAGTTCATCAAGAATAGTGACTGGCGTATTGTGACGATCCAGTTGCTCGGCCACCATTGACCAGTCGTTTTCAATTGGTGAGAGATCTGGAGAATGTGCTGGCCAGGGCAGCAGTCGAACATTTTCTGTATGCAGAAACGCTCGTATAGGACCTGCAACATGCGGTCGTGCATTATCCTGCTGAAATGTAGGGTTTCGCAAGGATCGAATGAAAGGTAGAGCCACGGGTCGTAACACATCTGAAATTTAACGTCCACTGTTCAAAGTGACGTCAATGAGAACAAGAGGTGACCGAGACGTGTAACCAATGGCACCCCACGCCGGGTGATACGCCAGTACGGCGATGACGAATACACACTTCCAATGCGCGTTCACCTCGATGTCGCCAAACACGGATGCGACCATCATGATGCTGTAAACAGAATCTGGATTCATCCGAAAAAATGACGTTTTGCCATTCGTGCACGCAGGGTTGTCGTTGAGTACACCATCACAGACGCTCCTGTTTGTGATGCAGCGTCAAGGGTAACCGCAGCCGTGGTCTCCGAGCTGATAGTCCATGCTGCGGCAAACGTCGTCGAACTGTTCGTGCGGATGATTGTATTACAAACGTCCCCATCTGTTGACTCAGGGATCGAGACGTGGCTGCACGATCCGTTACAGCCATGCGGATAAGATGCCTGTCATCTCGACTGCTATTGATACGAAGCCGTTGGGATCCAGCACGGCGTTCCTGTATTACCTTCCTGAACCCACCGATTCCATATTCTGCTAACAGTCATTGGATCTCGACCAATACGAGCAGCAATGTCGCGATACGATAAATCGCAATCGCGATAGGCTACAATCCGACCTTTATCAAAGTCGGAAACGTGATGGTACGCATCTCTCTTCCTTACACGAGGCACCACAACAACGTTTCACAAGGCAACGCCTGTAACTGCTGTTTGTGTATGAGAAATCGGTTGGGAACTTTCCTCATGTCGACACGTTGTGGGTGTCGCCACCGGCGCCAACCTTGTGTGAACGCTCTGAGAAGCTAATCATTTGCATATCACATCATCTTCTTCCTGTCGGTTAAATTTCGCGTCTGTAGCACGTCATCTTCGTGGTGTAGCAATTTTAATGGCCAGTAGTGTACTGCAATACTCTGAATATATCCTGAATGAACACCAAAATTTTGTTGGTGGAGTTCTGGTTCACCTTATGTAAATGCACCACCTGACAAGGAAAAAGTGAAGCAGCCAACAGACATGGTCGGCTGCAATGTAATTCTGTAGGCGGGTATCTAAATTGTAAGAGTTGCTGTGCTCCGTGACAAATACCACGTCCACCAAGGAGCACTTGGGTTGTTTGCGTATAATGTTGTTACCAGACTTCTTAACTTCTTACAGTGTATAAGGAGCGTGAACGGGACAGACGTGGAGTGCTCACGGTAAAGCACACGAAATACTGATAGCTGGTATGAGACAGCATTATCAGCACCTTACAGAAGTTGAAAGTGTCCTCACTGTGTGTCTCTAGCTGTCTGGTCGAATCTGGCAACTTCCTGCTTTTTGGGGCATTCGGATGTGGCAGAGGGCTGGTACTGCAGTGCGTGGGCACGCGAGGTCAGCTTCACTCGTCTTCAAGTTTCTGGTCTACCACGTCTGGGCACTACAGGAAAATATCGCCGAATTGTGTACCAAGCACATTGTAATACCTTACCATCTGCACCTTCCTCTCGAGAATAAGTAATGGGCTCCCAGCAACTCTCTGTCTCATCCCACACCGTTGGTTGGAGAGCAGCAGCATTACCGTCCCGTGGTTGGACTGCCATTAACACCACAACACAGACGATTGCGTTTGGAGTGGTGTCATAAACGTGAAGCATGGACTGCTGATGAATGGAGTCGCACTGTCCTTTGCGACATATCACGATTATGCACTACCTTGGACGACCATCGTATCGTTATGACAGGGAGAGAAGTCCCATTCCTACGATGATTTGGAGATACAGATCGGTCTTAGCCCTAGCATCATTGTGTGGGATGCCATGAGGTATGACTTCAGGTCAGGCTGGTACTGACTGAGAGAACTACTGATTGATCTAACTCTGACGATGCAATGGTAAAACGCGAGCACCATGTGTCCTCATGTGTAACCTCTCACGTGACAGCATCGTGGTGCTATTTTTCAACAGGACAATGTTCGTCTACGTATGCCACGCATTTCTATGAAGTATCTTCGTGATGTTGAATATTCTTGGGGCTAGCAAGATTACCAAATCAGTCCACAATAGAATAAGTGTAGTACCTGTTCAGACATCAGCTCTGGTCCAGCAACAGTACCGAAGATATCAAGGACCAGTTTTAACAGTTGTGGGCCACTTTACCTCAGGAGAGAATATAACTGCTTTATGACGACGTCTCAGCCGAATAACTGCAAGAATCCAAGCCAGATGGGTTGCAATGCATTCTGAGAAGTGGTCTTACACTGCCAAGTTCTTCACTGAAACAAAACCACATACCTTCTCAATCTATGAAATTTCATTACGTTTTCACCTAGGCCCAGCTCTGAGTGCAAGACTTCTTTTGCCTGGCAGTGGATATGAAAAAACGTTTATATGGAAACATTAACAAGTCAAGAATTCAAGAATTCCGCTACGGCTGGCCGCGGTGGTCTAGCGGTTCTATGCGCTCAGTCCGGAACAGCGCGACTGCTACGGTCGCAGGTTCGAATCCTGCCTTGGGCACGGATGTGTGTGATGTCCTTAGGTTAGTTAGGTTTAAGTAGTTCTAAGTTCTAGGGCACTGATGACCACAGATGTTAAGTCCCATAGTGCTCAGAGCCATTTGAACCAATTCCGCTACGATATAGGAAGATGGCAGTCATAAGAGTCGAGGGGCATGAAAGGGAAGCAGTGGTTGGGAAGGGAGTGAGGCATGGTTGTTGCCTCTCCCCGATGTTATTCAATCTGTATATTGAGCAAGCAGTAATGGAAACAAAAGAAAAATTCGGAGTACGTATTAAAATCCATGGAGAAGAAATAAAAACTTTGAGGTTTGCCGATGACATTGTAATTCTATCAGAGACAGCAAACGACTTGGGAGAGCAGTTGAACGGAATGCTGAGGGAATTAGATTAGGAAATGAGACACTTAAAGTAGTAAAGGAGTTTTGCTATTAGGGGAGCAAAATAACTGATGATGGTAGAAGTAGAGAAGATATAAAATATAGACTGGCAATGGCAAGGAAAGTGTTTCTGTAGAAGAGAAATTCGTTAACATCGAGTAAAGATTTAAGTGTCAGGAAGACGTTTCTGAAAGTATTTGTATGGAGTGTGGCCATGTATGGAAGTGAAACACGGACGATAAATAGTTTGGACAAGAAGAGAATAGAAGCTTTCGAAATGTGGTGCTACAGAAGAATGCTGAAGATTAGATGTGTAGATCACATAACTAATGATGAAGTATTGAATAGAATTGGGGAGAAGAGGAGTATGTGGCACAACTTGACAAAAAGAAGGGACCGGTTAGTAGGACATGTTCTAAGGCATCAAGGGATCACAAATGTAGCATTGGAGGGCAGCGTGGAGGGTAAAAATCGTAGAGGGAGACCAAGAAATGAATACACTAAACAGATTCAGAAGGATGTGGGTTGCAGTAAGTACTGGGAGATGAAGAAGCTTGCACAGGATAGGGTAGCATGGAGAGCTGCATCAAACCAGTCTCAGGACTGAAGACCACAACAACAACAACATAGGAAGTGTAGTATTGTAAATCCAATTCCCGGGGGAACACACATACTATTACATGATACGGACGGTAGGGAACCAGATCTGTCTCATACTACATCTACACCTACATGTACGTGATTACTCTGCTATTCACAATAAAGTGCCTGGGAGAGGGTTCAATGAACCACCTTCATGCTGTCTCTCTACCGTTCCACTCTCGGACGGCACGCAGGAAAAACGAGCACTGAAATTTTTTCGTGCGAGCCCTGATTTCTCTTATTTTATCGTGATGATCATTTCTCTCTATGTAGGTGCGTGCCAACAGAATGTTTTCACAATCGGAGGAGAAACTGGTGATTGAAATTTCATGAGAAGATCCCGTCGCAACGAAAAACGCCTTTGTTTTAATGATTGCCACTCCAATTCACATATCATGACTGTGGCACTATCTCCCCTATTTCGCGATAATACAAAACGAGCTGCCCTTCTCTGAAATTTTTCGGTGTCATCCGTCAGTCCCACCTGATGCCATCCCCACACCGCGCAACAATACGCTAAGATAGGGCGGACAAGCGTGGTGTAAGCATTCTCTTTAGTACACTTCTTGCACCTTCTCAAGTGTTCTGCCAATGAATGGCTGTCTTTGGTTTGCTCTACCCTCAATATTATCTATGTGCTCGTTCCAATTTAGGTTATTTGTAATTGTGATCCCTAAGTATTTAGTTGAATTTACAGTCCTCATATTTGTGTGACTTATCGCGTGTTCGAAATTTAGCTGATTTCTTTTAATACTTTTCTTTATTCCGGGTCAACTGCCACTTTTCGCACAATACAGATGTTTTATCTAAATAATTTTGCAAGTCGTTTTGATCATCTGATGACTTTACAAGACGGTAAATGACAGCATCATCTGCAAACAATCTAAGACGGCTACTCAGATTGTCTCCTATGCCGTTAATATCGCTCAGGAACAATAAAGGACCTATAACACTTCCATGGCGAACGCTGGATATTACTTCTGTTTTAATCGATGACTTTCCGTCTATTACTACGAACTGTGGCCTTTCTGAGAGGAAATCACGAATCCAGTCACACAACTGAGGCGATACTCCGTAGGTACGCAGTTTGATTAGAAAACGCTTGTGAGGAACGGTGTCGAAAGCTTTCTGGAAATCCAAAGATATGGAATCAATTTGACATTCCCTGTCGATAGCACTTATTACTTAATGAGTGTAGAGAGCTAGTTGTGTTTCACAAGAACGATATTTTCTAAATCTGTTCTGACTATATGTCAATAAATCGTTTTCTTCGAGGTACTTCATAATGTTCGAATATAGTATATGTTCTAAAACCCTACTGCAAATCGACGTTAGTGATATAGGCCTGTAATTCAGCAGATTACTCCTACTTCCGTTTTGGGTATTGGTGTGATTTGAGCTATTTTTAAGTCTTTAGGTACGTATCTTTCTGTGAGCGAGTGATTGTATATAATTGCTAAATATGGAGCTATTTTATCGGCATACTCTGAGAGGAACCTGACTAGTATTCAATATGGACCGGAGGCCTTGCCTTTATTAAGTGATTTAAGCTGCTTTCGTACACCGAGGTTATCTACTTCTATGTTTCTCATCTCGGCAGTTGTTCTTGATTGGAATTTAGGAATAGTTACTTCGTCTTCTTTGGTGAAGGAGTTTCGGAAAACCGTGTTTAATAACTCTGCTTTAGTGGCACTGTCATCAGTGACTTCACCGTTGTTCTTGCGCTGTGAAGGTGTTGATTGTGTCTTGCCAATGGTGTGCTTTATGTGTGACCGGAATCTCTTTTGGTTTTCTGCCAGATTTCGAGACAGAATTTCGTTGTGGAAATTATCAAAAGCATCTCGCACTGAACTACGTGGCGTATTTAGAACTTCTGTAAAACTTGGCCAATTTTGGGGAATTTGCGTTCTACTAAATTTGGCATGCTTTTTCTGTTGCTTCTGCAACAACGATCTGACCCGTTTTGTGTACCAATGGGGATCAGTACCATCACGTATTAATTAATGTGGTATATATCTCTCAATTGCTGTTGATACTATATCATTGAAATCATTCCACAACTTTTCTACACTTACATGATCAGGTCGGAAGGAGTAAAGACTGTTTCTTAAGTGGCGTTAAGAGAATTTTTATCAGATTTTTAAAATAGATATACTTTGTGTTTCTTTTTGATGGTTGTAGGTGTTACGTTATTCAGCCTAGCAGCAACTGCCTAGTGGTCGCTAATCCCTGTATTCGTTACAACACTCACTATTTGTCCAGGATTATTTGTTGCTGAAAGGCCAAGTATGCTTTCGCAGCCGGACGCGGTGGTCTAGCGGTTCTAGGCGCTCAGTCCGGAACCGCGCGACTGCTAAGTTCGAATCCTGCCTCGGGCATGGATGTGTGTGATGTCCTTAGGTTAGTTAGGTTTAAGTAGTTCTAAGTTCTAGGGGACTGATGACCACAGATGTTAAGTCCCATAGTGCTCAGAGCCATTTGAACCATTTTGCTTTCGCAACCATTTACTCTTCGAGTGGGCTCATGAACTAATTGTTCAAAATAATTTTCTGAGAAAGCATTCAGTACAATTTCGGATGATGTTTTATGCCTGCCGCCGGCTTCAAACGTATAATTTTTCCAGCATATCAAGGGTAGATTGAAGTCACTACCGACTATAGTTGTATGAGCGCGGTACTTATTTGAAGTGAGACTCAAGTCTTCTTTGAACTGTTCAGCAATTATGTTTTCTGAGTCAGGGGTCGGTAAAAAGATCCAATTAATAGTTCAGTCCGATTGTCAGGTATAATCTCTACCCATACTATTTCACATGAACTATCTACTTCAATTTTGCTACAAGGCAAACTACCTCTGACAGCAATAAATACTCCACCACCAACTGTATTTAATCTATCCTTTCTGAACACTGTTAGATTGTTTGAAAAATTTCGGCTGAACTTATTTGTTCTGTGTATCATCATCTATACCTGAGTCGCACAAAGAGTACCAATGTTGCACAAGACAGGACACACCGAGCCGAGCCATAATGAAGGAGTGCCGCAAACGGCGCACAATGACAACACCGAATACATCATTCTGCGAGCCTTGCAGTATGTAGCCATAATATGTAGAGGCGCATTCGGAAAGTAAGGTCCGCCTAGGTGCGAAATGGAAATCACTGTGGAAATCAGATGGAACTTTGCACAGATGTGTTGGTCAGTGTATTCACTGTGCTGTCCACCGCTTCATGTCGCTCTTTTCAATTCAGAGCACAGAGTGATCACGTAGAAATGCATAAAACAACAGTGTCTCTCGCTATGTATATCTGGTGAAAAATTTCGCCTGAAGCTATGCAGTCAACATAACATAAATGTCATGCGTTTCGTTCTTCAAGACTTTTTCAGCCGCATTCTGCAGGCCCATTGAAGACGATCCTGCAGGGTTTTCGATGGGAAGTGTTTGATCACCCACAATACAGCCCTTATTTGGCTCCCTCCATTGTTCATCTCTGCTCACATGAACCTCTGGCTACGAAGACAACATTTTGGCACAAACATATCTGTTAGGTCTGGCTAACTGCTACGAATAAAATATTATTAATTTTTATTGTGTTGTTCTTTTCGCAACCGATCGGACCATACTTTCCCAACAGCTCTCGTAACATCTTAGCTCAGCCACTTCACGACGTCGTAGCACTGACGGGAAGTGCGAAGTTAAGGGTAACTGAGAATAGCAAGTACATCGACGCCTCCGGATAATGAAGGCAAATGACCACATCGCTGGCTAGGATGACTATACGTCCAGCTTAAATACCCGTTTTCAGAAGCCTTAGTTTCAGTGTCTGGTCACCCGATCTGCATCTCTGATCCCGACGGAATGACAGTCTCACCAGTCACCTGCTCGTCAAATCATGATGTGCTGCCTGTCGTCGAGAGACGATTTCGCTATAGCCTTCCAGCTACAGTGGATCTTGGCTGATGGAAGGTGCCAATGTTGTTTGGTCACCTCTATTACTGATAGAATATGAATACTAGCTTGGGCCTTCCCTTGATGGAGTGCCGTACCAAATGATTGCAAAGCACTGCCTTCAACCTGTTGGGCGAGTCACCAAATTACCGTCTCCCTGACTGTACGCTGTGTTAGTGATTTGCGTCCTGGGCTTTCACCTTCACTACATTTGCAGTCCATGATATGATGTTGGCATTTGCTTGAACAAATGTCCCTCTTCTGGGGTGCTGGGATGGGTCACACGTGTTGCTGGTGGGTCACAATACGCTAGTACCTGCAGACTCTAGCTCCAGTTACCTGCAGGACCCATACAACAGGTGCAGCCGACAGAGTGCTGCGTCCTCATTCCTTGTTGCAATCGAGTGTGCAATTCAGCGCGTGCTCTGCCGCACTGGAGAAGACGTACCATAATGTAAAATCTCGAGTAGTAAATATGTTACCAGACTACACTGTTCAACTGAACCCACTTCTGCCCCCGGCATATGACAGCCACCTTCATCAGCGCCTGTGCTGGATATCCAGCACCTGTAGCGCCACCACCTCACCCGCTCAGCCGCCACACCATCCACAAATCGAGACCCGAGAGGTGAGCGTCCCAAATGTGTTGCTAAGGAGAAATATTGAAGAATCTTCTACTTTCTGTCAGACGTTTTATACCCGAGGATAGATGGTGGGAGTGTTTTGAGCCGTATATTTTATTCCTTCCTATGCCAAAGTTAGATTTAATAAAGGATAAGGCTGGTCATATGTGTGAACCCGCCAGGTTCGCCGAGCACGCTAACGCGCTGCTTCCTGGGCTCGGGTAGGCGCGCCGGCCTCGGATCGAATCCGCCCGGCAGATTAACGACGAGGGCCGGTTTGCCGGCCAGCCTGGATGTGGTATTTAGGCGGTTTTCCACATCCCCCAGGTGAATATCGGGCTGGTCGCTACGTCCCGCCTCAGTTACACGGCTCGCAGACATCTGAACGCTTTCGCACTATTCCATGGATTACGCTAGTCACAGACAGTTGGGGTACACTCATTCCTTCCCGGGGGACTACGGGGTGGCGGCAGGAAGGGCACCCGGCCACCCATTCAACTAACATTGCCACATCCAATTAACCACGCCGACCCTGCGTATCCGTGGGAAAAACGGCACAAGCAAAAGAAAGAGAGAAAGGCAGATCATATGTGTGCATATCTGTGTTAGTCACAAACTCAGGTAGATATTTAATAACAAATTTCATAAACGAATGAATCAGTTGTGAGGCTGTGGTATATTTGCAGCTGCTTAAAAACATCCCTGCAAGATTCTTCGAATGCACTGTCTCTGTTCTTCGGAAGGGCAAAATGGCTCTGAGCACTATGAGACTTAACATCTATGGTCATCAGTCCCCTAGAACTTAGAACTACTTAAACCTAACTAACCTAAGGACAGCACACAACACCCAGCCATCACGAGGCAGAGAAATTCCCTGACCCCGCCTGGAATCGAACCCGGGAACCCGGGCGTGGGAAGCGAGAACGCTACCGCACGACCACGAGATGCGGGCTTCGAAAGGACAGAGACCACGCAGATCCTGCAGCTATATGAAAATTGAAGGGGGATCACTGCTATTAGCTGCAGCGGGACATTAAGTGGAATCAGAGACAACGAGCAAAAATGCGTATCGGACCGGGTTTACAACCCGTGATGTCCAGCTTACCAGGCAGGTGCGGTAACCACTGCGCCACCTTTCTTTCCCCTCCATTTCGTTGCTCTCTACACATAAGTCGCCGAATCGGGGTCAAATAAAAAGATCGTAGCAGTGGCCGACCGCCCAGAAATGGAACTCCCGTCCAAAATACGCGCATTTTACCGTAAACTCTGGTATTGCTGCCTACATTCCCAAGCGAAACGAAAGACTCACGCCACAAGCCCGAACCGCGGCACTCGCCGTCTGGGACACTGCGTTATCACACCTGCACCGACTATCTCGGTACGCCTGATGGTCGATCCACACGCCCACCGAGCGCCATCTGCCCGCAATCCCTGTCCGACCGCGGGGCGTACCCAGATAGTCCGTGTAGGTGCGATAACGCCGTGTCTAGAAGTACTGCACTTCCTTCGTAAGCAGGACTCCTGGGTTCGAATCCCGGTCCGGTAAACATTTTCACACGTAGACGCTGATTCCGCTGAATGCCCCGCTGCAGCTGATCGCAGTGATCCCCCTTCAATTTACAGATTCCTGTAAGATATTCTTATGTGAACCTCATACATAATTCAAATCACTGCCCTTTGTGTAGTCAATACTTTTTGTCTAAGCAGGAGTTACTGTACCTCGGAGTACTGTCCTGTATGACATCAGCGAATGAAAATATGAAAAATATGTTCACTTACTGACTTCTGTATCCCCTGATACTGTTCTACATCTACATGTTTACTCTGCAATTCATAGTTAAGTGCGTGGCAGAGGGTTCATCGAACCATTTTCATACTATTTCTCTACTATTCCACTCTCGAATGCCACGTGAGAAAAAGGAACACCTGAATCTTCCCGTTCGCGGTCTGATTTCTCTTATGTTATTATGATGAACATTTCTCTAACGTAGGTGGGTGTCAACAAACTATATTCGCATTCGGAACAGAAAGTTGGTGATTGAAATTTCGTAAATAGATCTCGCCGCAAAGAAAACCGCCTTTGTTTCTGTGACTGCCACCCCAACTCGCGTATCACATCAGTGACACTCTCATCCCCATAGCGCGATAACACGAAACGAGTTGCCCTTCTTTGCACATTTTCGATGTCCTCCGTCAATCCTACCTGGTAAGGATCCCACACCGCGCAGCAATATTCCAGCAGAGGATGGACAAGTGTAATGTAGGCTGTCTCTTTAGTGGGTTTATCGGAGCTTCTAAACGTTCTGCCAACAAAACGCAGTGTTTGTTTCGCCTTCCCAATAATATTATCTATGTGGTATTTCCAATTTAAGTTGCTCGTAATTGTAATTCCTAGGTATTTAGTCGAATTGACAGCCTTTACATTTATGCGGTTTATCGTATACCCAAAGTTTATCGGATTTCTTTTAGTACCCATGTAGATGACCTCGCACTTTTCTTTGTTTAGTTCCGGGTTCGATTCCCGGCGGGATCAGGGATTTTCTCTGCCTCGTGATGACTGGGTGTTGTGTGCTGTCCTTAGGTTAGTTAGGTTTAAATGGTTCTAAGTTCTAGGGGACTGATGACCACAGATGTTCAGTCCCATAGTGCTCAGAGCCATTTGAACCATTTTTTTCTATGTTTAGTGCCAATTGCCACTTTTTGCACCATACAGAAATTCTCTCTAGATCATTTTGTAATTGGAATTAATCGTCTGATGATTCTACTAGACGGTAAATTACAGCGTCATCTACAAATAATCTAAGGGGGCTGCTCAGAATATCACCTAGATTATTTACGGAAGTAGATTATTTGCGGAACGCCAGATATCACTTCTGTTCTACTCGATGATTTACCGTCCATCACTACGAACCGTGACCTCTCTGCGAGGAAATCACGAATCCAGTCACACAACTGAGGCTCTGAGCACTATGGCTCTGAGCACTATGGGACTTACATAGTACTCAGAGCCATTTCTGAGCCGCTATGGGACTTAAAATCTGAGGTCATCAGTCCCCTAGAACTTAGAACTACTTAAACATACCTAATCTAAGGACATCACACACATCCATACCTGAGGTAGGATTCGAACCTGCGACCGTAGCGGTCGCTCGGCTCCAGACTGAAGCGCCTAGAACCAATGGGGCACATCGGCCAGCACACAACTGAGACGATACTCCATATGCACGCAATGTGATTGATAGTCGCTTGTGAGGAACGGTATCAAAAGCCTTTTGGAAATCTATGGCAGAAGGAGCCGAATCCAAACATTTTACCTAGTCTGTTATATAATTTTGCCAATTCATGTGTCATAATTATCTGGGCCTGTAACTAGCGCGGATAGCCGATTGAGCGGCCGATAAGACGGAGAGGGGGAGGATATGAAAGCTCGGCTATGACACCCCCACCCAAAAAAAAAATATTAGTCAATTCATCAGCGCACCTGATGATGGCAACGTGGTAGTTTGCCGAAATATTGTGCCAATTGGCGACTGACGTTCGGTAGTTCGCCAATGAGCTAGTTCGACATGTAATATGTAAAGTCCTCCTTCATATACAGGGTGTTACAAAAAGGTACGGCCAAACTTTCAGCAAACATTCCTCACACACAAAGAAACAAAATATGTTATGTGGACATGCGTCCGGAAACGCTTACTTTCCATGTTAGAGCTCATTTTATTACATCCCTTCAAATCACATTAAACATGGAATGGAAACACACAGCAACAGAAAGTACCAGCGTGATTTCAAACACTTTGTTACAGGAAATGTTCAAAATCTCCTCCGTTAGCGAGGATACTTGCATCCACCCTCCGTCGCATGGAATCCCTGATGCGCTGATGCAGTCCTGGAGAATGGCGTATTGTATCACAGCCGTCCACAATACGAGCACGAAGAGTCTCTACATTTGTTACCGGGGTTGCGTAGACAAGAGGTTTCAAATGCCTCCCGCTTCCCACGTCCGGGTTCCCGGGTTCGATTCCCGGCGGGGTCAGGAATTTTCTCTGCCTCGTGATGGTTGGGTGTTGTGTGATGTCCTTAGGTTAGTTAGGTTTAAGTAGTTCTAAGTTCTAGGGGACTGATGACCATAGATGTTAAGTCTCATAGTGCTCAGAGCCATTTGAACCAAATGCCCCCATAAATGAAAGTCAAGAGGGTTGAGGTCAGGAGAGCGTGGAGGCCATGGAATTGGTCCGCCTCTACCAATCCATCGTTCACCGAATCTGTTGCTGAGAAGCGTACGAACACTTCGACTGAAATGTGCAGGAGCTCCATCGTGCATGAACCACATGTTGTGTCGTACTTGTAAAGGCACATGTTCTAGCAGCACAGGTAGAGTATCCCGTATGAAATCATGATAACGTGCTCCACTGAGCGTAGGTGGAAGAACATGGGTCCCAATCAAGACATCACCAACAATGCCTGCCCAAACGTTCACAGAAAATCTGTGTTGATGACGTGATTGCACAATTGCGTGCGGATTCTCGTCAGCCCACACATGTTGATTGTGAAAATTTACAATTTGATCCCGTTGGAATGAAGCCTCATCCGTAAAGAGAATATTTGCACTGAAATGTGGATTGACACATTGTTGGATGAACGATTCGCAGAAGTGTACCCGTGGAGGCCAATCAGCTGCTGATAGTGCCTGCACACGCTGTACATGGTACGGAAACAACTGGTTCTCCCGTAGCATTCTGGATTCAGTGACGTGGTCAACGTTACCTTGTGCAGCAGCAACTTCCCTGACGCTGACATTAGGGTTATCGCCAACTGCACGTAGAATTGCCTCGTCCATTGCAGGTGTCAGAAATGGTTCAAATGGCTCTGAGCACTATGGGACTTAACATCTGTGGTCATGAGTCCCCTATAAATTTGAACTACTTAAACCAAACTAACCTAAGAAAAACACACACATCCATGCCCGAGGCAGGATTCGAACCTGCGACCGTAGCAGTCGCGCGGCTCCGGACTGAGCGCCTAGAACCACGAGACCACCGCGGCCGGCATTTCAGGTGTCCTCGTCGTTCTAGACCTTCCCCAGTCGCGAGTCATAGGCTGGAATATTCCGCGCTCCCTAAGACGGCGATCAATTGCTTCGAACGTCTTCCTGTCGGGACACCTTCGTTCTGGAAATCTGTCTCGATACAAACGTACAGCGCCACGGCTATTTCCCCGTGCTAATCCATACAAAAATGGGCATCTGCCAACTCTGCATTTGTAAACATTGCACTGACTGCAAAACCAGGTTAGTGATGAACACTAACCTGTTGATGCTACGTACTGATGTGCTTGATGGTAGTACTATAGAACAATGAGTCGCATGTCAACACAAGCACTGAAGTCAACATTACCTTCCTTCAATTGGGCCAACTGGTGGTGAATCGAGGAAGTACAGTACATACTGACGAAACTAAAATGAGCTCTAACATATAAATTAAGCGTTTCCGGACACATGTCCACATTACATCTTTTCTTTATTTGTGTGTGAGGAATGTTTCCTGAAGGTTTGGCCGTACCTTTTTGTAACACCCTGTATACGAAGAATGCGACATACATTATGAGAGTGGCGTTAGATTAGTGCTGAGCAACGACACCCACTCACTGCGACGTCAGGGGCGCGGCGGTGCACACGCCACAGTGGCCAGCAGGATCGATCCCCAGCGGACGTGTTGTATCGCGAGGCGGGGCGGGCCAGCCGTGTGAGTATAAATCTCGGCCGGCCTCCTTAAGTCGGCACCGTCACCGCCTCCACACACGCGCGCGCGCGCACACACACAGATACACACACGCACCGCTTCTTTGGCGCGGTCAGAAAGATAGATGCCCGCCCCAGTCGGCACGAGTCCTCGCCGATCTGGCTCCCTCACACACACACACACACACACACACACACACACACACACACGGAGCGGCCGCGCTTTTTTTCCGCGAGCCGAGTGGTCGCAGAGAAGAAGTCTTTCTTCGCTTTGCAGCGCAGAGGACGTTACGGTCGCGTATAGCAGCGAGGGGTCCGGCCACGACTGGACGGCCCGAGAGAAGACAGCCGCCGTGAATGGAAGCACTGGAGCGGCGCCAGCGCAGCCCAGGACCCGCCTGCTGCGGCCAGCACATGCCCGCTGACCTATGGCGCTCTGGCCTGCCAATACAGCCCACAAACAAGATATAGCAGAAAATAAAGCAGTAGCTAGTCGCGTAACAAGCGACCAAGTTACGTGAAGCGGATCGGATGCGTACGTCTGTATCCTTCGCCGGTCAGTGTGGCCGTGCGGTTCTAGGCGCTACAGTCTGGATCCGAGCGACCGCTACGGTCGCAGGTTTGAATCCTGCCTCAGGCATGGATGTGTGTGATGTCCTTAGGTTAGTTAGGTTTAATTTGTTCTAAGTTCTAGGCGACTTATGACTTCGGAAGTTAAGTCGCATAGTGCTCATAGACATTTGATTTTCTGTATCCTTAAATAACAGCGTATGTTCAAATTCAAAGATAGAGGTGCACTGTAACTAGAGTATAATTTTTGCATTCAATAACTGTGTCAGAGAATAGTTCCATCATAAAGTCGATTAAGTTAAAAATAAAGTCTGGCGTTTGTTTGCAGAGTTTTTTGTTTTAAAAATGGTTAAAATGGCTCTGAGCACTATGGGACTTAACATCTGGGGTCATCAGTCCCCTAGACTTAGAACTACTTAAACCTAACTAACCTAAGGTCATCACACACATCCATTCCCGAAGCAGGATTCGAACCTGCGGCTGTAGGAGCAGTGCGGTTCAGGACTGAAGCGCCTAGAGCCGCTCGGCCACAGCGGCCGGCTGAGTTTTTTAGATTGCCCTGTGGCTCAGTGAACGATAGTAAACCAAAACCATTCTAATCTATTGACTTCAAATTCTACAGTTACGTGGGTGCTTGAATTGAACAGTTAGTGTAGGTGAGGGGCAAAAGTGCACGTGAGGCAAAGATCCAAATGTAGTGTTTTCTCCTACATGCGAGTGTAGTGCGAACGCTTGCATCTTCATTAGAGAGCATCTATGGGTGAAGATTCAGGTGTTTTGTGTTAGTGGTTAGCGCAATGAAGCTTTCGTGATATGAGGAGAGTTAGTTTTTTGGAACTTTCGATCTAAGTATTCAACATGTAGTTAATGACTCTCTGTCTGGTTTAACGAAATCCCAAAGAATTACGAATACTTCGCACATAAGTACGTAACGTAACTCACGTCTGTTACTTTAAGAAGTGGCCATATATGGCACCTGATACCACAAGTTCATAAAACAGCGCCACGAGGCAAAAATCCTACAAACCAGCCAGCTGTGGCAAATGTCCGCACGCGTCCCTTTGCCCTAAAACATTTGTCTTTTCTTTATTCGGTTTTCTTACTAAAAGAGTAAATTTACCGTATTTAATGGACCTTAATTTATAGTCCAGTATTTCACAATGACTGATTCGATATTCATAAGACTAGTTCACCTCCATGTTGCAGAAACTCCGACAGAGAAACGTCCTCCACGCCGGTGTCTTATAAAATATACAAAGAGACAAAGTAAATAATGAAAAACGGATCTTCCATTAGAAATTCAGCTAAAAGCTTGGACGTAGTGAATCTACCAGGTGTAGAAATATGAAACCGGAATTTCCCGATAGATGGTGCTAGCAGTCAGTGTAGGGCCCGTGAGCCCGCGTCTGCAGCGCCATCTGCTTCCTGTAACGGCTTACGACGAATGTCATCACATAGTAATCCAAGTTCCATACATCGGTATCTGTTTCGAACACGTAAGCATGCCACGTTTTGTGCCTACGAACTACGATTTGCGAATAGCATCGGTTTTGTGTTGTCATTTGAAGAAAACTGCTGCAGAATCGCACCGAATACTTGTCGAAGCTTTCGGCGAACATGCACTTAGGGAAACACAGTGCTTGAAGTAGTTCCAAAAAATCAAAAGTGCTGATTTTGACGTGAGAAACAACGAGTGTGAGAAACCAACGAAATAATTCGAAGACAACGATTTGTAGGCCTTATTGGATGAAGATGATACTCAAACTCAATAGGAACTCGCGGAACAATTTAATGTAACGCATAAACCTTTTCTCTTCGGTTGAAAGTTGTGGGAAACGTGCAGAAAGTGGGAAAATGGGTTTTGCACGAACTGAATGAAAGACAGCAAGCAAATCGAAAGACCACTTGTGAAATGGTATTATCTAGATACAGAAGGAAATCGTTCTCCATCGAATAGTGACAGGTGATGAGACATGGATCCCAAACGTCGTAAATCATGGGTCAATCCCGGCAAACCATCGATATCCACTACAAGACCAAATCGCTTTGGAAACAAGACAGTGCTCTGTATTTGGTGAGATCAGAAGGATGTCATCTATTATGAGCTGCTAAAAGCTGGAGAAACCATTAAGACTGATCGCTGCCACAGAAAATCATAGATTTAAAACGAACACTATGCGAAAAAACTGACCCGCCAGGTTAGCTGAGAGCGCTAATGCGCTGCTTCCTGGACTCGGGTTGGCGCGCCGGCCCCGGTTGGAATCCGCCCGTCGAGGGCCTGGATGTGGTTTCTAGACAGCTTTCTGCATACAACTAGGTGAATACCGGGCTGGTCCCCACGTCCTGCCTCAATTACACAACTCCCAGACATCTGAACACGTTCGCACTACTCCATGGATTACACTTGATGCAGACAGACGGCCGGCCACGGTGGCCGAGCGGTTCTAGGCGCTTCAGTCCGGAACCGTGCGACTGCTACGGTCACAGGTTCGAATCCTGCATCGGGCATGGATGTGTGTGCTGTCCTTGGGTAGGTTCGGTTTAAGTAGTGCTAAAGTTCTAGGGGACTGATGACGTCAGATGTTAAGTCCCATAGTGCTCAGAGCCATTGGAACCATTTATGAGCAGACTGATGGGGTACACTTATTCCATCCCATGGGCTAGGAAGGGCATCTGGCCTCAACATTACCCTTGCCTAATCCATCTCTGATCAAGCCGACCCTGCACAGCCGCGGGATAAAGGCATAAGCGTAGATAGAATTACCTGAAAAACGACCGGAATATTGAAAAGAAACTCAAAGTCATATTGCTCCATGATAACGCCCCATCACACACAGCAAAATGGGTCAGAGAAACGATCAAGGCGTTCATTAGAGAAATAATAGAGCATGCGGCCTATGCTCCAGATTTGGAACCGTCCGATTATCATCTGTTTGCATCACTGAGACACACTTTCGCTGAACAACGCTTCAGTTCCCATGAAAATGTACGAAACGTGTAATTATTGCAACCAAATTACGGTTTGATACTTCTACACCTGGTATATTACGTAAAGGCCTTGAAGCCGGATATGGAATGACACCATTGGGGGGTTTCAAGAGAGTGTTTTCTGAGATAGAGGAAACTTGTAACGTCCCCTTTTAACAAATTATACAGGACTGTGCTTAAACTGACACACAATATTTTTAGTGCAACGCAATCTGACTTTCAAAAATCCCTACAAAAGGATGGCCCTGACTAACATTAAACTATACCTTTCAGAAATCACTTACCTCACACTAATCTTCATTACTCGAACTACTGCAATACAGCGAGCGCCACTACTGCCAGCTACATAAAAGATTCAAACTACAGAAGGCACTAACTACTGATAGGCATAGTTAGCAAATGAAAGATTTTAATAGAGAACAAACAATGTATTTACCTTAATAGTGATAATATATATATCAGTTCAGGACAAATTTCAAAACTCCGCCATCTCTCTCCCCACATCCACCACTGCTGGCGGCTGACCTCCAACTGCGGAACGCTACGCGCTGTTTACAGCCAGCTGCCGCTGCCCAACACTGCAATGGCAGACAACAATGCAAACTAGCCACAGACTGCACACAGCACAGCCAGTGATTTTCATACAGATCGCTACGTGGCGTTACCAATAAGAAAACCTAAACAGCCTACTTACATAGCCCCCATGCTCTCCACAAAAAATTTTACAAATTTTTTTGGGCAGTGGCCAATAATGATTTGATAAAATTTTTCATAATTACAATAACAAAGATATCAAATGCACACACTTATTGATACAATGTTGGTCAACAGCTAAAATTTTCTCACAGTCTATAAAGACAGTCCTAATAGTTCATCACAGTAAAATAGCAGTGTTTTTCTCAAAGTCTGAGAAGTAAAAGAAAATGCACACGGAAGTAGTGGATTTCCGTGCAGTCTTGAAGAAGTTGTGTTGTTCTTCCAATGGAAAGACAGTGCTGACTCTTGACATGCTGACAGGTAATGGGCCACAACAGGGCAGGGTCGCCATATGTAACGTCCCCTTTTAACAATTATACAAGACTGTGCTTAAACTGACACACAATATTTTTAGCGCAACGCAATCTGACTTTCAAAAATCCCTACAAAAGAATGGACCTGACTAACATTAAACTATACCTTTCAGAAATCACTTACCTCACAAAAATCTTCATTACTCGAACTACTGCAATACAGCGAGCGCCACTACTGCCAGCTAAATAAAAGATTCAAACTACGGAAGGCACTAACTACTGATAGGCATAGTTAGCAAATGAAAGATTTTAATAGAGAACAAAAAACGTATTTACCTTAATAGTCATAATATATATATCAGTTCATGACAAATTTCAAAACTCCGCCATCTCTCTCCCCACATCCACCACTGCTGGCGGCTGACCTCCAACTGCGGAACGCTACGCGCTGTTCACAGCCAGCTGCCGCTGCCCAACACTACAATGGCAGACAACAATGCAAACTAGCCACAGACTGCACACAGCACAGCCAGTGATTTTCGTACAGATCGCTACGTGGCGTTACCAATAAGAAAACCTAAACAGCTTACTTACAAACTGAATGCGCGTAGCACTATATCGATATGGATGTTCTATAGCCTTACATTTGAACGCTTCCGACGTGTACCACATCGGTTTGCTGAAAGTAATCTAAGGGGCAGCAGAAGACTGGGGTCTGTCATTCAACGCTCGTCGTAATTCAACAGAAACCTAAGGGGCAGCAGAAGACTGGGATAGCTCAGTCAACGCTGGTCGTAATTCAAGGCAACGGGAGGAAATCAGTAACGGAAGGGTAATGGCGTTTAATGACGCACAAATAGAACTTCTCTCAGCAAGATGGAAATTTTGTAGTCTAAATGTAATTTTCAACCCCGTAGAGTCTATAATGAAGATGAAACAGGCGTACAGGCTGTACCGGGAAAATTGTAGGGAAATGTGGCAAGAAAAAGACAACAATAATAATAGTGATGGAATTATTTAAATTTGTTACATGTCATATCTCGATGTTTAATACGATCACGATGATGGAGACAATGATGATGATGATTATGCTAATGGTGATGCTTTTGGAGGTAAAATAGTGTAAAAGTTAATAATGGCAGTACCTGGAAAAACTGTGAGTCTCCTTTTGGATGTTAAAATTACAATAATTTCTTTTTGTGTGCAATTTTGCCCCATTGCATTAGGATGTTTGCCCCAGGCCTGCGGCAAAGACCCATCCATTTTCGTCATTTGAAACAATTTGTTGAACCAAAAGTATCCGATAAAATATGATCCTACGTGTAATGTTTAAAGTTTCCATTGCCCTGTAACCAGAAAACCAGAAAGGAAAAATTAAAAGTGTTAAGTGCGCACCCTTGCCCCCGGCTACCCAAATAGGACTATACACTGATGAACTATATATATATATATATATATATATATATATATATATATATATATATATATATAGGGTGAGTCACCTAACATTACCGCTGGATATATTTCGTAAACCACATCAAATACTGACGAATCGATTCCACAGACCGAACGTCAGGAGAGGGGCTAGTGTAATTGGTTAATACAAACCATACAAAAATGCACGGAATTGTTTTTTAACACAAACCTAAAAATGGTTCAAATGGCTCTGGGCACTATGGGACTTAACATCTATGGTCATCAGTGCCCTAGAACTTAGAACTACCTAAACCTAACTAACTTAAGGACAGCACACAATACCGAGTCATCACGAGGCAGAGAAAATCCCTAACCCCGCCGGGAATCGAACCCCGAAACCCGGGCGCGGGAAGCGAGAACGCTACCGCATGTCCACGAGCTGCGGACAACACAAAGCTACGTTCTTTTTAATGGAACCCCGTTAGTTTTGTTAGCACATCTGAACATATAAACAAATACGTAATCAGTGCCGTTTGTTGCATTGTAAAATGTTAATTACATCCGGAGATATTGTAACCTAAAGTTGACGCTTGAGTACCACTCCTCCGCTGTTCGATCGTGTGTATCGGAGAGCACCGAATTACGTAGGGATCCAAAGGGAACGGTGATGAACCTTAGGTACAGAAGAGACTGGAACAGCACATTACGTCCACACGCTAACACCGTTTTTATTGGTCTTTTTCGCTGACGCACATTTACGTTACCATGAGGGGTGAGGTAAACGTACACACGTGGTTTCCGTTTTCAACTACGGAGTGGAATAGAGTGTGCCCCGACATGTCGGGCCAATAGATGTTCAGTGTGGTGGCCATCATTTGCTGCACACAATTGCAATCTCTGGCGTAATGAATGTCGTACACGCCGCAGCACATCTGGTGTAATGTCGCCGCAGGCTGCCACAATACGTTGTTTCATATCCTGTGGGGTTGTAGGCACATTACGGTACACATTCTCCTTTAACGTACCCCACAGAAAGAAGTCCAGAGGTGTAATATCAGGAGAACGGGCTGGCCAATTTATGCGTCCTCCACGTCCTATGAAAAGCCCGTCGAATATCCTGTCAAGGGTCAGCCTAGTGTTAATTGCGGAATGTGCAGGTGCACCATCATGCTGATACCACATACGTCGACGTGTTTCCAGTGGAACATTTTCGAGCAACGTTGGCAGATCATTCTGTAGAAACGCGATGTATGTTGCAGCTGTTTGGGACCCAGCAATGAAGTGAGGACCAATGAAGTGGTCGCCAATGATTCCGCACCATACATTTACAGTCCACGGTCGCTGTCGCTCTACCTGTCTGAGCCAGCGAGGATTGTCCATGGACCAGTAATGCATGTTCCGTAGATTCACTGCCCCGTGGTTTGTGAAACCCGCTTCATCGGTAAACAGGTAGAACTGCAACGCATTCTCTGTTAATGCCCATTGACAGAATTGCACTCGATGATTAAAGTCATCACCATGTAATTGCTGATGTAGCGACACATGAAACGGGTGAAAGCGGTGACGATGCAGTATGCGCATGACACTACTTTGACTCAGTCCACCGGCTCTCGCAATGTCCCGTGTACTCATGCGTGGGTTCATGGCAACAGCAGCTAACACACCAACTGCACCCGCTTCTCCTGTGACGGGCCTGTTACGGACCCGTTTGCGTGCTACGACCATACCTGTTGCATACAGTTGCCGGTAGATGTTTTGCAATGTGCGGCACGTTGGATGCTCTCTGTCCGGGTACCGTTCTGCATACACCCTGCAGGCTTCAGCTGCATTTCGTCGACACTCGCCATAGATGAGTAATCTCCGCCTTTTCAGAGTTCGAATACACCATGGTCACAGTTCCTACAACACTACTTATCACAGACGTCTGGTAACACGGTGTACTACAGTTGGTCTGCGTGCGGACACTGCGACAGCTAGACCAAACCACAACAGTGCACTACAGCCACACTCGTAAACCCGGTCGTCATCGTAAACATGTCCCTGCAGATGCTGCTCGCCGACTGTGGCCCGTGTTTGTTACAACACGCAACTGAACGTCGGAGGTTGCAAGCGTCAACTTTAGGTTACAATATCTCCGGATGTAATTAACATTTTACAATGCAACAAACGGCACTGATTACGTATTTGTTTATATGTTCAGATATGCTAACAAAACTAACGTAGTTCCATTTAAAAAAAACTTAGGTTTGTGTTAAAAAACATACTTCCGTGCATTTTTGTATGGTTTGTATTAAACAATTACACTAGCCCCTCTCCTCACGTTCGGTCTGTGGAACCGGTTCGTCAGTATTTGATGTGGTTTACGAAATATATCCAGCGGTAACGTTAGGTGACTCACCCTATATATATATATATATATTTGATGTCTGCTTGTGTCTGCATATGTGTGGATGGATATGTGTGTGTGTGCGAGTGTATACCCGTCCTTTTTTCCCCCTAAGGTAAGTCTTTCCGCTCCCGGGATTGGAATGACTCCTTACCCTCTCCCTTAAAACCCACTTCCTTTCATCTTTCCCTCTCCTTCCCTCTTTCCTGATGAGGCAACAGTTTGTTGCGAAAGCTTGAATTTTGTGTGTATGTATGGGTCTGTCTGTGTTTCTATCGACCTGCCAGCGCTTTCGCATGGTAAGTCACATCATCTTTGTTTTTAAATAAATAAATATATATATATATATATATATATATATATATATATATATATATATATATATATATATTACCGCTGCCTATCGTGAAATTGACTGGTGCCAGTTCGTGATGGGAGCATGTGACAGGATAAGGAAAGATTGTAAGCAGACAAATTATTCTCGCGGTGATGCCAGCCGTAAGTGGGGAAACCCACGACTGATGCGTGTGTGAATTCCTAAGGGACCAATCTGCTGGGATCATCGGTCCCTAGACTTACACACTACTTAAACTAACGTAACATAGCATACGCTAAGAACAACACACGCACCCATGCCCGAGGGAGGACTCGATCGTCCGGCGGAAGGGGCCGTGCAACAATAACCACAGCATTCAATGTTAGCAACAGTTTGTACACTGCGGAAAAAATCACCCTGTGTATACTTACTACAAAGTCGTGTAGGAGCATACATACTGTTACGTTGGAGTTTTAATGTTCGTTGGTAAAGCAGTTCCAGAAGTCATCAGATGTTGTATTAGTTCTGCGTTCTGCGCAGTCAATCCATCGGTGGATTCGTTCCGGGGCGGCGTGCTAACACTTGCGAATATTCGGACGGCGAGACTGAAAACAGGTATGAGGTACTAAAGCGTTTGCGCTGAGTAGCGAAGATCCTGGCGATGGAGGGGTTAGCGTTTCGGAGAACAACAAATATTCTCTCTAAAGAAAATAACGCGAATTTCCTGAACTGATAGGCCCTGTTCCTACGTTTGATGTCGTATTAAAAGAGTATTTACAAAGAGCAAGTTCTCTTGAAAGGAAAGGTCAGTTTTTCGGTGAAGTAATATAAAATTTTAAAGGGTATTCATGGATATTTTCTGAGTACTTTCGTACAAGACGTGAGTGGTCTCGGGTGGCTCGTTACAGAGAGGTAATGTATTATGATTTATTCAGTTTGCTAGCCCATTTTCGTTGTTTCTGTGACGGTCCCTCAAAGAAACAACGTCAAAGAAAAAGCCTGTAATCTGCAATCACCTGAGCTACAGGCAGACGCAAAAGTTCTGTGACGTGGTTTCAGTAACTGCGATCCTCATGACTTCGCTATGCCGCTATTCCACCGCGTTCAGTGAACCCATGCATAAGCTGTATATCTGCTTAATCTCCACCAGTGAATCTATTCATACAGCTGTGTTCACTGAGATCGTACAACTAACACTGCCGGGAAATCAAACCGGAGGTAAGACCGAGCAGTACTAAATGGTAGTCACGAAAGCGACGGATAAAATGTGTAATTTTTCATTCCGTTCTTTGGCCTTCAGAGTGAATAATCTATTTAGCTACTTTAAACACATAGCGCACACCGAATTGTATAAAATGAGTATACAAATGAATTTTTACACATGTAAGGGGGCGATTAAAAGGTTTTCTTCTGACGACGTTGCTGCAGCACGTACGCTACATAGCCCTATTCCGATGTTGGTATATAAGCTAGGACATGGAGGCAAGGGGTCAGTGTCTTTCCGAAGTGCATGCGATAAATGCGAAAACGTGCACTTTGGCGACGTTATTACCAAGGTAATGCAACACTTTTTTCTGAAAGCAGGTTGGTTTTATTCGGGATTCCAATAGACTATTCCTCACGCTTTTGGCAACGAAACCTTATTTTTCAACAGAGTCTTCGTTCAGTGCGACGGCCTTGCACCACATTACTGGGCAGACCCTGTATGCCCGCAGGGTACCACTCTACTGGTCGACGTCGAAACCGACGACTTGCTGCCTCAACAACTTCCCAGCATTCACGTGCTGCTTTCCGTGGAGTGCATCCTTTATTGGGCTATCCAGATCAAAGTCGAAGGTGCGAGATCGAGGCTGTATTGTGGATGAGGAAGAACAGTCCAATGAAGTTTTGTGATCTCCTCTCGGGTGTGCAGACCTCTGTGTGGAATTGCGTTGTCCTGCAGAAGGAGAAGTTCGTTAGTATTTTCTTGGTGACGAACAAGCTAAAGCCGTATCTTCAGTGTCCTGGGTGTAGCACAATTCACTTCAAAGTTTATCGTTTACCATTAGAGAGGACATCAAATTCAATAACCACTTCCGGGTCTCAGAACATCGACGTCATGGCTCTACCGGCTGAGGGTGCAGCTTTGAACTTTCTATTCGGAGGAGAAGTCGCGTAGCGCCATCTCACGGATTGTCAACTTTTTCCAGTTCGCATTGATGAACCTATGTTTCATCGCCTGTGACGATACCCGAAAAAAAAAATTTCACCACTAGCCTCGTAACGCGCAAGCAATTGCACACAGATGGTCCTTCCTTTATCTTTGCGGTCTTCTGTTAGAGGCGAGGAAGCTAGCGGGCACACAAACCTTTGAGTACTCCATCTGGTGGACAAGTGTATCAGCACTACCAACACGGACGTCCAGCTGGGCAGCGAGGACTTTGATTCTGATTCGTTTACCGCCTCGAAAGAGAGAGTCCACACATTCCAGCATTATAGGAGTCAAAACTGCGAGCGGTGGGTCGGCATCTACATCTACATCTACATTTATACTCCGCAAGCCACCCAACGGTGTGTGGCGGAGGGCACTTTACGTGCCACTGTCATTACCTCCCTTTCCTGTTCCAGTCGCGTATGGTTTGCGGGAAGAACGACTGTCTGAAAGCCTCCGTGCACGCTCGAATCTCTCTAATTTTACATTCGTGATCTCCTCGGGAGATATAAGTAGGGGGAAGCAATATATTCGATACCTCATCCAGAAACGCACCCTCTCGAAACCTGGCGAGCAAGCTACACCGCGATGCAGAGCGCCTCTCTTGCAGAGTCTGCCACTTGAGTTTGTTAAACATCTCCGTAACGCTATCACTGTTAAAAAATAACCCTGTGACGAAACGCGCCGCTCTTCTTTGGATCTTCTCTATCTCCTCCGTCAACCCGATCTGGTACGGACCCCACACTGATGAGCAATACTCAAGTATAGGTCGAACGAGTCTTCTGTAAGCCACCTCCTTTGTTGATGGACTACATATTCTAAGGACTCTCCCAATGGACCTCAACCTGGTATCCGCCTTACCAACAATTAATTTTATATGATCATTTCATTTCAAATGGTTCCGTACGCATACTCCCAGATATTTTACAGAAGTAACTGCTACCAGTGTTTGTTCCGCTATCATATAATCATACAGTAAAAGATCCTTCTATCTATGTATTCGCAATACATTACATTTGTCTATGTTAAGGGTCAGTTGCCACTCCCTGCACCAAGTGCCTATCCGCTGCAGATCTTCCTGCATTTCGCTACAATTTTCTAATGATGCAACTTCTCTGTATACTACAGCATCATCCGCGAAAAGCCGCATGGAACTTTCGACACTATCTACTAGGTCATTTATAAATATTGTGAGAAGCAATGGTCCCATAACACTCCCCTGTGGCACGCCAGAGGTTACTTTAACGTCTGTAGACGTCTCTCCGTTGATAACAACATGCTGTGTTCTGTTTGCTAAAAACTCTTCAATCCAGCCACACAGCTGGTCTGATATTCCGTAGGCTCTTACTTTGTTTATCAGGCGACAGTGCGGAACTGTATCGAACGCCTTCCGGAAGTCAAGAAAAATAGCATCTACCTGGGAGCCTGTATCTAATATTTTCTAGGTCTCATGAACAAGTAAAGCGAGTTGGGTCTCACACGACCGCTGTTTCCGGAATCCATGTTGATTCCTACATAGTAGATTCTGAGATTCCAAAAACGACATGATACTCGAGCAAAAAACATGTTCTAAAATTCTAAGCACAGGGGAGATCGGAAAGGTTCCGTGATCTTGTTGTGATGATGACAGAATCCTCACCCAACGACTCGCAGTGCATCCATGAGAGACTGAAGAATGTGTGCGGGGCAGCATGTCTGTCGAAAAGTACCGTTGTGGAATGGTCTCCGTACGAATTCTACAAGCGCCTATGAATGTATTTGATGCTCTGGTTTCCTACAAATGAAACTTAATGACAGCTGTCTGCTTGGAACACATCTCAGTTACAGAATACATTTTGATGGCTATGTATAGCGCCACCCATCAAAACGTCGTGAATCTATATGGGCTGAAGCAGGCATATTACGCGGTGACCTACAACAAATCCAAGGAAAAGAAAAGAACACGTAGCATTTCTTATTGAACGACACTCGTATTTCGTTAGCCTCCAGAGCCTGTAATCTGTTTAGCCATCTAAAACACATATTTATTATGGACACTGAATTGTGTGAAAAGGAGAAACAAAGGCCTACGAGGTGCGAGAATAAAATAACGAGACTGATTTTCTTTGCAAGATATGGCAACCCTGCAGGATTGCATAGGCACAATATCTTTGACCTTGGCCTGTAAGCTGCTTCTAGTCCAAGTGGCACGTCGATGCAACTGCTAAGTCGTGAGTTGTGCTGTAATAAGTCAACACGTGTTTGTGTCTCTCATCATGGAACTGGAACCGCATAACATTGCGCAACGGTATGCCATTTCTTTTTGCATTAAATTGGGCGAAAACGCGACGACAACTAACGGTAAGCTTGAGAAGGATTTTGGAGAGGAGGTTACGTCAATAGCTCAAAATGTTTAGTGAAGGTAGAACGAATGTTGAAGATGAAGACCGCAGTGGACGACCATCAACCTCACGGATGGATGTCAACTTGGCCAGGGTGCGTGAACTCGTACGATCTGATCGAAGATTATCTGTGAAAATGATTGCAGAAGAACTGAACATCACTCGACAAACGGTTCGTCTAATAATAAATGAAGATCTTCGTATGAGAAAGATTTGTGCAAAATTGGTCCCCAAAAATCTCACACCACAACAGACAGAAAAACGGAAGAATGTGGCAGCCGATCTGTTAGAGCAAACGGAAATCAATCCAGAATAGTGGAGCCATGATATCACTGGTGATGAAAGTTGGTTTTTCAGTACGATCCACAGACAAAACTCCAAAGTTCGCAGTGATGCTCAAAGGAACCATCCAGACCAAAAAAAGGTCGCATGTCAAAGTCAAAAGTGAAATGCATGCTTGTGTGCTTCTTTGATTCCAAGGGAATAAAGAGTGGGTTCCTCCTGGACAAACAGTTAACCAATATAAGTACAAAGAAATTTTTGAAACACTTCGTAAAAGAGTTCTTCGTGTCCGTAGCATCATTGCTGATAATTGGATTCTGCATCACGATAATGCGCCACGCCATACTGCTCTGTCGGTACAGCAATGTTTATCCTCCATACAAATTTCATTACTACCACAGCCACATAATTCACCAGATATCGCTCCGTGTGACTTTTTTCTATTTCCAAGAGTCAAAACGGCGGTCAAGGGACACCATTTTCAAACAACACAGAATGTCCAAAAAGCTGTGACGAGGGTCTTGGTGGATATTACACAAGATGAGTTCCAGAAATGTTACCATCAATGGCAGAAGCGCTGGAAAAAGTGTGTACAGTCAGAAGGCAACTACTTTTAAAGAGACAACACTAAACTTCACTAAAACGGTAAGCAACATTTTTTTTCACATCAGTCTCATTACTTTATTGTCGCACTTCGTATTTACAGGTATAAGGGGCGATCAAAAATTTTCCGTTTGAGGGAGTTCTGCAGAGTATAAGCAACTTAGCGCTGCTCCAATCCCGGTGTACGTACACACCAAGGTGGGCAAGGGAGTAGTGTGGCATTTGTGTGTTTTGAATTGCGTGCGGTAAATGTGTGTATGTGAACTACGGTGATGAGATTATCAAACACCGCAGACATCCATGAGCGAGTGAAGAATGTATATGGGACAGCATATCTGTCGAAGACCACCATTGTCGAATGGTGAACCAAGTTCGATGCTGCTCTAAATTCGACACAAGACACCGATCGGTCTGGGACTGCAGCAGAAGGCACGACTAGCGAAGTGGGAGACATTCGAGCACCCTCCCTATAGTCGTGATCGCTCCCCATACCATTATTACGCTTTCGATCTCTTCAAAAAAGGCTTGAAGAGTCGACATCTCCAGTCGGAAGAGGATGTGCTGCAGGCAGTCCCAGACTTCTTTACGTAGCAAGACACGGTGGCTTACGAAACGGGTATCTTAAATCTGGTGCGTCGGTGAGATAACAGCCTCAGCGCTCTAGGCTATTTTGTCTGGCGGGCATACCGATGCTGGACTGTACGGCTTTCGAACGGAAACTTTTTGACCGTCCATTGTATAAGAGCTGCAGCCTGTCACAATTTTGTCCACCACACATTCTTAACAAATAAATTAGGGAATAGAGCAGACTGTAGTGATTTGCTAGTTCACAGCGCTACAGAAATTGCATCAGGAGCAAGATATAAAAATGAAATATGCATACTTTTAAAAGATACAGATGAAGGAGATTAACAATCACTTTATAAAGTCGACTAGCCTTAGTAAAAAAGGAGAAGGCGCTGATTGTGGGAGGAGGCATTCCATATTGAGTAATGTTTTCAAAATTGGACTTGGGACACGAAAACAAGTTATGGTTTACATCAGCTTCCGATTCAGACTCACACTCACATCCACAAGAACAGTAAATGTTGACGCGATGTAGAAAGAGAGGAAAAGACGCCTGGTTGAAGCAGAGTCGAATGATGGTGGAAGTCGTTGACCGATCCAAATGTGTCCTCATAAATTACGGCTATGTAGTAATTAACCCATTCAGACCCTCTGGCTGCGGTTGTGTAGATTAAAGTTTACTGTGCGTCAGCTGCTACAGAAGTATTTTTTTCCCAGTGGAAACCTGAAGCACACATTTGCGAATGTTTTCATCATGCGTGAGTGCTGCCAACTGTTCGGAATCGCTTTGGAGGTCTCAGCAAGTCAATGCAGCAACGTGCAGCAGCTCGTCACTATCAGAATACACATGTATAATTGGTTCGCTATATTCCACGGTATAAATGAATATTATTATTATTTGTTTGCAAGGTAATTATTGAACGGTCATTTTACTGTTTATTACAACAGAGAATATTCCGTAATTAGTTATTTTAACCTATAAAATGAAGTCAAGTACACAAAGTATGTTTTGAAAACGGGTACATATATTTGTATAAATTTTGTATCTAAAATCGTTTTAAAAAATCTCCTCCGGAAAAAAAAATCAGGTCTGAAACGGTTAAATGTACACTGCCGCTGCCAACAGCAACTACCATCACGTGTATGGAACAAGTTTGTTTCCAAACGGGACGCACAAAGCACACTGTTGAAATTTGAACTATTGTGTACGTATTTTCAATATACTGCAGGTACAAAGATAAATAATAAGAAATCAAACGAAATACAATTAGTGTATAACGGGCCATTCGAGATAGTGGGTCCCTGATACCAAAGTATTCACAAAATATGCCTCAACGATATCCGAAATTTCGTCGTTGGATTTCGGGTTCGTTCTGCACACTATTCTTGGGTATTGATAACGTATCGCATTTTGGCAAGAAAAGTGACGCAAATCGAAATCGATAGTTTTTAGTTTATGTCAGTGAAAAGTTCATGTGAAGTGCCCTAAATGCACGAAAAACTTCACATCTCTATCTCGAAATTTGACCGCAGGCGCGCAGTCGTTTCAGTTTTGATGTAGGCTACTTCATGGTTAGCCGCAGCAAGGACAGCGTCGCGTCAGCGCTGCTGCTGGCGGGTGTGTTGGCGTCATTCAAGAGGAGCGGCACATTCTGACCTGTGACGCCTTTCATGTGTAAGGTAAGCTGAATGTAATTTGTAACATCGCTGATTACTACAATGTCTGTTCATGTACAGTGTGTATCTCTTAAATTGCAAGGTAATAATACAAAAATTCGAAATATTTACAACTGCTGTAATGGTCAAAACGTGTCTCATCGTGGGGCCAATATGATAATAATAAAAACGGTATGATCTGTCTGTGTGGGAACCACAAGTACGATCATAACTAACATGGACACGTGACATAAAAGTACACAAAGTGCAGATAAGTGAACCAGGCATTCTTTTTTTAAAAACAACATATTAGCAAAAAGAATATTTGGAGATTATCATCAACAATACCAGGAGCAAACAACTGAACACCTCTGCAGTGAGGTGAATTGCTGCAGACAAGAAAAAATGGAAACTGCTGCTATAACGAAAATTCATACTGAATTCTTTTTCTCTGCAAAATATATTCATACATTATATAAGCCAATTTATGATTCTATATTTTCATGCTGTGTTCTTTAAATTGTATACCATGTGATTCACCTACCCCTACCGATGTGTTTTATGTAACCCACAACGCCTTCAAATGTCATTTGCGAGATTTTCATATTTCGTCGGTCGCTCTGCGTAAACTGTTGGTCCTACAGAAAATAATGAACACAATTTTTTTTTGAAGAAGATTTAACATAGTTACATTTTTTACTGGGATACGTTGTCGCTTGGAGCATAGTTACCAAGCTACTAAAAAGATAAAAGTAAGTGACCTTGAAATTCACCCTATCGCGGAACTTTATGAAAATGCTGTTAATTCATACAACGATACCTGTGCTGTTATTCCTATTTTATGAAATGGTTTTGAAAATACTCTTTTATGTTTGTTAAAAGCCACGGCTAAATTTTCTCAGGGCGCTATCGCAACAAATATCATACGTTTTCCAACGTGAAGACATACGTCTTACGACGGATTAAAAATCTTTCTTTAGTATTACGAGATAATCCATTAAAGACAATGCTTAATTTTTTTTTCTGTGAGGCTTGATGCTCCAGGATAGATGCCTATGTGCAATGGCAGCGTAAGCATTTATAGAAATTCCTGTTAATAAAAAAAAAAACTGTACCTCTGGCCTAGTATGAATTGGAAAATATTACAAGACACCTTTTTCCATTTATTGAGATTATTCTTTTTAATACTTTTAGCATGAAATGGCTATTAAAAGAGCTTGGATCATTTTTATCATTAATGGTGTCGCTACAACAATGAGCCTACACAAAAATGGCTAGGGCAACATTTAATTATTAGCCGGCCGAAGTGGCCGTGCGGTTAAAGGCGCTGCAGCCTGGAACCGCAAGACCGCTACGGTCGCAGGTTCGAATCCTGCCTCGGGCATGGATGTTTGTGATGTCCTTAGGTTAGTTAGGTTTAACTAGTTCTAAGTTCTAGGGGACTAATGACCTCAGCAGTGGAGTCCCATAGTGCTCAGAGCCATTTGAACCATTTAATTATTATGTAACTAAATCATATTCAAGAAAGGAACTCACTACTGACACAAACATATTTTATAAGCAGTAGTTTCATATATATTCAAACAAATTCTAATATTGCGACAGATAATTGTATGAATTACAGACAGTGAACAATAAGCGTCCGTCTGCTAGAACATCAGAATCGAGAAGACAATAAAACAAAAAACGCTCATTCTCTTGATACAAATGGACAAAGATCATAATTATTTCGATTCGGAGAGCGCAGATCACGTTTCTTTATTGTTGCACATCGATAACCTATTTATGCTCCTTTCTTACCGTAGGCTATGCAGTAACCCGCACGCTCTGGTAAGTTGTTCATAATACTCCCTCCTACCTCTGTACGAAAATTTGGAATTGTACGAATTATTTGCCACATTAGATCTTTTTTATCTTCATTGTCTGGCCTTATTACGCCACAGGATTAGTTGAGCATATTAGTATCAATTTTACCTAACAGTTTTCTGAATTTTAGCGGCATAAAGTAATCGATGAAATCGTCGTACTCGTCAAGCCATGTGACTATGAAGCTGCTG
Source organism: Schistocerca piceifrons (assembly GCF_021461385.2). NCBI lineage: Eukaryota > Metazoa > Arthropoda > Insecta > Orthoptera > Acrididae > Schistocerca > Schistocerca piceifrons. The sequence goes on along the minus strand of NC_060145.1, from coordinate 149,777,190 downwards.
TGCTCTTAAGGGTTAAATTTGGGGTGAGTTGTCGACTAATTAGTTTCAGTGTAACGTTTATGTAAGTCGTTTTTCGTTCATGGCCCACTACCATATAATTATTAATGTTAACCAAACATCTGACTGTGCTAGTGGCGTAATAATACAATCAAAAAAGGTCGACTATCACGAATAGTTCGTGTAGTCAGAAATTTTTGTACAGTGGTAGGAGGGCGTGCCATAAACATCATACTAGAAATACTGACTATTGAAGGAAAAGTAAGGGGTTGGAGGTGCGTTTGAAGGATACTTTTGCATGCTTTTTTTTTTTGAATAACTTGAAAACCTGGCCTCCAGTGGAAGTATCCCAGCATAAAATTTAACTGCATTACATTTCCTACTAAAAGGTCCTGTTCAATTTTTTTCTGTAGGTCTAATAGTTTTTGCAGACTAAGTGATAGTATATAAAAACCTCGTATGTAGGTTTCGAAGACATTGGGGGTTGCATAAGACCTGTGGTAGGGGCAGCTTAATTATCCTGTGTGATTGAAGTTCGCTATTAAATTGTATTAATATTCATTAATTATAATTGGTATTTTTCTAACAAAACAGATTCAACTGAGTTTCCATTTTTTATTCTAACTTAAGTACTAATTCTGCCCATCTGAGTTTAGAATGTCTTAATTATTACATGAGAGTTCAGAACAGATACAGAAAAGTAACACAAGTCTGAAAATTTATTAATAATTATTTGGTAATACCTCAGAATAGACGAAAACAGAACTGCATGCCCTCATTACTGTTGTACGGAAAGTAATGAAAGTTTCATAGACTTCTTTGACTCGATTTTTCTCAACTATTACATTGTTGCTGTAGTTGTGTCACTGTTTTTGTCGGTGTGCAGTACGCGGTCTCACTATGCATTCTTGTTTCACACCTGTTGTCCCTGTCATTTTTGTTGAACGTCTTACTTCCAATGTACCTCACTATGTTCCATCTAATAAAAATCTCTTTCACCCAAGCACTTACTTCAGAAGTTGTTGTTGTTGTTTTATGGGGGAGAAGGCCAGACAGCGAGGTCATCGATCTCATCGGATTAGGGAAGGAAGAAACTCGGCCGTACGCCTTCAAAGGAACCATCCCGGCATTTGCCTGAGGCGATTTAGGGAAATCACAGAAAACCTAAATCACGATGGCCGGAGTCGGGATTGAACCGTCGTCCTCCCGAATGTGAGTCCAGTGTCCTAGCCGCTGGGCCACCTCGCTCGGTTTCAGAAGATACCCCATCTGCTACCTTCTTCATCTTCTTCACAGTCGGGCCTGTTTTGTAAATATAGGGAGACAAAATGTAGTCCTATTCTTAAATAGATAAACAAAAAAAAATACAACAAAGATTTTTCTCAGCTAGCATTCTCACTTCCATTTGTCAGACTCCGTTTGATACGATTTACAGAACTTTTCTCTACAGCCCCCGATAAATACAAGAATTCCTAGGAGGCGCACATTAAGAAGAACAGAGGCTGATAAAATAAAAAACGCAGCGCACAGACGGAAAACAGGTCGGGTACGTGACAGGACAATAGCTATGGTTGCCGCAGACGGCTGGCGCGAACACCGTATTTGCATATAAATAGTCCCACTGGGCCGCATTCTTCGCGATAGAACGAAGCGTTCGTGGCATTCTTCTCCCCGGGTTCGGTTTGTAGACGTGAATACCATATTGACGCTCCGCGAAGTAAATCGAAGTACTGAATAATGGCGCCAGAAACACTCTAGAGTTGATTTTCCCAAGCAGAAGCTGTCCAACATGCAAATAATTTGTGATACAAGATAAAAGATGCCCTACTTTTAGCGTGTGTGTCTTCCACCCACTGTTGTAGCAACAGTATTTACCTACAGAGTGTTACAAACTGTAATATTCACTGCAATTGTTTACATACATCCGAGAAGAAAGAACGAGGATCTTCTTTGTTTATGATACCAACTTTGTTTCTGCTAGTCACGATTTTCTATTATTTATTTCTTTAACGAATCGTTTCGGCAAATAATTCTTATCCTCAAACGTGTTACTCGTTTATTATGACATTTACGCACGAAGCTTTCGATGTGTGAGCTGATACGTCATTTTGTTGCTTTTACTGTAATATATAGAAACTGTGGGTTGTATATCTACCATCTCGGCGACTTCGGACGTTGGTAAATGACATCCAGCGCCGAACACTAAGCGATGCGAACGTGAGCTTCTATGTGAAAGTTGCTTCTAATGATTCACTGTACCAGCCCTTTCATTGTTTACATTCATTTTAGAAACACCCTGTATAATAATTCAAAAAAGGTTCTACCATCCTCAGATCTTTTGCTTATAGACAATCTTCTTTTATATTTCCAAAACTGTTAGCGATGGTGAATTTACGCTCTGCGCCAATGTCCAGCAGGCGGCTTCCTTTTCCTACTATTTTTCCTTCCCCTTCTTCACGTATTACCAAAGTCCAATCACCTATCACAATTAAATTTTCATCTCTGTTAAAAGTTTGAATAATTTCGTTTATATCACCATACATTCTGTCAGATTCTTCATCTCTGTTATGTTTGCCTAATAGTACAGGGTGACACAGAATAACGGGAATGTTTGAAATGAAAAGTGGCAGTCATAGACAGTTGGCAGTACTACGGGTTCGTGACAGTTAGCGAGTAATCAGTCAGCCATTTCAGTAATCATGGATCAGTGGAATGGAGAACAGCATGCGTTAGCCATAAAAGTGTTTTATAAAAACAATGACAGTTTGGAAGCGGAACACAGGGAGTTTCGAAGTTTTTATAATGTAGGACGTCATGATCCCGTTCCGTCAAAACACGGAATAAAATGTTGGATTAATGACTTTGAAGAAACTGGATCTGCCCTCAAGATAAAACTAACAGAACGATCAAGAAGTGTGCGTTCTCCAGCGAACATTGATGTTGTACGCGAGTCTGTCTTACGGAGCCCACGGCGTTCAATTCGTAAGCAAGCAGCAGTGGTTGGAATGTCCCGGGAGAGTGTTCGTATAATTTTTAATTTTGATTTAGAATTTCATCCGTATAAACTACAGAAGGTGGAACACTTGAAGGACAGCGATTACCGGTTACGATTAGGATTCTGTCAACAAATGATAACAAAAGTAAACAATAACGATGACTCTCTAAACAGGTGTACGCCCCCGGTAGCTGAGTGGTCAGCGCGACAAAATGTCAATACCAAGGGCCCGGGTTCGATTCCCGGCTGGGTGGGAGATTTTTCTCCGCTCAGGGACTGGGTGTTGAGTTGTCCTAATCATCATCATTTCATCCCCATCGACGCGCAAGTCGCCGAAGTGGCGTCAAATCGAAAGACTCGCACCCGGCGAACGGTCTACCCGACGGGAGGCCCTAGTCACACGACATTATTATCTAAACAAGTTGCCGATGTCAGATGAGGTACATTTTCGTCTCACAGGTTATGTGAATAAACAGAACTACCGTTGCTGGACAAGCACAAATCATAATGACGTTCATGAGCGCCGTTCGCACGCTGGCAAAGTGACAATAAGGTGTGGTGTGTTATCACATGGGATTACCGCACCATAGTTTTTCGCAAATGAACAGGGAAAGACAATAACTGTTAATTCTGATCGGTACGTGGAAATGTTACGAACTTTCGTCACACCTGCATTGAACAGCTATCCAAACGTTAAACAAGCCTGGTTTCAACAGAATAGAGCGACACCACACACTGCACATCAATCAATGGCATATGTGCGATAATTGTTTGGAAACCGTATGATTTCAAGATTCGGTAACATTCCCTGGGCCCCTAGATAGCCAGTTTATCCGTTTGCAATTTTTTCTTGTGGGGGCTGTCTCAAGAGCAAAGTCTACACGACTCGACCAAGAACTGTGGATTAGTTAAAACAGAGAATTCGGGATTCATTTCACAGTACCCCAGCTGAGATGATGCAGTGGTCAATGAGGCATCTCAACAGCAGATTTCACGAATGTATTCGTACAGGAGGGCGCCATCTAAAGGACGTAATTTAAAAAAAAAAATGATGAATAGCAAAGTTTGAGGTTTCAATTACTATTAGTGCAATTTCTTTCCTTCATCACTTCTAGTTTCATTGGATTGTCGAAATGTTCCCCTTTTTCTGTGTCACCACCGTATGCTGGTCAGTAGTCGTCAATATAGTACAGTGTCAACCATCTTATGGAATCCTATGAACACTTAATCTACCTTTTCACCTACATCTATTATTTTCACGATGTCGTGGATGTATGAAATAAAACAATCGTCACAGTTCGCATTAGATAGAGAAATACATATATTGTCTTTTGTACTTTTATTGGGTAAATACATTTTTAGGCTCAAAAATCCATGCAGATTATAGACATGAATGTATGTATTTAAACATGTGTACTTGTGTACGTATGTTCTACACCTCCTCTTAAATCACTAGCCTCCTCTTAAAAAACTATACCGATTTCAACCATACTTGGTACATGTATCCCTCACTGTCAGTGAACACTCACAGTGTAAGAACCCACTATTAACCATTGGCCGGCCGCAGTGGCCGAGCTGTTCTAGGTGCATCAATCCGAAACTGCGCTGCTGCTACCGTTGCCGGTTCGAATCATGCCTCGGACATGGATGTGTGTGATGCCCTTAGGTTAGTTGGGTTTAAGTAGTTCTAAGTCTAGAGGACTGATGACCTCAGATGTTAAGTCCCAAAGTGCTTAGAGCCATTTGAACTTAACACAGTTGAGGAGATATGACGTTGTAATGAAAGAGATGTGTGAAAAACTTCTGCATTATGCACGACGTTTAAGTGTATTACCTCTGTGCTACTAACTGTATTCGCAATAAATTTCGCAGTCAGTATCGACATATGCTTTTGAATGTACCTACTTAACTACATCATTGTACGACATATATTTCAAGAAAGATGCCGTCACAAACACTAAAATACGTGAAAGAACGTCACATCAGGCATGAAGTTTTAAAACATTTATTCCTTACTGCTAACAAGGGAACCTCCCCATCGCACCCCCCTCTGATTTAGTTATAAGTTGGCACAGTGGATAGGCTTGAAAAACTGAACACAGATCAATCGAGAGAACAGGAAGAAGTTGTGTGGAACTATGAAAAAAAAATAAGCAAAATATACAAACTGAGTAGTCCATGCGCAAGATATGCAACATCAAAGAGAGCGTGAAAACAGGAGCGCCGTGGTCCCGTGGTTAGCGTGAGCAGCTACGGAACGAGAGGTCCTTGATTTAAGTCCTTACTCGAGCGAAAAGTTTAACTTTTCATTTTCAGACATTTATTATCTGACAAACTCTTATGTTTTCATCACTTTTTTGGGAGTGATTATCACATCCACAAGAAAACCTAAACCGGGCAAGGTAGAAGAATCTTTTTACCCATTCGCCAAGTGTACAAGTTAGGCGGGTCGACAACATATTCCCGTCATGTGACGCACATGCCGTCACCAGTGTCGTATAGAATATATCAGACGTGTTTTCCTGTGGAAGATTCAGTTGACCTAGGACCTTGCGATCAAATGTTTTCGGTTCCCATTGGAGAGGCACGTCCTTTCGTCTACTAATCGCACGTTGTGCGGTGCGGTCGCAAAACACAGACACTAAACTTTTTACAGTAAACAGAGACGTCAATGAACGAACGGACAGACGATAACTTTGCGAAAATAAAGAAAGTAAACTTTTCACTCGAGGGAAGACTTGAACCAAGCACTTCTCGTTTCACAGCTGCTCACGTTAACCGCGGGACCAATGCGATCCTGACCTCACACTATCCTTGATGTTGCCTATCTTGCGCATGAACTACTCAGTTTGTATATTTTTCTCATTTTTTTCATAGTTCCACACAAATTCTTCCTGTTTTCTCGATTGATCTGTGTTCAGTTTTTCAAGGCCTATCCACTGTGCCAACTTATAACTAAATCTGAGGGGGGTGCTATGGGGAGGTTCCCTTGTAAGACACTCATTGAGTTCAGTCAGCTCAAGGAAAGTCATGATATTTTGCAGCACTTTTGACAACTTTCTACTACGAAGCGCAAATGGCTGTAGGCGAAAACGATAGTCGTCTACAGGGCTATGAAGAGTCGTTGCCATAGAGACGTTGCAGACGCACAAAGCAGCTGCGCCGAGCGTACAGAATCGGTCCAGTATCATATTTCTTAATTAGGATGCTGTACTTGCACATACGAACATTATACAAATTTCTTTGTACAACTGTCACAATTTTAAAGGTGTTTTCACGAGTATATGAAAATGAAATTTTTTCACTAGATTTTTTTCGTTCGTATTAGGAAATTTGCAAAATGAATACCCAGGCAACGCTGGATTTGTCAGCTAGTGTGACTGTATACCTGTGCTTGAGTGGGTTGTGTATCAGAAACTGTGCCGTAGTTCATTGGCTGGTGTAGCGTTACGGCACGAACGTCGTGGCGACATGTTAACGAAGAGCAGATTTCCACTGTGTGGTGCGAAGCGGCAACTGAGCGGACGAGAAGTTAGTAGTGTCGAGCGTTGGCGGGATGTAGGAGGGAGGTAAGGGCCGTAGGGCTATGGAGCGCCGCCGCAGACCTCAAAGGGCAGCCCGCCCCGCGCAAGGGCCTGCCCTGCGGGCCCTTGGTGCCCTTTGTCTGCTGCGGCCACCGGCCAGCTGACGCCAACACCACCACTACCACTCCCACATATATCTCTGCGCCTCCCGCTTTGTGGTCCCTGAGCGAAGGCTAAAGGTGCCACCATAGACTGGGCAGTGCAGGGGAACTCATTCTGACCCTTAAAAAGTGTAGTCTATTACCCACTAAGGCCTGCTGTAGTGACCGCAGACATGGGCACTTAAACAAAGACACATTTAAAGTACTCTTCCTACTATCTCCCTTAATTGCGCCACAGAACTACAACTCTATTTCCAGTAAACCAGTGACCTCACGGCATGCTGAGCTCTAGCCTTTCTTCCGTAGGATAACTAAGTTCCAATCTTGCAACCTGTCATGTACAACATACTAGTAAACAGCAGTAGCTTAGCTACTGATTAGAAAATGAAGACACTGGTGGCAATATTGGAACATACTTGTTGTTGTTGTTGTGGTCTTCAGACATGAGACTGGTTTGATGCAGCTCTCCATGCTACTCTTCTAGCCTGTGCAAGGTACTCCATCTCCCAGTACCTACTGCAGCCTACATCCTTCTGAATCTGCTCTTCGATTTTTACTCTCCATGCTGCCCTCCAATGCTAAATTGGTGATCCCTCGATGTCTCAGAACATGTCCTACCAACCGATCCTTTCTTCTAGTCAAGTTGTGCCACAAGCTCCTCTTCTCCCCAATTCTGTTCAATATCTCCTCATTAGTTATGTGATCTACCCAATTAATCTTCATCATTCTTCTGTAGCACAACATTTCGAAAGCTTCTATTTCCTTCTTGTCTAAACTATTTATCGTCCACGTTTCACTTCCATACAGGGCTACACTCCATACAAATACTTTCAGAAACGACTTCCTGACACTTAAATCTATACTCGATGTTAACAAATTTCTCTTCTTCAGAAACGCTTTCCTTGCCAATGCCAGTCTACATTTTATATCCTCTCTACTTCGACTATCATCAGTTACTTTGCTCCCCAAATAGCAAAACTCCTTTACTACTTTAAGTGTCTCATTTCCTAATCTAATTCTCTCAACATCACCCGACTTAATTCGACAACATTCCATTATCCTCGTTTTGCTTTTGTTGATGTTCATCTTGTTCTCTCCTTTCAAGACACTGTCCATTCCGTTCACCTGCTCTTCCAAGTCCTTTGCTGTCTCACAGAATTACAATGTCATCGGCGAATCTCAAATTTTTATTTATTCTCCATGGATTTTAATACCTACTCCGAACTTTTCTTTACTTTCCTTTACTTACACCCTCAATATTTACAAGAAATGTTCGTTGGCTCTTCCCCGTATAAGGACTGTTCTCCTGTTCAGGATCACCTTAGTTTCTTCCATTCAGTCTTCAATTAACTTTTTCACTTGCATTTGTAACGAACTTGCAAATTGTGGTGTCACCGCCAGACACCACACTTGTTAGGTGGTAGCCTTTAATTCGGCCGCGGTCCGTTAGTATACGTCGGACCCGCGTGTCGCCACTATCAGTGATCGCAGACCAAGCGCCGCCACACGGCAGGTCTAGAGAGACTTCCTAGCACTCGCCCCAGTTGTACAACCGACTTTGCTAGCGATGGTTCACTGACAAAATATGCTCTCATTTGCCGAGACGATAGTTAGCATAGCCTTCAGCTACGTCATTTGCTACGACCTAGCAAGGCGCCATTACCAGTTACTATTGATACTGAATCATGTACAGTCAAGAGCGACGCTAATTATTAATGGATTAAAGTTAAGTATTCCACCAGCTACGTCCGTTTTTTCTAAATTCTAATTTCCTTGTCCTGTTCCAGATCTCACGCCAGCCTGCGTGAGCTAAAACGCGTGCCTTTCGGCTTCCTCTAATAATCACGGTGTTGGCTCTCCTGCCAACCCACAACACAAATACTGTAAGATAAATTTTGTTTTTATAACGTGCTGTACCAGTATAGTAGATTTACTTTAATTAAATGTCTCTAAAACGCCACGACACCAATCTTTTCCTCCATCAGATTGGTATACTAACTTAGAGAGTAGAAGGTTCTTTTTTTAAAGGAGGTACACATGTATTTCTAGTTTATTTCCCAAAGCAATGCTTCTCAAGTACTACTGTTTCACCTGACTGCAATCAGTTTGTGAAACCTGATGATGGCATTTCAGGCTGAAATGCGAATAGATTGTGATGGAGATTTTCACCATTCAAATTAATCTTTAATCCATGGTTCAAGATTTTAATGCAAGTTCAAAAGAAAAATGTGTTTTAATTTTTTCGGTTTGAAAATGCTAAATGTGTGTGTAAGCTTGTTGTATAAGCTGCGATCAAAAAGTTTCTGTTTGAGTGCGTTGCTGCAGCATATATGCAACCGAGAGCGCCTCTGTTGCTGATATATAAGCACCGAAATGGAGGCAAGGGGTTAGTGCAGCCTTTGAACGGAAGCCCTTCGATAGCACCTTATACTGAATTTATGTTCAATTGTAAAATTCTGTGTAATATCATGTGTAAGTAGAACGTGCTATAGCCTTGTAGAGTACATGTACATCTACATCTACATTTATACTCCGCAAGCCACCCAACGGTGTGTGGCGGAGGGCACTTTACGTGCCACTGTCATTACCTCACTTTTCTGTTCCAGTCGCGTATGGTTCGCGGGAAGAACGACTGTCTGAAGGCCTCCGTGCGCGCTCGAATCTATCTAATTTTACATTCGTGATCTCTTCGAGAGGTATAAGTAGGGGGAAGCAATATGATCTATACCTCATCCAGAAACGCACCCTCTCGAAACCTGGCGAGCAAGCTACACCACGATGCAGAGCGCCTCTCTTGCAGAGTCTGCCACTTGAGTTTGTTAAACATCTCCATAACGCTATCACGGTTACCAAATAACCCTGTGACGAAACGCGCCGCTCTTCTTTGGATCTTCTCTATCTCCTCCGTCAACCCGATCTGGTACGGATCCCACACTGATGAGCAATACCCAAATAAAGGTCGAACGAGTGTTTTGTAAGCCACCTCCTTTGTTGATGGACTACATTTTCTAAGGACTCTCCCAATTAATTTCAACCTGGTACCCGCCTTACCTACAATTAATTTTATATGGTCATTCCACTTCAAATCGTTCCGTACGCATACTACCAGATATTTTACAGAAGTAACTGCTACCAGTGTTTGTTCCGCTATCATATAATCATACAGTAAAGGATCCTTCTTTCTATGTATTCGCAATACATTACATTTGTCTATGTTAAGGGTCAGTTGCCACTCCCTGCACCAAGTGTCTACCCGCTGCAGATCTTCCTGCATTTCGCTACAATTTTCTAATGCTGCAACTTCTCTGTATACTACAGCATCATCCGCGAAAAGCCGCATGGAACTTCCTACACTATCTGCTAGGTCATTTATATATATTGTGAAAAGCAATGGTCCCATAACACTCCCCTGTGGCACGCCAGAGGTTACTTTAATGTCTGTAGACGTCTCTCCATTGATAACAACATGCTGTGTTCTGTTTGCTAAAAACTCTTCAATCCAGCCACACAGCTGGTTTGACATTCCGTAGGCTCTTACTTTGTTTATCAGGCGACAGTGCGGAACTGTATCGAACGCCTTCCGGTAGTCAAGGAAAATTGCATCCACCTGGGAGCCTGTATCTAATATTTTCTAGGTCTCATGAACAAATAAAGCGAGTTGGGTCTCACACGATCGCTGTTTCCGGAATCCATAGGTCTATAGTTTTGCGCATCTGCTCGACGACCCTTCTTGAAGACTGGGACTACCTCTGGTCTTTTCCAACAATTTGGAACCTTTCGTTCCTCTAGAGACTTGCGTTACACGGCTGTTAGAAGGGGGGCAAGTTCTTTCGCGTACTCTGTGTATAATCGAATTGGTATCCAGTCAGGTCCAGTGGACTATCCTCTCTTGAGTGATTCCAGTTGCTTTTCTATTCCTTGGACACTTATTTCGATGTCAGCCATTTTTTCGTTTGTGCGAGGATGTAGAGAAGGAACTGCAGTGCGGTCTTCCTCTGTGAAACAGCTTTGGAAAAAGGTGTCGAGTATTTAAGCTTTACGCGTGTCATCCTCTGTCTCAATGCCATCATCATCTCGGAGTGTCTGTATATGCTGGTTCGAGCCACTTACTGATTTAACGTAAGACCGGAACTTCCTAGGATTTTCTGTCGGTACATAGAATTTTACTTTCGAATTCACTGAACGCTTCACGCATAGCCCTCCTTACGCCAACTTTGACATCGTTTAGGTTCTGTTTGTCTGAGAGGTTTTGGCTGCGTTTAAACTTGGAGGGAAGCTCTCTTTGCTTTCGCAGAAGTTTCCTAACTGTGTTGTTGAACCACGGTGGGTTTTTCCCGTCCCTCACAGTTTTACTCGGCACGTACCTGTCTAAAACGCATTTTACAATTGCCTTAAACTTTTTCCATAAACACTCAACATTGTCATTGTCGGAACAGAAATTTTCGTTTTGATCTGTTAGGTAGTTTGAAATCTGCCTTCTATTACTCTTTCTAAACAGATAAACCTTCCTCCCTTTTTTTATATTCCTATTAACTTCCATATTCAGGGATGCTGCAATGGCCTTATGACCACTGATTCCCTGTTCTGCACTTACAGAGTCGAAAAGTTCGGGTCTGTTTGTTATCAGTAGGTCCAAGATGTTATCTCCACGAGTCGGTTCTCTGTTTAATTGCTCGAGGTAATTTTCGGATAGTGCACTCAGTATAATGTCACTCGATACTCTGTCCCTACCACCCGTCCTAAACATCTGAGTGTCCCAGTCTATATCTGGTAAATTGAAATCTCCACCTAAGACTATAATATGCTGAGAAAATTTATATGAAATGTATTCCAAATTTTCTCTCAGTTGTTCTGCCACTAATGCTGCTGAGTCGGGAGGTCGGTAAAAGGAGCCAATTATTAACCTAGCTCGGTTGTTGAGTGTAACCTCCACCCATAATATTTCGCAGGAACTATCCACTTCTACTTCACTACAGGATAAACTACTAGTAACAGCGACAAACACGCCACCACCGGTTGCATACAATCTATCCTTTCTAAACACCGTCTGTGCCTTTGTAAAAATTTAGGCTGAATTATCTCTGGCTTCAGCTTCGGTGCTTTCTATCAGCGCTTGAAGTTCCGGTACTTTACCAATGCAGCTTCGACAGTTTACAATTACAATACCGATTGCTGCTTGCTCCCCGCATGTCCTGACTTTGCCCCGCACACTCTGAGACTGTTGCCCTTTCTGTACTTGCCCGAGGCCATCTAACACAAAAAGCCGCCCAGTCCACGCCGCACAACCCCTGCTACCCGTGTAGCCGCTTGCTGCGTGTAGTGGACTCCTGACTTATCCAGCGGAACCCGAAACCCCACCACCCTATGGCGCAAGTCGAGGAATCTGCAGCCCACACGGTCGCAGAACCGTCTCAGCCTCTGATTCAGACCCTCCACTTGGCTCTGTACCAAAGGTCCGCAATCAGTCCTGTCGACGATGCTGCAGATGGTGAGCTCTGCTTTCATCCTGCTAGCGAGACTGGCAGTCTTCACCAAATCAGATAGCCGCCGGAAGCCAGAGGGGATTTCCTCCGATCCATAGCGACACACATCATTGGTGCCGACATGAGCAACCACCTGCAGATGGGTGCACCCTGTACCCTTCATGGCATCCGAAAGGACCCTTTCCACATCTGAAATGAATCCCCCCGGTATGCACACGGTGTGCACATTGGTTTTCTTCCCCTCTCTTGCTGCCATATCCCTAAGGGGCCCCATTACGCGCCTGACGTTGGAGCTCCCAACTACCAGTAAGCCCACCCTCTGCGACTGCCCGGATCTTGTAGACTGAGGGTCAACCTCTGGAACAGGAGAAGCAGCCATCTCCGCCGAAGATCAGTATCAGCCGGAGACAGAGCCTGAAACCAGTTCGTCAGACAAACTGGAAAGGCCTTCCGTTCAGCCCTCTGGGATGTATTTCGCCTCCTGCCACAGCTCGAGACGACCTCCCACTCTACCACAGGTGAGGGACCAGCCTCAGTGTGGGCAGTATCCCGGGCAGCCACAGTCGTAGTCCGATCGGGGGATGCGTGGGACGAGCTGGCCGTCCCCGACAAACCCCCATCCGGACCCCCACAGTGATGCCCATTGGCAACAGCCTCAAGCTGTGTGACCGAAGCCAACACTGCCTGAAGCTGGGAGCGAAGGGATGCCAACTCAGCCTGCATCCGAACACAGCAGTTGCAGTCCCTATCCATGCTAAAAACTGTTGTGCAAAGAACGTCTGAATTAATCTACAGAGAGCACAAACAAATCGGCACAAAATTTAAACGGTTATTAAAATACAAGGTTGCCTAGTAAATGCAGTAATGCTGCTACTTGCGCACTGCTGACACACTGCTCGGCGGCGGAAGGAGACTACGCGATTTTACACTATTCAGGTACTAAAACGCGATGCTACAACTCTCAAATACTATAATACGCCAGAAATTTATGAATTAAACAATGCAAGTACCAAAAACACGCAAAGAAATTAAGAATTAAATTATGTAACAAATGAGTGAGCTAGGAGTATACGACTTTCTGCTAGCAGCTTCTTATCCAACGGCGGCAGGGAGCACACTGGCTGTGACCAACCGACACTGGCCGTTCAAAACAAAAACAGAAGACAGACGACTACGCGAATTTACACTATTCAGGTACTAAAACGCGATACTACAACTCTCAAATACTATTATACCCCTGAAATTCATGAATTAAACAATGCAAGTACCAAAAACATGCAAAGAAATTAAGAATTAAACTATGTAATAAATGAGTGAGCTAGGCATATACGACTTTCTCCTGGCAGCTGCTTATCCAACGGCGGCAGGGAGAATATATCTCTATAATTTGAAGAAAAAAAACTGCTAAAAAGCAGCTGTGTGGACAGGTGAAAGTTGGAACTCGGAGGGAGAGGTAGTCATGCGAGTTGCGATCGCGGGTGTTTTTGCGTTCGGAAATTACGGAATAAAAAGTTAATTTCAAGTCAATAAACAGACAGGAAAGAGTATTTTTCATTCAGAAGGAGGGACTGCTTCAAGGAAAAATTAGACTGAAACAGTTCGCTGAAGATCAACAAAATGGGTAATTTTTGATCTTCTACAGACTTTCCTTGTCATTATTATTGTAATGAGACATTAAATTTTGAGTTTTGAAGTTTTCATTGTAAAAGAGATTGTGGCATAGGAGAAAATGGAAAAGAGAAAACAGACTAACCGAAGACCGAGAAACTAAATAGCGAAGGTTTGTCAAGAATGTCGACGCTGAAGCCTTCAGAAGAACGGATAATTTAATATGTAGAAAGGATGAAAACTGAGCGGTTTTTGTCAAGGAGGCGCAAATGTACACAACGACAGCTGTGGCTGTCTATGGAGAAGATAACTGTATTGTGTTTAGACTGAGAGGAAAAACGAGGCAGCGAAGTATAGCTACAGAAGTTGGTACAAGAGAAAGCAACTATTTAGCTATCTCTTGTGCTTTGAGAAAGTGAACTAACAATGGCGTAATCATTATCACAACACTAATTATGAGGTCCAAACACGTGCTAGTCTAAAGTTGAAAGTTTAAAATAAATGGACACTAGGTCAGATAAATATTAGTTCTTGCCTGCGTACACTTCCTTGTGATCATAAAACTGTATGTTCGTGAATTAACCCAGCAATTACCCATTGAAATAGCCGTTCCAAGGCATTAAAGGAATTTTGTGTCCTGGACAGAGGAAGCAAGCCTTAATTTGAATCATTAATATTATGAACCATATTTGTTCGTTTATGAAATTGATTACCACCATCGCAGCAGCCTCCAGCTACCGTGGAAGATCAGCCGAGCCTGGATCAGCCATCTCCTTCAATCAGAACAGAGATACATTGCACTGAAATAGTAATCAAATACCGCACATGATTTATACGAATACATACACGACAGTAGACATGCTAGTGACAAAAAGAGCTAAGCTTTTCGTCACAGCATAGAATACGGAATCAGTGATCAGAAGGCCGTTACAGCATCTCTGAATAAAGCTGTAAATAGGAATACATAGAAAGGTAAGAAGAGCTTTGATTTCATCAACAGCGACAAGAAACTGATTCAAGATTATCTGACAGGATAACATGAAAATATCATCTCCAACGCTGGCAATGCTGAGCATCAATCGACTAACTTGAAGAGCGTTGCATACTGCGCTGTAGTTGTGAGGGATGGAAAAGACCCGCCTTGATTCGACAACTGTGTTAGAAAGCTGTTTCGAAATCAATGAAGGCTTCACTGCAGATTTAAAGGCACATACTACCTGACAGACAAACAAAAAGTAAAAGAAGCCATAATCAGGGCATGGAGGGCTATGTGCGAAGCGTTTAATGGATTCTGAAGTAAAATTCTGTCTGCCGACTTGACAGAAAATCCTAAGAATTTTTGATTTTATACTGAATCACCGAACGATTCGAAGCCATCTCTCCCCATAATATGCGATCATAATCGCACTTAAAAGGAGGATGACACAGAAAAGGCCGAAATACTCGTACTATACATATTCTTCCAACACTGCTTCACAAAGGAAGATCACACTGAACTTCCTGTTTCAAATAAACTCACGAACGGCAAAATAACAGATATTGAAATAAGTGAAGAAGGGATAGAAAAGTAACTAAGATCACACGACAGAGAAAAGGCCACTGGATCTGATCGGATACTAATTCGATTCTAAGTAGATTATGCGAAAGAAGTTGGCCTTGTTCTACCAGCAGTGTACCATTGTTCTCTAGAGAAGCGAAGCGTTTCATATGATCGAAAAAAAAAGTATAGGTCGTTCCCATTATCAAGATAGGTCGTGGACCGGAGACAAAACTATAGGCATATAACTGTGATGTCTGTCAGTTCTAGAGTTTTGGGACTCGTTTTATGCTTGCTTATTATCACACTTTTTGAGTGCCGATAATCTTCTCTGGAGGATTCGACATGTGTTCCGGCTCTCTCTGTTCGTCCACGAACCCAGAAGGAAGTAGATCAAAGCGCTTAAGTATGCCCATGCTCATAAATTAAGGATAATTACAGAATGTGGTGCCACACAACGTGGCACGACACAAAATTGGCGCTAATAGCATAGGCACATAAGAAGCACGCACGACACAGATCTGTAAGTCCACGGTATTGGTGACAAGTTGAGAAAACCGTCCCGACACACATGTGCTACAAAACGCCACTATTTCCTGCGCATGTACCCCGACATCAATGTGGGATATGATCGCCATGCACATGTACACAGGCCGCACAACGGGTTGGCGTACTCTGGATCAGGTGGTCGAGCAGTGCTGGGGTATGGCCTGCCATTGTTGCACCAGTTCCTGTCGGAGCTCCTGAAGTGTCGTAGGGGTTTGAAGACCTGCAGCGATATGTCGACCGATGTGCTCGATGGAGTTTAGGTCTGGAGAACATTCAGGCAACTCCATTCGCCTGGTATCTTCTGTTTCAAGGTACTCCTCTATGATGGTAGCTCGGTGGGGCCGTGCGTTATCATCCATCACGAGGAAGGGGGGACCCACTGCACCCCTGAAAAGGCGGACATGCTGGTACAAAATGACATCACTATGCACCTGACCTGTTACAGTTCGTCTGTCAAAGACATGCAGGGGTGTACGTGCACCAATCATAATCCCACCCCACACCATCAAAAAACAACCTCCTTACATGTCCCTTTGAAGGACGTGAAGGGGTTGGCGTCTGGTTCTTGGTTCACGCCCGATGAAAACCCTGCGAGAATCACTGTTCAGACTATACCTGGACTAGTCCGTGAACATAACCTGGGACCACTGTTCCAATGACTATGTACTGTGTTCTTGACACCAGGCTTTACGGGCTCTCCTGTGACCAGGCATCAGTGGAATGCACCTTGCAAGTCTAACTGTTCCAGTGGCTGCGGTAAGGTCTCGTGCAAGGCTACCTGCGGTACTCCGTGACTGTCTGCGGGCACTGATGGTGAGATATCGGTCTTCTTGTGGTGTTGTACACCGTGGACGTCCCGTAGTGTAACGCCTGGACACATTTACTGTCTGATGGAATCGTTGCCATAATATTGACATCACACTTTGTGGCACACGGAGGGCCCGTGCTACAACCTGTTGTGTCTGACCAGCCTCCAGTCGCCCTAGTATTCTAGCCCTCATAACGTCATCAGTCCGTGTTCTTTGCGCCATTTTCTACACACAGTCACCATTAGCACGTCTGAAAACGTCTCCAAACTTACTCGCTGCACCGTACTCTAACATGCACCAACATACCTCTGCGTATGTGGACTGCTGCCAGCGCCACCGTGCGACGACCGCAGGTCAAATGCACCGCATGGTCACACCCCGAGGTGGTTTAAATTCGCAAACCGCCCACCAGAGCGTTGTTTCACCATGTATCGGCATTATCCTCAATTTATGAGTATGAGTACAGATGCCGTGCTCCTAGACTTGCGGAACGCGTTTGTTAGTTGTGCACTGCTGCCTAATATCAGATCAGCTGTTTGTTCGATTGGACTGGAGAGTTTCTAGCAAACAGAAAAGAGAACCTCTCCCTCAACGGAGATAATTCTTCAGGCATAAAAGTAACTTCGGGCGTGCCACCGGTGAGTGTTATGGTGTCATTACTTCCCATAGTATATGTAAATCACTCTGCAGGTAATGTCGAAAGTTCCATGAGGCTTTTCACGGACGGTGCTGTTGAGTACAGAGAAGTCGCAACGCTGCCAAATTGTAGCCAAATGCAGGAAGACTCGCAGAGAATCTACGATTAGTCCAGGGATTGGCTATTGACCCTCAACATAAACAAATGCAAAATATTGTGAATAGACAGAAAGACACTTTGTTGTTTATTACACGACTGCAGCACAATCACTGGAAGCAATTACTTCAATAAATGTTCTGAGGTGCCTTAACATTGTGACCACTGCCCACAGCGAGGCTCAAAGCCCCCTGGTGGTGCTGCGGGCACGTGACGCAGTAAGGAAAATATATAAGCGGAAGGAGATGAATGGGAAGTCATTTTACACTACTGGCCATTAAAATTGCTACACCATGAAGAAATGCAGATGATAAACGGATATTCATTCGACAAATATATTATACTAGAACTGACATGTGATTACATTTTTAGGCAATTTGGGTGCATAGAACCGGAGAAATGAGCACCCAGAAGAACCACCTCTGGCCGTAATAACGGCCTTCATACGCCTGGGCATTGAGTCAAACAGAGCTTAGATGGCGGGTACAGGTACAGCTGCCAATGCAGCTTCAACACGACACAACAGTTCTTCAAGAGTAGTGACTGGCGTATTGTGACGAGCCAGTTGCTCGACCACCATTGACCAGACGTTTTCAATTGGTGAGAGATCTGGAGAATGTGCTCTCCAGGGCAGCAGTCGAACATTTTCTGTATTCAGAGAGGCCCGTACAGGACCTGCAACATGCGGTCTGCAATATCCTGCAGAAATGTAGGGTTTCGCAGGGACTGAATGAAGGGTAGAGCTAGGGTCATAACACATCTGAAATGCAACGTCCACTGTTCAAAGTGCAGTCAATGCGAGCAAGAGGTGACCGAGACGAGTAACCAATGGCACCCCATACCATCACGTCAAGTGATACGCCAGTATGGCGATGACGAATACACGTTTCCAATGTGCGTTCACCGCGATGTCGCCAAACCCGGATGCGACCATCATGATGGTATAAACAGAACCTGGATTCATCCGAAAAAAATGACGTTTTGCCATTCGTGCACCCAGGTTCGTTACTGAGTACACCATCGCAGGCTCTCCTGTCTGTGCTGCTGCAAACGTCGTCGAACTGTTCGTGCAGATGGTTGTTGTCTTGCAAACGTCCCCATCTGTTGACTGAGGGATCGAGACGTGGCTAGACGATCCGTTATAGCCCTGCGGATAAGATGCCTGTCATCTCGAGTGTAGTGATACGAGGCCGTTGGGATCCAGCACGGCGTTCCGTATTACCCTCCTGAACCCACCGATTCCATATTCTGCTAACAGTCATTGGATCTCGACCAACGCTAGCAGAAATGTCGCGATACGATAAACCGCAATCATGATAGGCTACAATCCGACCTTTCTCAAAGTCGAAAATGTGATGGTACGCGTTCACCTCTTTACACGAGGCATCACAACAACGTTTCACCAGGCAACGCCGGTCAACTGCAGTTTGTGTATGAAAAATCGGTTGGGAACTTTCTTCATGTCAGGATGTTGTAGGTGTCGCCACCGGCGCCAACCTTGTGTTAATGCTCTGAAAAGCTAATCATTTGGATATCACAGCATCATCTTCCTGTCGATTAAATTTCGCGTTTGTAGCACGTCATCTTTGTGGTGTAGCAATTTTAATGGCCAGTAGTGTGGATAAGATACTGGCCGAAAGTGCGGAAATTGACGGATATAAGCAGTTCTGACAAGGGGCACATAGTTGTGGTGCTGCGGCTAGGAACGAGAATCCCTGAAACGGCGAAGCTGGTCGCCTGTTGGAGTAATACTGACGTGAGCAGCTATCGATAGTGGTTGAAGTATGGTGAAATAACGGGGGGAGGCCGTATGGTATTGGACGACCACGTCTCATCACCCACTGTGGAATCCAGGATAGACAGCGATCTGTGGCAGATATGACGATAGAGTACAATGCTGGTGAAGGCACAAGTGTTTCGGTGCACGCCATTCAAAGGGCACTGTTGAACATGCAGCTCCACATTATACGACCCTACATGTTCCTGTGTTGACCCAACGCCAACATCAGTTACGATTGCAGTTTTAGTCGTGAATCAATAGAAACGTATCGTCCACCGAATGAATCGCATTTCTTGCGACACCGGGTCGATGGCTGGTTCCTTACACGCTGTCATCCAGGCAAATGGCTGCACGAACCATGTATCACGCTTTAGATGCAACCGGTGAGGGCGGAATTATGCTATTGGGTACACAGAGGATTTGCGGTGGTGATGAAAGGCATAATGACAGCAGTGAACAAAGGCCGGTATTACACTATTAAATTTCTTTGTCCAATATCTTTGTCAAATATCTTTGTCGAAGAAATTTGATGGTGTAATAGGGAACTTTGTCAAATGTTGTCAAATATTTGGTCAAATCTAGGCCCTCGCTGTAGATTTGATCAAAGAAAACGCTTTTCTTCTGTTCACTGCAACGTGACATATTACGACGTTTAGCGCTAGCATCGCTGCAGCGTTATGTCATCTATAGTGATTTTATAAACATTGCCGGTAAATACAATTGGTATGTACTAACAACTATAAAATTAATAGAGATGTATGAAGCTGATGGGGCGCTTTACAGCGTGAGGCACCCTGAATACAAAAGTAGGTGAATAAGATTGGATACCTAACATAACCCCCCCTCCCCCCCCCCCCCCCCCCCCATGAACCGTGGACCTTGCCGTTGTTGGGGAGGCTTGCGTGCCTCAACGATACAGATAGCCGTACCGTAGGTGCAACCACAACGGAGGGGTATCTGTTGAGAGGCCAGACAAACGTGTGGTTCCTGAAGAGGGGCAGCAGCCTTTTCAGCAGTTGCAGGGGCAACAGTCTGGACGATTGGCTGATCTGGCCCTGTAACACTAACCAAAACGGCCTTGCTGTTTTGGTACTGCGAACGGCTGAAAGCAAGGGGAAACTACAGCCGTAATTATTCCTGAGGGCATGCAGCTTTACTGTATGATTAAATGATGATGGCGTCCTCTTGGGTAAAATATTCCTGAGGTAAAATAGTCCCCCATTCGGATCTCCAGGAGGGGACTACTCAAAAGGACATCGTTATCAGGAGAAAGAAAACTGGCATTCTACGGATCGGAGCGTGGAATGTCAGATCCCTTAATCGGGCAGGTAGGTTAGAAAATTTAAAAAGGGAAATGGATAGGTTAAAGTTAGATATAGTGGGAATTAGTGAAGTTCGGTGGCTGGAGGAACAACACCTTTGGTCAGGTGAATACAGGGTTATAAATACAAAATCAAATAGGGGTAATGCAGGAGTACGTTTAATAATGAATAAAAAAATAGGAGTGCGGGGAAGCTACTACAAACAGCACAGTGAACGCATTATTGTGGCAAAGATAGACACGAAGCCCACGCCTACTACAGTAGTACAAGTTTATATGCCAACTAGCTCTGCAGATGATGAAGAAGTTGATGAAATGTATGATGAGATAAAAGAAATTATTCAGGTAGTGACGGGAGATGAAAATTTAATAGTTGTGGGTCATGGGTGACTGGAATTCGACAGTAGGAAAAGGAAGAGAAGGAAACGTAGTAGGTGAATATAGATCGGGGCTAAGAAAGACGCCTCGTAGAATTTTGAACAGAGCATAACTTAATCATAGCTAACACTTGGTTCAAGAATCATGAAAGAAGGTTGTATACATGGAAGAACCCTGGATATAATAAAAGGTTTCAGATAGATTATATAATGGTAAGACAGAGATTTAGGAACCAGATTTTAAATTGTGAGACATTTCCAGGGGCAGATGTGGACTCTGACCACAATCTGTTGGTTATGAACTGTAGATTAAAACTGAAGAAACTGCAAAAAGGTGGGAATTTAAGGAGATGGAACCTGCATAAACTGAAAGAACCAGAAGTTGTACAGAGTTTCAGGGAGACCATAAGGGAACAATTGACAGGAATGGGGGAAAGAAATACAGTAGAAGAAGAATGGGTAGCTTTGAGGAATGAAATAGTGAAGGCAGCAGAGGATCAAGTAGGTAAAAAGACGAGGGCTAGTAGAAACCCTTGGGTAACAGAAGAGATACTGAATTTAATTGATGAAAGGAGAAAATACAAAAATGCAGCAAATGAAGAAGGCAAAAAGGAATACAAACTTCTCAAAAATGAAATTGACAAGAAGTGCAAAATGGCTAAGCAGGAATGGCTAGAGGACAAATGTAAGGATGTAGAGGCTTATTTCATGAGGGGTAAGATAGATACTGCCTACAGGAAAATTAAAGAGACCTTTGGTGAAAAGATAACCACTTGCATGAACATCAAGAGCTCAGATGGAAACCCATTTCTAAGAAAAGAAGGGAAAGCAGAAAGAGGGAAGGAGTATATAGAGGGTCTATACAGGGGCGATGTTCTTGAGGACAATATTATGGAAATGGAAGAAGAGGCAGATGA
This sequence comes from Schistocerca piceifrons, assembly GCF_021461385.2. Classification (NCBI taxonomy): domain Eukaryota; kingdom Metazoa; phylum Arthropoda; class Insecta; order Orthoptera; family Acrididae; genus Schistocerca; species Schistocerca piceifrons. Next base: position 149,755,339 of record NC_060145.1, on the reverse strand, counting down.
AGATGGAAAGGCAGATATCATACATCGTGAAGAGTTTGACAGAGCACTGAAAGACCTAAGTCGAAACCCTGCCTCGGCAGTAGACAACATTCCATTAGAACTACTGACAGCCTTGGGAGAGCCAGTCCTGACAAAACTCTACCATCTGGTGAGCAAAATATATGAGACAGGCGAAATACCCTCAGACTTCAAGAAGAATATAATAATTCCAATCCCAAAGAAAACAGGTGTTGACAGATGTGAAAATTACCGAACTATCAGTTTAATAAGTCACAGCTGCATAATACTAACGCGAATTCTTTATAGACGAATGGATAAACTGGTAAAAGCTGACCTCGGGGAAGATCAGTTTGGATTCCGTAGAAATGTTGGAATGAGTACACAGTATGGTTTGAGAGTAAATCGGGGAAAGGCGAAGGTAATGAGAAGTAGTAGAAATGATAACAGCGAGAAACTTAACATCAGGATTGATGGTCACGAAGTCAATGAAGTTAAGGAATTCTGCTACCTAGGCAGTAAAATAACCAATGACGGACGGAGCAAGGAGGACATCAATAGCAGACTCGCTATGGCAAAAAAGGCATTTCTGGCCAAGAGAAGTCTACTAATATCAAATACCGGCCTTAATTTGAGGAAGAAATTTCTGAGGATGTACGTCTGGAGTACAGCATTGTATGGTAGTGAAACATGGACTGTGGGAAAACCGGAACAAAAGAGAATCGAAGCATTTGAAATGTGGTGCTATAGACGAATGTTGAATATTAGGTGGACTGATAAGGTAAGGAATGAGGAGGTTCTACGCAGAATCGGAGAGGAAAGAATGTGTGGAAAACACTGATAAGGGGAAGGGACAGGATGATAGGACATCTGCTAAGACATGAGGGAATGACTTCCATGTTACTAGAGGGAGCTGTAGAGGGCTAAAACTGTAGAGGAAGACAGAGATTGGAATACGTCAAGCAAATAATTGAGGACGTAGGTTGCAAGTGCTACTCTGAGATGAAGAGGTTAGCACAGGAAAGGAATTCGTGGCGGGCCGCATCAAACCAGTCAGTAGACTGATGACCAAAAAAAAAAAAAAAAAAGGGACCCCTGATACGTCTAGATACAACTCTGACGTGATACATACCTATTCATTCTGTCTTATCACCAGGAACACGTGAGGCAATACTGACCTTACGACTCATCTTAGAAGAAAGATTAAGGAAAGGCAAACCTAGCATTTGTAGACTTAGAGAAAGCTTTTGACAATGTTGACTGGAATACTCTCTTTCAAAGTCTGAGGGTGGCAGGGGTAAAATACAGGGAGCAAGAGGCTATTTACAATTTGTACAGAAACCAGATGGCAGTTATAAGAGTCGAGGAACATGAACGGGAAGCAGTGGTTGGGAAGGGAGTGAGACAGGCTTGTAGACTCTCCCCGATGTTATTAAATCTGTATATTGAGCAAGCAGTGAAGGAAACAAAAGAAAAATTCGGAGTAGGTATTAAAATCCATGGAGAAGAAATAAAAACTTTGAGGTTAGCTGATGACATTGTAATTGTGTCAGAGACAGCAAAGGATTTGGAAGAGCAGTTGAACGGAATGGATAGTGTCTTGAAAGGAGGATATAAGATGAACATCAACAAAAACAAAACGAGGATAATGGAATGCAGTCGAATTAAGTTGGGTGATTAGGAAATGAGACACTTAAAGTAGTGAAGGAGTTTTGCTATTTGGGGAGCAAAATAACTGATGATGCTCGAAGTAGAGAGGATATAAAATGTAGACTGGCAATGGCAAGGAAAGCGTTTCTGAAGAAGAGAAAGTTGTTAGGACCGAGAATTGATTTAAGTGTCAGGAAGTCGTTCTGAAAGTATTTATATGGAATGTAGCCATGTATGGAAGTTAAACATGGACGATAAATAGTTTAGACAAGAAGAGAATAGAAGCTTTCGAAATGTGGTGCTACAGAAGAATGCTGAAGATTAGATGGGTAGATCACATAACTAATGAGGACGTATTGATTAGAATTGGGGAGAAGTGGAGTCTGTGGCACAACTTAACTAGAAGAATGGATCGGTTGGTAGGACATGTTCTGAGGCATCAAGGGATCACCACTTCAGTACTGGAGGGCACCGTGGAGGGTAAAAATCGTAGAGGGAGACCAAGAGATGAATACACTAAGCAGATTCAGAAGGATGTAGGCTGCAGTAGGTACTGGGAGATGAAGAGGCTTGCACAGGATAGAGTAGCATGGAGAGCTGCATCAAACCAGTCTCAGGACTGAAGACCATAACAACAACAACCTAATCTAACATAACTCTGTCCTGTAGCAAGGAATCGGAGTGTTACAGTGAGCCTGTCTTCTGCAGATATAGCAGTTCTTAAGTGAGTATTGAGCGTTGTGATGGGAGGATACAGTTCACTGAGCACATACAGAAATGTATGGTCATCCATTCTTAAGTAATTGATGAACAACTTGACGTCCTCCACTATAGGTTCACGGAACACGTTTTGTTGAATGCTTTTATTGTGTCGTCGTAAAACCCACGGCTTCACTCTATGACGCTACAACGCAGTCCTTGCTATGAATTTTTTCGCTTACTTAACACATGAAACTGTTTGCATACGATGTATTGTCTAGCGTAAATACGTATTGTAAATACCATGCTTAAGTTATGTAATATTTAACACTGGCAAGTCAGGGCATATTTAGTTAACGTTGAAGTCAGAGAGATTGTTTTGTCGTGCCGCTGGGCGCGGGAGCGCGCCAGCGGGCAGTAGTGGCAGTGACGCCGTGCTCGGAGTAAGACGTACAGTCGTGTGCTGCTAGTCCTAGCTGTGTTACATCTAGCGGCTAGTGTGTGGATGTAAGTACGACGGGAAAGTAATGGTCGGCATATCTGGAAGCATGGCCGGGCAAGTTATTATGTATTAATGAGCGTAGTGCTGAAGAAACGAGGGCGTAAATGTGAAGGGCACTGTGGGCCCAAGTCGCAACAGAAAAAGCCCGCTGCCACATTGTGTCGCCGCCGTGGACTTCCGTCGATCCGCCGACAACGAGGGAAGCAAGATCTACGTAATTTTCGTAGGATAAAATTGTAGAAGGCTTGCCAGTAACTGTGCTTTTCTCTGAAGTTGAACAATTAATAATAAGCACTTTATAATCGAAGTGTTGCAGTTACATTCCACCCGACAATAACAACAAGTAGGTTCCTTCCGATCCTTACATTATTGAATCGAGTGTGTCGCGCCATTATCAAGAGAAAATATGTTAATTATCAAATTATTTGCAAAGACGGTGGAGAGTAAATTTCAGACTGTTTTGAACGATTGGTTATCGTAATTAATTGTTGCACTTAATAAGCTTACGCCAACCGTGGTAACTTAAAAATAGACTGAAGTAATAAATTTGATTATTAAGATTTATTTCTATGCATATTCAGCTGAAGTTAGTTCAACGATATTTCATTAAACTATAAAGCTTATTCCACCTGACAATGTCCCAATTAATGAATTATTATCATTCAAAACATAGTTAATCAATTATTAGCAATATATTTCATTATCAGTAGATTAAACTGTGCGAAGTACGTAATTTTAAAGACAGAATGACAGTCCATTATTCAAAATCTCGGTAGATAATTATCTGTGTTGTCAGCATTGCACTTAGCTGACAAATTATGAACAAAATAGTTATCAAAATACTTATTGAAAGTTAACCATTAATGTTTAAGCGTAGTTAGATTGTTATGACATTATTTTATATGACTACTGAGCCTGACACAGCACTTACGTAAAAGTTCCCGTTCCACCTGCTCTGCAACAAACAGGTAAACTTTATTTTTGACACAATTATTCACGTACTTAACAGTACTGTCGCTGATCAGTTGAGCTGGCGACCGATTTTTTAATTGCGTTTACAACTTAATCATTTCTTTCGGCAAAATTTCCACTCGCAACATTTATTTCCAAATTATTTCCATTATTTCATTTACCGATCGTTATTGAATGAAGTTACTAATTCAATAACGATCAAGTTATAACGTCTCCTGTTTCCCGCGGAATAATCATTATTTACTTCGGATTCGGATACCTTATCCCGACGCCGATCAAAATTCGTAATTCACAGTCATTGTTAACTTGTAATTCAGAAAATCCCGGGAAGCAGGGGGGGGGGGGGGTTTATAACCCAAGTACGTTTCCTTTTTTTCCCCCGCTTCTCTGCCGCATGTGCACACAGTGCAGTTGTGGTACATGCAACTACTGCGGTTAGTAAGGAGTTGTCGTTGTCAGCCATCTTGAACTTTGACGAAAAATATGATGACAGTGTAATACCCCTTTTTAGCGCCACGTCAAAGATCTTTGTCAAATATATTTGAAGAATATTTGATCACATCTTTGATCAAATCTTTGACAAAGAAATTTGATAGTGTAATACCGGCCTAGGTGAACATTAATGCGGATCACCTGCATCGCTTCATGTATTAAGTCTCTGCGTACGGCGACGACATCTTCCAGCAGAGTAAGAGTGCATTTTGCAAGGTTAGAATCGTGCTGCAGTGGTTTGAGGAGAATTATGGTGAACTCACACTGATGCCTTGGCCAGCAAATGTGCCTAACCTTTACCCATTCGAAAACATATCGGGCGCTAGCTGCGTGCCCGTAAACCACCATCCCGCAATTTGCGGGAATTGTTTGAGCCGTGCATAGACATATGATGCCACATACTTCTGGAATCCTGTCAAGGACTTGTAGAATCCGTGAAAAGCAGAATCGCTGTTGTACTGTGGTTGAAATGTGGAATAACAAGCTATTAAACAGGAGGTCGGTGTATCTAGGAGTATTCGTATGTAGTGATTTGAAGTCCACAGAAAATATATCGCGGGTCAGACATATGTCAGTTCAGATTCAGTGGAAGAATCCTCAGGAAGGTAGTCCATCAGCCAAGAAAGTAGCTTACAACACATACTTTCGGTCAATATTTGAATACTGCCCTATAGTCTGTGATCTGTACCAGATAGGACTGATAGAGGAAATACCGAAGATCCTAAGTTTCGTTACAGGTTTATTTAGTATATTTGACAGTATTACGGAGATGCACGGTCAACACGACTGCAGAATCTGCAAGAGATGGGTTCTGGATCACGGTGTGGTCTATTGTTAAAACACCGAGTGCGTACGCTCCCAGAACGGCCAACCAATATATTACTTCCTCCTAAGCATATTTCGCGATAGCACCTTGAACATAATATTAGAAAAGTTAGAGTCCATGCAGAGGTTCACCTGCAATCGTTCTTCTTACTAACTACTAGCGACTGAAACAGGGAAGGGTCTACTGACACCAGTACGTACGCAAAGTATCCTCCATCAGAAACCGCAATTTGGCTTTCGGAGTATAGATGTAGATACAGACTTAGTAACTATGTTATAGCTATCTTACAGTACAGTTTTAGTTTAATTACAATTATTTACACGTAGCTTGTTCTATAGATTTTAATAAATTTACAAGTCAAACATTTACGACTGCAGGAAAATTTGTGGCAAGAGCATCGAGAATCACTGGCTTTGCGTGACTTGAAGTATAATCCATTCTACTAAATCAAATACTACAATTTACTGTAATTGTATCTGTTTATGTATGTGTGATTGTGTGTGTGTGTGTGTGTGTGTGTGTGTGTGTGTGTGTGTGTGTGTGTGTGTGTGAATGACCCAGGTTTACTTTTATTTGAAAGCGTAGAAGTCGAGACGTACCCGTGCACCAGTTCAGTGTAGGCATTTGTTCGGTTCTGGTTCATTTCATCAAAAAAAAATAGAGTGTGGAGTCAGTCATTCGAGTCTTAATTAAATAATTATTGGTGAAGAATTACGGTACTGCTATCACGAACAGTGACAGTTTGTCTATAGTTCATATATACATATAGACATACAAATACACTGTTTTGAGATTCATTGTAAACTAAAATACACGTGAGCATTTTCAGTTAGTGAAATATATATATCTTAAAACAGCATCAACATATTCTAGGAATTGCATCGCGCATCCACCATAAACTGCTGTTAAGAGTGCTTATTTTTTGACGACCCGTTTCGGCCAAGCAGCAGTCTTCATGTCACAGATGTAGTGACATACGGGACTTGAAGATGATCACTTAATGGTAACTGTTTGCCCAAAAATAAATACATCTTACAGCAGCTTTTGGTGATTTCGTTACACCGTTTCTCGCATTTATCTACTTCAGTAGTCTCGATATGTACATTCCTATAAAAAAACACAGTCTTTTTTAGATGTTCACCAGAACGGTTTCGTCAATGCTGTATTTAGTAACGCACAATGAGCAGCAAATAATAAAAAAGTGCAACTGTAAAAATAAATAGTACGATATTAGGTAAGACCGTCAAAAACTTACTAAAGAACCAACGGCTGCCTTCTAAAAAAGACGAACCGTTTTTACTGAACAAGAAGGAAAATGGTACAGTTTATTTCCGTTATATCTGTTTAAAGTTTTAAACGAAAGGAGAAAATAACTAGTGATTAATATTACGGGAAGATAGAGTGTTAAAGTTATGGGAGGGCAGGTGGTGATGGCAGAAACGTGAAAAGGCAGGTTCTGATATTTCACTTGGAAGGTACAGCTAACATCATCGAAATCTGTATAAATAGCAGCGCATTACAAGATGTAGGTTCCTAAGGTGTCCATCTGAAATATTTTGGAACCATCAGTGTAGTTGTCATACCAAGTAAGTGCAACAAAGTGCTCAGTTAACTTATCTCTCAAGGACTGGATATTCAGTTGTAAAGACAAACTTAAGTTTCTTGTGTGTCAATATGTACATATATATAAGTAATTTAGTTTCATGATATGTCTGTATTAGCCATACGCTAAATAAATAAAACTTATCTCTCTTTTCACTATTATGAAGATGACTGGATTATAAATCTTGAACTATTTCAGGTGTTTTTACTAAAATTGCAGCTATTATATAGACTCTTGAGAAATGAAGTTTAATAAATGATTGAACGTACGCGTTAAAGTCTGCAATTTTTCAGATTTTTGCTAGAAAGTGGTGCGTCCATTCCGTGTCCATGTCGTAGTGATGTCGGTAAATACGAGCAATTCCTGTGATTGAATTCCGGTTTCCTCTCTTCTTTCCAAATTATTTTTCACCCTCCTAGAATGCAAAACCACACACTACTCACATCCTCCTTTTTTTGTTAAAATCTCTGATTATTGTGTGGTATTCTATAATGATTACAAAAACTATCTTTTATAAAATTAATTATTAGAATTCCGTTGTGGCCACAGACCATAGAGGGATGACACACATTGCAGCTGCTGGCAGTAAAAAGCTCTATGAACATACACAATCAATTTTTTAATGGTGATTATAAACTCCAGTCAATGGTACATCTTTGCCATTTGTTGCCGTCAGAGCAGAAAATGATGACTGTAACTAGAAGAAATATTTGGATGAAGATAACAGAAGCGTAAACTCAATGTGTGTTGTATTTTAGAATAAATGGACTTCTTCGAAGTAAAAGAGGAAGTATCAACAATGTTAAAACAGACGTGGTTTGGAACCAAATGCTGGAAGAGAAATTCATCTAATCACATAAAATCCGAACAACCGAACAATTACACAAAACTTTAACTCATATATGTCGTCAGTGGAGCGCAGAAACAAGCGAAGCGCTGTCGTAGCCCACTGAATTCCATGTTTTTCACTGTTTCTCCACAGGGGCGTTTGTTTACAAAACGACTTCGCGGAAAACGCGATACATTTGTCTCCCAGTTTACTGCTCACGTTTTACCCGCACTCGATTATCTGGTGAACTGGATCCCAACGGCATTAATTAGTGCCTCGGTTACAGACTTATTGGCAGTCGAGCTGCACTTCAGTTCATGATTCGTCGTCCACTTGCAGCGGCAAACGCCGTTAATGTGGAGTAAATTCCCACCGTATCCGGAGAATGCATTATAATGAGTCCACCAACCATACATTTCCCAAATTTTATGCCACACAGCAGTAGCGGCAATTCTAGCCCCAGGTGCATTTCGTAATAAGTCAGTAGAGTTGCACTACTTCAATCACGTACAAGGTCGTAGTATGAAACGACAGAAAGAGTACCGCAAACTCATCGTTAATTTGTAAACGTTTGGACGTGCGAACGTAAGGTGAAACTTTCTATATCTGTCAGGAAAGACAGGGTAGTTATTATTACTTAGGTCTACAGTCCATTTGTTTACCTGTACACCCTTTTATTCGAGCTATGCTTCGTTCCTAATATAATTCCAGTATAGAGACGCCAGTGTTTTCGCAGAGGAAATCGGTACCAACTGTAAGATTATTTTTATACAACTACTGTAAGCCACAATCTGAAAGCAAAACAAATTCCAGATTAATATAAATGTGAAAAGGTGGAACTGTAGGGTGCCAAATATGATAAATGGAATGGATGTGCGAATATCACATGTCTCCATTGCCATGTCATGTTCGTCAAAATGTAAGTTGTACTAAATAAACATTTGTTTTTATTTGATATATTTTTCAGTCTTGGTATCTGCTCACATAGTGTTTCATTCATTAGCCTAGAATACTTAGGTAGAGCTCAGTAGTTATCAATTTGTCCTTTGCATGGTAATTAACAAGTACAATCGCTTTTGCATTACAAAAAAAAAAATTCTCTTTGCATTTCTAATAGTTGATAGCGACCAAACCACTTCTGGTGGACCTAAGCTGTAGACATTGCTGTAAAATATGTTCGTATCCCTACACATTTAGAGTTTTTTTAATCGCAGTTACGGAAACAAATCTTAACCATGAAAAGCACCCACCTTTTTCGTAGTTTTCTAGTGTTACTGCACATGACAGCATGTAATTTTCTCCTGGCATTCACTAAACCCAAACCCTTCCTTCCCGTCAACAGCGTATAGCGTGATTCATCACTACAAATCACTGGTTTCCAGACATCCACTGTCCAATGGAGTCGCTCTCTTCATCACCTCAAGTGTCGCATAGTGTTCGGTCGTTACATGTGACTGAGTCTCTGGACAGTGCTGCCCTCTCTGGAGGTATTTGTACATGAGGGACAGTGGTCAGTGGGACACCCTTCATAGGCCACCTAAGGGTGCACTCGCTGAGGTGAGGGAGAGATTTGCAGTAGTGAATGGACACTCAGCCGGGCGGCTGTTGGATGTAGGGGCCCGCGCGCCTCGTATGCTAAAAGATGAATGTGTATATTTTCTTTGTGTGTGATTGTTGTCAATAATAAGCGCTTCTCTACATATGCTGTCATTCATTGCAATCCGAATGGACCCGAATCATAGTCCTGATCCTCCCATAAAATTGACGACTCAAATTTCCGCCTGTGGGTGCTAACATTTTGGTCCATCCGGGCCGGATTGTGTTGGATTCGTCGAATTAACGTGCCTCGACAGCCATCCATCGGCGAAACGGCAGCGACGAGTGTTGACGGAGCAAAACGGAGATGCCGTTTGCAGTGTAGAGATGACGCGTCTGGAAGTTAAGTACCTGGTCTGGTTATCCTGCTTCCTGCAAGCTCCACTCGCTATAACTGCTGCTTCAGCTGTTGCCTGCCACCATTAGTTTTCCATGACTGACGAAGTATTAAGAAAGAAACTTGTAATCACACGCTCGGTGACAAAAGCAAGCCCCACATGGTTATCAAAGTTTGCAACCGAATTCGATGTAACAGGCACATCGGACATTTGGACATTACTACCAGGCTAGAACAGTTGCCAAAGATCGTGGACAAGTATGAAGACGCGCAGTCGCAGCTCCAATTGTTTGAACATGTAGAGAGTAATGCTGAGGACAGAGAATCTTTCGAAAATATAGTCTTCTAGGTTTCGAAAAAAATGAGAACGATTCAGAAGAATGACACAAACGCTGTTGACAAGGTTTCGTCAGATGCTGGGTCTGCCTTGTGTGTATCAAAACGTATCATCAAGCTGCCCACCATAAAACTGCCATCATTCAACGCTGATGTAACGCAATTCCGGCACTTTCACGACACATTTGTGAGTCTCGTCGTAAAAAAATGAGGAACTAGAGCGTATTAGTAAGTACCACCATTTACTGAGTTCAAATGGCTCAAAGGGCTCTGAGCACCATGGGACTTAACTTCTGAGGTCATCAGTCCCCTACAACTTCGAACTACTTACACATAAATAACCTAAGGACATCACACACATCCATGCCCGTGGCAGGATTCGAACCAGCGACCGTAGCGGTCGCGCGGTTCCAGACTGTAGCGCCTAGAACCGCTCGGCCACTCCGGCCGGCTTACTGAGTTCATTAACAGGTGAAGCACACAATGAAATTGCCCATCTCCCTGTGTCTAATACTAACTTTAAGGTAACCGTTAATTTGGTCTGTAATAGATTCAATTATCCTCGACTGATTGCATCAGCACACTTAAAGAAACTGTTAACGCTACCGGCAATGACAAAGCCATGTTCAAGTGTACATCGTGCTCTACTAAAAGAAGTTTTGATATCTCTTTGCAAGCCTTAATTACATCACAGCTCCTTATACAAACGGTTGAACATTCTATAAGAACCGAGTCTGAAGCCAGTCTGAGTTCGAGTAGCTTTCCAACATTTAAAGAAATTTGTGCCTTTCTCGAGAACAAATGTAAGCCTTTGGAAATAGCCAAGACTATAGCACCATAACGTCACTGCACAACTGTTAATAAACATCAGAATGCGCCCAACACCAAGCAATTTGGGCATTCGAAACAGACATAAGCTGTTACAGGTACTCCATGTGTCATGGGCTACCAGCCTCACGTGCTGCGCAAGTGCAGCAAATTGAAACAAGCCAGGTGTCGTGAACGCAAGGCTGCTGTGATGCGCAACAGCTTGTGATACAACTGTCTGAAGAATGATCACAGGGCCTATCAATGCAACTCCATTACCTGTGATATCCGTGGTAAACCACACCACACGTTATGACATGCAGAATCACAACGGGCACAGTATGCACGATGGAAAGAATGTGCAGTTGACAAGCAACACGAACGCAATGGCAAACATAAGTCAACTACTTTGAGCTATTGTTCACTGAAGATCATTCCAGGCAAACGAGTAATCCTTGCGACAGCGAGAATAAGGTTGCAGGAGATCAATGGAAAATGGCAGACTTGTCGTGCGCTATTAGATTCTGAGTTGCAGTCATGCTTCACATCAGAAACATGTGCACAACGCCTCAGACTTCAAAGGTAGCACAGCAGAGTACCGATTCAAGGAATAGGTGCTACCCGCTCAGAAACAGAACACCGTGTTTGTATACTAGCTGGCTCCTGTGTAAGCAACTTAGTTTTGGCAAAGATAACTGACACCTTGCCTGAACAAAGAACTGATCCCACTACGTGGCACTTGCCAATGTACGACTTGCTGATCCAGAGTTTTGTTCACTTGGAAAGATCGACTTGTTGCTACTAGCACTATTTTGTCCATACATTCACAAATCAAGGACTATCTCCGTAGGAACTGACCATCTTGTTCTTCAAGAGACAGAAGTATGTTGGGTCATATCTAGTCAGTACCAACCGGTAGCCGGCCAGAGTGGCTGAGCGGTTCTAGGCGCTACAGTCTGGAACTGCGCGATCGCTACGGTCGCAGGTTCGAATCCTGCCTCCGGCATGGATGTGTGTGATGTCCTTAGGTTAGTTAGGTTTAAGTAGTTCTAAGTTCTAGGGGACTGATGACCTCCGCAGTTAAGTCCCATGGTGCTCAGAGCCATTTGAACCATTTTGAACAAAACGGTAAAGCGCAACATGTCATGACGGCGGCCGGTCGTGTCGTGCTTCGTAAAATCGAACACTGATGTTCAAACACTCTTGAAGAAGTTCTGTGAGAAAGAAGAATAAAATCGTGATGTAATGACGAAAGAAGGGGAACAATGTGAAGCACATTTCGTGCAACACCCAACGAAAGATTCCACGAGCAGATTCGTTGTCCATCTTCCGTTTCGCGAAGAGCCAAGTAAATTAGGTGAATCTTTCAACACAGCAGCAAAACGCTTCTCTCAGATTGAACAGAAACGGGCGAGGTACTCGAAGCTTAAAGAAGGATACACACAGTTTATGAGGGAATATGAAGACTTAGGACATGTTGAACCTGTAGCTACACCTGCTGCCGTTTCAATCCCACATGCCACAACAAGCAGGTCTTAAGTAATCCAACTCGACTACCTAAACACAGTAGTTTTTGATTGTTCGGCCAAAACGAGCTCTACTTTGTCGCTAAACAGTTTGTTGATAGTCGGACCAACGATTCAACAAGATTCGTGCTCCATAATATTACGCTTCCGCATTCATCGCATTGCCTTCACAACTGACATAGAGAAGATGTATCGACAAGTTCTGGTAGCGGATGAAGATCGCGCCTACGAACGAACACTGTGGAGGATTGACATATCTGCACTACTGCAGGAATATCAGTTAAAGAGTCACATACGCAATGGCCTGTGCATCTTTTCTTGCGGTACGATGTCTGTTACAATTAGCTCATGAAGAGGGCAGATGTAACAAGGCAGCAAATATTCTTGCTAATGACTTCTAAGTGGACGATTGTATCTCAGGTTGCGAAACAGTTGAGGCTGCAGTCAAAGTCCAGCAAGATCTCACGGAGCTTTCGAAGAAAGATCGTTTCTCATTACGCAAGTGCTCCAGTAACTGTGTGGAATTCCTCAAAAATGTCCCCTCAGAGTTACAAGAGACACAGGTACCCTTACGGCTTGATAACGACGAGGATATTAAAACTTTATGTTTACTCTGGCACCCACCTGCTGATCGGTTCCAAATCGTGAATAATGTCAAGCCAGCGCGTAAGGTCTACAGCTTCACAAATCGCATTGTACTGGCTGTCACGTAATCCACTTTTGATCCTCTGGGATCAATCATTCCCACTGCTATCACATTCAAAATCTTTTTGCAACGTCTGTGGCAGCTTCAGTTAACATGGAACGAGCCCGTGCCTCAAGAGTTGAATTGCATGTCGGAGACACTATACAGAGAGGTTCGTTTGATAGATAATATTCGTGTTGATCGAAGAGTCACTACAGAAGGAAAACTTGTCAGCATTCAACTGCACGAATTCTGCGATGCTTCAGAGAAGACCTACGGCAGTTGTAAATATGTGCGATCAACTTATCATCATGGAATCACATGTGTCAAATGGCTCCGAGCATCTTAGGTCATCAGTCCCCTAGAACTTAGAACTACTTAAACCTAACTAACCTAAGGACATCACACACATCCATGCCCGAGGCAGGATTCGAACCTGCGACCGTAGCAGTCCCGCAGTTCCGGACTGCAGCGCCTAGAACCGCACGGCCACTGCGGCCGGCACATGTGTCAAATTAGTAAACTGCATAACATGAGTATCTCCAATGAAAAAGTTGCCCTTACCTCGCCTGTCACGACTATTACACCATGTTGTTCGCTCGCTGGGTGTAGACATAGAACGAACGTACTTGTGGACTGACTCATCCATCCTACTGCCACGGCTCGCGTCTCTACCCACGCGATGGAAGACATATGTGGGGAACACTGTCGCTGAGATAGAGGAAAATACAGCAGCTGCGGTGTGAAACCGTGTATCTACTATGGAAAACCCAGTTGATCTGACTTCGCGAGGAGTGTCTCCTGCAGACCTGCAGAAAACAGCCTGTCGTGGGAAGGTCCAGCTTGGCTTAAGTGTCTTCTGCAGACCTGCAAGAAAACAGCCTGTGGTGGGAGTGTTTCCTGCAGATCTGCAAGAGAACAGCCTGTGGTGGGAAGGTCCAGCTTTGCTTAAGGAAGACATCAATTCAAGACCTGTGATAGACATCTCTGGTGATTCTGCAGCCAAGGAGTTGCCACAAGAAAGGACTAAGGACTCTATCACATCAGCAGAGCAACTCAAGATGGTATCATCTCTCGATTCTCACAGTTGTCACAATTACAGCGGATAATGGTATACTATCTTAGACTCATTAATAACAGCATGACTGTACAGGAAATGAGAGTATCTACTAAACTGTCTCGCAGTGAACTGCACGACGCTTTGCTACAGTGTGTCAGGAGAGCACAAGAAGATACATTGTTGTTGTTGTGGTCTTCAGTCCAGAGACTGGTTCGATGCAGCTCTCCTTGCTACTCTAACCTGTGCAAACCTCTTCATCTCCCAGTACCTACTTCAACCTACATCCTTCTGAATCTGTTTAGTATATTCATCTCTTGGTCTCCCTCTACGATTTTTACCCTTCACGCTGCCCACCAATACTAAATTGGTGATCATGTGGTGCCTCAGAATATTTCCTACCAACCGAATCTTTCTTCTAGTCAATTTGTGCCACAAATTTCTCTTCTACACAATTCTAGTCAGTACCTCCTCATTAGTTACGTGATCTATTCATCTAATCTTCAGCATTCTTCTGTAGCAGCACATTTCGAAAGCTTCTTTTCTCTTCTTATCCAAACTATTTATACTCCATGTTGCACTTCCCTACATGGCTACACCCCATACAAATACTTTCAGAAAAGACTTCCTGACACTTAAATCTGTACTCGATGTTAACAAATTTCTCTTCTTCTGAAATGCTTCCCTTGCCATTGCAAGTCTATATTTTATATCCTCTCTACTTCGACCATGATCATTATCAGTTGTTTTGCTCCCCAAATAGCAAAACTCATTTACTACTTTAAGCGTCTCATTTCCTACTTTAAGCGTCTCATTTCCTAATCTAATACCCTCAGCATCACCCGATTTGATTCGACTACATTCCATTATCCTCGTTTTGCTTTAGTTGATGTTCATCTTATATCCTCCTTTCAAGACACTGTCCCTTCCGTTCAGGTGCTCTTCCAGGTCCTTTGCTGTCTCTGACAGAATTACAATGTCATCGGCAAACCTCAAAGTTTTTATTTCTTCTCCATAGATTTTAATTCCTACTCCGAATTTTTCTTTTGTTTCATATACTGCTTGCTCAATAGACAGATTGAATAACATCGGGGAGAGGCTACAACCCTGTCTCACTCCCTTCCCAACCACTGCTTCCCTTTCATGTCCCTCGACTCTTATAACTGCCATCTGGTTTCTGTACGAATTGTAAATAGCCTTTCGCTCCCTGTATTTTATCCCTGCCACCTTCAGAATTTGAGAGAGAGTATTCCAGTCAACATTGTCAAAAGCTTTCACTAAGTCTACAAATGCTAGAAACGTAGGTTTGCCTTTTCTTAATCTATTTTCCAAGATAAGTCGTTGCCTCAGTATTGCGTCACGTGTTCCAACATGCTGTGCGGCTTTTCTTCAATTGCGGGATTGATAACACACTATCGTTCTATGTGAAAACAGGCTCACGGATATCCAAATTAAAAGTGCTACGTTGCCCTGTTTGTGTTCTCGGCTACACGAGCAGTGCATTTGGAGGTAGTTGGCAAGATTGCGACTGAAGCATTCCTTTCGGCCCTCAGAAGCTTTATTTTACCACGCGTTAGGTACCATAACCTGTACAGCGACAATGGAAAAAACATCGTTGAACAATGGAAAAAACATCGTTGAAGATAGTAGGGAACTACGAGAGTTACAAGCTGCTGTGAACAATCATTATCAGCAGACACAGGTGAAAAACTTTATGTGCGAGGAAGGCATCGACTGGCACCTCATTCCTCCTGCGTCACCACACTTTGGCGAAATATGGGAAGCTGGAGTGAAGTCCATCAAGTACCACATCCGGCGAATGATGGGACCCATATGTCCAACTTTCAAAGATTTGACAACCCTGACTTGCCAGATTGAGGCTTGCTTGAAGTCTCGTCCTCTCACGGGACTGTCTTGCGATCCTACTGATCCGCAAGCCCTCACCCCAGGTCATTTATTGATTGGAACCGCGATCACAAAAATCCCTCAGCAAGATCAAGGTACAACCATCCTCAGCTTGCTCACAAGGTGGGAACTACTGCGACAAGGCTTCCAGATCTTTTGGCGGCGCCGGTCATCTTACTACCTGCATCATCTGCAGCAGTGGACCAAGTGGATGGTCCCCAGTCAGAATGTGCAACCTGGTGCATTGGTCATAGTAAGAGAAGATAACCCGCCACCCTTACGTTGGAAGCTTGTCGTCATTGAAGGAGTACACCGTGGGATCGTTGGAATGGTGCGACTGGCCACTATTCGCACACCGCAAGGGGTTTTCGAGAGACCAGTCTGCAAGCTGTGTCCTTTACCGAGTGATGTGATACAAAAGTGAACAGGGTATTAGTGTTTTTTATTTGTGTGCTTTTCTCCTTTTGTTTTTTGTGTATCTTGCAGCAGACTCGGTGTATTTTTTCATGGGCCACCCTCCCAAGAGCACCTAACGGGACACTCGCCGCAGCTAGGGAGAGACATGCAGCTGAGAATGGACACTCAGTCTGGAGGCTGTCGGATGTTGGGGTCCGCGCGACTCGTATGCTAAAAGGCGAATACGTATATTTACTTTGTGTGATTGGTATGAATAACATGTGCTTCTCTACATGTCATTCATTACAATCCAAATGGATACGAACCGTTATAAACACTACTGGACATTAAAATTGCTACACCAAGAAGAAATGCGGATGATAAACGGGTATTCATTGGACAATTATATTATACTAGAACTGACATGTCATTACATTTTCACGCAATTTAGGTGCATAGATCCTGAGAAATCAGTACGCAGAACAAACACCTCTGGACGTAATAACGGACTTGAGAACCTGGGCATTGAGTCAAACAGTGCTTGGATGGCGTATACAGGCACAGCTGCCCATGCAGCTTCAACACGATACCACAGTTCATCAAGAGTAGTGACTGGCGTATTATGGCGAGCCAGTTGTTCGGCCACCATTGACCAGGCATTTTCAATTGATGAGAGATCTAGAGAATGTGCTGGCCAGGGCAGCAGTCGAACATTTTCTGTATCCAGAAATGCCCTTACAGGACCTTACACATGCGGTCGTGCATTATCCTGCTGAAATGTAGGGTTTCGCAGGGATCAAATGAAGGGGACCGCCACGGGTCGCAACACATCTGAAAAATAACGTTCACTGTTCAAAGTGCCGTCAATGCGAACAAGAGGTGAGCGAGAGGTGTAACCAATGGCACCCCTTACCATCACGGCAGGTGATACGCCAGTATGGCGATGACGAATACACGCGTCCAATGTGCGTTCACCGCGATGTCGCCAAACACGGATGCGACCGTCATGTTGTTGTAAACAGAACCTGGATTCATCCGAAAAAATGACGTTTTGCCATTCGTGCACCCAGGTTCGTTACTGAGTAAACCATCGCAGGCGCTCGTCTGTGATGCAGCCTCACGGGTAACCGCAGCCACGGTCTCCGAGCTGATAGTCCATGCTGCTGCAAACGTCATCGAACTGTTCGTGCAGATGGTTGTTGTCTTGCAGACGTCCCCATCTGTTGACTCTGGGATCTAGACGTGACTGCACGATCCGTTACAGCCATGCGGGTAAGATGCCTGTCATCTCGACTGCTAGTGATACGAGACCGTTGGGTTCCAGCACGGCGTTCCGTATTACCCTCCTGAACCCACCGATTCCATATTCTGCTAACTCTCATTGGATGTCGACCAAAGCGAGCAGCAATGTCGCGAAACGATAAACCGCAATCGCGATAGGATACAATCCAACATTTATCAAAGTCGGAAACGTGACGATACGCATTTCTCCTCCTTACACGAGGCGTCACAACAACGTTTCACCAGGCAACGCCGGTCAACTGCTGTTTGTGTATGAGAAATCGTTTGCAAACTTACCTCATGTCAGCACGTTGTAGGTGTCGCCACCGATGCCAGCTTTGTATGAATGCTCTGGAAAGCTAATCATTTGCATATCACAGCATCTTCTTCCTGGCGGTTAAATTTCGCGTCTGTAGCACGTCATCTTCGTGGTGCAGCAATCGTAATGGCCAGTAGTGTAGTGTTTTAAATTTCTGGTCCTCCGGTAAAATTGACGACTCAAATTTCCGCCTGCTGGTGCTATCGCATAGCACTGAGTATAGTAATGTGTCTGCCAGTACGTGGGGCCTGCCTGGTCTCAGTGTAGATGTGGTTGCTTCTTCGCTTTTCCACTTCACAATCACATCGCCATCTGTCGAGCTGGTTACTTTTAGAGGGTTTGAATATGTCCGCTATGGATTTACTATTCAAGTGATATCCAATGGCTAGACCAAGTTCGAAATTACTGAGCTCACGTGGCCGAACAATTCTGCTGTTACTGCTTCTCTACAGACAACACTGACAGGTCTCTGTTGGATTCCCTTCATGTTAATTTCTTGAAACTGTTGTCATTTACGGCATACATTCCACTTCTAAATTTACTGTGGTGTTTTTGACTATCTGGGAGGAGACTGAGCAGTGGAACGTGTTACGTTTACACGTAAACAAGAACGATCTGGCACACTACTACACTTTAAAACACAGTTTATATGTAATTCATGTCACACAGTCGCATATGGAACCTACATCCGCTTTGTTTTATATAGTGTATATGATAAGATACTGACATCCCCCTTCCCTTCTGTGTGAAAGGATGAATAAGCAAATGTATTTCTAGTTGCATGCTTTATGGTAGCGGACAAGCCCGTCTGCTAGAGAACAGTAGGAGCAACGAAGGAACAGGTAGGTACACTTTCTAAAAGCAAAGAGGTTTCTATTCTTGGTATGGTCCTGTCCATCCCTTGTCATGTTGGTATAGGATGCTGCCTCTCTGGTCACTTTCGATCGTATCTGTGAGGCACCCTCTGTAGGGGCCCACGCCAGTTGGTCTGCAGCGATCGTCTGAAGTGGTAAGATCTCCGGCTAAGCGCGACTCTGCTAAGTCCATTAGACAATGGATTTCTTAAGTTCGGCCTAAGTGAAATTTAATTACCTTTGTTTCAGGTTTAGACATAAAATGTCTTCTGTTATCTTAAATTGCAACGCAGTGTAATTCGGATGTGAAGTTCAGAATACCTTCCAGTAGTTTGCTTTGTCACTACTTTGTGAGCAAAGTGGAACCACGTGTTCATGATCCATAACTCTAACTAAGATCATCAATCTTAAATGCGAATGTGTGTGAGATTATAACGTCTCGTCTTGACAATATTTTTCAATATAGCAACTTTTCTTTATGTTCAACCCACGTGGGGTGTACTTTGTGAGACCAGTACCACATGCTTATATAACTGTTTGACCCATCAGGTTAATAGTATGACGATAGTAACCAGTTCGAGGTTTTTCTTTTGTAAATTGCGTTTAGATGTGATTTATTTTAATTATCAAAATTATTGTGGAGTTACACTGTTTGTGTAAACCAAGTTGACCACGTGAAGCATGTGGTGTAATCATCAAATTAGCCCTCAGCTATTCTTTTCGAGAAGATTTCACGGACAATTGGTATGAATTTAGTATACCAGTGTGCGGTAATTTCATGACGGACAGGATTGCGCTACGACCGTAACTTCTTTGGGTGAAAATTGAATCGGTTGGTTGTGGTTAATTTCCTCTTGCACATGTTTCAACGTTCTACGTGTGTTATTGTATGAAGGCAGTGTTGTATGCAGTCTCCCAATCTTGGCTCCATATTTGATATGTTCTGTAGGATTACAAACCCACATTTTCACAATCCTAAATAAGGCACCAGTTTAGTTATGAATCAAGTTTAATATGCTGAAATTTTAACGGAACAATGATCAATGTTAAAATAAATGTCCAAATATAAATTGATTTATTTCTTTTTATTTAAATTCTCTTTATATATATATATATATATATATATATATATATATATATATATATATATATATATATATATATCCCCAGCTGTCATAAGATGACTAAAAGATTATAATTAATGTTAGCCTGGTTGGCAATTTGGTAAACTAGACTGGATACCTGGCGAAACAGTTGTTCAGTAATGCATGGAAAACTTCCCCAGATAGCTCACATCTTTTAACCCGCTTTTATTATCTTGAATATCAGCACCGTTTTCAGAACAACTTAATGCATAAACCTTACAATTCCATATCGCCGCGTCCTTTTAAACTGGTGGGTCCGCCTCTCGTGACACTTAGTGGTCACTTCCAAACGAAGGAACAGGTAGGTACACTTTGTAAAAGCAAAGAGGTTTCTATTCTTGGTATGGTCCTGTCCATCCCTTGTCATGTTGGTATAGGATGCTGCCTCTCTGATCACTTTCGATCGTATCTGTGAGGCACCCTCGGTAGGGGCCCACGCCAGTTGGTCTGCAGCGATCGTCTGAAGTGGTAAGATCTCCGGCTAAGCGCGACTCTGCTAAGTCCATTAGACAATGGATTTCTTAAGTTCGGCCTAAGTGAAATTTAATTACCTTTGTTTCAGGTTTAGACATAAAATGTCTTCTGTTATCTTAAATTGCAACGCAGTGTAATTCGGATGTGAAGTTCAGAATACCTTCCAGTAGTTTGCTTTGTCACTACTTTGTGAGCAAAGTGGAACCACGTGTTCATGATCCATAACTCTAACTAAGATCATCAATCTTAAATGCGAATGTGTGTGAGATTATAACGTCTCGTCTTGACAATATTTTTCAATATAGCAACTTTTCTTTATGTTCAATCCACATGGGGTGTACTTTGTGAGACCAGTACCACATGCTTATATAACTGTTTGACCCATCAGGTTAATAGTATGACGATAGTAACCAGTTCGAGGTTTTTCTTTTGTAAATTGCGTTTAGATGTAATTTATTTTAATTATCAAAATTATTGTGGAGTTACACTCTTTGTGTAAACCAAGTTGACCACGTGAAGCATGTGGTGTAATCATCAAATTAGCCCTCAGCTATTCTTTTCGAGAAGATTTCACGGACAATTGGTATGAATTTAGTATACCAGTGTGCGGTAATTTCATGATGGACAGGATTGCGCTACGACCGTACCTTCTTTGGGTGAAAATTGAATCGGTTGGTTGTGGTTAATTTCCTCTTGCACATGTTTCAACGTTCTATGTGT
Source organism: Schistocerca piceifrons (assembly GCF_021461385.2). Lineage (NCBI taxonomy): Eukaryota > Metazoa > Arthropoda > Insecta > Orthoptera > Acrididae > Schistocerca > Schistocerca piceifrons. The sequence goes on along the minus strand of NC_060145.1, from coordinate 149,734,331 downwards.
GTTATTGTATGAAGGCAGTGTTGTATGCAGTCTCCCAATCTTGGCTCCATATTTGATATGTTCCGTAGGATTACAAACCCACATTTTCACAATCCTAAATAAGGCACCAGTTTAGTTATGAATCAAGTTTAATATGCCGAAATTTTAACGGAACAATGATCAATGTTAAAATAAATGTCCAAATATAAATTGATTTATTTCTTTTTATGTAAATTCTCTTTATATATATATATATATATATATATATATATCCCCAGTTGTCATAAGATGACTAAAAGATTATAATTAATGTTAGCCTGGTTGGCAATTTGGTAAACTAGACTGGATACCTGGCGAAACAGTTGCTCAGTAATGCAAGGATAACTTCCCCAGATAGCTCACATCTTTTAACCCGCTTTTATTATCTTGAATATCAGCACCGTTTTCAGAACAACTTAATGCATCAACCTTACAATTCCATATCGCCGCGTCCATTTAAACTGGTGGGTCCGCCTCTCGTGACACTTAGTGGTCACTTCCAAATTACGTAGAGGTGTCCAAATTCTTCTGATCAGATAGGGTAGGCAACAAGACGTGTCGGGTCTCAGCGACACATATAAGGGGGATAGGGGGTGTCACGTGTGATTAATGCGACGGCAGAGCCGGGCAGACGCCAGAGGGAAGGCGCCTCTGGCCGACACTTTGCTCTGGCGTCCAGCCCAGCCGAGATAAGACGCGGCCGCTGCGAGAATGGCGACTGGAGGCCCTGGAGCGTGGGAGGCGGCCGATAGCCGCGGGCAGGCAGACGAGCGGATATTACGGCCGACACTGTGCGTCTGTGGACGGTGGACGGACCTAGGTCGCTCCGGCCACCGGGCTGGAAAGAATCGCCGTGGATCCTGCTGCCGCGGAGGGAGGTGTGGACTTTGGAGGTTCTAACGTGCCGGGCCGAATCCTTGTATTAGTGCCACTTAAAGTTCGCGTCACAACCGGATGTAGTGAAACATTTCCTCACCCAGTAGATAGTGCGCAGTGTTCCTGACCTACCTTGTTTCGCTTATTCAATATTGCCTTCTCGGGAGCTGCGCCCGTCTCTCCCAAATCACACTGCAATTAAGAGGCCAGGATCCTAGATTATGTTTTCCAAAATCAAAAGTTTCGACCTTATTCATTGTTGAACACTTATGACAACCACAGTGCAATTTATTTGTTATCACTAACACACAAATATTCATGTGGCTAGGCCTCTTACACTTAATAATCGTCACATTAGGTGGGTCAAAAACCTCCAGTCTTTAACAATGTTCACAATACGCGTTAAATGTTCAAAGCCGAATACAATTACACATTTTTGGTACCGACCGGACAAGTTAAGCTTCTGTTTCAAGTATTATCACATCTCATTCCGCCCTCGACTTGCCGCACTTTTGCTCCATGAGAATCTGACCGAGAACTAACTGAGAACTGCACCAGCTCGGACCTTATATAGACAAGTGCTTGAATATATGACTGTGTCTGTTAATATATTATAGTTTATAATCTCCCAGGGCTAAAATGATCCTTTATAATTGGTTTTGCAGTTAACTATTGGGTTTTATTACTTAAATAACGTGAGTGAGCTGTATCAATTTAAATACGCAGAACTAACTTATGCATCCGCAGTGGGAATTCCCGACTTATAACCATGGCAGCCCTCTTGAACAATAATTTTTACTTATTCAGATTTACTTCATTCTTAATTAATGCACTTACAAAGTTGAGACTGGAGTTATTTTACGTAGAAAAATATAGGTAGCAAAAGTATCAAAACAGTTCTCGGAATTATTCAGTAGTTTGGTCACAATTGGCACTGAAAGTCATACAGGCTACAGATTTCAAGTCTTAATCTCTTTTTCACTAATAGACTTTAGGTTAATTTAAACACTTTGCTGAAATCAGTAAAATTTAGGCTTCCATTTGGATGCAGTCTTATAGCTGAATTCGATCTATTATCTCATTCGAATTTTACTTAATATGTATTGCACAATATACATCATTGTTCATAACTTTTAATAGGATGCATTTCCAATAGAACTAATTGGCTCATAACTTTCAGAATAGACATTAGAATGTACTAAAATAATAGATTTTACTAGGGGAATTGTATTTAAACTATTTCTGAATTCTGTGCTATGAGGCTGAAGGTCACAGAACCTGTAGTCGGAATCTGAGTAGCGAAAATAAAAAAAAAAGGTTCATTGCTTAACTAAGTTACTGAAGGAGCGTAAAACCAAAACAGGATAGCAGTGGGCAACCCTGCTTCGTTACAAGGTGGGGTTCGAGTTCCTCCTCACGTGTCTCTTTGTGCGTCTGGCGGAACAAGGGATCATTTAAGGATTTTCTTGAGGACGCCGGGTGGATTGTGGGCAGAATGAGCAGAATAGTACTGCTTGCTATTTTTGTTTCAGTTTCAGTTTAAACAATCTTTTCTTCCAGAAAACTGCAGCCGAAATGGCCTTGTTATATAATCTAAAGATACCTTATTGTGTGCAAGGTTCATCCAGCAGGCGATACTGAAGTTGCTGAGTCAAAGGCTCATTTTTGCCATACTTGCACATAGCACCTGCTGCATCTGGGAAGACAGAAGGTCCCATTTACGAATGTTGGTCTTACAGATCTCATTCTTTTGAAAGGCCGCCACTCAGGGCAAGGGTGTTCAGTGTCAGTGGCTGGATCTTATGTGGTGAGGTGCAGCAGCTAGCGATGCAGAGAGTGAGGGTTTTTACCTGCTCCCAGAACCGGCTGGCGCCACATACGAGCGGCGCAACACCCACGCACACGACAGCATGCACTGCATAATATGTTACAAAACTCCACTCGTAAAAACGGATTTTTCCGGGGATCATATCTCGGGTACCACCGGTGACAGAAAAATAGGGTCAAGTGTTTTGTGAGCTTGGGACTATTCATATAGCTAACAGAAGGATTTACTGTAACTATCCTACAGTACAGGGTGTCTGCCCCGGCAGCTGCGTTGTCAGCGTGACGGCATGTCATGCCAAGGGGCCCGGGTTCGATTCCCGTCTGGGTCGGAGATTTTCTCCGCTCAGGTACTGAGTATTGTGTTGTCCTCATCATCGTCACCTCATCCCCATCGACACGCAAGTCACCGATGTGGCGTCAACTCAAAAGACGTGCACCAGGCGAACAGTCCACCCGACGGAAGGCCCTAACCACACGACATTTCATTTCACAGTACAGGGTCAGAGTTTGAATATTACGCACCTCTCCATCTAAGACAAGTGGAGCAATTCGGTTGGTTGTTTTTGCATTATATGAGATCTATGACGAGCCTGAAGGGGTTTATGGAGGCACCATTTGGTTCATGGATGATTCCTGAGAAAACCCGAAAAACATGGTATTTGGGTACCTGAACAGAGGCTCAGATTCCAAGACGACTACATTCAGAAAATGATTAAAATTTTGACGACATGGTCCTAAGATTTCGCTCTCGTGAAACCTTGAAAATTTCCTTGATCTTTTTATTCGTTTCCGATGTAGAGAGATCAAAAGTTATCCGTTATCGAGAAACACGCCGAAACGGTTTCTGGGAACGAAAACCGAGATGCGGATGCCAAGAAGTCTATGCACAGCAAATCACGAAAAGATCCTGACTGAATAATGGGATACAGGCTGCCTCATTTTGTCTTCTCCAGCACCTTTAAGAGTTTCCTTAAAAATTTTGACAGCCGCTTTTTTGTGCTGTAAGAGGAGACAGTGCGAAAGAGAGGAAAAAGTAAAGGCTAATGGAGATGGTAGGCAATGGTTGTGGTACAGAAAGAGCGAATGAGACAATGGCAGTGCGAGAAAAAGAGAGGAAAACAGTGGAAGTGGAACACAGTTTAATGTAACAGAACAGTTGCTGGAAAAAGAGTAAAGGAGATACTGCCAGTCGGAAAGGAATAAACGTAAGGAGAAAGTGAAAGCGGGTAAGAGCCAGTGATAATGACAAACAGACTCTGTGATAATGACAACGAGGTAGACAGAGTTAGTGTTAGTGAGAAGAGACAACAACAGTAGGAAGGAATGAATAAGAAAGCAGAAGTAACAGAGAGCAAGAGGGCGACACTGGCAGTGAGAGGAGACAGTAAAAGTACGGAAAAACGAAGGAGACCGTACAAGTACGACTGAATGAAGTAGTCTGTGGCTGTGAGACGGGAGAGAATGGCAGTTAGAGTGACACAGTGCGATAATTACAATGAGTTGGGCTGAATGAGTGAGTGAGAATGGGTAAGTCGGAGTGGATGGGTATAAGTTACTTACAGCGATAGACTAGTGGTGTGAGCGAGCTGTAGTTAGGAGAGCTCGTGGGAGTGAATGTAAAAAGAGCACCAGTACATTCACATGCCAAAATTAATACGAAATTTTTTAAAGTTGCTGTGGAAGGTAGAATGAGGCAGTTGGTACCCCACTTTTCAATCACAACCTATTGAAACAGTAACGTATCAGCTGTTTTAGTGCTCAGATAGGAGCGTTTATCCACTGGTCGTTAATATTCTCCAACTATTCTTCCATCTTTTCCTTTAAATTACCAAAACCTTCTGCAAAGTACCTTACACACATGTCAATGAACAGCTGGATTCTGAATCTCTTTGTAAGCTTGTACTATGTATGTTCTGATACTACGTCTTGGACTATCGGTATTTCACAGAGTTCAATATTTGCTTAAATGTAAGCAGATAAATGTTTGTGTGGTGCGTCATGCTTTCGGACTGTGCCAAACTAGTAACTAGCGGTTTTGCTCAAGTAAAGGGAAAAGATACATTGTTACAGCAGGAGGACGACCAGGTTTTCCAGTTCTGCCCACAATCTTACCACCCAGTGGTTGTGATTAGCACCCGTTACGACTTGAGTTCTTCGCATGAAGATCTTCCCAGTTCGGAGGCATCTCCCGATAGGCTTTAATCTAGTCATTGGTTGACAGGAATCGGTTTTCATCTCCATCCTCTCGACATCAGAATCAGCATCACGGCGCACGTGAGGGGCTGCACTACCAAGGAATACGCAGAGTTTCTGCACTGGTGTAGAAATACCTGTCTCCGGTTAATCGTTTACTACGACTTCCACCTTCTTAAACAACGTCCATACAGAACGACTGCTATTGCGAAACTTTGGTGCTTACGCTTATTTGCTCTCTAGCAATCAGCACTCCATCTTATTGAAAATAGGCACTACCGCTACCTCTAATACGCATTAACAGTCCATCTTATTGATCATAGTCCTAAAATGAGACAACATCAGTAGTCAGTAACAGTTTTCTCAAGAGAATCTGTGTGATTGCCCCACGTCTTATGGACTGGTTCAGCGGCCAAATCACCTAATTCGCTTCAACTGCGTGTGCCATATGCACAGCTCAGTCTCTTACAAAATGACGAGATTTGATCATGGGATAGACAGGACTTTGACTACGGAAAATTATGCAGAGGGTGTATAGAATCAGAAAAAACTATTTCGAATAATTCTACAGGTAGACCCAAAAGTCCATTAACTTTTGAAAATTCAATAATTCTCGAAATAATGTACGTAGACTGATAAAAACTAACACACATGCTTCAAATGAAACAAGGTTTTAATGAAACGACATAAAGTGCACAAAATGACCAACAGAAAAAACATGTGGCGCTTCTTATGATATAAAAGCAATAATTTGCATAACAATTGATTTGTAGCAAAGACGATGTTTCCTAGTAGAAATGATCATATTGTCGATCGTCATTCATCAACAATACTTGTGGATGCGGGACAGTATTGTAAGTATGGTGAGAAATTACCGTTGGATGTTGTCTTCTAGCTAATGATGTCGGACGATCGAGGTAAGCACGCGACAACCACACTACTGGCCATTAAAACTGCTACACTAAGAAGAAATAAGGATGATAAACGGGTATTCATTGGACAAATATATTACACTAGAACTGACATGTGATTACATTCTCATGCAGTCTGGGTGCATAGATCCTGAGAAATCAATACCCAGAACAACCACCTCTGGCCACAATAATTGCCAACGTGCGTTCACCGCGTTATCGCCTAACACAGATGTGACCATCATGATGCTGTAAACAGAACCTGGATTCATCCGAAAAAATGACGTTTTGCGATTCGTGCACCCAGGTTCGTCGTTGAGTACTCCATCGCAGGCGCTCTTGTCTCTGATGCTGCGCCAAGGGTAACCGCAATCATGGTCTCCGAGCTGATAGTCCATGCTGCTGCAAACGTCGTCGAACTGTTCGTGTAGATGGTTGTTGTCTTGCAAACGTCGCCATCTGTTAACTCAGGGATCGCGACGTGGCTGCACGATCTGTTACAGCCATACTGATAAGACGCCTGTCATCTCGACTGCTAGTGATACGAGGCCGTTGGGATCCAGCACGGCGTTCCGTATTACCCTCCTGAACCCACCGATTCCATATTCTGCTAACTGTCACTGGATCTCTACCAAAGCCAGCAGCAATGCCGCAATACGATAAACCACAATGACGGTAAGCTGCAATCCGGCCTTTATCAAAGTCGGAAACGTGATGGTATGCATTTCTCCTCCTTACACGAGCCATCACAACAACGTTTCACCAGGCAACGCCGGTCAACTGCTGTTTGTGTTTGAGAAATCGGTTGGAAACTTTCCTCCTGTCAGCACGTTGTAGGTGTCGCCACCGGCGCCAACCTTGTGTGAATGCTCTGATAAGCTAATCATTTCCATACCATAGCATCTTCTTCTTGTCGGTTGAATTTCGCGTCGGTAGCATGTCATTTTCTTGGTGTAGTAATTTTAATGGCCAATAGTCTAATAAACACATGGATTATGGTTTAGGGACCTGGGAGGGCAAGCATGATGGAAGTCGTGGCTCCTCAGGCGATCCTCGCTAAACAAAGAAGTAGGCGAGAGATATTCCACACGTGTAGTAACATGGGACAGAGAGACATCCTCCTTAAAAGTCGTACCTACGAACAGGAGTTAATAAGCTACGTTACGGATAATGCGATTCTGTCCCGTATCTATGTGCCCTACACCCGTCACGCTGACAGTGTGAAAAGCAGCACAACAGTTTTAGAATTTTCGGTAGCTCAGATTCTGAAGCATTGGGTGTTGACAGTCTCTCGTAATGTGAAATGGGATTCGATGGTCCAGCGCTATCTGTTGGCAGGACATTGCACTCAGTTTCAGTTTCAGTATAACCCATATTACACTACTGGCCATTAAAATTGCTACACTAAGAAGAAATGCGGATGATGAACGGTTATTCATTGGACAAATATATTACACTAGAACTGGCATGTGATTACTTTTTCACGCAATTTGGGTGCATTGATCAATTCAAATCAGTACAAAGAACAACATCTCTGGCCGTAATAACGGCCTTGATACGCCTGGGCATTGAGTCAAACAGAGCTTGGATGCCGTGTACAGGTACAGCTGCCCATGAAGCTTCAACACGATACCACAGTTCATCAACAGTAGTGACTGGAGTATTGTAACGAGACAGTTGCTGGGTCACCATTGACCAGACGTTTTCAATTGGTGAGAAATCTGGCGAATGAGCTTGCCAGGGCACCAGTCGAACGTTTTCTGTATACAGAAAGGCCCGTACAGGACCTGCAAAAAGCGGTCGTGCACTATCCTGCTGAAATGTAGGGTTTCCCAGGGATCGAATGAAGGGTAGAGCCACGGGTCGTAAAACATCTGAAATGTACCGTCCACTGTTCAAAGTGGCGTCAATGCGAACAAGAGGTGACCGAGACGTGTAACCAATGGCACCCCATACCATCACGCCGGGTGGTACGCCAGTATGACGATGACGAATACACGCTTCCAATGTGCGTTCACCGCGATGTCGCCAAACATGGATACGACCATCATGATGCTGTAAACAGAACCTGGATTCATCCGAAAAAATGACGTTTTGCGATTCGTGCACCCAGGTTCGTCGTTGAGTACACCATCGCAGGCGCTCCTGTCTGTGATGCAGCGTCAAGGATAACCACAGCCACGGTCTCCGAGCGGAGAGTCATGGTGCTGCAAACGTCGTCGAACTGTTCGTGTAAATGGTTGTTGTCTTTCAAACGTCCCCATCTGTTGACTCAGGGATCGAGACGTGGCTACACGATCCGTTACAGCCATACGGATAAGATGCCTGTCATCTCGACTTCTATTGATACGAGGCCGTTGGGACCCAGCACGGCGTTCCGTATTACCCTCCTGAACCCGCCGATTCCATATTCTGCTAACAGTCATTGGATCTCTACCAATGAGAGCAGCAATGTCGCGATACGATAAACCGCAATCGCGATAGGGTACAATCCGACCTTTATTAAAGTCGGAAACGTGACGATACGCATTTCTCCTCCTTACACGAGGCGTCAGAACAACGTTTCACCAGGCAACGCTGGTCAACTGCTGTTTGTGTATTAGAAATAGGTTGGAAACTTTCCTCATGTCAGCACGTTGTAGGCGTCACCACCGGCGCCAACCTTGTGTGAATGCTCAGAAATGCTCATCAGTTGCATATCACAGCATCTTCTTCCTGGCGGTTACATTTCGCGTCTGTAGCACGTCATCTTCGTGGTGTAGCAATTTTAATGGCCAGTAGTGTATATCAGGCACGTGGCCGAGTTTACTTCTCTACTTACGTTATTCCGTGAAGTAGTGCATTCTCAAATGTTAACAGACTGTTTGGTCACTCTATATCCTGAGCCAAAACAACGAGGGTTGGAATTACACTTAAAGCACGCATATGGCCGAATACTAAATTGGTGACCATGTGTTACTGAAAGTACAAGTCTCATGAACTCATACTTTAATTATAATAGTAAAATGCGATGAAAAGAACACAGAAAAAGAGCATAAGATGCCGCAAAGAGAGAAAACAGGAAGCAAGAACGCCCATGTTGTCTACAACACGTGTCGAAATACCGACTGGCAGCTATCCACGTTAAGGTTCACATGCAGATTCCAGAACAGACACTAATCGAAATTGCACTACCATAATAGGCTTTCTCTCTGACTGAGAACAAAGACAATAGAGACGACTAAAGACCTTTAGAAACATGTATAAGACAAATAACGTTCACGAAGCCCGTCTGAAGCAGTTCCTCTGCGTCTCACTAATATGAGGAAAGTGTTAGCTCAAGCAAAGGATTGTACCTGCATTCCCAGGCAACAGGAATTTATAGTCACATTGGTGGCCAACGTAAACGAAGGCAAAGTAAAGGAGGTGTGTTTCATGACCAAGACTTTCCTTCCACAAGTATTTCATCTGCTGAAGGCTCACATACACTACTGCTCATTAAAATTGCTAGACCACGAAGATGACGTGCTACAGACGCGAAATTTAACCGACAGAAATAAGATGCTTTGATATGCAAATGGTTACGAGCTTTCGCACAAGGTTGGCACCGGTGGCGACACCTACAACGTGCAAACATGAGGAAAGTTTCCAAAAGATTTCTCATACACAAACAGCAGTTGACCGGCGTTCCCTGGTGAAACGTTGTTGTGATGCCTCGTGTAAGGAGGAGAAATGCGTACTATCACGTTTCCGACATTGATAAAGATCAGATTGTAGGCTATCGCGATTGCGGTTTATCGTATCACGACACTGCTGCTTGCGTCGGTCGAGATCCAATGAGTGTTAGCAGAATGTGGTTCGAAATGGCTCTGAGCGCAATGGGACTTAATTTCTGAGGTCATCAGTCCCCTAGAACGTAGAACTACTTAAACCTAACTAACCTAAGGACATCACACACATCCATGGCCGAGGCAGGATTCGAACCTGCGACCGTAGCGGTCTCGTGGTTCCAGACTGTAGCGCCTAGAACCGCTCGGCCACTCCGGCCGGCAGCAGAATATGGAATCGCTGTGGTCAGGAGGGTAATACTGAACGCCATGCTGGTTCCCAACGGCCTCGTATCAGTAGCAGTCGAGATGACAAGCATCTTATCCACATGGCTGTAAAGGATCGAGCAGCCACGTATCGATCCCTGAGTGAACAGATGGAGTTGCGAGACAACAACCATCTGCACGAACAATTCGATGACGTTTCCAGGAGGATGGACTATCACCTCGGAGACCGTGGCTGAGGTTATCCTTGTCGCTGCATCACAGACAGGAGAGCATGCGATGATGTACTCAACGACAAACCTGTGCGCACGAATGGCAAAACGTAATTTTTTCGGATGAATCCAGGTTCTGTTTACAGCATCATGATGGTAGCATCCGTGTTTGACGCCATCGCGGTGAACACACATTGGAAGCGTGTATTCGTCATCGCCATACTGGCGTATCACCCGGCGTGATGGTATGGAGTGCCATTGGTTACGCGTCTCGCTCACCTCTTGTTCGCATTGACGGCACATTGAACAGTGGACGTTACATTTCAGATGTGTTACGACCCGTGGCTCTGCCCTTCATTCAATCCCTGCGAAACCCTTCATTTCAGCAGGATAATGCACGACCGCATGTTGCAGGTCCGGTACAGGCCTTTCTGGACACAAAAAATGTTCGACTGCTGCCCTGGCCAGCATATTCTCCAGATATCTCACCAACTGAAAACGCCTCGTCAATGGTGGCCGAACAACTGGGTCGTCACAATACGCCGGTCACTCCTCTTGATGAACTGTGGTATCATGTTGAAGCTGCATGGGCAGCTGTACCTATACACGCCATCCAAGCTCTGTTTGACTCAATGCCCTGGCGTATCAAGGCCGTTATTGTGGCCAGAGGTGGTTGTTCTGGGTACTGATTTCTCAGGATCTATGCACCCAAACTGCGTGAGAATGTAATCACATTTCAGCTCTTGTGTAATATATTTGTCCAATGATTACCCGTTTATCATATGCATTTCTTTTTGGTGTAAATTTTAATGGCCAGTAGTGTAATATTAGAAACGTGAAGGAAGTGTGATGGATGTTTATTTTCGTGTATATAGGCTACATGAGCTTTCCCACAGCTCTGTTGACGACCCTCTGCTAGGCGCCACAGGTGCTGTGGCATTTCCGGCCAACGGATTGCCGGCCGGGGTGGACGTGCGGTTCTAGGCGCTACCGTCTGGAACCGCGCGACCGCTCCGGTCGCAGGTTCGAATCCTGCTTCAGGCATGGATGTTTGTGATGTCCTTTGGTTAGTTAGGTTTAAGTAGTTCTAAGTTCTAGGGGACTGATGACCTCAGACGTTAAGTCTCATAGTGCTCAGAGCCATTTGAACCAAGTAGTGGTTCCTTATGGTCATGCAGACTACAGAAGTAAGACAAGAAATTTCGGTCTCTTGGAAACACAAAAGGAAATAGAGAATATATGTATATATATATATATATATATATATATATATATATATATATATATATATTAACTGCGTGCATAAATTTGTAGCATTTTTGTTTTGTTTTGCATACTCCGAGGATTGCCAGGAGTTTATTTATCGATTGTCGTTTTTATTTGTAGTTCACTGTAGCTATTTCAGTTTACATATTCTTATTTTGTTATCTGGAGATAGTGAGTGGAGCTGTGGACGCTACAAAATGGAGTGTCAAGTGGAGGAGTGTGAACATTTTCGACATATTCTTCAGTCTGAATTAAGCAGAGGGCAGGCAGCAGCGGAGGCAGCCAGAACCATTTGTGTCTTGTATGGAGATAATGCCACTGGACATAGCACGGCATGAAAATTTTTTTCTCGTTTTGAGAAGGATCGTTTCGTCTCTAGTGATTCTCCACGTTCAGCTGGACCTTTGCGATGAAAATCGTTTAAACGCATTAATCTGCAATGACCACGTTAGTTTACTCGAGAATTGGCAAATGTGACGAAATGTGATCTTTCCACAATCGTGTGACATTTACATGCAGTGGGGAATGTTCAAAAATCGATTGTAAGGGTAGCGGTTGCTCTTAACGGAACTCACAAAAATCAACGGGTGGCCACAGTGCATTTCTGCTCGCTCGCCACCGATTGGCTCTCGAACAACACCGAACATTCCTATCATGTGTCGGTACTAGTGACAAGAAATTGTGTCTTTATGCTAACGTAAGGAAAGGAAAGGAAAGGAGAAGTTGAGCCCAAAGAATGTAGCGACTCCCCGTACAAAGACCTGTACTCATTCACAAAAGTAATGCTATGCTTCTGGGGGACGAGCGGTGGTGTGGTGTACTACGAATTGCTTCCCCGATGTGTAACCATCACTGCTGGCATTTACTGTCAACAGCTGAGACGTCCTGGAGATGCAGCCCAGGAACTACAGGAAGACTGCCTGAAGTGATGCAGCTCCACGATAACGCTCGACCACACTCTGCTAAACTGACAAAGAACACTACACAGGAGATGGGTGTGGAAGTCATTCCGCACTCACCTTATACACCTGACATTTCGCCCTCAGATTTTCACCTTTCCCTCTCTCTGTCGGACAATCTTCAAGGAACTTTCGCTTCAGATGAAAATGCACACCAAATGTGGCTCGACGTGTTGTTCGCCTCAAATCCACGTGATTTCTACAGTCGCGGAATTGAAAAGTTACCCCAGCGTTGGCAGACTTGTAAATAGCGAAAGAAAATATATTACTCATCACTAAAGTCTGATTTATGTGTACCTTTTGTGGTTATTACACTTACGGAGAAACACTTCGAAATTCCACATCAACCAAATATTACCTAATTTTGTGGTATTTTTGAGCATAATAATATTGTGTATCACATTAATTAAACGTAACAATACTAACTGCATCAGTATTAGTTTAATTCTTTATGAAGTTGAAAGCATATTGTATAATCAATAGGTAAATCATAGCCATATGCACTACTGGCCATTAAAATTGCTACACCAAGAAGAAATGCAGATCATAAACGGGTATCTATTGGACAAATAAATTATACTAGAACTGACATGTGATAACAATTTCACGCAATTTGGGTGCATAGGTCCTGAGAAATCAGTACCCAGAACAACCACCTCTGGCCGTAATAACGGCCTTGATACGCCAGGGCATTGAGTCAAACACAGCTTGGATGTCGTGTACAGGTACAGCTGCCAGGCAGCTTCAACACGATACCACAGTTCATCAAGAGTAACGACTGGCGTATTGTGACGAGCCAGTTGCTCGGCCACCATTAACCAGACGTTTTCAGTTGGTGAGAGATCTGGAGAATATGCTGGCCAGGGCAGCAGTCGAACATTTTCTGTATCCAGAGAGGCCCGTACAGGACCTGCAACATACGGTCGTGCATTATCCTGCTGAAATGTAGGGTTTCGCAGGGATCGAATGAAGGGTAGAGCCACGGGTCGTAACACATCTGAAATTTAACGTCCACTGTTCAAAGTGCCGTCAATGCGAACAAGGGGTTGACACCTCCTCTTAGAAAAATTTATGAATGATTGTGCTGATAAACCCCTTACATTATTTGATTTTCAAACAGCTGAGCAAAACTGAACGTACTCAGACATTTCTCTTCTTTCTTATTCTGATCAACACTAAACCGACACACAATATTTTTGGCGCAACGCAATCTGACTTTCAATAATCCCTACAAAAGAATGGCCCTGACTAACAATAACCTATACCTTTCATGAATCACTTACCTCACAAAAATCTTCGATACTCTAACTACTGCAATGCAGCGAGCGCCAATAGTGCCAGCTAAGTAATAGATTCTAACTACTGAAGGCACTAACTATTGATAGGCATAGTTAGCAAATGAAATATTTTGATAGAGAACTAACACTGTATTTACCTTAGTAACGATCAAAAGTCATCATATATATATGTTCATGATATACAATATTACAAATTTACTATTTCTGATGGACACACGTCCAGATCGTCCGCTCTCAAAATTCTGCCATCTCTCTCCCAACATCTACCACTGCTGGCGGCTCACCTCCAACTGCGCAACGCTACGTGCTGTTCACATCCACAGCCCAACACTACAATAGCGAATATTTCAACAATGCCAACCAGCCACAGACTGCACACAGCACAGCCAGTGATTTTCATACAGACCGCTACGTAGCGTTACCAATATAAAAACCTAAACAGCCTACTTACAAGGTGACCGAGACGTGTAACCTATGGCACCCCATACCATCACGCCGGGTGATACGCCAGTACGGCGACGACGAATACACGCAGCCAACGTGCGTTCACCGCGTTATCGCCTAACACAGATGTGACCATCATGATGCTGTAAACAGAATCTGTATTTATTTGAAAAAATGACGTTTTGCCATTCGTGCACCCAGGTTCGTCGTTGAGTACTCCATCGCAGGCGCTCCTGCCTGTGATGCAGCGTCAAGGATAACCGCAGCCATGGTCTCCGAGCTCATAGTCCATGCTGCTGCAAACGTCGTTGAACTGTTCGTGCAGATGGTTGTTGTCTTGCAAACGTCCCCATCTGTTGACTCAGGGATCGAGACGTGGCTGCACGATCCGTTGTTACAGCCATACGGATAAGATGCCTGTCATCTCGACTGCTAGTGATACGAGGCCGTTGGGACCCAGCACGGCGTTCCGTATTACCCTCCTGAGCCCACCGATTCCTTATTCTGCTATCAGTCATTGGATCTCGACCAACGCGAGCAGCAATGTCGCGATACAATAAACCGCAATCGCGATAGGCTACAATCCGACGTTTATCAAAATCAGAGACGTGATGCTACGCATTTCTCCTCAAGCATCACAACAACGTTTCACCAGGCAACGCCGGTTAACTGCTGTTTGTGTATGAGAAATCGGTTGGAAACTTTCCTCATGTCAGCACGTTGTAGGTGTCACCACCGGCCCCAGCCTTGTGTGAATGCTCTGAAAAGCTAATCATTTACATATCACAGCATCATCTTCCTGTCGGTTAAATTTCGTGTCTGTAGCACGTCATTTTCGTGGTGAAGCAATTTTAATGGCCAGTAGTGTACAATTTAACACTAACACGATTACCTCAAAGAAAGGGGGAAAATGCGCTGCTATTAAAGTATATAGCGATGTGCCCAGTGAATTAGAAATAGTGGCCGTCAGCTAAAGAAATTTAAAAAAGGATTAAAGTAATTTCAACTTGGTAGGTCCTGCTGCTTTAAACGATGATGATGATGATGTTTGGTTTGTGGGGCGCTCAACTGCGCGGTTATCAGCGCCCGTAGAAAATCCCAACCTTTGCTCAGTCCGTTCTCGCCACTTTCAGGAATGATGATGAAATGATGGGGACAATTCTAACAACCAGTCATTTCGAGGCAGATGAAAATGCTTTAAAGCGTCGTCTCTGTACAGATAATACTGATGTTAGTAAATCATTGACGTGCTCCTCATCATATGGAGATATCCCACCTGTTCTTCGAATAATGAGAGTAAATAATCAACATCATGGCCTTCCAAGTGGATAATAGAAATAGTCTTGTCCATCCAACTGCAAGAAAGTAGTAGTTTTTGCCTGTTCTTTCGTATTACACACACACACACACACACACACACACACACACACACACACAGGCGCGCACACACACACACACACACACACACACACACACAGGCGCGCACACACACACACACACACACACACACACACACACACACACACACACAAACACAAATACGCAGCCACGATTGTACGCTGAGTGAAGTATTTATAGGACGACGTACCAGCAGCAGAGGAAAAGTCCACACAATCTTTCTGTGAATTTTCATACCTCTGCTGCAATTCGTTGCCGGCATATTGTGCTCGGCATTTCAAATGCATCAGTGAAGTTCAACAAACACGAACTCATTCTGCGCCCGGAAGGTACACAATGGCCATGTTGCTGCTTCAATATTCCGAGCTGTTGTGTTTGCTTTGAAGTTGCTGTACGCTGGAACTTTGTTTTCTGTGGAATGCATTTTTCCATTACTAGTGTGAAGGAATATGCGCAGAAATAATTTAAAAACCTCCTAGCAATATTGCACCGCGCTTGTAGTGCTTTCCGTTTTCGATTTCAACTGCGCAGGATTTTCAGTAACTCGACACTAAATCTCGTTACGATATGAAATTAAAAGTTGTCGGCGAAATTAGATTACTTAAATGGTTAACAAAATGCGAAAACGTAATTAAGTAGATTACAAATAGCCGTAATTGTTGGAAGCCAAATACTTGCTGATATTTAAAAAAATAATAAACGAAAATTTTTTGATGTACCTTAAAATGGCGTGTCGAATGTTTAGTGGATCTTTATCCAATTAAACTACTGAGCCTCGGCTCTGTAGATATTATTTCACCTCAATCAATTGTGTTCTTCTGGATGTGGAATTATGTTAAAATTTTTAGCATTAAATTTGACTGTAATAATACAGAATTCAAAACCTCTTTTTCTGCTGTTGTGTACTGTATTATTGTCTAAGTATCGAATAACTAGCATTACTGGTATTGAAATGGTTTTAAAATAATCACACTTATTTCTGTTTTATAGAATTGCATTTTTTAAGTAGTCATACATCTCTTTACTTTGCAGCTTTAGTGATATTGGGAACTGGATACCCGCTAAATAGCTCACAGACTGGCTAAGCCTTAGGAACATGAGCTAGTTACAGTACCTAGAGATACGGTGTGGGACGGTCACATATTACCTGTCATAGAAGGTATAAGGAAAGCAGACCTAGAATTTTTTGTAGTTAACTATTGTAAAGCCACTATATAGCATATCACGAATCAATACGGTAAACGTTACTCACGAATTGTCAGACTGTGATATACTTACAACAACATATTTCGGTACTGCGTTATCCCATTATCAAATACCGAAACACAAAGAAACAAATCAATGCATCACAACCCTGAACACTCTGACAACTACGTAAATATTTTTATCGTCCAGCAGTATAACAAACATTAAAGCTTCTATGCCATTAGTCACCGTCGAACTTAAAAAGCCAGAAGTAAACACGCAGTGTCAAATATGAAAATCTTACTTGAACATCGCATGATGGCGCATCACACATTCACAGGGTTCGGTCTTAATTTAAGGGCAGCTGCATTCACCTACCAAAGATAATACACTAGTGGCCATTAAAATTGCTACACCAAGAAGAAATGCAGATGATAAACGGGCATTCATTGGACAAATATATTATACTAGACCTGACATGTGATTACATTTTCACGCAATTTGGGTGCATAGATCATGAGAAATCCGTACCCAGAACTACCACCTCTGGCCGTAATAACGGCCTTGATACGCCTGGGCATTGAGTCAAACAGAGCTTGGATGTCGTGTACAGGTACAGCTGCCCATGCAGCTTCAACACGATACCACAGTTCATCAAGAGTAGTGACTGGCGTATTGCGACGAGCCAGATGCTCGGCCACCATTGACCAGACGTTTTCAATTGGTGAGAGATCCGGAGGATGTGCTGGCCAGGGCAGCAGTCGAACATTTTCTGTATCACCAAAAGCCCGTACAGGACCTGCAACATACGGTCGTGCATTATCCTGCTGAAATGTAGGGTTTCGACGAGATCGCATGAAGGGTAAAGCCACGGCTCATAACACATCTGAAATTAACGTCCACTGTTGAAGGTGCCGTCTACGCGTACAAGAGGTGACCGAGACGTGTAACCAATAGCGCCCCATACCATCACGCCGGGTGATACACCAGTATGGCGATGACAAATACACGCTTCCAATGTCCGTTCACCGCAATGTCGCCAAACACGGATGCGATCATCATGATGCTGTGCACAGAACCTGGATCCATCCGAAAACATGACGTTTTGCCATTCGTGCACCTACGTTCGTCGTTGAGTACACCATCGCAGGCGCTCCTGTCTGTGATGCAGCGTCAAGGGTAAGCGCAGCCTTGGTCTCCTAGCTGATAGTCCATGTTACACTCCTGAATGCACCGATTCCATATGCTGCTAATAGTCATTGGATCTCGACCAACGCGAGCAGCAATGTCGTGACACGATAAACCGCAATCGCGATAGGCTACAGTACGACCCTTATCAAAGTCGGTCAACTGCTGTTTGTGTATGAGAAATAGGTTGGAAACTGTCCTCATGTCAGCACGTTGTAGGTGTGAATTCTCTGAAAAGCTAATCATTTGCATATTAGAGCATCTTCTTCCCGTCGGTTAAATTTCTCGTCTGTAGCACGTCATCTTCGTGGTGTAGCAATTTTAATGGCCAGTAGTATATTCGGATATGAGTTTCTGAATAATCTGTCCGTTGTTCAGCGTCTACAATACATCCAAAATACAGGGTGATTATTATTAACGTTTGAAAACCAGTGAGGCGAGTTAGATGACGCTGAGTAATGTAATACAATATAAGACGCATGGCATCGCAACTGTCGGGAAACACCCATAAAATTGATGACAAATGTTCAACATATAACACCATCACTAGGCGTACCTTGTAGCAAGTGCAGCGTTTGGACGCATCGGTCTGTCGCATCTGATCATTTCAACCCAAGTCAAGTATTTCAGGCTCCGTGATTCTGGGCCTACGTGCGCGAACTCAGCGCGTTTGTCTCAGCATTAGTCTCCCGTATGGCAGGAAATATTTTTTTTTCATTACATTATTAATTATCTGTTTGCATTGAAGTATGATTTTTTTATTTTACTTACAGGTCTCGCCGCGGTCTCCGCTGGTTTATTTCAAAGTACAGTAAATCTAAACCTATCGTATTGCGTCACACATAAATAAGTACACGCTTCCGAACTACGTTCATACCGGTAAATGAATTACGTTTTCTTTCCTAATAATGTCTGTAAACAAAAAAAGGGACAACAGGAAAGAAACACAAAATACTCTCCTGGAAATTGAAATAAGAACACCGTGAATTCATTGTCCCAGGAAGGGGAAACTTTATTGACACATTCCTGGGGTCAGATACATCACATGATCACACTGACAGAACCACAGGCACATAGACACAGGCAACAGAGCATGCACAATGTCGGCACTAGTACAGTGTATATCCACCTTTCGCAGCAATGCAGGCTGCTATTCTCCCATGGAGACGATCGTAGAGATGCTGGATGTAGTCCTGTGGTACGGCTTGCCATGCCATTTCCACCTGGCGCCTCAGTTGGACCAGCGTTCGTGCTGGACGTGCAGACCGCGTGAGACGACGCTTCATCCAGTCCCAAACATGACAATGGGGGACAGATCCAGAGATCATGCTGGCCAGGGTAGTTGACTTACACCTTCTAGAGCACGTTGGGTGGCACGAGATACATGCGGACGTGCATTGTCCTGTTGGAACAGCAAGTTCCCTTGCCGGTCTAGGAATGGTAGAACGATGGGTTCGATGACGGTTTGGATGTACCGTGCACTATTCAGTGTCCCCTCGACGATCACCAGTGGTGTACGGCCAGTGTAGGAGATCGCTCTCCACACCATGATGCCGGGTGTTGGCCCTGTGTGCCTCGGTCGTATGCAGTCCTGATTGTGGCGCTCACCTGCACGGCGCCAAACACGCATACGACCATCATTGGCACCAAGGCAGAAGCGACTCTCATCGCTGAAGACGACACGTCTCCATTCGTCCCTCCATTCACGCCTGTCGCGACACCACTGGAGGCGGGCTGCACGATGTTGGGGCGTGAGCGGAAGACGGCCTAACGGTGTGCGGGACCGTAGCCCAGCTTCATGGAGACGGTTGCGAATGGTCCTCGCCGATACCCCAGGAGCAACAGTGTCCCTAATTTGCTGGGAAGTGGCGGTGCGGTCCCCTACGGCACTGCGTAGGATCCTACGATCTTGGCGTGCATCCGTGCGTCGCTGCGGTCCGGTCCCAGGTCGACGGGCACGTGCACCTTCCGCCGACCACTGGCGACAACATCGATGTACTGTGGAGACCTCACGCTCCACGTGTTGAGCAATTCGGCGGTACGTCCACCCGGCCTCCCGCATGCCCACTATACGCCCTCGCTCAAAGTCCGTCAACTGCACATACGGTTCACGTCCACGCTGTCGCGGCATGCTACCAGTGTTAAAGACTGCGATGGAGCTCCGTATGCCACGGCAAACTGGCTGACACTGACGGCGGCGGTGCACAAATGCTGCGCAGCTAGCGCCATTCGACGGCCAACACCGCGGTTCCTGGTGTGTCCGCTGTGCCGTGCGTGTGATCATTGCTTGTACAGCCCTCTCGCAGTGTCCCGAGCAAGTATGGTAGGTCTGACACACCGGTGTCAATGCGTTCTTTTTTCCATTTCCAGGAGTGTAATAACAGCTAACTTGGTTACAGCGAGCACAAATATTTTGTAACGTCTACGTTTAAAACAGATCATATTTACTAAATTATTTCGAAATTTGCACAGTTTGCTCGAATGTGAGTATTGCATCGCTCAATCACCCCTTCACGCCCACGTCCAACCGCCGCACATGCGGTAAAGTATGTCTTCCGGCGACGTCACATGGCAACCGTTTCCCATCAATTTTTGGCATATTCCCCTACATTTGCGACCCCATGTGTTCTTACGAAATTACTTGTCGCAGTGTCATCTACGTCATTTCCAGTGTTTTAAAACGTTAATAAGAATTCCTTTGTACATTATGAATGCGAAAGTGTATGTGTATGTTTGTTACTCCTCCACGCTGAATCGGCTGGCCGGAATGTAGTTGTGTTATACCCTGAATTAATACTTAGGATACTTTTAAAAGTGTATAGTACAATATATGTATTGGTTTGAAGAATTTAACGCGAAATGTGGAACAGTAATTATTCATAGAAAAAGCTATTTGCTCTTTAACTTTTGACATGTTTCTCACTTATTAAAATATTTGTCTTATTTAATATGTTCTACGTAATACGCTTCAACTTTATGAATACAATACTTGTACGAAGATCAGAGTGCTCAATCCATACTTCCAAACAAGCGTGTTGAAATTTAGTCACTGCCCCGTCGGACTTACCTTTCCGTTTCCGAGGAGCTTGAGGTTCACAAAGATAGTGGCATTTAAATTCTGTTCGACAGAAAGACGTCGCGCCATTACATATAGAACGTGATAGGCTTTCAGTGAGACTGTATTTGATCATCATATGCGAGCGTATCCTTTGGTTATAGGCACACATGTGAACACAGATAATGTTGTTGCAGGTACAAATATTACAAAATTTGCGCTGTACCGAACTAGAAATTGCTTATCTTTTTTCTTCGTTGTGTTAGTGCGTTAGTTGCTCCTTCATACTGAAACGGCTGGACGTGTTTGGATGAACTTTGCCATGGAGATAGTCTATATACTGAATAAAGACATAGGTTACAATTTTATTTTGAAACACAAGTAAGATCGTTAATTTTAGCAGAGATTAGGTTTTCCTTAAGGGAACACGTTCATGAAATTTGCGAAAATGACAGTTTTCAGTTTGTTTCTTTATTTACAAGTAGAGCTCTTGAGCAACAAGTTACTAAAGTTCATATGATGAATTCCCTTCCGAAGTGCCTGAAAATAATTAAATGTATGACGCGACCTTCCCGCCACTCCAGATTTTTGAAGCAATAAATAACGAACCCGTGGATTACTTTCAAGCAACCGTACACGGGATCCAACTATAATGCTGTGATATAAACTGAAGCGCCAAAGAAACTGGTATCCGGATGCGTATTCAAATACAGAGATATGTAAAGAGGCAGACTATGGCGCTGCGGTCTGCAACATCTATGTAAGATAGCAAGAGTTTGGCGCAGCTGTTAGATCGCTTACTGCAACTTCAATGGCAGGTTTTGAAGATTTAAGTGACTGAACATTGTGTCATAGTCGTCGCACGAGCGAGGGACACAGCACCCCGAGATAGCTATGAAGTGGGGATTTTCCCCATACAACCATTTCATGAGTGTACCGTGAACATCAGGAATCCGGTAAAACATTAAATCTCCGACGTCGCTGTGGTCGGAAATAGATCCTACAAGAACCGGCCAACAACGACTGAAGAGAATTGTTCAACGTGACAGACGTGCAATCCTTCCGCAAACTGCTACAGATTTCAGTGCTGGGCAGTCAAAAAGTAGCAGCGTGCGATCCATTCAATGAAACATCATCGATATAGGCTTTCGGAGCCGAAGGCTACTTCGCGTACCCTCGATGACTGCACGACACAAAGCTTTACTCCTTGTGTGGGCCCGTCAACACCGACATTGCACTGTTGATGACTGGAAACACGTTGTCTGGTCGGACGAGCCTCGTTTCATATTCTATCGAGCGGATGATCGTGTACTGGTATGGAGACAACCTCATGAATCCATGGACTCTGCATATAAGCAGGGGACTGTTGAAGATGGTGGAGACTCTTTAATGGTGCGGGACGTGTACAGTTGGAGTGATATGGGACCCCTGACACGTTTAGATACCACTCTGATAGGTGGCAAGTACGTAAGCATCTTGCCTGGTCACCTGCATCCGTTGGACTTGGGCAGTTCCAGCAGGACAATGCGACAGCCCCCACATCCAGAATTTCTGCAGAGTGACTCCAAGATCACTCTTCTGAGTTTAGACACTTCCGCTTGTCATCAGAGTCTCCATACATGAACATCATTGAGCATAACTGTGATGCCTTGCAACGTACTGTTTCGGAAGATAAATCCACCCCCTCATACTCTCACGGATACATGGACAGCCCTGTAGGATTCATGGAGTCAGTTCCCTCCAGCACTACTTCAGACATTAGTCGAGTCCTTGCAACGTCGTGTTGCGGCACTACTGCGTGCTCTTGGGGACCCTACATCATATTAGGTACGGGTAACACTTTCTTTGGCTCTTCATTGTATACTCTTCGGTTTTATAGATTATCTGTGAATCTTTTCCGTATTTTAATTGACTCATATGGAAACGAAGCCTTAAAACCTCATTTTCATCTGCTGCAGTAGTCAGAATTGCAACGTACGATGCAGTTTCTATATTTAATGATGGGAACGTCGGGAGGATGAAGGATTAGATAGGATCGTGTTTAACATAGGAAATTTAATTGAGAGCATCGAGGAGAACACATTTACAGCGCCTCTCTGCCGCTCAAAAGTCATTTGGAGACCTGGCAATAGAAATAAGGCAGAAAACAAGAAAGCAGAGGAGAATCCTTGAAGATATGGAGAACACTGTGGAGAAATCGGTGGCCTTCCGAAGACGTGACGTAAAAAAAGCTTTAGGTTGAACATGAAACAGCATAATTTCAAATCAAGCACATTTCAGCCGTCTAGATTTCTAAATTGTTGTTTTATTGGGCTACCAGTTTCGGAGATATTCTACGCCGTCTTCAGGGGCCCAGAAACTAAAACTACTTCTGCTGGTCTGAATATTGCATAGTGTATCGCCGGAACTGGTAGAGATATAAAATATTAATATGGAAACTTAGACAGCTGAACGGTGTTTGACAGGTCATTCTGTATTGAACAGCCGAGACGCTGCAACCATCTATGAAAAGATGGACATACACAGAGTTTAATTGCATTTCCTGAATATTAATTTTCTTCATCTTTACCCTTTCCTCAGTATCTATGAGAGCTAGAATTATGAAATGTTTTCCACTTATTTCTATAATCCCAATATAAGTTGCCTCAAGAGTAAATCTTGAAATTCTGTTCGTAAGCAATGATAAGGGGCAAAGTGCTTGGAATTTTACATGAATTTTATAGTACGTTATGTTATGGTATGTTAACCGGGGACCTAGAAACGACGGAGAGGCTCCGTCCCCGCCGCAGCCGCAGTGGTCCGCAACCCCACACGAATACCACTTCACCTCCCCGCCACCCTACACAGAACTCAGGGTTATTGTGCGGTTCGGCCCCCGGTTGACCCCCAGGGAACGTCTCAAACCAGACGAGTGTAGCCCCTGTGATTGCGTGGTAGAGTAATGGTGGTGTACGCGTACGTGGAGAACTTGTTTGCGCAGCAATCGCCGACATGGTGTAGCCGAGGCGGAATATGGTGAACCAGTCCGCATTTGCCGAGGCAGATGGAAAACCGTCTAAAAACCATCCACAGACTAGCCGGCTCACCGGACCTCGACACAAATCCGCCGGGCGCATTCGTGCCGGTGACCAGCGCTCCTTCTGCCTGGACAATTTTATGGTATAGTTACAGTATTATAATTAAAGAACTGTTAGAATTCTCCTTTTCGATATATTCAGAGAAACCTCATTAGAGTAGCTTACTATATGCAAAGAGATTAAACAGGGCAAATTTTGTAAATATCTCTTGACTCATTCTTAAATACCATAAAAAAATTAAATATATATAATCTAAGGAACTTAATAGTAAATGTGTTAATTTCATGTAAAGCATGGCACAAAATTTCACCGCCGTATCTCCGAATTTGTTGATTTTGGTGCGTCTGTTAGAAAGTGTATGTTTTCGCCTTTAAGCAAACGAGTGAGTTGCTAATGACATGTATTCTGTCAGCTTCACTCATCGGTTTCATTTTTCTTCTGAACTTCTGTTGTGGTGCATAGACGTGGATAGTGTTCAAATGATTCAAATGGCTCTGAGCACTATGGGACTTAACATCGGAGGTCATCAGGGCCCTAGAACTTAGAACTGCTTAAACCTAACTAACCTAAGGAAATCACACACATCCATGCCCGAGGCAGGATTCAAACCTGCGACCATAGCAGTCGCGCGGTTCCGGACTGAAGTGCCTAAGAACGCTCGGTCACAACGGCCGGCTGTCGATGGTGTATTTCGAACTTAATATATCTTTATAAATACACTACTGGCCATTAAAATTGCTACACCAAGAAGAAATGCAAATGATAAACGGGCATCCATTGGACAAATATATTATACTAGACCTGACATGTGATTACATTTTCACGCAATTTGGGTGCATAGATCATGAGAAATCAGTACCCAGAACAACCACTCTGGCCATAATAACGGCCTTGATACGCCTGGGCATTGAGTCAAACAGAGCTCGGATGGCGTGTACAGGTACAACTGCCCATGCAGCTTCAACACGATACCACAGTTCATCAAGAGTAGTGAATAACGTATTGTGACGAGCCAGATGCTCGGCCACCATTGACCAGACGTTTTCAGTTGGTGAGAGATCCGGAGAATCTGCTGGCCAGGGCAGCAGTCGAACATTTTCTGTATTACCAAAAGCCCGTACAGGACCTGCAACATGCGGTCGTGCATTATCCTGCTGAAATGTAGGGTTTCGCAGGGGTCGAATGAAGGGTAGAGCCACGGGTCGTAACACATCTGAAATGTAACGTCCATTGTTCAAAGTGCCGTCAATGCGAACAAGAGGTGACCGAGACGTGTAACAAATGGCACACCATACCATCACGCTGGGTGATACGCCAGTATGGCGATGACGAATACATGCTTCCAATGTGCGTTCACCGCGATGTCGCCAAACACGGATGCGACCATCATGATGCTGTAAACAGAACCTGGATTCATCCGAAAAAATGACGTTTTGCCATTCGTGTACCGAGGTTCGTCGTCGAGTACACCATCGCAGGCGCTCCTACCTGTGATGCAGCGTCAAGGGTAAACCGAGCCATGGTCCATGTTACACTCCTGAACCCACCGATTCCATATTCTGCTAATAGTCATTGGATCTCGACCAACGCGAGCAGCAATGTTGCGATACGATAAACCGCAATCGCGATAGGCTACAATCCGACCTTTATCAAAGTCGGAAACGTAATGGTTTACATTTCTCCTCCTTACACGAGGCATCACAACATCGTTTCACCAGGCAACGCCGGTCAACTGCTGTTAATGTACAAGTAATCGGTTGGAAACTTTCGTCATGTCAGCACGTTGTAGGTGTCGCTACCGGTGCCAACCTTGTGTGAATACTCTGAAAAGTTAGTCATTTGCATATCACAGTATCTTCTTCCTGTCGGTTAAATTTCGCGTCTGTAGCACGTCATCTTCGTGTTGTAGCAGTTTTATTGGCCAGTAGTGTAGTTGTTTAACCACGGGTAAGAACACCGTAACTAGTTGTGAAATATTGTAGTGTTGTCAGGGAGCACTCCCAACGACAGTGGAAGAAGAGTGGCAAACACACGTGAGGAGCTGTTTGTTGTGGCGGAACAGAATTGGGACTGTGGGCCCCGAGCAGCGTGCGCGCTCGCAGAAGTCGCGTCGCGCTGCCAGCCAGATAATCCGATTGTTAATCAGGCCGGTTAGTCGCGGCGCTGCGCGCGTCAGCAGTATTACGTTCCCCCGGCGGCAAACAGCGCGCGGCGCGCTGTTGTAAGGTGGCGGCGCTGTGCCCCGACCGTGTCCCCGCGAGATAACAGCACAGCAGACCACTGGACACCGGCCGCTGGTGGCCGGATATTGCAGATCCCGGCCGGCCCGGAGAGTCCCCGCTCAGCAAATCTGTCCGCCTCTGGCTTGCGGGCTTAGCGCGGACCGGCTAGCAGCCGGCCAGCGGCTTAGGCGGCAAAGCTAGCGGCGGCGGCACTGTGCGGCGTGCACGGACAGCGCAAACATGGCGGCAGTGGTGGCGAGCGCGCGGCGCGGCTCACTGTGCCAACTACTCTGGCCACTGCGAATCACGAAAACAGTGAACGGTGGGCTGTACTGGTGGATGAGACTTATTTGTATGAAAAAGCTGCATAAGAAGGGAAACTATCTCGCAAGTAATATTTTATTTTGGAACCAGTCTGACAGGAGTGAAAGATTCCGTCTGTCACCAGTCTTGTGCACCTCCATCGTATATAAAGTTAGAAGGCCGCGTCAGAGGCACTGAATGAACGGAACTACCTGCGTTCAGAATGATAATGTAGGGTGTATAGCATACACAGATGGTTTGGAATTCTAGGAAATAATTTAAAAAATTGGCCAAGTATCAGTAGCACTCGCGCTCTGGGAATTCCGAACAATCTTAATTCTGTGCGTACATAGTTCATCCATCCTGGTAACAGAGAATCTCGACCACTTTTGTCTGTTATCGATATCAATATTGGCAAGATATTGGTCCCAGGAATTCCAAGAGTTTCGACAATGTTTTAATTTAAGTATTAAGTTAAAATTTTTGTATAATTTTGCATTTGTTAGTATTAATGTAGCACCATAGCTTACACACTACATACCTTTTGTTCATTCATTTAGCTTTCTGTAATTAGTGTACGATTAATTCCATACTGTAATGAAGTGTAATCTCTGTAATATGCACAATATGAGCAAATGATCTTTTGCCTTCCTCATATAATATCTTTGATTATCTTTAAAATTAAATAATTTTATTTAAATAATTTTTTGTAGAATTACCAATATATGATAATGTTCTCTTTTATATAAAATGTTTGTTTGCTGTTATGTGAAGTGCTGACCTTCACTTACGGTTCTTAATTACTCTGTATGTAAAAGGTGTTCTGGTTCCCCTCGGGAACGGAACTGTGTAGCGCGCGCGAATTGTGGTTAGCCTAGGTAGAAAAGGTGGAACCAAGAGTTAGTCGGGGACGAATTACCAAACTACCAACTGCTCATGTAAAAGTTATGTGTTGTGCTGCTTCCAAGAGAGGCTTTTCCTGACGCTTTCCAAAGCCTTGGATGGATGGATAAAAAGCTGGAACTATTCTGGAATTTGTACCTATTATCGCCACCAAGAAATGACACGAGTCCAGCAATTCTACCTGCAAATCCACCTACCAACATACAATCGCCACCACATTGCGCAATCACTGTAATGGAACACTATAGTAATGTACAGTGAAGGATCAGCTCATAGGAAGTTATAGTGTACCCAAATAAAAGGTAAAATTAGACTGAACTCTTGTACCTACCGTGAGTTATTGTTAGTCACACATCCACTTACGGCCCCTCCCACGCTAAAGTGTTTGCCGAGTGTCCTTTATTGAAGGCATATTAAAATTAATATGGCAACAGAGTTTTCTAAAATTAATATTGTTTGTTGAAAGGATCTTACAAATATCTCAAATTTGTCTTTCACTGCAGTAAAAGTTCAGAACTGCAACTGTAAAGAGTTATATGTTCATGCTTGCTAAGTACTTGTTCCTCTAGTGTATTGAAAATGTGTTTAGTTTACTCTGCTACAATGGTCAAGATTAAGGGACCCCCCTCCATCGAAAGTAGTTCACATGCACCAGGTTACCTAATTATAAAAATGGGTCAATTGGCTCTGAGCACTATGGGACTTAACTTCTGAGGTCATCAGTCCCCTATAACTTAGAACTACTTAAACCTAACTAACCTAAGGACATCACACACATCCATTCCCGAGGCAGGATACGAACCTGCGACCGTAGCGGTCACGCGGTTTAGACTGTAGCGCCTAGAACCGCTCGGCCACCCTAGTTGGCACTTAATTATAGAAAGTTTCAATTACTCTTGCTATTCAAGTCAAATTCTCTACAATATTGGGTTCCTCTTGTTTATTAAAAGTGCATATTAATGTTGTAACAGGATCAACAGTTTGTCTATTGTGCTTATGCTAGGCAACAAGTAACCGAAGAACCACTATCTACGAAAACAGCGACTTCTTCATTAAAAGGACAGTGAGAAGTAATTTGCTAGCGAACTCCATTTAATTTTCATTCTAAGCAGAAAGGTGTTTGGTAGTGAGAGAATTAGTCTATGTGCAATAACTATATTTGCTGTGAACTATATCCATATTTCATGTCAGTAAGGAGTTTGTTTGAAAAGTAATACTAAGCCTACGTCCAATTTACGATTCTACAGTGAATATTAATAGTAGTGTTATTGAGACCATTCAGTTTGACTAAGTCCTCAAGGTAGTAGTGTGTTTTGTTATCAATTATATTTATGCAAATGGTTTGTTCTAATCTGTTAACTCCAACCTTAACGTGAACATACTGTATTCAGGTGCCAGAGTTCATTTCACTCGCATGTGGCAAAGTATAGGTTGTGTTTGTCCGTTAAAGTTACTCATACCTATTTTCTTGATCAAGAATGGCAATCATTCTCTTGCCTAATTAGGCTGGCGACCGTTTTCTTTATTCTTTGAACAGTGTAGCTAGGTAAAATATTTTTTGTTACTGTTTAGATATTTACGTAATTCTGACTTTCAATTCCGATAAGCCACCTCCGTTAGGTACATCGCGGTCAACACAACAAAATTTCTCTCAGAGGGTAACACTACACTGTTGCTTTATACCATAATTGCTTTAAGAAGATAGTTTTATTTCACGACCCGACACCTACTTTAAGGTAGCGGACAGTAGTGTTATATTACAAATTAGCAATTTTCGGAATTTTCTCCTTTACTTATGCTGTGAAACCTTCGTTCATGCCTACTTTCATGATTCTAGGTCAACGGGAAATATCTTAAAGCTCTTGATGAACTGGCCTGCGTGTATCAAATTATGCGGCATAAATGTCCGTATCTTTCGACTGCATTGACTTGGTAGGTTAAATCTTTTACATCACGAAACGACCACAGACCATAACATCTGACATAAATACGTAATCGAAGTTTTCTGATTTTTTTCCTTTGCGTTTGCTGTGAAACATTGCTTGTCGCCAAATGTAATGACCCTAGGTCGTCTGGTAGCACCGTATAGGTTTTGGTGTATGAGTTTAACAGTATCAAAATATGTGACATAAATGGTCATATCTTTTGTGTACACTTAGGAGATAAAAGTTTTTACAGGCCAAGGACCAGTAGATCTTAGTATGTGATATAAATTTCAACTTGATAGGTCAAGCCATTCATGAGAGAAAGGCGTGTTAACGGTCGGACAAACAGACAACAAAGTGGTCCTATAAGGTTCCTGTTTTTACTGATTGAGGTACAGAATCCTAAAAAAGCTAAACATGCTTCCAATACAATTAGGGACAAATTGTTAGGTAGGCCAGAGAAGAAGACGAAAGCAGCGGGACACAACGGGAACTTGTAAATACTAAGATCACTCATGTAACGTTCAAGCTTACCTAAAACATCCTGTCGCTCGAAAGATATGAATAGTGATCTTGCAAAGAAACTCCTCCAAATCACTGAGTGAAGTTAGAGAAATGTATCGCTTTCAGTATTGTTTATCTAACTGTGACAAGAATGAATTCAAGGTTGCTGTGAAACATTGCTTCTTGCCAAATGTAATGACTCTAGGTCGCCTGGTATCACAGTATAGGTTTTGGTGAATTAGTTTAACAGTATCAAAATATGTGACATAAATGGTCATATCTTTTGTGTGCACTTAGGAGATACACGTTTTTACACGGCCAAGGACCGGTAGATCTTAGTATGTGATATAAGATTGGGAATGAGTACAACCAAATTGTCTTAATGAAGACACGAAAATAAGAAGAGATATTAAAGATGAAAATGGCATTAATTTACGTACAATAGTTGCAGGAAGAGGACAATGTCGTTGGATAGAAACCTGACATTCTATAAATATGGGAAAGTGGAAGAACAAGTGGTGACGAAAACGAAGAAGAAGAAGCAAAGGAATGAACAGATTTTAGAACCTGAAAACCGAGGAAATGGTTCTTGGAGTAAAAGGGAAAGCGAAAAGTCTCTAAAAGTAGGAACAAATAGTGAAGGGCGGTAAATGGAAGTGAACAAAATATTCAACTGCCAGACGCAGGTCGAATCGGCGTGTGGGATTAACGACCGTTTGTCTGGTTCAGCGGACATGCTGGTGGATTTCCGCTCTCATCCAAGCAAGTGCTGGGCGGGTTCCAAAGATCTGCCTTAGAAAATATGATACAGAAACAGGTAAAATACGGTAACAATCAGAACGAAATTTACATGGTTCACACACTGATTTCACTCACTACTTCGCTCTCTCTGGTTAACAGACGGCTGTGGCGACTGGAAGGGCTACTACACATCTGGCCGAAAAGTTAAAATAAAAATAATGTGCCAAATCACGAGAAATAGCGGACGCCGTACGATGGGATGAACACTGTTAAAGAGAGAATGAAGTGTCAAAGATATTCTGTGATAGCTTTGGCTGGCATACAATGGCAATGGTTTGTAAGTGCTCATTTTTAAATATAGAATCAGGTGGCCCTCCTCCATGGACTATATTGTCAACTTCTATGAAGATTTAGGGATAACCTACAGTTACCAAGCCTCTGGCGAAAGTCCAAGAAGCCACGGTGAAGCTCGTCACAAAACCTTGGAAGTCTCTGGTTCAAGCCTTCCGCTCGACTCAGAAGCAGTTCATGATCTGCCCTGGGGACAACGCTGGAAATTGTGAGCTGCGCTGAAACTCCGTGAGCAGGGCTGGTAATCTAAACCATCTCCGTCAGTCGCTGGAATGATGGAAGTGTGACCCAGGTGTCCAGACGACAGGCATTATTTGTCCTAATGTTACACCCTGTTTCCTGAGAGGCTGCTGGCGTAGCACTCCAAGGCATACACACTGAATGCATGTGCTTTTTCATCCCATCCCTCTCTGCCATTAGTCTAAGGGGTACCATTATCTGTCATACGTGTGAACTGCCAAAGATTAATATACCACTTTCCTTTGTTTTCCCTCCCCTGACATTAGACTAGGCACGTTTCCCAACATGTGAGCTGACACTCACTTGCTCAGTTCCAGTTTCAGTAGCAGATGGCACCTCGAACTTGTTGGTTAGAGGGATAAGTGTAAAACGTTGAGTTCACCTCGGCCTCAGCCTCGTATCTACAGGATGGCGAGACCTACCATTGACGCATTATTGACAGTCAAGAGGATGTGTATTGAGGTAGTACTACATCTCCTACAGACGACACAATATTTACAGGAGAGGGTAGTACTCAAAGTGCCTTCGGTATCGGTGGTACATGACTGACGGTAGCCCCCTAACACATGCATTCGCTGCAGCTTACAATGTCTTGACGGTAGTCAGCGCGATCTCTAGCTGTATATGAACAGCAATGCCTCAAAACTGCAGCGCCGAGGGACTATATTGTACCTGGTGTAATATTTTACAGAACAGTAAACAAAAAACTTTAAACTAAACTTGCTGACTGTGTTTTAATTTGTAGGTTTGATAAGGTACAAGTATTACCAGTGGTCTCTTGGAACTGAAGCGACTAACAAGCAAAACAACGTATCCAATACGACTAGAGGAAAACTTGGTATAAAATATGCGGCTTGTTTGGAACTTTCCCATATGTATGGTGAATTATGCGCCATTCCTCCCACCTTTACACAACTCTGTACCTCAATTATTGTCACTCTCATTTTCATAGTTCTCAACAATTATTCAGGAGTTCCTAGTTCCGTCAAAGCATGATACAGTTGCTCTCTGACCGTGCTATCATAAGCTGATTCGTGGTTAATGAAGAGATGCTGCATTCTAATCGCGAATTCAATTGTGTTTTCTAATATATGTTTTAGGGTGAAGTCCTGATCTACAGGGTGGCCCAGAAAAGTTGCAACAAACTTTGGGGGCACTATAGAGCACGTCTTGCGGAAAAAATCGTGGATTGGAACCCGTGTCGAGAAATGTCAGCCAACTACGCTACAAAGCGTAGAAGTTACAGGCGCAAGCGTCTGCCACTAGCCATTCTTTTCGGTAGGAACCATGCTTTGTTCACGGACAGACTCTAGGCGGAACATGTCCACTACTGTTTATCATTAAGTGTTTGCGATTGATACCACGATCGCCAGTGGAGAAGACAGAACTAGCTACTGCATAGAAAGGCTTTTTATCCTATTTTTCTCATGTATACCAAAAACAATAGACATTTTAAAGGGCTCCATGAGAAAAACAAATTGCGGATGGAAATCTGTGTCTGAAACCGTCATCCAATAAGGCAAGAATCCTAAGGAAATGCAATCCGAAAGAAAAGGAAGTAGGTTACAGTACACTTTTTCGCCCACTGCTTGAACATTGCTCACCAGTGTGGGATCCGTACCAGATAGGGTTGATAGAAGAGATAGAGAAGATCCAACGGAGAGCAACGCGTTTCGTTACAGGATCATATAGTAACCACGAAAGCGTTACGGAGCTGATAGATGAACTCCAGTGGAAGACTCTGCAGGAGAGACGCTCAGTAGCTCGGTACGGGCTTTTGTTGAAGTTTCGAGAACATACCTTCACCGAGGAGTTAAAAATGGTTCAAATGGCTCTGAGCACTATGGGACTTAACTTCTGGGGTCAACAGTCCCCTAGAACTTAGAACTACTTAAACCTAACTAACCTAAGGACATCACACACATCCATGTCCGAGGCAGGATTCGAACCTGCGACCACAGCGGTCGCGCGGTTGCAGCACCGAGGAGTCAAGCAGTATATTGCTCCCTCCTACGTATATCCCGCGAAGAGACCATGAGGATAAAATCAGAGAGATTAGAGCCCACACAGAGGCATACCGACAATCTTTCTTTCGACGAACAATACGAGACTGGAACAGAAGGGAGAACCGATAGAGGTACTCAAGCTACCCTCCGCCACACACCGTCAGGTGGCTTGCGAAGTATGGATGTAGATGTAGATGTAGAACACAGCATCACATTCATAGGAGACAAGGCCTTTCTAAGCAGCAGCTTGCTCCATCCTCTCCACTGGCGATCGCGGCAAGCAGTCGCAGTCACTGAATAACAAAGAACATTTCAAGATGTTCTGCCTATGGTCTGTTAGCACACAAAGTCACTTTTGCTGATGAAGGGGTGGCCTATTGGCAGGCGCCGGTGCCTATAACTTCGACGCTCTGTAACATCGTTGGATGACGTTTCCGGACACAGGTTCCTATCTCGATTTGTTCCTAAAGAAACCATCTACAATCCCTCAAAGTTTGTTACAACATTTCTGGGACATTAAGTTCTTCATTTGTGTGGACTTATTGTCCATAGTTGCTTGAAAATTCTTGTATTTTTCTCACCTGACGCGTTTCGATTTACTGAGGTATAGTGCCATCAGTGGTGGTAATTTCTGCTTGGTTTCCCTCCTACATTAAGAAATTCCGTCTGCTAGCATGTCTTTAGTTCCTTTCTTCATTAGACTCTGATAGTTGTAGTCTATTGAAGAAAGAAACAAAAGACGTGTTAGCAGACAGCATTTCCTGATATAGGCGATAAACCAAGCAGACATTATCACACTGGAGTAGCCACATATCGCTATGCATGCTCTGGCCTTCAACTTCCTAGATCATCCTGCTAGGAGGGGGGGGGGGGTGGGGGGTTATCCGCAGCAATGAAATGATTACCATGGGTACCGGACGAGCGAATGTGAGCGGTCACACCTCCGGCACCGACTCCGCTGTGTGTCGTCATCAAGGCCGCGGTGCAGCACAATGATAACCATATTGATCTGCATTTACAGCCGGAAATTCGCTCCCTGGCGGCACGCGGGAGTTTAGGCGTCGAGGCTTAGCGCTGAAGCCATTATCACGGCGGCTGCAGCGGTCCTTTCGATCGAGGCACCAACCTCCGGTGCTCTCGAGGGAACGGGCGACTAAGCGTGGTAGGGGCCCCTCCGGCGGCGACGGGGGGAGGTCACCGTCGGCAGGGGAGGGGCAGGCGGGCGTGTTCCGGCCTGGCCGCCTCCCAAACAAGCAGCGGCCGCGCCCGAATGCGAATTACCTGCTAATTCGCCTCAGCGGCACAAGAAATGGCGTCGCATCCGTAGGAGATTGGACACGGACGTCGTGTCTCCGCTCTTATTCACGGCTACATTAACGGCCCACATTACACGTCCAATTACTTAGCTGTTTCCGTCTTCCATATGCGGAGCTGTTGTGCGGAATGTACAGAAGTTCGTCGATGTAATAAATTCAGTGGCGAAAGGTCACGACAACGTATGTTCCATTGGAAGATGTAAGTGAAGGTCAGTTAGTATCGGACACTAGATTGTATCGGACAAGAACAACTTTGCAAACTGTTAGGGAGTTCCTTTTGTGTTCTATAGATCGTCTGAACGATTTTTATACCGAAGAAATGTGGCAGGACTAAGTTTACAGTACTTGTGTACACGATTAGCCTTAATATTAATCAACACTCACATTTTTCCAGTTCATCTCGCGTAACTGCAATTACAAACGCTCTATGTTTCTCTCTCCATCCTCTTACTGGCCATCAATTTTTAAATAATTGGTCTATGGATTGGAAGGATTCCTCCACAAGCTATTATTTTAGGTCACTACCGGTCATATACTTTATGTTTTTCGGAAAATGATCGTATATTTTTGTTGATGCATATCGAGTTCCTTGGGGTTGTTTGGGGAAGGAGACCAGACAGCGAGGTCATCGGTCTCATCGGATTAGGGAAGGATGGGGAAGGAAGTCGGCCGTGCCCTTTCAAAGGAACCATCCCGGCATTTGCCTGGAGCGTTTTAGGGAAATCATGGAAAACCTAAATCAGGATGGCCGGACGCGGGATTGAACCGTCGTCCTCCCGAATGCGAGTCCAGTGTCTAACCACTGCGCCACTTCGCTCGGATCGAGTTCCTTCCAGAGCCACTGACAGTATTATTAATAGGAAACAAGGATCATTTTTTAATGGGAAAGAAAGGCCTTTTTTTTCTAGTGCTGTACGTATGTACATCATTATTCTTTGGAACATATATTGCCAAAGTATAGTTAAAATTCCAAACTCTGTAACAGATACATAGACACATGCAATATATGACTGCAGGTAACACCATACATTATTGTTACTGCTCAGTTATGTATATTGAATATTTTCTTTGTAATTGATGAGCTGCCGCACAACATTATTGCGTGAGACATTTTTGAGGGCCAATACGCAAAATATGCTGGGAGATTGATTCGCCTGGTATCACGACCAGCAATTGTAAGAAGAGCAAAGATAAATGAACATAATTGATTGACCATTTGAGTAATATGCCGCTTCCTATTCAAGTTTTCTTCAATATAATACCTTCAAAAATGTGGAACACTCTACCCTGTTTATTAACTTCTGTTCATGTACTACAACTATTGTACGAGTATGACTCCATTTGTTGTGCAGAACTGAATACAAAGTTTCTTCTCAAAATTTAAAGATTCCACTTTCAGTGAACTACGTAATAATTCTTTGAAAAACCTCACTAACAATTCCTTCTGTATTCCTAATAAATTTTCAGTAATATATTTTATTTTCAAGTAAGTGATCTTACATTCTTATTGTATTTTTAGGGGAAAGTAGTATTGTTCTCTATAATGTAGGCTGTGGTTGTACTTTCGGGTTTTAACGGAAAGAGCAATTTTATGTTTTACCGAGCTAAACAAATAGCATGAAAATTTAATTTTTCACGTTTGTTTTTTTAACAGACAAAGATGAAGATGCCAGGACTTAAATGTGATGAAAACAGGATGCAAGAAGGACCTTACGTGACAGGCTTAAAGCTTCGCGGGAAAAGGAAGACCTGATAATGAAACACGATTTATGGCATAATGAGGTTTTTCCAGAACATGCCGAGTGAGCAGGATTTTATGATGGTATTAAAAACTTACGAAGCGAGATGATTCCTTTTAATCCACAAACAAGATCGTAAATATAGTGAATAAATATGCAGAGCGAAAGAAAGTAAGGTAATACCATTCATCTAGCAACATAGTGACAAGCTACTACAATGGAGGTGGATGGCGATCAAGATCACCTCTCGTACGTAAAAGTTTATGCATTTCCTTCGATGTACCTTTGTAACAGATTTGTATCAGCGTTGCTGTGTTTGTTAGTAAGGGAGAAAATTTGTTATTGGAGACATAGCACATAAAAGCAAAAGTAAAACAGTGCATCATTCTGAAAAGTAGTAAGTAAAGTGTGTGATAAGGTATATACCACAAGGGACCTTCAGAAAGTAATGTAACACATTTTTTCCGCCAATTTCGGCTGAAAATTTCGGAATTTTTTGTGGGACATCGTGGAATATTCCTTCTGCACTCCCTACAGTATCTATAGATAGTGACGCTATACGTAGCCTTTAAAGTGGCGTCTGATTGAATTTATTTTGGCAGAAAACAAGAGTATCGCACACATTCATAGGCGCTTGCAGAATGTCTAAGAAGACATGGCAGTGAACAAAAGCACGGTGAGTCTTTGAGTGAGGTGTCCCTCATCGTAGCAACACGTCACGAAAAGCTGTCTGATGTGCTACATACCGGCCGGCTGTACTCAGTCGTGACTCCTACAGTGTTGGAACTTGGGGACACTCTCTTTCGAGGAGATCGACGGATCGCAATCAAACACCTCGCTGCTCAACTGGACATCTCTGTTGGTAGTGCTCACACATTCGACCATCAGTTGGTGTACTCAAAGGTGTGTGCGTGCTGGGTTCCTCACCGCCTAACAGAAGACAATAAAGAGCGGCGAAGGACGACTTGTGAGGAATTTCTTGTGAGTTACAAGGCTGATCGTGACAGTCTTTTGCCGAACATGGTCACAGGCGATGAAACGCGGATTCATCACTTCGAACGGGAAACGAAACTGCAATACATGGAGTGACGCCACTCCACTTCTCCTTTAAAGAAAAAGTTCAAAGTCGCGCTCTTAGCCAGCGAAGTCGTAGTGACAGTCTTCTAGGACCCTGAGAGTGTTCATCTGTTTGACGTCTTCCCACATGGTGCAACGATCAACTCTAAAGTGGTGTGTGCTACCCTCAGGAAGTTGAAGAAACGGCTTCAGCGTGTTCGTCGCAACGAAAATCAAACCCACTGCTCCTTCTCCATGATAACGCAAGGCCTCACACGAGTCTACTAACCCGACAGGTCCTCGCAAATCTTGATTGGGCTGTTCTTCCTCATACACTCTACGGCTTTGATCTCGCATCTTCCGACTTCCATCTGTTTGGCCCAATGAAGGACGCACTCCAAGGGAATAAGTACGTGGATGATATGGAGGTTATTGATGCAACAAGACGTCCACCAGAAGAGTAGTACTACGCTGGCATATAGGCCGTCTCAGTGAGGATAAATAAAGCTCTCAGACAAAACGCAGATAATGTAGAAAAATAGTGTTTTTTAGCCAAACGAATACGGAACAATGAGGTGTATCGAAATATTGAGTGAAATCAACCTGTTTTCCAAAACAAAAAGGGCTGCACCACTTACTGAACGCCTCTCGTAAAATAGGGGAATATAGTCAAAATATTGATATAAATTTTACGTCATTAATTTCTATTCATTAAGTAGCTATTTTTATATAAAGTTCAGAACTGATTTGAAATTTCCGTGGTTTTAAAGCATGTTACTGTAATGAACAAATACTGGAATTTCAAACTCGTTTAGGCGTAACTTATTATCTTTCTGGTCTTTCGAAGCGATTTATTCTTACGTACTGGTAATTATTTTATGCCAGTTAACTTAAAACCATACAGAGTAAGAACATTGCAGTGTATGTAAAAGCTTTAAGAGAACCTTATCCATTTTATTGAGAAATACACAACCGCCTTCATTTCCATCTAAAATGTATTATCTAATCACAGGTATCCAGACACCTTTTAGTGGACATTAGTGTGGAGGTGTTCCCCCCTCGCCTTTTTGATGACTTGAATTCTGCTGAGGACACTCCCAGTAAAGTGTCTGAATGATTATGGAGCAATAGCAACCCATTCTTCCACAAAAGCCGAAGCCAGAGCAAGTAGTGAAGTTGAAAGCAGGGGTCTGGATTGAAGTCGACGTTCTAACTCGTGCCAAAAGTGTTCTATTCTGTTCAAGTCTGGACTATGGGAAGTCGAGTCCATTTCAGGAATTCAGGAATTATACTGCCTCTACGCACTATGGGACTTAACATCTGAGGTCATCAGTCCCCTAGACTTAGAACTACTTGACCCTAACTATCCTAAGGACATCACACACATCCATGCCCGAGGCAGAATTCGAACCTGCGACCTAAGCAGCAGCGCGGTTCCTGACCGAAGCGCCTAGAACCGCTCGGTCGCAACAGCCGGTAGGAATTACATTGTCCTCAAAGAATTACTTAACATGGAAACATACAAATATTTCTTCGGAAGCCAAGATTGTTAAATATTATTAATATCACGATGACCGGTTTCGATAGAAGCTTGCTGTCATCATATGATCCAATTACGTAACAAAGAATAATGACTTTAAAAGGACAACTTCCTAGAAGTTGGGTAGTATATCATAAAATAAGTTTCATTAATTTGCAAATTTAACGTGCATACATATCACACACAGAGGGAACACATTCCGCTCGTAATATAGCAGAGGCAGTAGGTATAAACATAACGCCCTAAACAGACAGCATGAAGGTAGGAACTGAACGGACGTGGAGCTCACACCCTAATCTACAGATGTCAGACCCCCAGATCGGTGCCAAACGTTGTATGTAGATAGAGTATCAACCGAAACTTCGATATGGTTCGTCCTGTGTGCTGTCATTCAGTAGAACGGGCGTAAACGTTAATTAAAAGTAGCACCAGAAATACGGAACACAGCAAAGGCATACAAGTTACATATAGCTTCCATAGGGAAACGGGTAGAGCGTTAGATCGTCGTACCAAGAGTACTGGGTGCATACCCCAATGATGATAAGGTTTTTCCTACTGTACTATGCTTGAAAGTGTAATAAGGGACTATTAACACATAAGTATGATGCATTTTTATTCTACTGTTCCCATTGTTTTTGTTTATTCTGTGAAACTACAAATGCACTAGCTGCTTCACCACGAGTGGTGTGTAATCGGTAGCACACGTCAGAGAGAAGATCACACCCACCTATACAAATCAACTCTATAAGTTTGCTACTTTCAGATAACGAAGAGAAAGCAGACTGTCAAAAGAATATTGCTACAAACTGCTAAAGGTCGTCTTACATGTCAAGAAGATGGTAGAGCGTGTAATCAGTTTAAAGAACTTCTTCTCAGTGGGGTTTTGAACGCTGGACCACTGACACGACGACCGCAAGTTCTACCAACTCCCCCACGAGAAAGCTGCAGAGCTGTCCCCGTGCCTCATAGTTTCGACTTTTCAGTGCACTGTAGTTCTAGTGTTCCTTTTAATGACCAATCACGCATGTTTTATTCGATGACAGCACACAGCACGAACTAAATCCGCGTTTTGCTTGATACCGCATATAAATACAACGTTTGGTACCGATCTGAGTGTCTGACATCTGGATGTTTGGGTGTCAGGGCAGAGCGTGCACTTGCAGAAACTTTTCAACAGGTGGCGTTAGTATACCAGTCCACTATTTAACATAAATGATTTGTTTTAGTCATGTAACATACTCTTCGAAACACAAATTCACAGAATAAATTTTGCATAAGAATCAGAAATTTAGTAGCATCAACATGGAGTATTAACGATGGAAATGGACACAATCTGCACCAAAGCAATGTTATTAACGAGCTACTGACAGCTTAACTGTAGCTACACTAAATGAGAGGAACGACATAACACCAACAATTACAAGCGTACATAATACAAGGAATTTACAGTTTCATCAGTAAGTTAAAGAAATTGAAATATTTAGAAAAACATTCGTGAAGCAGGAGAACATTCATGATTATAATACCAGAAGAAAGAAAGACTTACACTACCATCTATTCAACCTATCCTTGGCACAGGAATGCGTAAAATATACTTCTGTAAAACTTTTCAATAAATTACCACATGAAATAAACTGTCTCTCATACAGCAGTAATCGTTTAAAAAATGAATTGAGATTAATCTCCTTGACAACTCCTTTTACACTATGGATGAATTCTTGAATAACGATGAATAAATCTATAGGTATAATATATGCATTTTGTGTCATTTAAGACAGTGGGATAAGTAATAAAAATTTTAAGCTTTTAAAAAGAAAAAAAAACAGTCTTGATTCGTGCGTGCATTTCTTACGCACTTGACAAGTTCCAAATCATAACGGTCACCGTGAGATTGATCAATGGAACACGTAACTAACTACCTAGCTATCTGACGAAGATGATGATCATGCATTTAGTGTTAAGAAGTTTCCTCTGAACATTTCTTTTTCTGGAATCGAAGATTGCTGGGAGGTGGATCGTGGAAGATTAACAGTTCAGATGAGAAAATATTGCAGGATTTGGATGTGTAGTGCCACAGAATAATACTGAAGATGAGGCGGACTAACCTAATAAATAATGAGGAGGTACTGAATGATGGTATGCGAGAAAAAAAGAAATTTATGACAAAGCTTGACCAAAAGAATGGATCGATAGGACAAATCCAGAAGCATCAAGGGACGCCATGAAATACTGTGTTTGTGTGTGTGTGTGTGTGTGTGTGTGTGTGTGTGTGTGTGTGTGTGTGCGTGTGTGTGTGTGTGTGTGTGTCTGTGTTTGTGTGCGTACTCAGGGAAAAGGGGGGGGGGGATAAATAGTAGAATTAGACCAAGGCTTAAATACAGTAAGCAGATTCAGATGTATGCATCAAACCAGCCTTCGCACTGAAGAACACAGCAATAATAAATTAAACGGTAATACGCTCGTGTTAATGAACATAATCACTTTTTTGATTTTTCGAATCTGAACTTACAATTTGCACACGTCCTCATTTGCTTATCAGTATATTTTGCAGATTACTTTTCCCCTGCGTCTCCCTGATTATTTCAGGACTTTATTTTCTATGCAAATCGGGCGCCTGATTGTAATACGTGATGCTATGTTTGTTAAGTAGCAGATTATGCACTCTACAGCTCTGCACGTCGGCAACACAACGGACGCGCCTGTACTGCGGGTTGCAGTTTGGTGGGCCACAGGAGCGCCACGCTACGCGACTACCTGAGGCGCTTCGGCCACACAGGGCCTTCCGCTTACCCGAGCAGAGCGTTGAGCTGCGTTACGTTACAATGCCACGCCGTTCCATTCCTCCGTCCCTAAACTGTTATTGTTCGGTAGCGAGGCCGACCGCTACACATTCGCTCGTGCGCCTCCCCAAACCGCTGAGATGTCCCCCATGCTCTCTTTCGCTTCGACTCACTTCGGATTCCGATAATGCTTAGCGGAAACCTGCGTCTCCAGCGCCAGTCAGTAAGCAATACAGACAGAGATAACATTTCGGTTCCGCTTGATATATTGGAGTGGTACATAAAATTGTTTTTAGAGAATCAAAATACTACTTACAATTGAACTAACACCAAACCGAGAAGTTTTCACTCTGTTGATTGACTGAGATAAATCACAGAAGAATCCAAAAACCTATGTTTGCATTACCTCATTATCCGAACAGGATATTCTAGT
Source organism: Schistocerca piceifrons (assembly GCF_021461385.2). Classification (NCBI taxonomy): domain Eukaryota; kingdom Metazoa; phylum Arthropoda; class Insecta; order Orthoptera; family Acrididae; genus Schistocerca; species Schistocerca piceifrons. Next base: position 149,692,334 of record NC_060145.1, on the reverse strand, counting down.
AAGGGCTTCAGACACTGACAGCTGTCTACGGTTATTACAGTACCGACATCTTCCTGGAAAGCACCTCTTGTCCCGATACCAAAGGTGATGAAATTATTTTTCCCTTCATCTACGGAGACAGCAAAAATACCATGCCTGAAATATTTAACTATCTAACATGGTGCGTCCCTATCTTAATAAGACGAGCGTCATAAGATGTTTATGTAAGAACATTGAAATTAAGTAACAATTAATAATAGTCATAATTTCGTAAAGATCGATGGAAAGTATAATTTTATATCTGCGGGTTTATTTCCATTCTTCGGCGTATGAAGTATTTCTCTTAACCATTCCATTTCTTTCTGTTATTTGAGAACTGCTTTGTATTTTTATCTATTATTTTGTTCATTTTTCTCGTTCCCCTTTTCATTTCAGAACACATTCTAGTATATGTATTAATAGGAACTTTCTTGTTAGGCGGTGGCCTAGGATGTTCTTCTGTCTCCTCAGTGTAGCCTATAAAATTTATTCTTTCGTCAATCCGTTTTCAGCAATCCCTCATTTTTACTCATTCTGTCCAGTTTAGCCTTTTGTACTTCCTGTGTATCCGCGTATATCCTCTATTCGTCCACATTTTTCATCGTGTATTTAATGCCGAATGATAAGAACGTGTGCGGTATTTTAAGAGAACAAAGGAACATCCTTTCTTCGCTGCCTGCTTCAAAACTCCTATGTAATTTCTCAATGACTGACGTTGAAATGGTTCATGTCGCACCGAAATTTAAACTACAATTGAAATACTTGCATCGGTACCATTTTCACAGGAACAATTTGCACAAAAGTGACAACAGAGAAAGAGAAGAAAGTGTTACATACTGTAACTCTTGCAATTTTAGAACATGGACGTAAGTATTATGACACGAAGTTGGTTCACTACAATACAATATAGTACGTCTTGATATCATTTAAAACCGTATAAAATGGCTTTCAGAATCGCCCTCGAATAATTCCGCCCGCAGTAGCAAGGGTCATACTAGCAACGAACTTTACGTGTTAGAGAACCGGGTCTTCAGTTGTGAATTTGGATGAGTTGGCGGTGGTTCTTTATTCACTATCATGATGGAGCAGAATATTTCAGTTTCCTCATGACTCTACATTTAATAGATTCGCTTAATGCCAGAGCATAGTAAAAAATAGCTATTCGTGACTACCAATACACTGACGTACCTATCTAATCAAATACATGAATAATGATTGGTGAATGGACTTAGGACGCTGTATGAACATGTACAACAAATGCATAAGCAGTGGTGGTAAGCTCCTTTTATCACACGTGGTGTCTACACGTAACAAATTATAGGTGTGTTTTGCAGCGGAGGTAAAATAGATTGAAACAGTACTCACAATGTTTTTCACATCTGCAGAGCTTCGATCAGCGTCTACTTACGTACCTGAAATAGAGAACACAAAGGTGTAGTTAAACACAAGCGGTAAATGAATACTAAGTGATTGTTGTAGGAAATAAATAGGGAAAGTTAAGTAATTTTACTCTCTGGGTATTATTTGTATTTTTAGGCGACGAGAAAACATATAAAATAAAACTGGATTCAGTAACATTATGTCACAATTGCAGGTTATTGGGACAGAAATGAAGCAAATGTATCAGCGAAATTTCACAAAGATCTCCGCCTGCTCTATTGAAAGGAAAGAAATTATATTGGGACTAAGTTTGATTTCTATAAAAATGAAGAATAGTCAATGCATGTTACTCGATATTATTTTTCTCTTATGAAACAGCAGAAACTTACGGAGATCATGAACGGCAGTGATAATGTTCAGCAACTGTAGCTCGTTATCGCTTTCTTGTCTGGAGTATTAAGCATTTTAACCGTATTTCAGAGCTCTGCACGTTGTGATTTTTACATTTTGTGACATATTCTTTTTGTTTGGTATCTGATATACTATAGTCTCCGCTACAGCCGGAGTACATGCTACGAAAACCACATACCTAAGGCATTTCGTGATTTTAACTAGGGCAGATACGTGCACACGCAGCTGCATGGCACATAACCAGCGTGTTCTCAGTGGACACTCGATGACAAATCCACTTACATATAATTTCTTCAATCACTGTATAGAAATTATTCGCATAAGAATTGAAAGACAAGTAGGAATCGACCTCGGTAGGGATCAGTTTGGGTTTCTGCGAAATTTAGCAATGCGCTAGACCTTACTTAGCGTACAATTTAGAAGATGGGATGAAAAACAGAGACCTACTTTTAGATGTTACTTTTAGAATTAACGAAATATTTCGGAAAAATTGACGTGAATAACTTTTCAAAACTACGAAGTAACAGAGATAAAATACAAGGGGAGTGAAGACTGCAGTTGTAACAAACGGTTCAAATGGCTCTGAGCACTATGGGACTCAACTGCTGAGGTCATAAGTCCCCTAGAACTTAGAACTACTTAAATCTAACTAACCTAAGGACAACACACACATCCATGCCCGAGGCAGGATTCGAACCTGCGACCGTAGCGGTCGCGCGGTTCCAGACTGTAGCGCCAGAACCGCTCGGCCACCAGCGGCCGGCGCAGTTGTAACAGTTGAAGGACATGAAAGGGGGGGGGGGGCAGTAGGAAGGGGAGTGAGACAGGATTGTTCTTTATCCCTGATGTTCTTCAATTTGCACGTTGATCATATAGAAGAATAAGCCAAATTTAAATTGAGGAAAAGAAATAAAAGTTTTATGGTTTGATAATAACGTTACAGTTATATACAAGGTGGCAAAGGATTGGGAACAGTAGTTGAGTGAAATGGAGAGTCTCTTGAAATGATATTATAAGAACATCAACAAAAGTAAAACAAGGGTAATGCAATGTAGTCGAATTAAATCAGGCACTGCTGAGGGAAATAGATTACGAAAAGTGACGCTTTTACTATTTGGGCAGCAGAAGAAGTGACAATGGTCGAGAAATAGAGGATATAAATGCACACCAAGAAAAGAATTTCTGAAAAAGAGAAACGTGATATTATCGAATATGAACTGAAGTGTTACGACGTCTAATCTGAAGGTATTTGTCTGGAGTGTTGACTTCTATGGAAGTTTCAGTATACACGCTAGAAGGCAAACATGTATACACAGATGATCTGGAGTGGGTGTCGTGGCAGACTAGTGCGAAAAGACGCAGTGGACGGCACAGGTAGAGCACCGTATAGGAAGAACCATTGGCCCAAGTTCTAACTTGCCGGTAGGGATATGCCAGGTCTGTCATTTAGCAGAAATCCACCTGGTTTTCAAATCACACCCTGCTCTTGGCTATTAATGCTATTTCTTTCGATCATTCGCGCTGTTCGATTTTGTGCTTTCTCCGTGCCAGTTTCTACATGGTGTTCGGACACTCTGCACCCCATACATTTATCCATACGTCGACTTTTCCCTCTCCGTGGTTCATCTACCCAGCTTCCCAGTCGAGCAGCCACCGTCGGCTGGAGTAGTGACATGTGTGTCGACCGTACAGTTTATTGGCGTTGCCACGCCTGTACAGACGCAAAAGTGGAGACGAAGAGCACTCTTACATGTGTAATGCTTTTACTTTTTTCTCGCACTGTTAATTTGTGGGCACTACGAACCCTTGATTTATACGATTGTGAAAGCAACATCTGCGACTCCAGCAGCAACAATATCAGTTGCAATAGGAGCAGATCCACTACCTGCTCAAACGGAATATGGGACTGATCCGTTCCTTCAGTGCGCTGCTGAATGGTAGAGGAGAATCCTTCTCCCTGGCCATTCCCTACGCCATTCTCTGGTATTGACGATTCTACCGAAAGGTGGGAGAATTATCAGTGCCGAACTTGCTGCACTGCCAGTTAGTAGCACGAAAGCCCACGACCAAACCATATTTCATCTTTTTACGGCCAAAAGCGAACAAAATCGCTAGAGCGGATGATCCTAAACCGGAAGGGGTCGGCAGTGTCGGTCAGAAATGTCGTAGCTCCACGCGAAACGACGGAAAAAAATGCGAATGGTGCTAGTACGATGTGTCTGATATTAAAAATGTACATAGATTCTGCCATTTTATTACGAAAATCATCTGCACTTCCAAAAACAAAAATAACTAGCGGCGCTTGTTGCCCTCCTGTGCTGAGAACTAATATTTACGTGTTGCGCTCTTGTCCCTCGTGTCACGTCTCACGAACGCAAGAAGTTACACCTTCCGATTTTGCAGGAGAATTGAAAAACAAGAAATTTAAAGATTAGCTGGTAAAATTTGTAATTAACAGTTGGTCACAACAGATTATCACGAGAAAAACCATCCACAATAATCACGACACCTCAAATGAATACTGGGTTCAATATGATACCGTTAATCAGACACTGAATGAAGAACTAACTTCTAAAGAACACAAGGAGGCAAATACAAGACTGGTTGCCATGTTTGCAAATTACTTAACGTGGTAGAATAAATGACCAGTATTCAACGCTGAAATTTCAATTATAATGCTTGCGAGTATGAAACTTATAAAAAGTTCTTCAAAGATTTGGATGGATGCTGGCCTTGGCAATTCTCGCAGTTACAATGACGTTTCGCGTCTCCATGAAACAGTCTGCTTGGTCTAGGAAAATGTTTACCTGACTTTCATGCTATGACCGGCTGCTATTACAATCCCACGTTTTAACGAAAAGGAAAAAAGGGCCATCACAATTGTGATCCTACACGCTACCGAATGGCTTACACAGTTTTCGGACATACTTCTGAGACTACGAATGAACTAAGCGCCGTAGAAGTATTATTGTGAAGATTACTATGCAACGAAGAAATATTAAGGATGTCAATTTGCTTAGATTAAACATTTTTACACAAGCACATAAAATGATAACTGAACTTTTTTCTACATCGCTGTATCTGGATTTATCTAATTTTGACGCTTACACTCTACCCTCGTGTGAAATAGGACTGAAATAGTGTTAATGAAAACAAAATATATTTCGCAAGTACGGAGCAATGGTCATACGAAAAATGTACAGATCTAAAGCCGACACCTTTCGGATGGTAGACAATGGAGGACGTTACAGTTTTTCGTGAGTCTCCGGTAGCCTGTTACCAGAAACAAGCGACGTAATTTTAGACGCTGAATCAACATCCACAAAAGCTATAGCTGACATGAAATTCATTGTACAAGCGACGTAATTTTAGACGCTGAATCAACATCCACAAAAACTATAGCTGACATGAAATTCATTGTAAGATTTTTATAGAGAAATGATAGATTTTCACTGACTATATTTGTTTTCCGGAAGAAGACACTGAAGGAATTACTGTTAATGGCCTTAGGAGTAAACCGAGCGAGGTGGCGCAGTGGTTAGCACGCTGGACTCGCATTCGGGAGGACGACGGTTCAATCCCGTCTCCGGCCATCCTGATTTAGGTTTTCCGTGATTTCCCTAAATCGCTTCAGGCAAATGCCGGGTTGGTTCCTTTGAAAGGGCACGGCCGATTTCCTTCCCCATCCTTCCCTCACCCGAGCTTGCGCTCCGTCTCTAATGACCTCGTTGTCGACGGGACGTTAAACACTAATATCCTCCTCCTCCTCGTTAGGAGTAATTCTGACGATGCTTCCTTCATTGGTTCACGGGCGTCGCGTCGGATAATGTTGTGGAAGCTACAAGTGCTTACGATAACGAGCAGCTGTTTCTTCGAAATATTGTTCAGTTTCCACAACATTATCCTACGCCACGTCCGTGAACCAATGAAGCAGTTACCACGTCGGGAAAGTCTGAAACAGCAATTCTGATGATGACGATAATATTGATGAATCCGACACTTTTTCTTTTTAAATAAACTATATTTTTCGAACTTCATCCCACTTTCTTCTTGTGCAATTCATTTAACCATCCGTCAGTACGGTGGTTTTAAAATAAGTTGTTGATTAATCATATCAGAATTTGAGTCTTGTGGCTTATTCATTTCCTTGCAACATACAATTTCATACACCAATACAATGTTGTAATGACTTTTGAGTATCAAAAAGTTGTCGGATTAGTAAGGTGTTGCATTACATATGTCTGATATCAATTTTTCTGCATCGACGCAACTTATTTTATCATGTCCAATAGTTTTTGGCGTAATGCTTTTTCAACGATCGGTTAAATTTTTATAACATATTCATATTGGTATCAAAATGGAAGATGCACATATTTTCTTCCGAAAAATTGTCTTTTCGTATCACTTGATCCTAATATAGTTGTAAAATAGTTTTTCAGATTCTTTGCTATGATTTTGTTTCTTGGTCTCATTTTTTATTATGCCAATTGCTTCCTCAACTTTGCTATACGCACCTGAAAATTGTGTTTTTGGCGTCTTAAATCTATCATACAATTACATTCCTAAAATCTGACGTATCGCTATGATACAATTCGGTAAAATTTTTTGACCTGTTTAGAAATGCCATCAGATCAGAAGTGATGCGAAAATTTTCTGAAATTAGTGTCTTTGGCCTAATGGACTCTCTAGATTCTTTATGATTTTGACCGTACTGATAACAGTAAAAAAATTGTAATTTTTGTACAAACTATAAGCCGTATTGTCGATCCCGCTGATAAGGCCGCCTTTTTGTTGTCCAGCAGTGCAGGAATATACGAAATTGTACAAAATATTTAAGCTGCCTACCGAGACCTAGAAACTTAGCTTTGAAGAACACTGTCGGTTGGTCATGCAGTATTTTGGAGATGCAGCACGTTTGGCGACATCGCGGCTGAAGTTCAAGAAGTACCACAAGCGCCCTGGGACGCAGGCTGGATCGCCGACCTCCAACCCATGTCGCCTAAGAGTCGGTTTGAGTGTCCCTAATAGGCAACCTTGTATGCGGACTCGCTTATTAGTGACATGATTCTCCGGTTAGCACTCGATCTGAGGTCCTAACTCGAGCATTGGCCTTCTCCGTCTTTTCTTCAGGCGAAGCTATCCAGGTTGCTGAATCACTTGTACTTACAGCAGCAACAAAGCGACATACTTGCTGACGACCGGCCAGTGGTGAAGTTAGATACGACCAGTAAACAGTTCCCAGTGCACGTGAGATGGGCGAGGCGACCTCGCTTTCCGCTGATCCGCTATGTGCTGACGCCGTTAACAATTCGAGTGCGCTGACGTAGCAGCGCAGTCCATGATTTCCCTCGGCCGTCTCGGTGGATTTAAGTAAGTCCAAGAGTCCCAGCTCGCGACTTTTCGTACCCACAGCATCTCTGACCTTCCGTATCTGTTTCCGCTTAAGGGGCAATTTTATGGTCCAACCGCCCCTGTCATTTGATGTACGTCACATAGGATTACTCATACTTCGAAGTCACGAGTCGTATACGCCGAAAAGGAGGCCATTTGGCGCCAACGTCTGACAGTCGGTGAGTTGCAGGGTGGCCGTTGAAAGTCCCAGTACTTTCTCTGGACTTTGAGGCTGTGTCTGGTGCACCTCGAGCATGCCCCATCGTAATTAGCTGACGTTTGTCGTATATGAGCGGTTGTTTGACTTTCAGGTCGATAGGGGCAATCGTTAGCCTAAATAAGTTTGACGAGTACTGGCTCCTGAGTTGTCCTGTGCTGCAACGACCAGTGTCTGAATTAGTATCTTGAAGTGAACAGTTTATTCCGGTAAAGGGGAATTTTCCGCCTCAGCACGTTATAAGAATGTGGGTTCAAAAATGGTTCAAATGGCTCTGAGCACTGTGGGACTTAACATCTGAGGTCATCAGTCCCCTAGAACCTAGAACTACTTAAACCTAACTAACCTAAGGACAACACACGCATCCATGCCGGAGGCAGGAATCGAACCTGCGACCGTATCGGTCGCCCGGTTCCTGACTGAAGCGCCTAAAACCGCTTGGCCACACGGCCGACTAAGAATGTGGAACAGCGGCCTATGTTGTTAGTGGTAAATTCCCCATCGGCGCAAAATCCTTTTGGACTAGACGCTTTCTCTGTTTCTGAACTTCGGATCGTTGACAAAATTCATTTAATGTCCTAGTCGTTCTCCGTTCAAGATTTTGACTCTTAGTTACTGTTGTATCACCAGCTATTTCAGATTTACTTGAGTAGGGTAGAAAATGAGAAGGCCTATGTCTCCCTAAAGGTATCAGTAATACCTAAATCTTGATGGCGCCACCAGATTCCCATCGCCATCTTCTATAATGTAAAAGCCGAGTTGCAGCGTTGGCAGGAAGTCGGTGTAGTCTCATTGAGCCACCCCTCTGGTAGGGACACAGAAGGCAGATGGCGCGGTACACATCTGCGGCCATTTTAAAGACACAATCAATGGCGCAGCGTGTCTCAGACTGGGATCCCTTTGTATATCCAGGCAGGGGCAGCTGCTGGGTGTCGTGGTGGGTCAAAACGTTTGGCACTTGTTTTAGGTGGATGTCGATCCAGAGCAGCTGTCATGTCATTCAAATCAGGTGTGCCTATGACCCTTTGGACCCAGTACACCAGCCGGCCGGTGTGGCCGTGCGGTTATAGGCGCTTCAGTCTGGAACCGCGTGACCGTTACGGTCGCAGGTTCGAATCCTGCCTCGGGCATGGATGTGTGTGATGTCCTTAGGTTAGTTAGGTTTAAGTAGTTCTAAGTTCTAGGGGACTGATGACCACAGATGGTAAGTCCCATAGTGCTCAGAGCCATTTGAACCATTTTGGAACCCACGACACCACTGTCTGCGGGCCTGCCTAGTTAAGGATCCAGTCACAATGTTTCCGAACAGGAAGCTCCCAGCTGGGCCAGCTTACATATCTGCTATCACCCCCACCTACGTCCTCTTATGTGATATTTTCGCTGGCAGCTAGCGCGCCCATGGCTCCCAATGTTAAGCCAGGGGAACTGGAACCTGTGCCTTCCTTCTCCCAGTCGGCCATGGATCAGTCCTCGCCTTTGCCAGCTTATCCAGTCTTCAACTGTTCTGCCGGAGTCAGATAGGTGGTTTTTGCCTATTTTGACGGCAGTACCGATGCCATGAAAATGGACCCGCCAGGTTGGCCGAAGGCACTAATGGGCTGCTTCCTGGTTTCGGGTAGGTGCGACGGCCCCAATCGAATTCGCCTGGCGGGTTGACGACGAGGGCCGGTGTGCCAGCCAGCCTGGATGTTATTTTTAGGCGGTTTTCCACTTCCCTCCTGGTGAATACCAGGTTGGTCCCCATGTCCCGCCTCAGTTACACGACTCGTAGACATTTGAAAACGTTCGCACTATTTCATAGCTTAACTAAACGGTGACAGCTGTGGTACACTAATTCCGTCCCAGGGAGTACCGGGAGGCGACAGGAAGGACATCCGGCAACCCTCTCACACTAATATCGCCAAATGCATAGTAACAAGACCGGCCCTTCGTTGAAGTGGGACAAAGGCCTCAGAAAATGATGATGGACCGATTCCATGAAAATTCACGCCCTCTCCAGATTTGCGGCGGAGATCTCGGTAGAAAGAAGGAAATTTTCACCCCTCTGTGGCCTTTTCAGGGAGGAAGGAGTTTGTATATGCGCCAGTGGACATACATATGAACAGAGATGAGCTGGCATGTGTCTGGCGGCAGAGTAGTGCGGCAAGTTAGTATGCATGGCGTGCGCGGAGCTTCGTATAGGCAGAACCGCTGTCACAGATGTTTACTTGCCAGTGGCAATAGGCCGGGACATCGAGTGATTACTCTGAAGTCGATTGAGACGCACCTGGCTTCCGCACTGCAGCATATTCTTGATTCTGCGCGCTAATTGTGTCGATCATTCCCACTAGTCACGTTTCTGATTTCTCCATGCCAGTCCCTTTGTGGCGTTAAAACACTCTGCACCTTGTCGATTCACCTGCACATAGGGTTTTGTTGTTTCCAGGGGTCATCTACCTCGTTTCCTGCTCGAGCACTCGCCCTTAGCTATAATAGAGACATTTGGGCCGAACGGATGGTTTAGTTCTGCAGTTGCGAAAGCGTAACGTAGACGGTAAAAATGCAGAGAAGAATAGCTTAGAGGCCTTCTAAACATGGTAATAAAGACGAATATTCAAGATTAGGTGGGTAAATCGGATAATTAGTGAACAGATACTGTACGGAATAATGGAGAATCAAAATTCATGGCAACATGACTAAATGACTAAAAGATTAATGCTGAGGCATCAAGAAAGCATCCATTTGGTGATGGATGGAGATTTGGGTGTGGTGTGGGAGTTAATAATTTTAGGCAGATATTAAGGCTTGATTACAGTAAGCGGACTGGATAGAATTCAGGGTGCAGCAGCGAAGCAAAGATGAAGAGGCTGGTACAGGATTGACCACTACCACTGCGCAGAAATTGTTAAGCAGAACCGAAAAATATGGTTGGTAAAAATACATTTAAAATCTGAATTGTGCCTTATGGACATTACTTTTGTTGTGTACGTAAAATCCTCTCAGCGCCTTCAACTGTTGTGTGCTAGGTAATTGTATTTAATTTTCCTGTTTTTCCTTCGTGAGGAAATTTTCTTCGCTAGAATTCTTCAAATTATATAATAACTCATTGCATTAAGAGATTAGATTGCCTCACTTAGTTCCACGGAACGACGTATAAAAACTTAAAAACAGGTAAAATATTTGCATCACACATCAGGAAGGAGGGTATTGTTACGACGCTATCTGCCGACTACCACACACAGTATAATGCGGCCACACCAGGAGCAATTTGTCGTGGCGAGCAGCGACATATATCGGAAGCGTCCGATCGATACGCATTCATTACACGCCATTCTAACATCGGCACCCGCAAAGAGTGACCTGTCGCACTGAGCTAGTCACGATCACCTCGGTAAGTAAGTAAAGCTGCTTTGCTTTAACTTTTTGGCATGTGACTGTCGCGTTTATTCATTTAAAAAAAAGTCAGTAAACTGAACTCTTAATAGGAACGCAAATCGTAAATTAACGTATTACTATTACCACATAGACAACAAGAAAAGCTAGGCTAGTCGAAATGCTTAGAAGTGCGTAAATATGCATAGTTGTATGACACACTATACGAAAGTTATAAAAAATTTAAAAAATATTTTTATCAATAATACTGGTGATCTCGACAGAATGGAGGGGAGGATGGAAGAGATTGACATAGAAGGAAAGAGGTCGAGATGAGCCAAGAGATGAGTGAGGAGGAGAAGGACAGAGAGAGGTGGAATGAGGAGATAAGCAGAGAGAGAGGAGGGAGGATATGGACAGAGAGAGATGGTGGAGGAAGAGAACAGAGACAAGGGAGGTAATGGACAGAGAGGAGGAGATGGAAGGACGAGGTGGACGGATAAAGTAAAGAGGAGAAGTGGACACAGAAAAGGGCAGGAAGATTTGAACAGAGAGAAGTGGGATGATGAGATGAATGGAGAGAGGACAGGCGGAGATGGACAGAGAGTGGCGAGGAGTTGATGGACAGAAAGATGGGGGAGGAGCAGACTGACAGAGAGTTGACGAGGACAAGATGTTCTTAGTGGGAGTGAGTAGGAGTTTAACATGAGAGGATATTGACTTAGAGAGGAGAGAAGGAGAGGGAAAGAGGGGGAGGAGGAGGTAGATAGGTGGGAAGTGACAGATTGGCAAAAACAGGAAAGAAGATGAGATGAACAGAGACAGCGGAGGGGTGGAGATGGATAGAGATAAGGGGGGGACAGGTAGATGGGGAAAAGGTGGTGGAAAATAAGGGAAAGAAGAGATGACATAGAGGGGACACAAAGGGGACAGAGGGGGAGAGGAGTTGCATTTAGAGGGGACGAGGAGATGGACAGAGGAGGCAGTAGCAGATGCTGGGAGGGGTGAGGAGCTGATGGACAGAAAAATGGGGAAGAGCATATTAAAAGGGTAGAGGCAAGATAAAACCGAGATGGTCCGAGAAAGGGGTGGTGTGAGGAGGAGGGTGCGGAAAGAGAGATGGGGAAGGAGGAAATTGACTCCTGTAAGACTGAAAGAAATACGTACATGTGCAACGCCGTGTACTTAGCTAGTTTTCAATGTTTTTATTTATATTTTTAACTTTATCGCTTTTATAAGATTCTTGCAGGATATTTTTGATGATATAGGCCTGAGCCTTCTAAATGCATAATATTTAGTGCTTCTGCATCGTGAAACGTAGTTGAGCCTACATCTTCATACTGATTTTAATAATCAAGATCTGGTATCCAACATAGATAAAATCAAAATAAGTGTTTGCTTATTTTAAGCGATATAAAACTGCAGGAGTCGTTGATCAACTATGATAAATTCCTGAAACGTTGCAAAATGCCCCTTACCTCGATCCAGAAGTGCTGAATCGTATTTCAGCACAAAGAGACTTAAATGTTATTCAGTAATAACGTTACGACTATATGAAACGTAACGATAAGCAAGCAGCTGATAAAAATACTGCGGAAGAAACTTTATTACCACCTGAGTCTCAGTTACTTCTTCACTTGCATCAATACATTCATGAAGTCCGGTTGGTTCCATTACTCAGTGTGAGGAAATATGATTAAGTACATGATGCTTGTGGGACCGAATATGGGAGGTCATTTTCGCGAGCTCTCCTTTACTCAGTGCCTCTCCAGTATCATCAGTTAACTATCATCATTCAATAACTTTAACACAAGATCTGATACGTCGACCCTTCTTTGGTGCAAATACACATTACACTACAACTTCTCCATTTTGTTTCCTATTTCAGCAATAAAACTCTGGAACAAACCGTCCACTACCATAAGTCTTATCCAAGACCACTTTTCTCGACATATTGCAGTTATCTTCCTTTTGTCAACCAGTGAACCAGTTTTTCTATCACATTATTAGCACTATCTACGGTTCCCTTTTCGGTGTCTTCAGTGACTGACAAGAACGTAAAGAACACGGAAGGGGAGGAAGAAATGGAATTGAACTGGACGGGCTGGGAGGGCGTGTGAAGATGTTATTCCAAGTCAAATTTACAAAGAACTTGACAGTATCAACCCAGTTATCAGTATGACGTTCCATCCCCTCTGACAGGGACACTTGCACAGGTTCAGTTGGGAAGAGAGTCATAATGCAATTGTAGTCCACCTTGCTCCAGAAAAGACACAACTATTGTAACAATTTCCTTACATCCTGGGTACTCACTCTGGGACGAATTTGACACCTGAGGTAGTCATACGCATGTTGTATCGGCGACAGGTCTTGGAATCTTGACGGCCCTGGTATTGTCTCGACATTACTCAGACAGGGGAAGGAGAAACGAAACGAAAAAATGGTTCAAATGGCTCTGAGCACTATGCGACTTAACCACTGAGGTCATCAGTCGCCTAGAACTTACAACTAATTAAACCTAACTAACCTAAGGACATCACACACATCTACTCCCGAGGCAGGATTCGAACCTACGACCGTAGCGGTCGCTCGGTTCCAGACTGTAGCGCCTAGAACAGCACGGCCACTCCGGCCGGCAACGAACCGAAACTTCACGGTTTGGGAGGGTATGTGAAGTTATTGCAATGCTTACAAAATCAAGTAAAATTCACAAAGACTTCGACCTTGTGTGACCACTTATCAGTATGGCGTTACACTCCCTTTGGGTTTCATGTATGCTCTGATTCGCTTGGGAAGGCTGTCATAAAGCCAGTGTATCCTCTCCTGACGCAATATGGCCAACAACTTTTGTAACCGGATAATTGACATCTTGGACACTAGAATTGGAGCAGAAATGATGTCAGAGCTAGCCCCACACTTGTTCTATCGGGCTAGGTCTGAGTATCTTATGGGCCATAGGAGAACTTACATCACGCAAGCACATGGGTGGACACTGTACTGTTGAAAGGTGGCATCACGATACTGTCAAATGACTGGTAATAAGAGAGGAAGCAGGATGCTCGTGGTATGTTGTAGAGCATTCTGAGTTACCTCAGTCACTACCAACTGTGACCTAAAGTGATACTGCTTGGTTCCCCATCAACGACGCCAGGAGTAACACTACTGGGTCTCTTAGAAACTTTGGAAAAACGGGAACTCTCTTCAAGTCGCCTCCACACTCGCTGACGTTCGTCATCCAGAATCGTGCAGAACTTTAGTTCATCATTGATGCCATTCATCAGCAGTCCATGCTACCCTGTCATGACAGCAACACAAACACAGCTGGATGTGTAATGGTGTTAACAGCAGCCTGCGCAAGTGAGAGTAAGTTTTCCGATCCGGTTGCTGTTAGTCCCTGAACCATGGTGTGGGATGATGCAGAATGCTGCTGGAAATCAAGTAAGATGGCAGGTACGCTGTGCTTGGTGGACAATACTGCAATCTTGTGGTGGTCAGACATGCTCGACTGGAACCTTGACAGTAAGTATGCCTGCTCTCACGTTCCCGTGCCGTCCAACACCGGACCATTGTGACTTCTGATTGCCCATCGAGTCTTGATAGTGCACGATTCGACCAGCTGGCTGAATGGGGACCCACAATGGAGCCTCTTCAAACAGTTTTATGAGCAGAAAACGCTGCCTTGGACGAGTACGCGGCATCTAGGGGATCTTCATAGTGATCACACAACGTCTGGCGCTGTTCACGCCCCATACATATCCCGTCAGGCTGGAAACAACTCTATACACGAACAACAATAACGCACTCTGGTGGCCGATCTTCCAGACACGCAGAACTGCAACATTACTCACTTGCATTATGGCAGGTGTTTTGTAGGTGTACGAAGTTACACTGGCAGCCGACCGTATGTTTTGGGTGCCTAATTCTTTTACTCAGGTCGTGTATATTTTCCACCTTATCAACATTACGCTATTACCAACCTAGTAACAAAGACAGTTAACTTAGTCTTCATATGTGACACTTCCTGTGCTACTGTCACACTCTCACTGAAATTTATGAAAGATTTTATACTCACTACTATATCTATTATCAGGCTATTATTACTAGTATTATTATCTAGTTCTCTCTCTAAAAGGTATCAGATAGATTATATAATGGTAAGACAGAGATTTAGGAACCAGGTTTTAAATTGTAAGACATTTCCAGGGTCAGATGTGGACTCTGAACACAATGTATTGGTTATGACCTGTAGATTAAAACTGACGAAACTGCAAATAGGTGGGATTTTAAGGAGATGGGACCTGGATAAACTGAAAGAACCAGAGATTGTAGAGAGATTCAGGGAGAGCATAAGGGAGCAATTGACAGGAATGGGGGAAATAAATACAGTAGAAGAAGAATGGGTAGCTTTGAGGGATGAAGTAGTGAAGGCAGCAGAGGATCAAGTAGGTAAAAAGACGAGGGCTAGTAGAAATCCTTGGGTAACAGAAGAAATATTGAATTTAATTAATGAAAGGAGAAAATATAAAAATGCAGTAAGTGAAACAGGCAAAAAGGAATACAAACATCTCAAAAATGAGATCGACAGGAAGTGCAAAATGGCTAAGCAGGGATGGCTAGAGGACAAATGTAAGGATGTAGAGGCCTATCTCACTAGGGGTAAGATAGATACCGCCTACAGGAAAATTAAAGAGACCTTTGGAGATAAGAGAACGACTTGTATGAATATCAAGAGCTCAGATGGAAACCCAGTTCTAAGCAAAGAAGGGAAAGAAGAAAGGTGGAAGGAGTATATAGAGGGTCTATACAAGGGCGATGTACTTGAGGACAATATTATGGAAATGGAAGAGGATGTAGATGAAGATGAAATGGGAGATATGATACTGCGTGAAGAGTTTGACAGAGCATTGAAAGACCTAAGTCGAAACAAGGTCCCCGGAGTAGACAATATTCCATTGGAACTACTGACGGCCGTGGGAGAGCCAGTCCTGACAAAACTCTACCATCTGGTGAGCAAGATGTATGAAACAGGCGAAATACCCTCAGACTTCAAGAAGAATATAATAATTCCAATCCCAAAGAAAGCAGGTGTTGACAGATGTGAAAATTACCGAACTATCAGCTTAATAAGTTACAGCTGCAAAATACTAACACGAATTCTTTACAGACGAATGGAAAAAGTAATAGAAGCCAACCTCGGGGAAGATCAGTTTGGATTCCGTAGAAACACTGGAACACGTGAGGCAATACTGACCTTACGACTTATCTTAGAAGAGAGATTAAGGAAAGGCAAACCTACGTTTCTAGCATTTGTAGACTTAGAGAAAGCTTTTGACAATGTTGACTGGAATACTCTCTTTCAAATTCTAAAGGTGGCAGGGGTAAAATACAGGGAGCGAAAGGCTATTTACAATTTGTACAGAAACCAGATGGCAGTTATAAGAGTCGAGGGACATGAAAGGGAAGCAGTGGTTGGGAAGGGAGTAAGACAGGGTTGTAGCCTCTCCCCGATGTTGTTCAATCTGTATATTGAGCAAGCAGTAAAGGAAACAAAAGAAAAATTCGGAGTAGGTATTAAAATTCATGGAGAAGAAATAAAAACTTTGAGGTTCGCCGATGACATTGTAATTCTGTCAGAGACAGCAAAGGACTTGGAAGAGCAGTTGAATGGAATGGACAGTCTCTTGAAAGGAGGATATAAGATGAACATCAACAAAAACAAAACAAGGATAATGGAATGTAGTCTAATTAAGTCGGGTGATGCTGAGGGAATTAGATTAGGAAATGAGGCATTTAAAGTAGTAAAGGAGTTTTGCTATTTGGGTAGCAAAATAACTGATGATGGTCGAAGTAGATAGGATATAAAATGTAGACTGGCAATGGCAAGGAAAGCGTTTCTGAAGAAGAGAAATTTGTTAACATCCAGTATTGATTTAAGTGTCAGGAAGTCATTTCTGAAAGTATTCGTATGGAGCGTAGCCATGTATGGAAGTGAAACATGGACGATAAATAGTTTGGACAAGAAGAGAATAGAAGCTTTCGAAATGTGGTGCTACAGAAGAATGCTGAAGATTAGATGGGTGGATCACATAACTAATGAGGAAGTATTGAATAGGATTGGGGAGAAGAGAAGTTTGTGGAACAACTTGACCAGAAGAAGGGATCGGTTGGTAGGACATGTTCTGAGGCATCAGTGGATCACCAATTTAGTATTGGAGGGCAGCGTGGAGGGTAAAAGTCGTAGAGGGAGACCAAGAGATGAATACACTAAGCAGATTCAGAAGGATGTAGGTTGCAGTAGGTACTGGGAGATGAAAAAGCTTGCACAGGATAGAGTAGCATGGAGAGCTGCATGAAACCCGTCTCAGGACTGAAGACCACAACAACAACAACTCATTAACTACACATTTTGTAATACTGAAACACAAAGGATGTCTGATTATATTTAGGAGAGGAACTGTAGGCCCTGATGCTGCAAGGCGATATAAATATTATAAACATGTCTACAAATAATTGTATATATGTATGCCTCTATCAACATTTGACCGTTCCACATCTCATTGAAAGACTTTTTACGCATATCAGTTACCATCTGGAAAGAAGCATGGTGGAAGTAAGAACTACCTATCGCCCATAAGAAGAATCAAAACTCAGGAACGTCTGGATAAATTTCACCAAAATTTTGTGTATGCTTGACTCATTATTTCTAGTTCTTGTATAATTATTCCTATAAAAGTACAGTGAAAGACAGCCCTAGTACTCCTTGGGTTGGGGCTGCGAATGGGGGGTAATAGAGGGTGATATGTAAAATTTTTAAAACCACCTAATGGATATATGGTTCAAATGGCTCTACGCACTATGGGACTTAACATCTGAGGTCATCAGTCTCCTAGACTTACAACTACTTAAACCTAACTATTCTAAGGACAGCACACACATCCATGCCCGAGGTAGGATTCGAACCTGTGACCGTAGCAGCAGTGCGGTTCCGGACTGAAGCGCTAGAACCGCTCGGCCACACCTGCCGGCTCGTGTCGTTGCTGGCAATTGGATATCTTTCATGTATTTAATACACTTAGAATAGTATGAAAGTGTGAAGCGCGATGTATCTTTTACTTATGTTGTTCATTGCTCCAACTAGGTCGCGATAATTAGCACTACAGAGAGCCAGATATAACGTCACATATTTCGTGGGTAGAGATCATGGCACTCAGCTGAATACCACAGGTTACTTTAACAGCCTCTCTTGAGACACATGTTTTGAAAAAATGCATAATAATTATCAATAGGATCCAATGACACTGCAGGTCGAAATTAGCTACAGATGTAGACAAAATATGTGTGGGAAAGAGTGGGAAATGTTTTAAATGTACAGGCTAATTGTAATTAAAGTTTAACTTTGAAAACGCTGTAGAAATAACAACACTAGTCATAATGACGTCAAATAGCAAGGGAATGTTATCGGAGAAGGGGGAAAATGTTGTGAAAATTGATCAACAGATGACGCTATATGTGTCAGAATACGTAAATGAAAACACCTGTCATGCTCACGACCCATCGAATTTGGTATAAACTTGCCAGGTACACGGCGTTTCCTCCTTTCACGTCTGCGACGTTCCCCACGACTGTCTCAATGCAGATTCGCGCTTTGCTTGTATAGCTGTATTACAAGAATGAGGACTGTGCACACGTCGCTCTGCAGAAGTTCCCGACAATGAAAGGTTTGGAAAAAGGCGTTGGTGCAATGGGTGCCGTGGGTCTGGCGAAAACGGTTCTGAAATTCGAAAAGACGGGGCCTTTTGTTGCCCAACCTGGTAGAGGGAGGAAAGAAATTGATTCGACCTCAGTGGAACCAGTGGCCATAGCAATGCAGGACTAGACGAGTGGTGGTGTGCACGGAGCATTGCCCGAACATTGCATAAACCCGTGGGCTCGGTGCGTTAAATCCTATGAAACATCCTTCTTAGCTATACATTCAAAATCATCCATGTGCACGAGTTGCTTCCTATTGACCTGCCGGCAAGAGAAATCTTCGCTTCAGAATTCCTTGCTCGCATGCAAGTGGAGAATGATTGACCGTTGGATTTTGTCGACAGACGAAGCCCACTTCCATCTGACAGTATATGTCAGTATAGAGAATTGTCGAGTATGGGCAACGGAAAATCCACACGAAAATCAACCAGAACCACTTCATCCTAAAAAGGTCATTGTGTGGTGGGGGGTTTACGGCATAATTTATGACAGGACCATATTATTTCGAAGAGATGGGTGCTTCCGGTCCTGTTACCTGTACCGTCACTGGTAGCGCTATGAGTGACTTAAGCAACCACGTCATTCCAGCTCTCCGACACCGTGGACATTTGGATGGTATCATTTTTATGCAAGATAGCGTACATTAGCACACTGGAAATCCAGTTAAGCAGCTGCTGAAGCGTCTTTTCGGAAATGCTGGAATTATCAGCGGCCTTTTCCTTACAGCCTGGCCTCCCAGATCACCTGATCTTAATCCGTGTGAATTCTGGTTGTGGGACTATTTGAAAGACAATGTGTTCCGTGTTCCGATTGCAAGCTTAGCAGCATGGAAGGAACGCATTGCGCAACACATTGTGAACGTGACCCCGGAAACACTTCGATCAGTTGTGGAACATGCTGTTTCTCTATTTCAACTTCCTGCAGGAAGCGGTGGACAGCATACTGAACATATTTTGCGCCAGTCACACGAAAATAAATGATCCTATTTGATTTTAATTGATGCTTTTTATGCAATTTATGATCTCTAGGACAATTGAAAACCAATATGATTAATGCTTTTTATGGGGTTATAGACCTCAGGACAATTAAAAACGAATGCGAATGATGCTTTTTATGCGGTTTTTGGCCTCAGCACAATAAAAAACCGATTTTTCCCCTCCGATGACTTTGCCGTGGTGGGTGGGCTTACGTAACTAACAGTATCACACCTGGACACCTGTGCACGCGGAGTAGTACAGTTTGCTTAACGTCACTCACACACCTTAAGCATTGTTGTGTGATTCATTTGTTATTTATAGTCGACCACTGTTAAAATGAGATTCTTACAGTGCCATCTATTGCTACATTTAGTAACTATATATTTTTCTTCCGTCATACATTTTCCCCCTTCTCCGATAATATTGCGTTGCAATTTGACGTCATTCTGACCAGTGCTGTTATTTCTACAGAGGTTTTAAAGATTTTCGTTAATTATACTACTGGCCTTTAAAACTGCTACACCAAGAAGAAATGCAGATGATAAAAGAGTATTCATTGGACAAATATACTAGAACTGACATGTGATTACTTTTCACGCAATTTGGGTGCACAGATCCTGAGAAATCAGTACCCAGAACAACCACCTCTGGCCGTAATAACGGCCTTGATTCGCCTGGGCATTGAGTCAAACTGAGCTTGGATGGTGTGTACAGGTACAGCTGACTATGCAGCTTCAATACGATACCACAGTTCTTCAAGAGTAGTGACTGGCGTATTGTGACGAGCCAGTTGCTCGGCCACCATTGACCAGTCGTTTTCTGTTGGTGAGAGAGCTGGACAATGTGCTGGCCAGGGCAGCAGTTGAACATTTTCTGTATCCAGAAAGGTCCGTACAGGACCTGGACATGCGGTCGTGCATTATCCTGCTGAAATGTAGGGTTTCGCAGTGATCGAATTAGGAGTAAATTGGTTCAAATGGCTCTGAACACTATGGGACTTAACATCTATGGTCATCAGTCCCCTAGATCTTAGAACTACTTAAACCTAACTAACCTAAGGACGTCACGCAACACCCAGTCATCACGAGGCAGATAAAATCCCTGACCCCGTCGGGAATCGAACCCGGGAACCCGGGCGCGCGAAGCGAGAACGCTACCGCACGACCACGAGCAGCGGACTGAGGGGTAGAGCCACGGGTTGTAACACATCTCAAATGTAACGTCCACTGTCAAAGCACCGTCATTGCGAACAAGAGGTGACCGAGACGTTTAACCATTGGCACCCCATACCATTACGCCGGGTTATACGACAGTATGGCCTTTACGAATACACGCTTCCAATGTGCGTTCACCGCGATGTCGCCAAACACGGATGCGACCATCATGATGCTGTAAACAGAATCTGGATTCATCCGAAAAAATGACGTTTTGCCATTCGTGCACCCATGTTAATCGTTGAGTACACCATCGCAGGCGCTCCTATGATACAGCATCAAGGGTAACCGCAGCCATGGTCTCCGAGCTGATAGTCCACTCTGCTGCAAACGTCGTCCAACTGTCCTTGCAGACGGTTGTTGTCTTGCAGACGTCCCCAGCTGTTGACTCAGGGATCGAGACGTGGCTGCACGATCCGTTACACCACTGCGGATAAGATGCCTGTCATCTCGACTGCTAGTGACACGTGGCCGTTAGGATCCAGTACGGCGTTCCGTATTACCCTCCTGAACCCACCGATTCCATATTCTGCTAACAGTCATTGGATCACGACCAACGCGAGTAGCAATGTCGCGATACGATAAACCGCAATCGCGATAGGCTACAATCCGACCTTTATCAAAGTCGGAAACGTGATGGTACGCATTTCTCCTCCTGACACGAGGCATCACAGGAACGTTTCACCAGGCAACGCCGGTCAACTGCTGTTTGTGTGTGAGAAATCGATTGGAAACTTTCCTCATGTCAGCACGTTGTAGGTGTCGCCACCCTCTCCAACCTTGTGTGAATGCTCTGAAAAGCTAATCATTTGCGTGTCACAGCATCTTCTTCCTATCGGTTAAATTTCGCGTCTGTAGCACGTCATCTTCGTGGTGTAGCAATTTTAATGGCCAGTAGTGTATTTATTTTTCTTTTGTCATACGTTTACCCCCTTCTCCGACAATATTCCACTGCAATTTGACGTCATTCTGAACACTGCTGTTATTTCTACAGAGGTTTTAAAGTTAATTATAATCACCCTGTACACTAATTAATATGAGCGTGAAATAAACCTGACATTTACGTACACGGCCAAAGCTGTGGGCAAAATTATAGTGCATAAATGAGTAAGGTCAGACTTCAGACTGACAGCTCCCTCCACATTTCTACTTCACCTTGTGACAATGTGGACGCTTTCCGACTTACGAATACACTTCAGAGCAACTTGTGACGTCCAGAGACAGTTATTTGAAATATTTTAGGGGCGGGGGACTGGGCAAAAACAGTGGGACGACACTGTGCCATTTATGAGAGGCCACGGGAAGCGACCGCAGAGGGAAATGGCCTCTGCTGGTATCGGAGGAGAGGCGCCCTGCGGCCACTGGAGGAGCTGCAGCGGTGCCTTTTCTTTTGCACCACAATAAGAGGCGTGGCAAGATGAACACATTTACCAGCTGGATCGAGCGAGAAACAGCTCATAGTCGAGATGTTGGAGAATGGTGGATTACCTCACGGCAGTAGTACGGTAACAGGTCGGCGATACCAACTGCAGCTCGCATCAGTATAACCGCTATTACGGCAGAACATTAATTATCTTCACTTTCAACTATCCAGTATCATTATCTGGCAACTAAGCTTGTTTAAATCACTTCAACTGAACCGATTTCTTTAGTTTCCTTCTGTTTCAAATCGGATGGCAAGTAGCCTATTTTGTATGTTCTTGTTCGTTTTCCCTCTCTACAGTGTCTTTAGTCGTAACTGTGTCACATAGCCCTGTTGTGTTGAATTTCTGCGTTGCCACTCAGTGTTATCTCACAATGACTGTCCTGGATAAGATCCGTGCCCGTGAGAGTACATCGACACCTATACTCCGCAACCGAACCTACCGTGTGTGGCTTCAAGCACCACTGTCTGTTTTCCAAGAACCCCGTGCCATTAGTGAATGGTTCAAATGGCTCTGAGCACTATGGGACTCAACTGCTGAGGTCATTAGTCCCCTAGAACTTAGAACTAGTTAAACCTAACTAACCTAAGGACATCACAAACATCCATGCCCGAGGCAGGATTCGAACCTGCGACCGTAGCGGTCTTGCCATTAGTGAATGGCACGTGGGAAGAATGACTGCCGGTAAACCTCCGTATTAGTGTAAGACATTTCTTTAGTGCATGAATTATATTCCATTAAGAGTGATTCTCAGTATAGCATCTGTTTTTCTCACAATATGGTTCAAATGGCTCTGAGCACAATGGGACTTAACTTCTGAGGTCATCAGTTCCCTAGAACTTAGAACTACTTAAGCCTAAGGACATCACACACATCCATGCCCGAGGCAGGATTCGAACCTGCGACTGTAGCGGTCGCGCGGTTCCAGACCGTAGCGCCTAGAACCGCTCGGCCACTCCGGCCGGCTCTCACAATATGTTTTATGTGGTCATCCCACTTTAATTCCCTCAAGATGTTTACTCCTAGATGGTTAATGTTTCGCAGTTATTGTTGTCAATAGTCTAATCCTACTGTAATGGATTTCTTTGTCTATTTATACGAAATAAATTACATTTATTTACGTTCATGGACAACTGTCACTTTCTGCACCAATCATTAACCCCCGTGTAGATGTTCTTCAAAGTCGCTAAATTTTCTTACGATGCTATGTTATTGTCTACAATGGCATCATCTCCGAATAGCTTTACGGTGCTTCAGACATTATCCACTATTGCATTTATATGTATTGTAAGCAACTAGCATTTTTACCATTGCTTCCTCCATGTATGTGTTCAGCACACATGTTGTCCCCCAATCTGTGTCCACCTCTTCCTCCCTCTTACTTTCGACATCAAGCTTTCCCCTCTATCCATCTCCTCCTCGCTCACTCTTTGTCTGTTTCCTCCAGCTCCTCTCTCTGCTGAGATCTTCCTCCCCTCTCTCTCTCTTTTTCCATCTCCACCTTCCCCTCTTCCTTTTCCACCTGCTACTACCCTTTTACACATTCCACCATGCTCATGCATCTCTCGCCCTTCCCTTCTATCTATCTATTTCCTCCATTTCTTAAATCTGTCCATCCCCTCCTCTATCCATCTCAATCTTCCCACAGCGATGTTCATCGGCACATGTAGAACCTGAAATGTAGTTCAGCAAAGCGGATCAATGTTACTCCAACACATGGCTGTCGTGCAGGGCAGCCTACATGTCAATGCCCGAAATAATATTCCTTGCCCCTGCCATGTAGGCTGAACTAAAATGTGGGTTGATCCGGAAGCTCCATACTGTTCCCATACAATATATCGGCCGTGCAGGGCAGCCTATGCCTCAGACACTGGAAATATCACGTTTTGCACATATCTCTGCTCCTGTTGCAATAGGAGAATATAAACCCCACAGTGTTAATACTCGTCAGGCCTGCTGTTTTGGTGCCAGCTGTGCTAAATTTGCTTGCAACCGATCCACGAGTTTGGGAGGATATCCTGGACGTACATACCACACGTTTTTGTTGTATTTCTGTAATTACCTTTGCATATATCGATGTTGCTCCTTTAAGAAAAACACGTTGAGTTCAGTTTGTAAGAAGGTCCTGAATGCAGCCAAAAACCTGGTTTGATATTTGGTTGATACTTGTAAGGTCGTATCGCGTTTACTAAACGGCAGCACAGAAATGTGTTAAACGCCCTCCTGAAGCCAAGAGCACTGTATCCATCTGGTTGCTAATGTCTATGATGCTCTGGATCTCATAAACGAACGGAATTCTGAGTTTCGCAAGACTTCTGCCCTGGCAAACGACTAGGCACTCGATCTGGAGGGTATTCCATTCTAGGAGTTCTTCCATAAATTTTCTAATTTCAAAGGATGGACTAAAGGGCTGTTAACGTACCGAATATGATATGTGAGCGATAGGAGAGACCCCTTTGGGGCTGTTACATTGCAGTCTCGTACTTTGGTACACATAGCAACTCGTCAAGATGAAAGTTTCTGAAAAGTCATAGCTGACGCAGCATCCGCTTGATGTCTTCGGTAGTGTGTGTCCTGCTGTGGCCTCTTGACAGCGTTCAGACAGCTGCGCCGCTTCCTCTGCGGGGAGACCGCTCCCCACCACGATGTCACACAGACACGCTTTGGCTCTCGGCAGGCCTAGCTAATTGCGGATGATATTTATGGAGCGCTAATAGGAGCCAGCCGCCCCACTGCGTGCAGCCTGGCGGCGGTTTTAATAACGCGCGGGGCTGTCTGTGCTCGTGCGGCTGCACTGCCCCTCGCCCCTCACCCACATTCTGTGTGCCTCAGGCAGCCGTATATCCTCCCCCCCCCCCCCCCCCCCCACCGCCCTTATACGTGACAGAACCCCAACTTCAAGTTTATTCTGTTGCCACTTTATTATCTCTCTCTTATCTCTACCACCATTGAAATATCTCTGTAACGCCAATTCACTCTCTGTTCTTCTGGTCCTACTTTACATCCTTCGTATGGATTGAACGTATTTCCGCTGGATCGTTGTGTTCTTCAGCACAGCGATCGGCCTGATGAAGCTCTCCACACTGGTCTAGTCTGTGTAAGTGCCTTCATTTCCCAACACCTCAGCAGCTTTCAGCCATTTTAACCTGCTCATTGTATTTATCCCTTGGTCTCACTCAGCGGTCCTTACACCTTCCCCTTTCTCCCGCCCGCTTACCCAATTACCAAACAGACAATCCCTTGATGCTTAAGTAAATGACCTTTGAACCAGTCACTTCTTTTCGTCAAGTTGTGCCATAAATTTATTTTTCCCCAATTACAGCGAGTACCTTGCCGCCTCCGAGCATGAGTTTTGCGAGAGATTGAGTGACAGAGATTTGTGTTAAAGGGAATTCTGTCGGTTGATCCATATCAGGTCGGGGTTACTGGTAGGTTTGATCATCACGCGAATGTTACGGAAATGCGTCAGGAACTCGAGTGGGAATCTCGGGAGGAATGGAGGCGTTCTTTTCATGAAGCGCTACTGAGGAAATTTAGAGAATCAGCATTTGAGGCTGACTGCAGTACAATTTTACAGCCGTGAACTTACATTTCGCAGAAAGACCACAAAGATAAGTGAGATTAGGGCTAGTACAGAGGCATATACGCAGTCATTTTTCCCTCGTTCTGTTTGGGAGTGGAACAGGGAGAGAAGATGCTAGTTGTTGTACGAGGTAGCAAGTCGTTCAAATGGCTCTGAGCGCTATGGGACTTAACTTCTGAGGTCATCAGTCCCCTAGAACTTAGAACTACTTAAACCTAACTAACCTAAGGACAACACACACATCCATTCCCGAGGCAGGATTCGAACCTACGACCGTAGCGGTCGCGTGGTTCCAGACTGTAGCGTCTAGTACCGCTCCGCCACCCTGGCCGGCTACGAGGTACCCTCCGCCACGCACCGTATGGTGGATTGCGGAGTATGTACACTCCTGGAAATTGAAATAAGAACACGGTGAATTCATTGTCCCAGGAAGGGGAAACTTTATTGACACATTCCTGGGGTCAGATACATCACATGATCACACTGACAGAACCACAGGCACATAGACACAGGCAACAGAGCATGCACAATGTCGGCACTAGTACAGTGTATATCCACCTTTCGCAGCAATGCAGGCTGCTATTCTCCCATGGAGACGATCGTAGAGATGCTGGATGTAGTCCTGTGGAACGGCTTGCCATGAGATTTCCACCTGGCGCCTCAGTTGGACAAGCGTTCGTGCTGGACGTGCAGACCGCGTGAGACGACGCTTCATCCAGTCCCAAACATGCTCAATGGGGGACAGATCCGGAGATCTTGCTGGCCAGGGTAGTTGACTTACACCTTCTAGAGCACGTTGGGTGGCACGGGATACATGCCGACGTGCATTGTCCTGTTGGAACAGCAAGTTCCCTTGCCGGTCTAGGAATGGTAGAACGATGGGTTCGATGACGGTTTGGATGTACCGTGCACTATTCAGTGTCCCCTCGACGATCACCAGTGGTGTACGGCCAGTGTAGGAGGTCGCTCCCCACACCATGATGCCGGGTGTTGGCCCTGTGTGCCTCGGTCGTATGCAGTCCTGATTGTGGCGCTCACCTGCACGGCGACAAACACGCATACGACCATCATTGGCACCAAGGCAGAAGCGACTCTCATCGCTGAAGACGACACGTCTCCATTCGTCCCTCCATTCACGCCTGTCGCGACACCACTGGAGGCGGGCTGCACGATGTTGGGGCGTGAGCGGACGACGGCCTAACGGTGTGCGGGACCGTAGCCCAGCTTCATGGAGACGGTTGCGAATGGTCCTCGCCGATACCCCAGGAGCAACAGTGTCCCTAATTTGCTGGGAAGTGGCGGTGCGGTCCCCTACGGTACTGCGTAGGATCCTGCGGTCTTGGCGTGCATCCGTGCGTCGCTGCGGTCCGGTCCCAGGTCGACGGGCACGTGCACCTTCCGCCGACCACTGGCGACAACATCGATGTACTGTGGAGACCTCACGCCCCACGTGTTGAGCAATTCGGCGGTACGTCCACCCGGCCTCCCGCATGCCCACTATACGCCCTCACCCAAAGTCCGTCAACTGCACATACGGTTCACGTCCACGCTGTCGCGGCATGCTACCAGTGTTAAAGACTGCGATGGAGCTCCGTATGCCACGGCAAACTGGCTGACACTGACGGTGGCGGTGCACAAATGCTGCGCAGCTAGCGCCATTTGACGGCCAACACCGCGGTTCATGGTGTATCCGCTGTGCCGTGCGTGTGATCATTGCTTGTACAGCCCTCTCGCAGTGTCCGGAGCAAGTATGGTGGGTCTGACACACCGGTGTCAATGTGTTCTTTTTTCCATTTCCAGGAGTGTATGTAGATGTAGATAAAATCGGCGGATGATGAGGACAGTAGTAAACTCAGAAGATATAATTAATTTACAGAAATGACTTCCCTAAAAGGGTTCAAATGGTTCAAATGGCTCTAAACACTATGGGACCTAACATCTGAAGTCATTAGCCCCTAGACTTTGAACTGCTTAAACCTAACTGTCCTATGGACATCACACACATCCATGCCCGAGGCAGGATTAGAACCTGCTACCGTAGCAGCAGCGCGGTTCCGGACTGAAGCGCCTAGAACCGCTCGCCCACAGCGGCCAGCTCCCTAAAGGGAACCCTCTACGCTAACTGCGAAATTCTTTCTCAGACTGTTTGTCACTGTTTTGCTGTCTATTTAATGATACCTTCCTTTAACTCTAAGACCAGAGACCCCTACAGCTACACAACTTCTCCCCAGAGACCCCAGACTGTACTATGGCTGCGTCATGCGACTTTATCTGCTGGAACATAGGTAGTTGTGTTATGCACAGCTCTGTTTGAAAAAGGATGGCTTGATGAAGTCGTGGGATCGAACTGTACACAGCATCTTTCATACCCAGCAGCTAACTCGCAGCAAATAATAGCCTGTAGCAGTGGTAGTGAAGTCACATAGACTATGCACTGGCCAGAATTCAGAATTAAAGAAAATAATCAAAATATCAAATAAAAGATAAAAGAATAATTAATACTAGTGGTCTACCCTAATGCCTGAAACTGGTGTAGATGAAACCAAAAGGTTCTGTTAAATAAGATTAGTGCAAGAAAGTGATCTGCAATAAATGAGAAGTGGTGCAATGGTTAGCAGCTATGATACAGACAGGAAGATAACCTTGTTAAAAGGAATGAAGTTGCGTGTAGTGCATTACAAGAATAGTAACAGAATCCCGAAGCTGTAGTCGTCCAAGACTCACAAAAAGACTAAGTCCATTTCATGAACGACAATACATGAAACCCTCACCAGTTCAGAACAATTCAGAGTTCAGCATGTTGATTTATATGTCATCACACGAGAGATAACGAGTAGGAAATAATACTCTGTCTAGTCTCAACTCCGTAATGCAAGTGGAAAAACTGGAAAAGTTAAAGTTCTTTACTGGATGAGGTTCAGAAAATTTCTTCGATGGAGGACATTTAGACTTTTCGAAAATTAAAGCCCTTTCAAAACTTAAAGTATCAGCCATTCACTGCCTACATTCTATCATTTTTACGACTGAATACACTATAGCTCAGCAAAGTCTGTCGTCTTCTCTGCCTTCTTCCAGAACTCGACGAAATGTATCCAGAAGCGCCCTCTTCAGCTCTCCAGTCAAAATACTCTGTCTCCACATGACTACAGTAGTGTTCCACCACTGTCTAGCTCTCATTGCTGAAGGTCTTCCTCACGAAAACTACATTGCTCTTATGTTTGACAGATATGATTTGGCTCAACTTGACCACTTCCTGCACTAAACTAATATATTGAACAACATTTAATGTAACGTTGTTATATAAACATTCAGTTGGCTCAGGCCATTCACAGTAAATAGTTTGTAATAGCAAATAGTTTGTAATAAACACCACATATGTGTGCTCACGTTAAATGACGGAAAAATGTTGATGAATGTTGTTAAAC
Organism: Schistocerca piceifrons; assembly: GCF_021461385.2. Classification (NCBI taxonomy): domain Eukaryota; kingdom Metazoa; phylum Arthropoda; class Insecta; order Orthoptera; family Acrididae; genus Schistocerca; species Schistocerca piceifrons. The sequence goes on along the minus strand of NC_060145.1, from coordinate 149,663,194 downwards.
GATTATGAAAGACTGCTTGTTTGAAGCATCTTTTGGCACACTTTGTAGTGGTGGTGTTCACTGAGATATTCGATTGACCATTTCTTCAGTTGCGATGATTTTTAATATTGATTGTAATAACATGTATAAATAAGAATGTCCATTTGTTCAAAATCATTATCTCCGAATATTCTTCACCAATTGCTTGGAAATTTTGACAGAGTGTTGAATTGTAATTTCTAAGGTTGGCATGTTTTCAGGCACCTAATCCTTGCACACACATACACACACACACACACACACACACACACACACACACACACACACACACACATATATATATATATATGAAAGGTACATTTGAGATTTTAAATGTACCTTTCAGATATACTTCAAGTTTTACACATAATTGTAATAAACGTTTAGACATATGGGGACTATATTCTTTTTAATGTAAAGAAGTGTTGTTAACAAAAGGGAAAGTTGCATTTGTAGCTTACTGGTTCATGATTAAAACACTACTACATAATCTGAATTTGCAGTAACAATAAACAAGGGGCAATGTAGGTGGATAGAGGGATGGACAAAGTAAACAGGAAAGAGAAGACAAATACAGAGAGGTGGCAGGATGAAGTGGAGTGAGAGGGGGAGAAGATGTTGAAAGAAAGGGAGGAAGAAGTGATGGACTGAGAGAGAGGGAGAGAGAGGGGCCAGGAGAAGACAGACAGAGAGAGGGAAGGATGTGATGCACAGAAAATGTGTGTAGGACGAGGTAATGACAAGGAAAAAGAGAGGGGGAGATAGACAGAGACTAGAGAGAGCATGAGATTAGGACATAATATCCAGTTGCCACACGTCTTAGAAATGTGTGCTTTCTCTTTTCTTTAATTCCCATTTAAGCAGACTGAACCGCAGCACTGTGTGACCACGTACAGCTAGTATTGGAATAAAATTATTGGCAAAAATAGTATAGTAGTCATTAAATAACTACACATGTCTGACAAGATACGAGATATTCAAGTAGCAATTAGTTGCTGTGGAGGATATGATGTTCTCTCAAACTTTTGCATAACATAAAGGATATATAAATGTAAAAAATCAAAAATAAAACTGATTCCAGGGATTGCAGGGATGATAGCTACAGTACAATATTATCATGTGAAACATTGTTTGTTGAAATCGCACAGAGCTCTTAAAAGTTGTTAATTTTAGAGTTTCATTATGAAAATATTCAGAGAACGTAAAATACCAACTTTCGTACTTTTTGAGGTATTGGAGATTGAGTTGTTCATGGATATGTCTTTATTTTCTTTTTTCTTCTGAGAATGCAAATGTATTCAGAGTCGCTTTACTATGTAACTTTGATTTATTTTGAATTTGTAAGATTTGTAAGTAGCCGTATTGCAGGCTTTCTTACACTCCATCATCTCAGACGCATCTTCTGCATCCTAGGCATGCAAGAAATCGCCATCCACACGCTACCCTTTCTGGTATTATCCATTTCCGCCTACATGCTGGTCGTTTCTCTGGGAGGCTCATCATATGGTCCCGGTCTGTCGGCTAGCGCTCTTCTACATAAAAAAAAACAAATGCTGCTTATCTCATGCCAACACTATGCGGCCGAAGAACGGGCCGAAATAGGTGTAACATGTCAGTTCGTCCACAGCTGCTTCTCACTGGCTCCAGCCTCTCACTTCCTTCCTGACAGCCTGTCGGGTACCGACAGACTGCTTCATTCTGAACACTCGGCCTCCCCTTCGACACTGCCTGTTTCTGACACGGCATAACGTCGAAATGCTTCTCATCGCCTTATTGGTTGTTCTGGTGCGTTATTCGTTAGTTATTCTACAGAGTCTCAACTGACATGATAGGCAACCTTTCCCTAAATGAACGGCTCGATGGGAGAATATGCTAATCCTCAGTTAACTGAAAATTAGACTGATCATTCAGTTTGTTGTGTTTGAGAATACACGGCATGAAAGGAACATGCAGCATCATATGTACCACTACAAAACACTTTCTTCTGCGTTAACTGTTTTCAGTTATTCAGTTTACTTCTTGTCTTTGTATTTACCTGAACATAGAACAAGCAGTGCCTCAGAAAAAATGTTGTGGCTTAGCCAATCGCGTCACATGATCTCGAAGTGCAATTGTATGCAAAAGTTAAGGACAGAAGAAGCTTTCACATCATGGGTCACAGGCAAGTAACGTAGCTCGATAGAACTTTGACCGTACGTAGAAAGAATTGCTGCAGTGTAATACAAAAGGTAAATGAAAGAAAAACACAATGAAATAGGAGGTAAATGAAAGAAACATGCAATGAGACAAACAGAAATGACGCTTTCGTTTTAAGTCAATAATTACACTTAAGTCACCGTGATTTATTGTCGTCTCCTGGATATTACAAAAGGTGGGACATGTTTCATTACAGGGTATTCAAAAAGCACGAACGGCAATTAACGCTCCTCAAATTGCGTCCATGCTAATCGCAATGCTCGTAATCAGTTGTTTTGGTAGGGCGGTCTATTCATCCATTAGTGCGGATAGGCGGTGGTATAGGTGAATGTGCTGCAATACTTCTTGCCAGTACAACCGACAAGTATTCGATGGGAACAGGTAGACCAGTCCATCCACCAAACATCTTTTTCCTCCATCTGCGCCTTTCGATGTTGTTGAACATTGCCATTCATAAAACCTGAGTCTGGGTCAAACGCACCTCCGAAGAGACGCACATAGGGAAGGGGTTCAATGTCACAATAAAGCTGATCGGTGTGTGTACCTTTTTCAAAGTTCTAGGCCCAGGAAACACCGTAACAAGTAGACCTCCATAATTACTAGGTGGAAACGAATGAAAGTGCGTGAGCATGTTGCCACAGATTTCCACTCGTGCGCAGAAAGTTTTACGTCACATGCTCTGCACCACGAAGCAGTAAAAGCAACAGGAAAACACAGTGTGCGACAATCAGTGAGCTGTTACTGTGCACTGTAGTGGTGTTCTTCGTTACAAAATGGTCCGGAGAGAATATTTGGATGACATCACAAGGGGAACAGTCGCCGGGAAACTGGAAGAAACACGAAGCTAGTTTATATAATTTAGTGTTATGGTATGAGGGGGCATAATACTACAAGGGCGTAGTAACCTCCAAATCTTTGAAAGTGGTCCACTCATCGACCTGCTTTATTGCGACAGTGTACTCCTTCCCCATGTGCGTCTTTTCAGGGGTGCATTCCGCCCTGACTTCTTTTTTAAGGATTGCTTTGCGCCACCTCATCTAGCAGTACAGATGGAGCATCTCTAGGAACGGTGAATGGACTGGCCTGTCCCTTCTGCCGATTAAATCCCGTTGAGCACGTGTGGGGTGCATTGGAGAGACGAATTGTAGCTCGTCCACATGCAGCAACGAGAATTCAGTTGGTGGACGAATGTAAATCCCTGCCACAAGAACTCCATATCATCCTTGTGATCAGGATGGGGCACGTTGCAGAGCACACGTTGCTGTCCCTGGTGGTCACGCAGCCTATTAAGAACCATGTCTCGCCATTTTCTATGTCCAGGGAACCATCATAAATTGCGGCGTATTATTGTCTTCGAATAAAACTGTCATTCCTGTTGGTATCATTGCGTATTTCCTTCAGTTACCTTCTGTACTATACTGTAGCAGTTCTTTCCACGTGTGGCCCAAGTTTCATCGAGCCATGTTACTTGGCAGTGACACATCATACGAAAGTTACTCTCGTCCGGAATTTTTGCACAGCACTGTGTACATGCGTAACAGCGGTAACAGCTGTGACGGCCAGTAACGAATAACGAATACTGTGTAACGGGTATGTGTCTCGACAATACCGAATACAGGGTGTATCATAATTAATGGCGTAAAGTCATACAACTGAAGGAAGACCATACTAGAAGCAAAAAAGTCTCAGCAAACATGGGATCTAAAACGCATACCTTAAGAGCTATGAGCAATTCTTGATCTTCGATACTGGCCACGCGGGATTAGCCGAGCGGTCTCAGGCGCTGCAGTCATGGACTGTGCGGCTGCTCCCGGCGGAGGTTCGAGTCTTCCCTCGGGCATGCGTGTGTGTGTTTGTCCTTAGGATAATTTAGGTTAAGTAGTGTGTAGGCTTAGGGACTGATGTCCTTAGCAGTTAAGTCCCATAAGATTTCACACACATTTGAACTTTTTTTTTCTTCGATACTGTGATACAGATCTCTTCCACTGCAAGCTCTTTGCTTTCCGTATTTTGGGAAGTGATAGTATAGACTAAAACAAAAAAAGTCCAGTAAACATGTGCCCTAAAACGCATAACTTGAGAGCTATCAGCACTTGTTCATCTTCGCTATTGTGAAACACAACTTGAAGGAGAATGTTACTCTGGAAGTGAGAAAAAGGTGGTTGGGTAAAGAAGATGACGAAACACCGAACCTTAAACGAGACAATTGTATCCGTGTTTAAGTTTAAGAAAAGCTTCTCCCCACCATTCATAAAGAGAGCTCGTTTCGGACAGGAGAGAGAGGTGCAAGATGGAAAGCGTAAAAAATCGCGTAGCCGTCACCCTTTGAACCTGAACAAACTAAAACAAATAATTTTAAAGCTTTTCACGAAATTGACGTTTATCATCACTGTAATCAACGAATACAGTAATAAATTGGCAAAAAGTAAACAACTAATTATTTCAGTGATGAAATTACACTTTTAAAAATTTTCACAAAATTAAGCTTTGCTCTCATAGTAACCAACGACCAACGAACATAGGAAAAAATTGAAAAAGTAAACCATCAATTATTTTAAAACTGCGATTACACTCGGGAACCGCTAGTACATACAGGTTTCTACCGCCCATCTTTTCGTGAGATATTTTAAAAGTAATTTCGCATTCATCCTAGGCACAATATCATATTTCGAGAATTCCATGAAAGCATAATTATAGTTCTAAATATGTAGAAAAAATTGGCCTAAAATTTACAAAATCAAATTTACGTTACAATAACTTCATATGTTCAGATGTACTTACTTTCACTGTCATGATCTTCTGAGCATGACTGCTAAAAAAGGTACAGAGAGAGAGAAAGAGAAAGAAAGGAAGTGTACCACTCTGTTATGCTACAGCATCGGTGGTTTCATGCTATAGCCACTGTTACATCATGAAAAAATTAATGAAACAATGGTTTCAGGCAGAAAACACGGCCACTGTAACTCAGTGGCTTCAACCGGCGGTTACTGGACTATTTCGAATCCAGCTGATCTCTCGCCCCTGTAACTGCGACTGGGCGCCGTTTTGAAAGCGAAGAAGACGGCAGAAGGTTGAAAGAGATACATTGACGCAGGGTCTTATGTTACTGGACGATTGGACTTTTTAAAATCTAACTAGCTTATGCTGTCTCGCTCTGGAAGCGAGAGCAGCATTAGCGAGAGAGTGGGGTACAGAGACGGAGTAAGCTACAGTTGCAGACGAGAATGGAAAAATTACATCAAGAGGGCGAGAGTAGACTTTGACACTTCAAATCTGATGCATTTTGCTTTCCCTCACTCCTAAGGACCGCAGAATACCGTCACTTGCACGAGTGCTTCTGCGGCAGTGACAAGTGTGTACAAGGCCGTGACCGACCAAGAGGCGAATGCAGAGCTGCTTCTGGTCGCTGGCGTTACGAACGCCGATGCGATCGCACGAGAGAATCCCTGCTCTTCTTCGGAGAACGAACTTTAGGTGATGTTCGGTAGTTTTTCTGTCACTTTCGTTTTGCCTTCCGCGATTCAGTCAAATCAGGGAGACTTTTCAGGTCGATATCACATCTCCTAATGACTTAGATTTGACGTAAGAATCTCCGACTGTCCTTTCCTCGCTATGCCATACTTTTTTCTCACTGTGTTACCAGTGATTATAATAATGAGCAGCAGTCTGCAGAAGACTCTATTTCTCAGGTGTGTCCCCGCCCCCCCCCCCTCTATGAGCGTATTTCTAATATCTTTACAGAGTCACTAGCAAAGAAATCCGGCGTTGCCCAGGTATTTATTTGTAGTTTTGCGTCCACGCCCGTGCCACCCAGGGTGTGGCCTCTTACTTAACGTTCATGACGTCATATCTACTGAACTATGTGTGTGATACAAGGAAATAATTTTGTAGGAACATTCAGCCACGAATGTAGATACCGTCAACGAAATTTATTGAAAATCGAGTTAGTGCAAAAGAAGTAATAAATTAAATGTATGCACAATGAGGCAGTCTTTTTTGAATCTCCTGAACTGCGAGTCATACAATAATATGATTTCACAAAAAAATGGTTCAAATGGCTGTAAGCACTGTGGGACTTAACGTCTGAGGTCATGAGTCCCCTAGACATAGAACTACTGAAACCAAACTAACCAAACGACATCACAAACATCCATGCCCGAGGCAGGATTCGAACCTGCGACCGTAGCAGCAGCGTGGTTCCGGACGCATTATTTAACACTTACATTTATTTATACAAGCGCGTACTGCTTGTCTGTGGCGAATACAGTTAGCAGTGGAGAAGTAATAAAACTATAGCTCCGTGTCTGATGCTGTACTTTTACAGTATGAACGGGGGACAAGCAGTAAGCGGTAAACATTCTTCCTTTCGTTATTTTGTAGGAGTTGTCAGCGAAGGAAAGCTCGTAATGGTTTGAAATTATACGCAAAGTGTGTTGCAAGTCGCTAAGTGCTGTCATTCTCAACTACTGGATGAATAAAGCCTGCGAATTCATGCGTCGTGGGCTACGCTTCTTTCTCACTCCAACCCCTACCCTTCTGACAGGGCGGTGTTTCTTACCCCACAGCGATTGTCGTCTGGCAGCAAGGTATATGTGAACCACGTTTGGTTGAACTTGGTCCAGTGGTTTAGGAGGAAATCTGGAAAACACACATACACAGACACACACCAAAATTTCTATGGAATGTATGGATTGTGTTAGGAGGAGCATTCCGTAATGTGAAATATTTTTTGTAACCTTTCACCGTGTTCGATTTTGGCTTAGTGGTTTTCATGTGTAGTCATCTACTCGATTGTGTCTTACGAAACAAGGGCCGTGTTCAATTCATGCTAATCACCCATCATTGATGCTAGAACCAACCGCTAGTGTCCTCCAGGTCATCTTCTGTCAACTGCTTGCTATAGTTCGAATCTACTGCACGACGTTCGATGAATAATATGTGAACTACAGTCTGATTACAGTTCCCAGTTTCTAAAGCGGCAGGAAAGGAAGTTGTCGTGGTTTGGAACGCAAAGGTATAACATTTCATTCAGCCTATCTCGCCAGAAAACTTATAGGGGGTGAACATTAATGAAACCTAAAAACTGTAGAGAAGGATTCCTGACGGGAAATGGACAAAAAAGTGTTCTATGAACATGTGTTCTGAACTGCATCGTTGCCACGGAAGAGGGTGGTGACGAATGACAGTTCCTATGACTACGTGCCGTGTTTTCCTTGGGCGTTGCTGGCTGTGAGTCTGACGCAACGTACTGCAAGCAACAAATTGGTCCGGTGTTCATGTCACGAACAAGCCGAAATAGTGTTTGTGTACGACCAGCCAGATGGAAATGGTCGACAGGCAGCACGGCTACACCAAAACAAGCACCCTCACACAAACAAACCACGCCGGACAACATTTCAAGCCCAGTTTTGGCGTTTGTATTATCCTGGTTATTTCCAGACAGACGAGCGTGTAGGGAGACAACGGATTGTACGTACAGTAGATTTGCAGACCAGGGTTCTACGTGATATTGAGACGAACTCTAGTACAAGTTCCAGGCAAGTGGCCCGCCAATATGATGTGAGCCAAATACGATTATACAGGGCGGTCCATTGATAGTGACAGGCCCAAATCTCACGAAAACACTACAAAGAGCGAAACTTGTCTAACTTGAAGGGGGAAACCAGATGGCGCTATGGTTGGCCCGCTAGATGGCGCTGCCATACGCCAAGCGGATATCAACTGCGTTTTTTAAAATAGGAACTCCCATTTCTTATTACATATTTGTGTAGTACGTAAAGAAATATGAATGTTTTAGTTGGGACCACTTTTTTCGCTTTGTGATAGATGGGGCTGTAATAGTCACAAACGTATAAGTACCTGATATCACGTAACATTCCGCCAGTGCGGACGGTATTTGCTTCGTGATACATTACCCGTGTTAAAATGGGCAGTTTATCAATTGCGGTGGGTCGGCCGGTGTGGCCGTGCGGTTCTAGGAGCTTGAGTCTGGAACCGAGTGACCGCTACACTCGCAGGTTCGAGTCCTGCCTGGGGCATGGATGTGTGTGATGTCCTTAGGTTAGTTAGGTTTAAGTAGTTCTAAGTTCTAGGGAACTGATGACCACAGATGTTAAGTCCCGCAGTGCTCAGAGCCATTTGAACCATTTATGAATCAATTGCGGAAAAGGTCGATATCGTGTTGATGTATGGCTATTGTGATCAAAATGCCCAACGGGCGTGTGCTTTGTATGCTGCTCGGTATCCTGGACGACATCATCCAAGTGTCCGGACCGTTCGCCGGATAGTTACGTTATTTAAGGAAACAGGAAGTATTCAGCTACATGTGAAACGTCAGCCACGACCTGCAACAAATGATAATGCCCAGGTAGGTGCTTTGGCTGCTGTCGCGGCTAATCCGCACATCAGTAACAGACAAATTGCGCGAGAATCGGGAATCTCAGAAACTTCGGTGATGAGAATGCTACATCAACATCGATTGCACCCGTACCATATTTCTATGCACCAGGAATTGCATGGAGACGACTTTGAACGTCGTGTACAGTTCTGCCACTGAGCACAAGAGAGATTACGGGACGATGAGAGATTTTCTGCACGCGTTCTATTTAGCGACGAAGTGTCATTCACCAACAGCGGTAACGCAAACAGGCATAATATGTACTATTGGGCAACGGAAAATCCACGATGGCTGCGACAAGTGGAACATCAGCGACCTTGGCGGGTTAATGTATGGTGCGGCATTATGGGAGGAAGGATAATTGGCCCCCATTTTATCGATCGCAACCTAAATGACGCAATGTAGGCTGATTTCCTACGTAATGTTCTACCGATGTTCCTACAAGATGGTTTACTGCATGACAGAATGCCGATGTAGTTCCAACATGATGGATGTCCGGCACATAGCTCGCGTGCGGTTGAAACGGTACTGAATAGCATATTTCATGATAGGTGGATTGGTCGTCGAAGCACCATACCATGGCCCGCACGTTCACCGGATCTGACGTCCCCGGATTTCTTCCTATGGGGAAAGTTGAAGCATTTTTGCCATCGTTATCCACCGACAACGCCTGACAACATGCGTCAGCGCATTGTCAATGCATGTGCGAACATTACGGAAGGCGAACTACTCACTGTTGAGAGGAATGTCGTTGCAAGTATTGCTTTGGCAATTGAGGTTGACGGACATCATTTTGAGCATTTATTGCATTAATGTGGTATATACAGGTAATCTCGCTGTAGCAGCATTCGTTCTCAGAAATAATAAGTTCACAAAGGTACACGTATCACATTGGAAAAACCGAAATAGAATGTTCTAACGTACCTACGTTCTGTATTTTAATTTAAAAAACCTACCTGTTACCAACTGTTCGTCTAAAATTGTGAGCCATATGTTTGCGACTATTACAGCGCCATCTATGACAAAGCGAAAAAAGTGGACCAACTAAAACATTCATATTTCGTTACGTACTACACGAATATGTATTAAAAATGGGGGTTCCTATTTAAAAAAAAAAAACGCAGCTGATATCCGTTTGACCTATGGCAGTGCCATCTAGCGGGACAAATAGTGCCATCTGGTTTCCCCGTTCAAGCTAGACGAGTTTCGTTCTTTGTAGTTTTTTCGTTTGACTCTTATTTCGTGAGATATTTGGCCCACTGTCAATGGACCACCCCGTATGTATCCCACACGACAAGTGTTACTACCCCTACCATTCGCAATCCCGTGGAGGCCAGTTTGAACATATGTTGTGACATGGGTGCGATGGAGCTCCGTAATGAGTTCCAGGACGATTTGTTGTCGTTGCGAGCGCACCAGCCATTTCCGGACATACGTTCAGTGGACCTTTCTTCCACCATATGTCCTTGCAGTTTGCCGGTCTTATTGATGTTCACCCTGCATATGAGTGGCTGGACGGAGATTTACTCTCTGCGTCTCTAGAGCAGTGCTGTAACCACCGCTCTAGATCCCTCAGCAATGGCAATGGTGCTTGCGTTATTAGGAGCGCTCTACACAGGGCTTAACAGCAGAGGAGAGATCTACGGGACTCGGCTGAGCACAAGTACATTAGCAGTGGGATAGCGCCACACAGGACGGTTACCACTGGAGCGTTGCACGCAGGTGCACGGTGACGCAAGCATTGTTGGAAGACACGAGCGTGGCGCGCTGCGGAGAGAGGGAACAGTCTTTCCGGCACTGGTTGCGTGTCTCGCTGGCGCCGCTGTGGCGGCCGCGACGCTGTGCTGGCTCGTTGGGCGGGCGTTTGATGTCGGCTAATGCCCCGCTTTGCCGCTAATAACCGCCACGGGCCGCACCGGAAAATGGACGGCTCCGCTGGGTGGTCCGCGCGCTAGGCAAGGTAATTGACGTGAGTGCAGCGGCGGCGGCGGCGGCGCACACGTGCTCGGCGCGGCTCGCTTCGCCTCCCTGATTGGCCGGGGACCATCGGCTCGCATCGCATCGCCGAAACACACACGCACGCACCCGCGCACTCGCGTCTCTGCTGCGTTTTCGCCCATTGCCCGCGCCGTTGCTCTCGCCTCCCAGTCTATCAGCCAGCACAGGACAAACGGCGCAGCCATCAGCGCGCCGCGACGCGCAGAATACGCAGCTTTTGTAAAAGTCGACGTTTGTTCGGCGCCGCTCTGTTCCCTTTTATTGTGCCTCTTACCGTTGAGAGCGAGCACAGTGGGAGTCGACAACAAGCAGGAGACCGATAGAGGCTGCTGCAGGTGGCTATGTCGGTCACACGCAAAGTTCGCTGAGAGGAATGTTTGAGTGTGGTAAATCTGTGCGGCTTGCAACACACCAGGAGTCTACCCAAATCGTCGTGCGACGCAGATCGAGTTTTACCTGGTATTTACGAGGGGTAGTCAAATATAACAAGAAATGCCGAAAGTATGTGTTTCAATAAAAAGTGACTCTCCAATCAAATTACATCAAAATAAGTACATGTGAATATAAAAACAGCGACAGACATAAGGAGGCGTGCCTCTGGTGGTTAGATTGTGTTAGGATGGTACACTTGGGCTTTTCACTCAGGTGGACCAGGGTTTGAAACCCAGAAATTGCAAACCCATTTTTAATAACTCATCAATTCCAAGTGGCTCTGGTGGTTTGATTGTGTTCGATGTTTGCACTTGGGCTTTCTGTCCAGGTGGACCAGGGTTCGAGTCCCGGAAAGGGAACCGGTAATTTTAATTTCCCGCCAATTCTCTGGTGGGTTGGGTGGGGTGGGATGTCAGCACAGCCCTGGAACAAAGAAATTCCCACGAAACTTTGAAATTCCAACCAAAATTCTAAAGTCCCGTAAAAATTCGAAATTCCCGCCAATAGGGTAGGCTGGGGGAAGGGGTGAGGTTAGGGAAAGGTGGGGGAGTGGGACTAGCTGCGGCACACGTGCAGGCTGACAAAACCATGTGACGTCATCAAGGGGTGGGTGTGGATGGGGTCGGGTGCGGGGGTTGGTGGGGGAAGGCGGGGGCGAGGGTGATTAATTGATCAATTTAATTAATTTGCATATCAATTTGATGTAAAAAGTGTGCTGACGCTACCACTACCCTACTACTGTACTCCTGAGGCTTCTTATGCCAGACTCTTTCCAACTGGCACCTTAGATCGTCAATATCCCAAGCGGGTTGTAGGGCCCACCCCATAATGCTCCAAATGTTCTCAATTGGGCAGTGATTTGATGACCTTCCTCATCAAGATAAAATTAGGCAAGCATAAAGACAAACAGCAGAAACATTCGCCATTTTGTGATCAGTCATTATCTTGCTGAAATGTAAACCCTGGATTGATCGCTATCGCTGTGAAGAGCAAAAGAGCAGGGCGTAGAATATCATTGGCGCACTGCTGTGCTATAATGGTGCCATGAATGACAACCAAAGAGGTCCTGACATGAAATGAAATCCCCCCCCCCCCTGACCATCACTCCTGGCTGTCAGGCTGTATGGCAAGCGACAGTCAGGTTGGTTTCCCACTGCTGCCCTGGAGTCTCCAGCTACGTCTTCGCTGGTCATTGGGTTCAAAAATGGTTCACATGGCTCTGAGCACTATGGGACTTAACATTTGATGTCATCAGTCCCCTAGAACGTAGAACTACGTAAATCAAACTAACCTAAGGACATCACACACATCCATGGCCGAGGTAGGTTTCGAATCTGCCACCGTAGTTGTCACGCGGTTCCAGACTGAAGCGCCTAGAACCGCTCGGCCACACCGTGGTCATTGGGGCTCAGTTCCAAGTAGAACTCATCACTGATGACAATTCCACTCCAGTCAATGGAATTTCAGCCGAAGGTGGCACAGAGTCCGTCTTGGTCCAGAGTTGGTCTGGGTCTCATTATAATGAACATGTGATTACAAATTAGCATTGTGTGCTGTTAAGTTGGATAGTAGGCCAGTTTGAGATGGAGGATATAGACTTTGGAATTACGAAATGTCACGAGTTTTGTACGACATATGTGACTCCTGTAAAAGGTGAAATAATGTGAACTTTGAACTATTCAGTTTTGAAGGATAATACATTTATCGAAACTAAAAACTAAACTCCTCCCGAAGAGGCCATGAAGGCCCAACGGTACCCACTGGCCGCTGTGTCATCCTTAGCCCACAGGCGTCAGTGGATGGGATATGCAGGGGCATGTGGTCAGCACACCGCTCTTCCAGCCGAGACCGGAGCCGCTACTTCTCAACGAAGTAGTTCCTCAGTTTACCAACAGCGCTCGGCAGACTGGATGGTCACCCACGCAAATGCTAGCCCAGCCTGACAGCACTTAACTTTTGTGATGAGCCTGTGTTACCACTGCGCCAAGTCCGTTGGCTAATACATTTATCTATCTCGAATACACTTTGGCATTCAGTAAAAGTAAGTACTTTATCCCACCAGGAATTCCTTATAAGACAAAAAAAAATGGTTCAAATGGCTCTGAGCACTTTGGGACTTAACATCTGAGGTGATCAGTCCCCTAGAACTTAGAACTACTTAAACCTAACTAACCGAAGGACATCACACACATCCATGCCCGAGGCAGGTTTCGAACCTGCGACCGTAGCAGCAGCGTGGTTCCGGACTGAAGCGCCTAGAACCGCTCGGCCAAACCGACCGGCCCTTATAAGTCGTATCCGTTGTACAAATTCTACAGATGCCTCAATACAGGCAACAGTTATAGAGTTGGGGCAGATTTCTGGTCGGTAATAATATTAATAATAATAATAATAATAATAATAATAAGACTTGTAGGACACTGTAGAGGTGAATGCAGTTTTGCATCAAAATGTTGGACGGTACCATCTGGAACAGGTACAGGTGTACTGTAAATTTAACGTGTAACATCCTGAAGTAGTCCTGCGCCTTGTTAAAAAAAATTATCCCCAATTATATGGGGACGAGATCGGAATGTTTACACATCAAATACATTCACACTGACTACAACAGTGTTCGATGCTTAAGTCAATGGTGGCTCATAACGATAAATTCTCATTTATTTCGACAACTGCTCATTTTCGGAGCCACGTTTACTGAAAAGTTTTGTTTGTTGTTATTAAACACTTCTACCAGTGTCTAAATGGTTCAAATGTCTCTGAGCCATCTATGGTCATCAGTCCCCTAGAACTTAGAACTACTTAAACGTAACTAACCTAAGGACGTCACACAAAACCCAGTCATCACGAGGCAGAGAAAATCCCTGACCCCGCCGGGAATCGAACCCGGGAACCACGGCGTGGGAAGCGAGAACGCTACCGCACGACCACGAGCTGCGGACATCTACCAGTGTCTGTTTACACTATAATTAGGGTACACCAAGCACGCAGTTGTTCACTTCGGCGCCTCTCAGCGTGCGTCCCAAGTGGCCACTTGAATCGTCTGTTCCGTAAGCCATCCCTATGTGGCTTCATGCATAGCGTGTGCGGAGAGTGTCGAAAACCCATTTCGCTCATTCTTTTTGCGGAGTGCTTTAAAATCAGCTGATTGAAATGTGATGTATGGTGAAACTCTGATGGTTCCAGGCAAGCGTGTCACGCAGATGGTGTGGCTAGCTAACCTTTATGTACTGCTTCTAGTTTCCATCTAAAGTACCCCAATATTGGTAGATCTACCACCAGATGACTGGAATGTGTACTTAATCTGAATCTATTGCTAATGAACGCATTCAGTTAAATGTGTACAGGAGGCATCTCGAAAAAAAAAAACATGCAATGCTGTGGAAGGGAAAAGAACCTTTTAGCACATCGTAAGGTCGTGAAGGAGACTAACGTCAGAGTCGAAATTTAAATTTTAACTAATGAGAAGTACACAGCGAAATTCAAATATCACGCCAGTATAATTCTAACTTTTGTGACTGTTTATTGATAAGACAAATACCGCTTATAAACAGATTGACTGGTATGTTTACAGTGAACTTTTAAAGAAGAAAGGAAATTTCATATGAAAGTTTTCGTGAATGATGTTTACTATTTTTATAATGGCCTGTATCAACAACAAAGCTTCAGACTGATGCGTTCACCCTCTGGTAATCAATAATATTAGGAAAAGATCGTTTAAAATAGTTTTCTTAAATACTATCGCAGATATCCGTCTGCTATGATTTTCGTGAAGGTCTACGAAACTCGGCTGTTGTTCCAAATCACACCACAACTGTGTACAGCACTAACCTAAAAAGAAGCATGTCAGATCTAAACGCTTTCATTTCAACTAACGGTTCAGTTATTTAATGTGACTCCCTGTTAAAAGCCTGATTAAATACCCTTGCAGAGCAGACGAACAGCAAGAGAGTCAGTGACATTCTCCAAGATGCCAGAGGAGATGTCATGCCGACTCCTATGCCGCGACCAACTGCGCTGTGTTTCTCGATTGAGAATCCATGGCGTGAACAGCCCAGTCGAGATGGAGACAGGGATTGTCGATTGGTTTTAATATCGGGGACTTAAGTGGCCAGCACAGAAATGTAAACTCATACTGGTACTCTTCGAAGCACGTATGTACACGAAGAGCTGTGACACGGTGCATTGTCCTGCTGGTGGATACCATCGTGACGAGGAAAGGACACACTGCGTGTAGGGGTTGACATGGTCCGCATGGATAGACACACGCGTGTGTTGATCAGCTGCGCCTTCCAGAGTCCCACGAAAACGTTCCCCAGGCCATAAGGCTCTCTCATCCGACTTGGGCTCTACTTACGATTGTTGCAGGACCGTACATGACAACGGCCATCTGTTCCATGGACTGTAAAACGTGATTCATCTAAACAGGCCACCTGTCGACCCTCGGTGGACGTACAGTTGCGGTAGTGGCGTGAAAATTACAGTCTTCAAACATCTGTCAGCATCGGTGGATGAATTAGGCATCTGCTGTAGAAGGCCATACGCAGCAACGTTTACTGAACTGTCGTTGAGGAGGCAGTGTTGGTAGCCCCTTGGTTTATCTAGATGGTCAGTTGGTGAACACTGCACGTCTGTCCCACTGTACACATGTCCACAGTCATCGTTCATCCCTGTCATACGGCCTGGTGCACCACAGTTGTCTCAGAACCGCTTTTAGGTAGCACCACGCACGGTGTACTTTAACCACAGTGGCGCGAGAACATTTTACAAAGTTAGGCGTTTCAGGAATGCTTCTACTTCTAGCACGCAAGTCAATGATCATGCCGCACATCATATAAATCAGTCCGTTTCTGAATTACGACGACTCCACTGTTCCATCTCCTGCCCCCCCCCCTCTCCCCCCACTTTTCACGATAGGCATTATACCCTCCACTGCTAGTGCTGCCACCTTCTGTTAGTGACTGTTTATTACACGTTGTCGTCAAACATAGACGGTGGTGAAATTAATGTGGCTAGACGATGTAAATACGTAGAGTTACAATTGCGAATTGGATAAATAACACAAAAAATCTGCCAGCCGGTGTGGCCGAGCGGTTCTAGGCGCTTCAGTCTGGAATCGCGTGACCACTACGGCTGCAGGTTCGAATCCGGCCGCGGGCATGAATGTGTGTGATGTCCTTAGGTTAGTTAGGTTCAAGTAGTTCTAAGTTCTAGGGGACTGATGACCTCAGATGTTAAGTCCCATAGTGCTCAGAGCCATTGGAACCACTGGAACAAAAAATCTTGTGGGGAAGGCGAATCACAGACTGCATTTTATTGGCAGAACACTCAGGAAATGCAACAGGTCTACTAAATAAGGTGCTACAACAAGTTTGTACGAACTCTTTGAAAAAAACTCAAAGAAGAGGAGCTCGTTTTGTGTTATCGCTCAATAGAAGAGGAACAGAGAGGGAGAGAGAGAGACAGAGAATCATGGAAATAATATGCCAGCTGCGGTGGCGTTTTTCGTTGCGGCAATATCTTTTAACGTAAAATTAATTACCAAACCTCTCTTCCACATGCGAAAATATTCTGTTGACGCCTACCTACATAAAGCGAAATGATCATTAGACTGCACACGGATACATTTAAGTGTCCATATTTCTCGTGCGCTATTCGAGAGCGTAACGGTAAAAAAATTGGTCTAAATGTGGTTCGATGAACCCTCTGCCAGCCACTTAGGCGTTTATCGCATAGGTGACAAGTATAGAATTGTCTCACTGCTCTTCTTCCACGGAATGATCACATAATATCTCCTTTGTGTTCCCTTGTTTCATTATTTCAGGAATTGAATCCTTACATAATACTTTGCTCCATCGCTCAGAGCGGGCAAAGCTTGTTGTTTAAACAGAGAAGGTAGTCTAAGATAGGTCAAATTTTGCATACAAACAAGGTACCGTTATAGCTGGACGTGGTCTTTCGTTCCATGATAGTGAGATTATTCCGGTGTTTTGCTACCTTGGTAGTCCAGAAGAGTGTACACCACAACTCACCACAGTAGTTATGGTAGAACCCTTACGCAACCACAAATATAAAGTACCGAAGGCGATAGTATCTGAGCCTCCGTAATTGATATCCCTACGTAATTCTCCATAATTTAAGGACATATAGTCCTTTAGCACTTCTACACACATGTTTTCAAACACACAACAAAAGCAGCGAGTTAAAGAACCCTTCTGTGTGCCCAAACTAAAGCAGAAAGAAGAATAAATAAAGAGAAAATTTTTACCCTTTCCATTCTCTACAGAAGTAAAAATCAACGAAGTTGATCAGACTTCAGCACCACCACCACCCAAAAAAAAAAGGTCCAGAAGAGGACAAATATACAGCTATATTTTTAACTGAAATTTTTCTGTGTGGTATTGCAATCACCTCAACTCTTACGTATTTAATGTGATACGAAATTATATCAGCACAGTATATGTTTATTGTTTCTGGCTGGCGGTTTCACACAATTCCATTTTGAAGGGATACTGCACGTAAACCGTATGACCAGTAGTATCTCTACACCTGCTTGTAAACACTAACATAGGGTGTGTTTATCCTTGGCCTTTATGACGTCTTCAACTCTGCTGGCGGTTTTTTGAATGAGGTGTCTGTCTGTGAGTAATGGCAACCTAGTCTGCCTCAAGAGCAGAAACCACAGGAGGTGGTACGTAGAACGCTACGGACTGGAGTGAGACTAACTTTGTAATTCTTCCCGAAAATGTTTCATTGGGTTGAGGCTGACACACCACTGCAGGAATGGTATTGTCCATAAACCTTTGCCTAACAGACGCTGCTTTATGACGTCGTGCACTGTCGCGCTGATACAAATAATTACACTACTGGCCATTAAAATTGCTACACCACCAAGATGATCTGCTAGAGACGCGAAATTTAGCCGACAGGAAGAAGATGTTGTGATATGCAAATGATTAGCTTTTCAGAGCATTGACCCAAGATTGGCGCCGGTGGCGACACCTACAACGTGCTGAGATGAGAAACGTTTCCAACCGATTTCTCATACACAAACGGCAGTTGACCGGCGTTGCCTGGTGAAACGTTGTTGTGATGCCTCGTGAAAGGGGGGCAAATGCGTACCAACACGTTTACGATTTTGATAAAGGTCGGATTGTAGCCCATCGCGATTGCGGTTTATCGTATCGCGACATAGGTGCTCGCGTTGGTCGAGATACAGTGACTGTTAGCAGAATATGGAATCGGTGGTTCAGAAGTGTAATACGGAACGCCGTGCTGGGTCCCAACGGCCTCGTATCACTAGCAGTCGAGGTGACAGGCATCTTATCAGCATTGCTGTAACGGATCGTGCAGCGACGACTCGATCCCAGAGTCAACAGATGGGGACGTTTGCAAGACAACAACCATCAGCACGAACAGTTCGACGACGTTTGCAGCAGCAAGGACTATCAGCTCGGAGATCATGATTGCGGTTACCCTTGGCCCAGCATCACAGGCAGGAGCGCCTGCGATGGAGTACTCAACGACGAACCTGGGTGCACGAACAGCAAAACGTCATTTTTTCGGATGAATGCAGGTTCTGTTTACAGCATCATGATGGTCGTATCCGTGTTTGACGACATTGCGGTGAACGCACATTGGAAGGGTGTACTCGTCATCGCCATACTGGCGTATCACCCGGAGTGATGGTATGGGTCCCATTGGGTACACGTCTCGGTCACCTCTTGTTCGCATCGACGGCACTTTGAGCAGTGGACGTTACATTTCAGACGGTTACGACCTGTGGGTCTACCCTTCATTCAATCCCTGCGAAACCCTACATTTCAGCAGGATAATGGACGACCGCATGTTGCAAGTCCTGTACAGGCCTTTCTGGATACAGGAAATGTTCGACTGCTGGCCTGGCCAGCACATTCTCCTGATCTCTCACCAACTGAAAACATCTGGTCAATGGAGGCCGAGCAACTGGCTCGTCACAACACGCCAGTAACTACTCTTGATGAACTGGGGTATCGTGTTGAAGCTGCATGGGCTTCTGTACCTGTACACGCCATCCAAGCTCTGTTTGACTCAATGCCCAGGCGATCAAGGCCATTATTACTGCGAGAGGTGGTTGTTCTAGGTACTGATGTCTCAGGATCTATGCATCCAAACTGCGTGAAAATGTAATCACAAGTCTGTTCTAGTATAATATATTTGTCCAATGAATACCCGTTTATCATCTGCATTTCTTCTTGGTGTTGCAATTTTAAAGGCCAGTAGTGTATGATCTCCGAACTGTACCTGTTCTGTATACTGTACAAAATGATGTAAAACGTGTCCGTATGCTTCCACCTTTTGCAGTTTCTTACACGCTATAAGGATAAATAAGTCTAACCGCGAGAAACACTCCCATACCGCAACCCAACACCCTCCGTACTTCATTGTTGGCACTAGACATTATGGCTGGTGACGTTTTCCAGGCGTTCACCAAACTGAGACTCTTCCATCGGGCTGTCACAAGTTATAGCGTGATTCATCATTTCAATTCACACCTTTGTAGTCATCAACGGACCAGTGGCTTCGCTCTTTACACCATCTCAAGTGTCACGTATTGCAGATTACTGAAATGTGTGGCTTATGAAGAGCTGTGGACCATGGTACTCCATTCTTCTTAACCCTCTCGGCAGTCATTCTGCTGATTGGACCGCTGGTAGAACTTTGAAATTCACAAGTGATACCTTCTGCTGATTTCCAGAGATATTTACAGTCAGTGCATCAGTTCTGCCTGGTCGCGGTTTAACTGTCGTGGTTCCTTCGAATTTCTACTTCACAGTCACAACACCAGCCGTTAGGGTGGGCTGCTTTAGAAAGGCTGAAATGTCGCTGCTAAATAAGTTACTTAGGTAACGTCCAATGACTAGTCCACGTTTATCGTGATAGATCTGTCCTGACCGATCAGTGCTGCTGTTACTGCTTCTCTCCTGCCAACACAATACTCCCCGCCTCCTTTATACCGGCGGATCCGCCTCTCGTATTTCTAGTGATGGGTTTCGCATTACACGGAGTGTCTGGATATTCTTGATGAGATAGTGTAAACAAAACGAAACTACTGTTAACTCTGCGAAAAAAATAACTCGCATTGGTGACAAAGCAAGCTGGGATTACTTCCTCTCTTGTTTAGCCATTTGACTCCTTAAATTCATTTTTTTCATTATTGACTAATTGTCATTAACATACGTGAGTGTAGTCTCCATTGTCATAAAAGAAAAAGGTGAGCCGACAGTTTTAAAGAATATAGCACCAGATCTATCTTTCTTCTTAGTTTTGTGTATGTAATTAATTTCTTGATTTATTTTGGCTATTCGTAGTAAATATTTTTTGGTATAGGGTGAAATCAGTAACTGTTTTGTAACCTAAATTCTGTTGTTGAATTATAAACAAATATAATTTCTGTACTAATTAGAAACATTTGGAAGGCGAAACGTGGCCCAGCGGTTCTAGGCGCTTCAGTCTGGAACCGCGCTGCTGCTACGGTCGCAGGTTCGAACCCTACCTCGGGAATGGATGTGTGTGATGTCCTTAGGTTAGTTAGGTTTAAGTAGTTCTAAGTCTAGGGGACTGATGATCTCAGTGCCATAGTGCTCAGAGCAATTTGAACCATATGAAGACGAAACATTGGCATTCTTTATGTATTCATTTGGCTCTATTTGAAAACATTAATTCCATAGTAATTACCAGTTAATTTCATCAATTAAACAAATAGTTCGGCTTAACCCCCGTGGTAGAAGAAACTGTTAAAAACAACCAAATTTTCGATGTATTCAGTTAATTTAATGAGCTAAGTTTTAATTGTAATTTCTGGAAATTAAACACCAAACGATCTATAGTTTCAGTACCTATTATTGATTTTTGATCCCGAGCTAGTCAGTCCTCTGCCCATTTTCAGACGATGAATCTGTGCTGGTTAGGTCAACAACAATGTATCAACTTAACGGTGGAATGAGTGTAACACAATTAGGCCGTGTGTTAAAACAATAACTGTGACTGTTCAATACGTACCGTATTATTCTTCAAGAACTCTGAACTGTGTGGTTGGGTTTTTACCGCTCTTACGTATTCAGCAGTAAACTATTGTAGCACTATGCTGAAGTTTTCCTGCAACCTATTAATGAGGCTTATCAAAATTTGCCAATAGTTAACTGGCCATGTAACTGTGTATCTTTAGGGGGTTGTGAACAGTGAAAGTAAAGAACTGTGAAACGCAACAGTACAACTGTCGGTTACATCATTTACAGCAATCAGTGTTGAACTTCCACTCCCTCCATCCCTCATTTTTCAGACAGTATAACAACGCAGTACGTCGACACTGACAACTATCAACGGATAAATAAAGCAGGTGACCGTCAGAAATTGATTTTAACCGAGGAATAGTTATGAATGTGCATTTAGGATGTTTACCTTTCTTCTACCGTTCAATATTGGCCGTCCACGTTAGTGAAAAATCCCCGCATGTGTTCTCAAACATAAAAAAAGTTAAACTCCGGGGACCACAGACTTTTACTCTTCGTAAATATTACGAGAAAACAGCAATGACATTTAGTATTTAATCCAATATGGACTTCTGTGGATGTCCTAAATATGAACGCTCGATGAACAAGAAATCTGTTTGAATCACCGTCTGGTACTAGTTGTCAGCTGACAAAGAGAAAGGAGATACTAGCTAGGATAGCCGAGAGCACTAACGCGCTGCTTCCTGGACTCGGGTTGGCGCGCCAGCCCCAGATCGAATCCGCCCAGCGGATTACCGACGACGGCCGGTATGCCGGCCAGCCTGGATGTGGTTTTTAGGCGGTTTTCCGCGTCCTCCTAGGTTAATACCGGGCTGGTCCCTACGTCCCGCCTCAGTTACACGACGCTCAGACATATGAAACACATTCACACTATTTCCCGATTTACACTAGACACAGACAGCTGGGTTGCACTAATTCCGTTCTGGGGGGTATGGGGTGGCGGCTGGAAGGGCTTCCAGCCACCTCTTAAAATTAACCATGCCACCTCCGTACTTAACCCTGCCGACCCTGTGCACAATGCGGGATAAATGCAGTATCAAAAGAAAGAAAGAGAAAGGACATATATGTTTCCGGGACACACATACAGGGTCAGATTAGATTAGATTAGTACTAGTTCCATAGATCATGAATACGACACTTCGTAATGATGTGGAACGTGTCAGGTTAATAAAAGGTGTCTATACAAGATATTACCATTAGACAAAATGTTACATGACACTCAATAATTTTTTTTTTGTGGAGGTTGGGTAATTACCCACTTACTATATCCCAAAACTCATCTAATGAGTAGAAGGAGTTGCCATTAAGAAATTCTTTTAATTTCCTTTTAAATGCTATGTGGCTATCTGTCAGACTTCTGATGCTATTAGGTAAGTGACCAAAGACTTTTGCGGCAGCATAATTTACCCCCTTCTGAGCCAAAGTTAGATTTAACCTTTAGTAGTGAAGATCATCCTTTCTCCTAGTGTTGTAGCCATGCACACTGCTATTACTTTTGAATTCGTTCGGATTGTTAATAACATTAATGTGACCGCCGCCAGTGTTATACATATCAAAGTTCAGTAACCACTCAGCAGCGCTAGCAGTGAAAGGTCCATAAAGCGTGTCACGGGGACGCGGAAAACAGTGCAGCCGTTTTAATGCGGAAACGGAGCGATTTATCTGACATCCAAAAGGACATGTTCGTCGGCTTTCGGGCCAGTTGCGAAATGGGGAAGCTAGTTATTTACTCACGTGCCGCATTGATTATAGTATGCCGTGCATGGCAAAAAGGTGCTGTCCCAAACCGTCACCAAGGCAACTGTGGTTCATAATGGGCAATAAATGACAGGATTCAGTGATGGCAGCGGAGATAGGTGTGGAAGAATAGACGTGCATTTGTTGAGCAAATGACCGCTGAGGTCAACAAAGGTACTGTCTCCTCATCGACAGATCAACTAATGTTGCTGTGTTTGGGCCTCCACAGCGGGCGCCTAGTCAATGCACCAATGGTGGCTGCTGTTTATTGGTGAGGAAGGCTGGAATCTGAACATCAACACTGCAGATTGACGACCACTGAGAGGTGATAGGTTGCCTTTCCAGATGTATCGCGCATCATGCTCCATCGGACAGATAGCGGTTGTCGTATACGGCGTGAATCGTATGATAGTAAACTCGTTGCAACAATCTTTGGAAGGTTCAAGGCCGGAAGAGAGAGCGTTTTGGTCTGCGGAATGTTTTCGTGACATTCTCTGGGTGACCTCGACGTTCTGAAAGGCACAATGAATCAACACGACCATCGTTGGGGACCATGTGCACTTCTACACACAGTTTATTTTCTCTCGGCACGGTGGCATCTACCAACAGGACAATCCAACGTGTCACACAACTCGCAGTGTACGTGCGTGATTCTAAGAGCGCCAGTATGAGTTTACCGTACATCTCAAGCCATCAGACTCTCCGGATTTAAACCCAATTGAGAATCTGATGGAATACCTCGATCGAGCTGTACGCACCATGGATTCTCAACCGAAATACCTAGCGCAGCCCGGCACTAGAATCGTCATGGCTCCATGTTAGTGTCGGTTTCTTCGAAAACCCCACTGACTCACTTCCTTCACGTCTCGCCGTG
Organism: Schistocerca piceifrons; assembly: GCF_021461385.2. Taxonomy (NCBI): domain Eukaryota; kingdom Metazoa; phylum Arthropoda; class Insecta; order Orthoptera; family Acrididae; genus Schistocerca; species Schistocerca piceifrons. Next base: position 149,639,493 of record NC_060145.1, on the reverse strand, counting down.
GTCCACGCAGGGAAAGCTGGTTTGTTGACGCCTCTGGCAGGTGTTCACATTAATGTGACTGTGCAGTGTATATTTAAGACTGAAAAATATGTGAGGTCCACATGATTTCTGGGTAACTATCATTCATCAGTTTAACTGGAAACAAATTAGGAAAGCAGTAATAATTAACAATAAGGGGAACGGACTGGAATGGCAAATGTATGCGGTACTATCCGCAACGCTCTAAATATTAGCACTGGATGGCATTCAAAAGCAATTTTTGCTTCCTCTCACCGGAACTTAGTTACGGTAAATCTCTCAAACGCAGAGACTGTCCCACTTACGTCATCTCTCTGTGGCTCTGTCTGAGAGAAGTCTGAAGTGCGTCACTTAGCGTGGCCTTTGTCAGAGCTTTCTCCCACCGTCCAGTATCTGGAAAAAGCATTTTGCCCGGCGCTTTGTGAGACTAAATTCAATTCAGTTCTCAGGCCATGGGAAGCCTTAAGGCCTCTTTTGCTATATGTCGTTACATCCGTCGAACAAACGTGACGCTGGTCGCTGTAGAAAGCTATGGAGAAGTTCTCTGTACCAGCGAGGAAGGAACGACTTTTCGCGAACCGACTGACCTGCTAAAGCACTGCATGGATTTCTGCGACTTAGTTGTAAGGTTTCTAGCATCGTGTGGTATTTTTTGCAGTGTTTATAAGTGTACAATAATTCCTGCCGTATTCTGCTACTCAGTAGCCAGTGTTAATGTGGGACAAATCGAGAGGGAAAACTAGATCCGTTAAATGATACGGATAACCAAACATAGAAACGCAAACCTGTGTCAGTGTGTATCACAGAACAGTTGCCTTGAAGGATGGGCCACTGCTGGTCACTTCGAGGTTTCCAGAGACACTGTTGTATCACGCCTGCTGTATAAACGTTGTTGCTAGCTTTCACTCGTGTGAACTCACAACCCTGCAGTCAGTCTTCTAGGATAGGGAACGCTGAGCAAAGACATTCAAGCGGGGCGTCCCCACTCCAACGAACAGCCAGCCCAGCACCTAGCAAACGCAGTACATCTACATCTACATCTACGTGATTACTCTGTTATTAAAAATAAAGTGCCTGGCAGAGGGTTCAATGAACCACCTTGAAGCTATCTCTCTACCGTTCCACTCACGAAGGCGCGCGGGAAAAGCCAGCACTAAAGTTTTTCTGTGCGAGTGTTGATTTGTCTTGTTTATCATGATGATCATTTCTCCCTATGTAGATGGGTGCTAACAGAATATATTCACAATCGCAGGAGAAAACTGGTGATTGAAATTTCATGAGAAGATCCCATCGTAACGAAAAACGCCGTCGTTTTAATGATTGCCACTCCAATTGACATATCATGTCTGTGGCGTTAGCTGCCCTATTTCGCGATTATACAAAACGAGCTGCCCTCCTTTTAACTTTTGCGATTTCGTTAGTCAGTCCCACCTGATGCGGACCCGACACCGGACAGCAATACTCCAGCCTAGGACGGACAATCATGGTGTAAGCAGTCTCTTTAGTAGACCTGTTGCTTCTTCTAAGTGTTCCGCCAGTGAATCGCAGCCTTTGGATTGCTCTACCCAAAACATTATCTATGTGATTTTTCCAGTTTAGGTTATTTGTAATTGTAATCCCTAAGTATTTAGTTGAATTTATGGCCTTCAGATATGTGTGACTTTTGCATAATCGAAATTAAGCGGATTTCTTTTACTACACTTGTTAATAATTTCACACTTTTCTTTATTCAGGGCCTATTGCCACTTTTCGCACCATGCAGATATCGTATCTAAATCATTTTGCAATCCGTTATGGTCATCTGATGACTTTACGAGACGGTAAATGACAGCATCATCTGTAAACAATGTAAGAGGTTCAAAAATGGCTCTGAGCACTACGGGACTTAACTTCTGAGGTCATCAGTCCCCTAGAACTTAGAACTACTTAAACCTAACTAACCTAAGGACATCACACACATCCATGCCTGGGGCAGGATTCGAACCTGAGATTGTAGCGATCGCGCGGTTCCAGACTGAAGTGCCTAGAACCGCTTGAATGTAAGAGGGCTACCCAGATTGCCTCCTATGTCATTAATATAGACAGCAATAACAGAGGGCTATAAATCTTCCTTGCGAAACGCCGGATATTACTTCTGTTTTACTCGATGACTTTCCGTCTGTTAATACGAACTGTGACCTTTCTGACAAGAAATCACGAATCCAGTTGCACAACTGAGGCAATATTCCATTGACACGCAGTGTGGTTAGAAGACGCTTGAAAGGAATGGTGTCGAAAGCTCTTTGCCGGCCACTGTGGCCGAGCGGTTCTAGGCGCTTCAGTCGGAAATCCGCTTCTGTTACGGTCGCAGCTTCGAATCCTGCCTCGGGCATTGATGTGTGTGATGTCCTTAGGTTAGTTAGGTTTAAGTAGTTCTAAGTCTAGAGGACTGATGAGCTTAGATGTTAAGTCCCAAAGTGCTTGAAGCCATTTGAATTTTGAAAGCCCTCTGGAAATCTAAATACATGGAATCAATTTGACATCCCCTGTCGATAGCACTCATTACTTCATGAGTTTAAAGGGCTACTTGTGTGTACCAAGAACGGTATTTTTTGAATCCGTGGTGACTATGAGGCAATAAATCGTTTTGTTCGAGTACATGTGGCAACTGTTAAAATTGTGAATACCATAAAAGGGAAAGAATCATCCATCACGTCGACACAGAAATGAAGACAAGTACACTTAGAATAATTCGTGGTACTCTCTAAATGCTGTGACACAATGTACCACAACTGAATACGAGTGTTCAGTTTTGGTGGCAAGCGATGTTTTATTGCCGGCCGAGGTTCTAGGCGCTACAGTCCGGAACCGCGCGACCGCTACGGCCGTAGGTTTGAATCCTGCCTCGGGCATATACAGGGTGGGTCACCTAACATTACCGCTGGATATATTTCGTAAACCTCATCAAATACTGACGAATCGATTCCACAGACCGAACGTGAGGAGTGGGGCTAGTGTAATTGGTTAATACAAACCATAAAAAAATGCACGGAAGTATGTTTTTTAAAACAAACCTCCGTTTTTTAAATGAAACCCCGTTAGTTTTGTTAGCACATCTTAACTATACACAAATACGTAATCAGTGCCGTTTGTTGCATTGTAAAATGTTAATTACATCCAGAGATATTGTAACCTAAAGTTGACGCTTGAGTACCACTCCTCCGCTGTTCGATCGTGTGTATCGGAGAGCACCGAATTACCTAGGGATCCAAAGGGAACGGTGATGGACCTTAGGTACAGAAGAGACTGGAACAGCACACTACGTCCACATGCTAACACCTTTTTATTGGCCTTTTTCACTGACGCACATGTACATTACCACGAGGGGTAAGGTACACGTACACACGTGGTTTCCGTTTTCAATTACGGAGTGGAATAGAGTGTGTCCCGACATGTCAGGCCAATAGATGTTCAATGTGGTGGCCATCATTTGCTGCACACAACTGCAATCTCTGGCGTAATGAATGTCGTACACGCCGCAGTACATCTGGTGTAATGTCACCGCAGGCTGCCACAATACGTTGTTTCATATCCTCTGGGGTTGTGGGCACATCATGGTACACATTCTCCTTTAACGTACCCCACAGAAAGAAGTCCACAGGTGCAAGATCAGGAGAACGGGCTGGCCAATTTATGCGTCCTCCACGTCCTATGGTAATGTACATGTGCGTCATTGAAAAGACCAATAAAAAGGTGTTAGCATGTGGACGTAACGTGCTGTTCCAGTCTCTTCTGTACCTAAGGTCCATCACCGTTCCCTTTGGATCCCTACGTAATTCGATGCTCTCCGATACACACGATCGAACAGCGGAGGAGTGGTACTCAAGCGTCAACTTTAGGTTACAATATCTCCGGATGTAATTAACATTTTACAATGCAACGAACGTCAATGATTACGTATTTGTTTATATGTTCAGATGTGCTAACAAAACTAACGGGGTTTCATTTAAAAAAACGTAGGTTTGTGTTAAAGAACATACTTCCGTCCATTTTTTTATGGTTTGTATTAACCAATTACACTAGCCCCTCTCCTCACGTTCGGTCTGTGGAATCGTTTCGTCAGTATTTGATGTAGTTTACGAAATATATCCAGCGGTAACGATAGGTGACTCACCCTGTATATGTCTGATGTCCTTAGGTTAGTTAGGTTTAAGTAATTCTGAGTTCTATGGGACCGATGACCTCCGAAGTTAACTCCCGTAGTGGTCAGAGCCATTTGAACCATTTCGATGTTTTATGTGTGCGCGGTTGGATGTACTTCAGCCACACACGCCTCTAGCTGGAGGTCAGGGAGTGTCGGCACACCGAGGCAGCGCGGCTGGGCAGGGCAGCGTGCTTGTGTCAAACTGAAAACGAGGCAGAAGTGACGTCAGTTCCTCCATCAGCACACGAAGACTAGATTTATGTTGTCTGCATGTGCAAATCTGTAGCACTATTATAAGTTGAGAGAAGAACGATACGTCACGTTAAAGAGGAGAGTTACGCCACCGAGAAGATTTATCTTACTTAACTTCAGTTAATCATTAATAACTTTTATTGTATTTAAGGTAGCAAAAATCTTGACCTACCAAATTATAGCGCTCTTCAATGCGTATCGACTGAAATATTCACGTGAATCTTAGCTTAATAAATTAACCTGTGATACCATTTTTGACTGAACTTTTCATTAAAATCAGTATTTATCACACCTACACGACTAGCACGGCAGCATGTGATGGCAGACGTGAGTACTCACCATAGGCGACATTTAGTTTGTATGCCTTATGATGTTTATTGTCATTTTTATTTAACTGTTAATTAATTCGCGAAGCATTTCATGCAATTCACGAGCTGTTACATCGGTTCTGATCGTGGCAGTGAAAAGAGTAGGAACATTCCTCTAAGGAATTGTTGCCATATTTGTTTCTACTGTTTTAATTGGCAACACAGAGATCAAAACTACTTTAAATAGTGCTGCTAAAATTTTCAACTGTTTAATATTAATTTGTGGGAAAACTACTGCACGTAAAGTGTAATACACCACCTTTGTCTCGATTTTTAGTGTGCGTCTGATGACACATTCAGATTCATATTAAAATTTTTATGTAAAAGGTTGTAAGTGAGGATGGTGACAGTATGAGGTAGATGCATTGTTGTTCCATCGAGGGAAGAGCCGAAGGCACAAAATCGCGGCGGACATCTTCCTCCTTCGCACTATTCGAGTCACACTCGAAGAGGCTGGACCTATGTTTGTCTGAGCGGTGATCCGTCCGCACACTTTTCGGTGATAGAAAGGTTTGCTTCGTCGGTCGCAACACTCTGAAATATTTCGCGTGAGTTCACTGCAGACTTAGAGATTTTCTGCCATGGTCAGGGTTCTGAACTATTTCTACTGATTGTTGAGCAGAATACGTAATTTGTGGAGCGAAGAATTATTTGCCCTGATCAGATTTTTAATTCAGCTGTCAGTGAGGACTTTGGTTATTTTTTTTATTATCCGCAATTAGAATAAAAGCGTCATGTGTATATATTAGACTTCCATTTATTCGATTACTCTTTTAGCTGTAATCACAGCCTGTGTGTTCTAGCTATTTTTTCAGGTGATGTTCAGATGTGTGTGACTTCTTAAGAGATCAAACTGCTGAGGTCATCCGCCCCTAGACTTACACGCTACTTAAATTAATTTAATCTAACTGATTCTAAGAACCACACACACGCGTGCCCGAGGGAGGACTCGAACCTTCGGCGGGAGGGGCCGCGCAATCCGTGACGTGGTGCCTCACACCGCGCGGCCACTCCGCGTGGCGCTATTTGTTATATAGTTGGATTTTTGCCCAGTTGTAGTGGTCTCGTGCTAATTTCACTACATTTTATTACTTAGTATGTTATCACCAGCCTTAAAAAATAGTGCTATATACACTCCTGGAAATTGAAATAAGAACACCGTGAATTCATTGTCCCAGGAAGGGGAAACTTTATTGACACATTCCTGGGGTCAGATACATCACATGATCACACTGACAGAACCACAGGCACATAGACACAGGTAACAGAGCATGCACAATGTCGGCACTAGTACAGTGTATATCCACCTTTCGCAGCAATGCAGGCTGCTATTCTCCCATGGAGACGATCGTAGAGATGCTGGATGTAGTCCTGTGGAACGGCTTGCCATGCCATTTCCACCTGGCGCCTCAGTTGGACCAGCGTTCGTGCTGGACGTGCAGACCGCGTGAGACGACGCTTCATCCAGTCCCAAACATGCTCAATGGGGGACAGATCCGGAGATCTTGCTGGCCAGGGTAATTGACTTACACCTTCTAGAGCACGTTGGGTGGCACGGGATACATGCGGACGTGCATTGTCCTGTTGGGACAGCAAGTTCCCTTGCCGGTCTAGGAATGGTAGAACGATGGGTTCGATGACGGTTTGGATGTACCGTGCACTATTCAGTGTCCCCTCGACGATCACCAGTGGTGTACGGCCAGTGTAGGAGATCGCTCCCCACACCATGATGCCGGGTGTTGGCCCTGTGTGCCTCGGTCGTATGCAGTCCTGATTGTGGCGCTCACCTGCACGGCGCCAAACACGCATACGACCATTATTGGCACCAAGGCAGAAGCGACTCTCACCGCTGAGGACGACACGTCTCCATTCGTCCCTCCATTCACGCCTGTCGCGACACCACTGGAGGCGGGCTGCACGATGTTGGGGCGTGAGCGGAAGACGGCCTAACGGTGTGCGGGACCGTAGCCCAGCTTCATGGAGACGGTTGCGAATGGTCCTCGCCGATACCCCAGGAGCAACAGTGTCCCTAATTTGCTGGGAAGTGGCGGTGCGGTCCCCTACGGCACTGCGTAGGGTCCTACGGTCTTGGCGTGCATCCGTGCGTCGCTGCGGTCCGGTCCCAGGTCGACGGGCACGTGCACCTTCCGCCGACCACTGGCGACAACATCGATGTACTGTGGAGACCTCACGCCCCACGTGTTGAGCAATTCGGCGGTACGTCCACCCGGCCTCCCGCATGCCCACTATACGCCCTCGCTCAAAGTCCGTCAACTGCACATACGGTTCACGTCCACGCTGTCGCGGCATGCTACCAGTGTTAAAGACTGCGATGGAGCTCCGTATGCCACGGCAATCTGGCTGACACTGACGGCGGCGGTGCACAAATGCTGCGCAGCTAGCGCCATTCGACGGCCAACACCGCGGTTCCTGGTGTTTCCGCTGTGCCGTGCGTGTGATCATTGCTTGTACAGCCCTCTCGCAGTGTCCGGAGCAAGTATGGTGGGTCTGACACACCGGTGTCAATGTGTTCTTTTTTCAATTTCCAGGAGTGTAGATAATAAAGTTAATTTATTAAACAACTGCAGTTGTTGTACATTATTTGTACTGAATGTACCTATGATCGATCCAACATTGACTAGTTTATCTGACTAATATAGTAATTTATTTTAATTTGAAGGGCGTGCAACACTAGGAGAGAATCAATCATCCCACTAACAGACAATGAGAAACCACTTCAGTTGTCAGTTTACTATCGCAGCAGTTCACACACGATTGGCCGCCTGTTGCCATATTAGAAGTAGGTGGGGAACAGAGTCCTAGCCTATAAAACTCCATGCTTTTGGAGCAAACAGCTCTCTTTACGCCAGTCATGGGTGCTCTGAACCTATGATAGTCGATTTCTATTCAGTGGTATAGAACTTTATATTTTCATATCTCACTTCTCCACAGTTATCACCTTGAACGCTTGCCGGATATGGTGAAAACGGACGCAAAAAGCAAAAGCAAAAATCAGAATGCAGAATGCAAAGTACGATGAGCAATACACGGAAAATGCTTGGTACGTATGTCTGTTCGATGTGTGTTTCCTCAAACATTCGGTTTGCAACAGGGTATTCGGAAGGTTAGGTTGGCCATTCACGACAAGCCATCCTAGCTTACATTTCGGAAAGATAATGTCCGCGCGCAAATGGCGTGATTTTCTACTGCTTGTCGTACTTGCGAAACCCTACTTTCGTCAGCAATGACTGTGAATCTCTTCGGAATTGAGAACGTTTGGAGCATTATGGGCAGGGACTGCCAACCAGCTCTGGATTCTGGAGATCTAACGCTCCAGTCGAACAGTATTTGCAATAGCATCTGTCAGGAGGACATCTAAAAACTGCATCCGTCAATGCCAAGCTGAATAACTGCATGGGTACGGGTGAGAGGTGCACCCACGCGTTACTGACTTGCTTAGTTTATGAAGTTCTCTCTCTTGAAATAAATCACCCAGTTTTTCTGAGACTGTAATTATTTGTTCCTCCGTACATGTACATCACACCAGCCGATCCCTACCCCATTCAGATAAATCCTTCGTGGAGCGTCCTCTCTCCTTTTTTTTTGAGTGTATTACATTTTGCGGACAGGTGTGTCACGAGGCCGTCAGGTCATAACAGATGGAGCAAAAGGTCGGTGGTAGCTACAGAACACAGGAAGGGGTGGGGAAGAAACTCGGCCGAGTCTTTTTTATAGGAATCATCCTGGAAATAGCGTAACCGTGGAATAGCATGATGGGGTACGATATTTCCCACTCATCTTCGTTTTGAATATTTCTAAGGGACTGCAGCACATAATTAACTGAGATTCAAGCTAATCTTTAGGTGGGTAGAGACTTATCCAGTACCAATTCCAAACTTGTTCGAAATTTTTGTGATTTTTAGTAGCAGCGTTGTAGGGACACCTCGTAACCGAGCATAGTATTACTGTATTTCTTCCTATTTTAAAGCGATATGAACTCTGCTTGGCGTTTGAATAATAATAATACTAATAATAATAATAAAAGAATAGGCCTCCGGTATGTTCTGCCAGTCGTAAAAGGCGACGAAAAGAACAAACCACTAATATGGCTAACCCCCCTTTTAGTGTGATTAGTTGGTTCAGGACAGAACTAAAAAAGTCTCGGAGAAGCGCCGTCATGGTCGGGGACGACGCTTGAACCCTATGCCCGCCCACAATGGTAACGACACTGCTAGCCAACTGGAAAATGATTTAAATCCAAATAGAGGTGGTTTACAGGATATGCTTCCTGCAACCACCCTAGAAGGAAAACAAAGACAGAGGATGAGATGGTCAGATGAAGTTAATCGACACCTCATGTTCTGTTATTACCAAGCAACAAACCTAGGAACCAACACAACTGGATACAGATCACAAGTATACACAACATTTATTACCAGATACCCAGAATTAAAATTTTTAACAGAACAACGATTAGCTGATCAGATCCGTGTAGTAATCAAAATTAACAGGATACCCCAGTCAGAAATAGAAAACATCAAACAACAAGTACAACAAATACTGGAACAAAATAATATGCAATCAGAAGAAGAAGAAAATACAGTAATGGACTCTAACATCCCAGAGCAAACAAACAAAGGACAACACGCATCAATTAAACAATCAGAGGAAAACGAAATCTTAAGACAGCCACCAGAACAAGCACAAATAGAACACGAAGTGACACACATGTTAGATATGGAAGAAAAATTTCAGCTGACATGTATAGAATACAAAGACACAAATACAGACATTTGACCATTCTTGCATAGACCGCCAAATAACTCACAAGTCTAGACAACAATAAAAACTATCAACACAATCATACACAACAAAATAAATGAAAACACAACTATGGAAGAGTTACAACTACTGGTTTATATAGGAGCACTCACTACACTAAATATATACACTAGGCAGAGGTCAGAACCAACCAACACACGGAAGAAACCCGCAAAACCAGCATGGCAACACAGGCTACAGATCAGAATAGAAAAACTGAGAAAAGACATCGGACAGTTAACACAATTTATAAGAAATGAAATGTCAGAAAAAAAACGAAACAGGTTAGGTAAAATCTCACAACACGAAGCGATAGAGCAATTAGATGAAAAGAAGTAGAAATTACAAGCATTGGCCAAACGACTTCGAAGATACAAAAAAAGTCAAAATAGAAGGAAACAAAACCAAACATTCAACACGAACCAAAAGAAATTTTACCAGACAACAGATAACACACACATTAAAATAGACAATCCACCAAACATAACAGACATGGAACACTTCTGGAGCAACATATGGTCAAACCCAGTACAACATAACAGGCATGCACGGTGGATACAAGCAGAAACAGACACATACAAGATGATACCACAAATGCCTGAAGTGATAATTTTCCAACATGAAGTCACCCAAGCAATTAATTCTAGTCACAATTGGAAAGCCTCTGGAAAAGATAAAATAGCAAATTTATGGCTAAGGACGTTCACCTCAACACATTCACATCTAACTAAATTATTTAACAGTTACATTGCAGACCCATACACATTCCTTGATACACTTACACATGGAGCAACTTATCTGATACCTAAAGATCAAGCAGACACAGCAAACCCAGCTAAATATCGCCCCATAACATGCCTACCAACAATATACAAAATATTAACTTCAATCATTACACAGAAATTAATGACACATACAAGACAGAACAAAATTATAAATGAAGAACAAAATGGCTGTTGCAAAGGAGCACGAGGATGTAAGGAGCAACTGATAATAGATGCAGAGGTGACATATCAAGATAAAACTAAACAAAGGTCGCTACAATACGCATACATTGATTACCAAAAAGCTTTTGATAGTGTACCCCACTCATGGTTACTACAAATATTGGAAATATACGAAGTAGATCCTAAATTGATACAATTCCTAAACATAGTAATGAAAAATCGGGAAACCACACTTAATATCCAAACAAATTCAAATAATATCACATCACAGCCAATACAGATTAAGCGTGGAATATACCAAGGATACTCATTAAGTCCTTTCTGGTTCTGCCTTGCTCTGAACCCACTATCCAACATGCTAAATAATACAAATTATGGATACAACATTACTGGAACATACCCACATAAAATCACACATTTGCTATACATGGATGATCTAAAAATACTGGCAGCAACAAATCAACAACTCAACCAATTACTAAAGATAACAGAAGTATTCAGCAATGATATAAATATGGCTTTTGGAACAGACAAATGTAAGAAAAATAGCGTAGTCAAGGGAAAACTCACTAAACAAGAAGATTACATATTGGATAACCACAGCGACTGCATAGAAGCGATGGAAAAAACAGATGCCTATAAATATCTAGGATACAGGCATAAAATAGGAATAGATAATACAAATATTAAAGAAGAACTAAAAGAAAAATATAGACAAAGACTAAAAAAAATTCTGAAAACAGAATTGACAGCAAGAAACAAGACAGAAGCTATAAATACTTATGCTATACCCATATTGACCTACTCATTTGGAGTAGTGAAATGGAGTAACACAGACCTAGAAGCACTCAATACACTCACACGATCACAATGCCACAAATATAGAATACATCACATACATTCAGCAACAGAAAGATTCACATTAAGCAGAAAGGAAGGAGGAAGGGGATTTATCGATATAAAAAACCTACATTATGGACAGGTAGACAATTTAAGAAAATTCTTTCTAGAACGAGCAGAATCTAGCAAAATACACAAAGCAATCAATCATATAAATACATTGGCTACACCACTGAAATTTCATAACCAATTCTACAACCCTTTAGATCACATAACATCAACAGATACAAAGAAAGTAAATTGGAAAAAGAAAACACTACATGGCAAGCACCCGTATCATCTAACACAGCCACACATCGATCAAGACGCATCCAACACATGGCTAAGAAAAGGCAATATATACAGTGAGACGGAAGGATTCATGATTGCAATACAGGATCAAACAATAAACACCAGATATTACAGCAAGCATATTATTAAAGATCCCAATACCACAACAGATAAATGCAGACTTTGCAAACAACAAATAGAAACAGTAGATCACATCACAAGTGGATATACAATACTAGCAAATACAGAATACCCCAGAAGACATGACAATGTAGCAAAAATAATACATCAACAGCTTGCCTCACAACATAAACTTATAAAACAACACGTTCCCACATACAAGTATGCACCACAAAATGTACTGGAGAGTGACGAATACAAATTATACAGGAACAGAACCATTATAACAGATAAAACAACACCACATAACAAACCTGACATCATACTCACCAATAAAAAGAAGAAATTAACACAACTAATCGAAATTTCCATACCCAATACAACAAATATACAAAAGAATACAGGAGAAAAAATTGAAAAATACATCCAACTGGCTGAGGATGTCAAGGACATATGGCATCAGGATAAAGTTGACATTATACCAATTATACTATCAACTACAGGAGTCATACCACACAATATCCACCAGTACATCAATGCAATACAGCTACATCCAAACTTATATTATACAGCTACAGAAATCCGTAATTATTGATACTTGTTCAATTACCCGAAAGTTCCTAAATGCAATATAACATATACCGAACAGTTAAAAGGAAGTCACGCTTGATCAAGGTCGGCGTCACTTTCCATTTTTGACCAGACATAACGTCTGAGAAAAGAAACAATAATAGTAATAGTAATAATAGTAGCTTAATAATTATAAACTATAAAGGTCTAAGAGGAGAGTGATTGATTCTTTGTACTGTATGTACCAGACTCAGTGAAAATGCTGGGGAAAAATTAAAGGACGAAGAAAATGTCAGTGTACTTTACTGAGAAGACGGAAGTGATGCTAAGAAGGAGACGAATATGGAGGCAATGAAATAGACTAAGTTGTCTCCATTGATCATGTTCAAGATAATGTGATGATCGCTGATGAAGTGATATTTTGGGAAAAGGACCTCACATTACACCCCAGCAAACCATCCCAATAGAGAATACGGCTAAAACAGGACTCTGTTGTGTTTCTTACAGGAAGAACGAGAGAAAGACAACAGTTGGAAAAATGTTAGTTTTATTTGTAACAGACGTATGATGTAAGGTCTTTATATCCTGACTGTATATAAATCATCATGTCAAAACTGATTTTACAACTACTGCATGGTTAACAGTAGTTTCACAGTAATAAAGCACAAATTTCCACTTCTAGAATATTGATTTTAATTATTTCGGTAATTGAAGTACACATTTTTCCAGTATTGTGTTCACGATTAGCGTGTATAACTGTATTATAGCAGGGTTAAGCGATTCATGCAGACAACTCGAAACCTAAATCTTAGAATGAATCATATTTCTTTTTTTTTTCGTTCTTTTCTTTTTATACATGTAAAGCGAAACGTGAATTAACGAATTACTTTGTGCCAGAGATGATGTTTTTATACAAAAAAGAGAAGGGATACGCTCTTCAATTGATTAATTTCTGTATCTTCACCTGTTGGTTTCTATAAGTGGTAGCGGGCGGACATATGACTAGCTCCGCCGTTCCAGTATTGTTTGAAAAAGTGTATTCCAACAGTACATTAAAAAGTGTTATAAAAGTTATTAGGAAGGCCATGTTTGTTTGTATATATTTACTTCAATAACACTCGCCTCTTTATCATTTCGCCCTCACAGCGAATCCTGCGTCAAGGGGACCGAAGCAGACAAGAGGAATTTCCGTGAGCAGTGGAGAAGCGATCGTATGTAAGGATTGCCATTAGTAGCGCTACGCGCAATGGAATTAACGTCAAGAAGTACGTAAATTCAAGTGATGAATATTGATCTTAAATGTATCGACATTGAAGGTCTGTTGATATTAGTACCAGTTAAATTTCGCCCAGGATACCTTTCAATTTCTTTCAATTATTCTTCCCAATTAATTTTTTTAATTATTCGGGCAGCAATTATTAATTAGTACCGATTATTTCGTTTGCCTCCCCCCACTTGCCACTATTCAATCTTAATAACTCAAAAGATACATGGACCGCTTTACTCCCGAATACGAGTCCCAGTGACTTCCCATTGTTCCCCCACGGTTATTTGTGGCACGAAGCAAACCACTGTCAATCAGCGTCATCCCCTGTTGCATGTAAATCACGACTTTTCCTGAAACCGAAATATTCCAGTTGTTTTAACGTATTAGGTGAAGAAATACGAAGAATTCATGTTCGCAGGTACTTTATCTTTCTGTGATTATTAAAAATCTGACTTTACATTACTCGCCCTCTTACCTTTCCAACGGAAAGAAGAGCTGTGTTTTCAAAGAAATTATCCGTTGTTTCAGAAAGAGATGAACACCCAAACCTTTCATGAAGGGTTTTATTTTTGGAACGTGATACCTTAAAATCCGGATCAGATGGAGTTTTCTCGATCTGTTTTTCTGATAATGCTTTTGGCATCATGTGTCTCCCAGTAAAAAATATTCTGTGATTCCCCAAACTGGTAAGTCCTATTTGAAATTCGTTTTGGATTATTCTTAACACGAACATAGCCTCACCCTAAATGGCAATCTTAAACAAACTTTCCTTCCTAATATTAATAATTTCAAGATAGTTACACGAGATAATACAAAGTGTAGAAAATTTCACATTCTTCTAAAATCCGAATTTGCATGCCAGAAATTTAGGAAGAACTCTATCACAAAAGAAGCTGGGAATAAAACGAAGTCCTTCAGAAGGAACAGTGGAGCACACAGGGAATATACCTTAGTGAAAAAGAGCAGGTGTAAACGTCACGTAATGCACCGCTTACAACAATGTGACCTAAAGGGAAATGGCCACGCGAGCCACATTACTACCTTGGTCATCTGTCTGAGAACAGAAAAGTTTAATGGAATACGTGATTCGTAGCTGTCATCACTAGAGGAGCACACAAAGAAATGTACGGTACCTGTAAAAGATTCATCACAGTGAAACAATGGCTAAAATTTCTGTATTCAAAATACACATAATTCTACCGCAAAAAGTTAAGACTGCTAACATGAATTTACCGAAATTGTTCACACCCAAGTTGCAAAGTCCTGGTCTTTGGATACATATCTGATAATTAGCAAACTACAGTTAATGGGGGCACTAAACAGTGATTTTCATCAAACGATATATCCTGACGTCAGTTAAAGAAGAACATTCATGTCTTCTTTCTTACGCCCTTTTTGCGTGGACAACAGTCGCGACAGTGAAAATATCACGAGAAAATGGGAAACTAGACACCCGTAGGTAGCACTTTCGGAGCCAAATTACAGGTAGGAAACAGTAACGTGGTGAAATAACAAAGCGTTAATTACGTTAGATAGCGAACAAACATTCACTGTGGAGCAACCACAGACGAAGTCCCGGTAGAACGCCACGTACAGTAAGAGTTAAGCTAACCAGACACAAACCGTTAAGGGTAAAGCATAGTTACAAAAAGTTTCTTATATTGTCATGTTCCCTATTGCAATGCGACTGGCTCATATGGTGAAAGAGAAAATTTGCATTTTTGTTAATAATACAGCTAAAAATTAGACCACGTCTGCTAACCCCAGAATGAAGGCATCGCTTCCTCTTAGAACCAGTCTTGTTCTCGCAGAAGTCCTGTCCTGACTGTATATTGAATACTGGTTAAAATACCTCAGAGAAACAAACCTACTTCGGGACAGACATATACTGACAGCTCTGCGTACTACTGTTTGTTCAAAACTATGATTCGACATTTTGGACGGTTAAAAAATGGCTCAAATGGCTCTAAGCACTATGGGACTTAACATCTGAAGTCATCAGTCCCCTAGACTTAGAACTAATTAAACCTAACCAACCAAGGACATCACACACATCCATGCCCGAGGCAGGATTCGAACCTGCGACCGTAGCAGCTGCGCGGTTCCGGACTGAAGTGCCTAGAACCACTCGGCCATTTTGGACGGTTCTGAAAATATGCTACGGTACAGAATAGTATGAAGAATTGGATGGCAAGATACATATTTACCACATTGTGGATGCGACCCGAGCAGGACTCGGGCAGTAGCAATCACTCAGCCAGGATGCGGCCGAGTGTTTCTCAAGTTATTCGACCGAGTAGACTTGGTGATCTACATTTTGTCGAAAAGATACTACCTTCTGAGAAAACATCTCATAGAACACCTGCCTACAGAATCTGTCCAACCATTACCGGTAATATTATATGGCCTCTGTCTTATCTCAGGTGCATATAGCACGTAAGTTATCACAGTGTGTCCTAATTAACTTTGATTTCTCATACTACTACCCCTTATTTCCTAAATCACCTTCAGTAAGAGATGTAGGAATAACTCGTTTCATTCCTTTCATTATCTGCACTAAATATATTAATACCCGCCAAAAAGGACGACTGATTGCTGTCCTCTATTATTTATAAACTTTACTAATGTTCTGTCTCTTTCCCCTCCTCTCTTTCTCACCATCTCCGTGTGTGTGTGTGTGTGTGTGTGTGTGTGTGTGTGTGAGTGTGTGTGTGTGTGAGTGTGTGCGCGCGCGCACCTTACGGAGTAACAGTGCCATAGATTGTGTCGGATTTTTGAGTAATCACATGCAACTATGTATGTTGTCATTAAACTTTCGACGGCAACGAATGAGGCGCGCGCCTGGAGGTTAGTCTGTACCCTTTTACAGTGTTTCGAAACGGGCGGTTAGTCGTACTGTCGGTTAGGAAAACACTTCATTGAATATCAAAACTAGACATGATTGTCTCAATGGGAATTCCGCGATCGTTCATTAAATAAAATATGGCGTTTCAGTCTTCGATCGCTACTCTTTATTTTCAATTACCGGTTTCGGGCTAGCTGCTCATCTTCAGATCTGTTAGACAAAGTTAAAAATGTAATTAATAAGAGAGATACAGTTAGTGATAAAAATATCTTAGTTTACAAAAAGAAATTTTGGAACGTATTAAATGCCAACATTCCATACGTTGTAGTCACAGAGTAACTTGTCCGTACAGAACATACGGTTCACTGTCATAAGTAAAGTAAATTTCATTCTGTTAAAACATCATATCGCACTTTTTAAGAGTAACTTGATTGGTAACAGTAAAAAGTGCCATCTACCTATAACATTTGTGCATCTTTTATTATTTCGACGTATATATTAATGGCGAATATTCCTTTTAATAAATCAATATTTAAGGTAATAACATATGAATAATCTTTTTTGAGTGGACTATGAAACGAAAAAATTACATTAATTTAAAATTTCTTTATAAAGAAACATAAAATATAATTAAAATGTAGATATTCTTCCGAAAATGTGCGTTTCCTCTTCTTTGTTTTTGATTGGTGGTGGAGTGGATTTCCCTACGTCAGAACGTATACAACGCCACGCCGAGTCCTCTTGCGCCGCGCCCAATTCACCTCGCCGCCAGTACGCTGAGGGCAGTTCCGCTGTAGCTGTTCCTTACTGGGGCGTGCTGTTGCATTCAAGAGTAAGCCTAAAACAGGTCTTTAAAAATCTCATAATAATTCCTGTGCATAAAATCACTTTGCTCATTAAGTAGTGATGTGCGTGCATTACAATCTCTTCGAGCATGTTGAGATAGAGACATTTTGGAGCTTTATGTAGCACCTCCATTTGTTCATTTATATTACTCACTTCATGTCTACTCTATTTTACATGTGTTCCAAATGCTGTTCGATTGCTATAATTGCAATGTTCCCTGTATCGAATTTCAAAAAAATGTTCAAATGGCTCTGAGCGCTATGGGACTTAACATCTATGGTCATCAGTCCCCTAGAACTTAGAACTACTTAAACCTAGCTAACCTAAGGACATCACACACATCCATGCCCGAGGCAGGATTCGAACCTGCGACCGTAGCAGTCGCGCGGCTCCGGACTGAGCGCCTAGAACCGCTAGACCACCGCGGCCGGCGAATTTCAAAATTCCGCCCTGTTCTCTCTGCAACTCATCTTCCTGTAGTGGCAATCTGAGGGCGCTGTTGCACATTGCATGAAAGTACGCTCTTTTATGCTGCGCCGGGTGGTGCGACGTCGCTACTATTATGTTGTCGGAGCAAGTGTCTTTTCGATAGACGCCGAAAACGTGCCTGCCTCCCTCCTTTCTGACGGTCAAATCTAAATAGTTAATCGCCCCATTGTTTTCCATTTCTAGTGTGAATTGAATCTTTGGATGCTGCTCGTTTAAAACTTTAGTCATTTCCTCTACGTCTTCGTTTTCCCCTTTGAATAATAAAATAGTGTCGTCAACAAACCGTCTGTAATAAATTAACTTCTCCTTAATTTCTGGAAAAGAGCTAAAAACTTTGTTCAAGATGAAGGTTTAGCTATGGGAGACTGTCTGTCAGGCATTTTAGCTGAAATTTTTATGAATATGCTCCGTGCCGTCGTTGGATAAGCAGCTGCAGCAGCAAGTCGTATACTCCTAGCTCACTCATTTGTTACATAGTTTAATTCTTAATTTCTTTGCGTGTTTTTGGTACTTGCATTGTTTAATTCATAAATTTCTTTGCGTGTTTTTGGTACTTGCATTGTTTAATTCATAAATTTCTGGCGTATTATAGTATTTGAGAGTTGTAGCATCGCGTTTTAGTACCTGAATAGTGTAAAATCGCGTAGTCTCCTTCTGCCGCCGAGCAGTGTGTCAGCAGTGCGCAAGTAGCAGCATTACTGCATTTACTAGGCAATCTTGTATTTTCATAACCGTTTAAATTTTGTGTTGATTTGTTTGCGCTCTCTGTAGATTAGTTCAGACGTTCTTTGCACAACAGTTTTTAGCATGGATAGGGACTTCAACTGCTGTGTTCGGATGCAGGCTGAGTTGGCATCCCTTCGCTCCCAGCTTCAGGCAGTGTTGGCTTCGGTCACACAGCTTGCGGCTGTTGCCAATGGGCATCACTGTGGGGTTCCGGATGGGGTTTGTCGGGGACGGCCAGCTCGTCCCACGCATCCCCCGATCGGACTACGACTGTGGTTGCCCGGGATACTGCCCGCATTGAGGCTGATCCCTCACCTGTGGTAGAGTGGGAGGTCGTCTCAAGGTGTGGCAGGAGGCGAAAGACATTCCGGAGGGCTGAACGGAAGACCTCTCCAGTTTTTCTGACGAACCGGTTTCAGCCTCTGTCTCAGGCTGATACTGATTTTCAGCCTGACATGGCTGCTTGTCCTGTTCCAGAGGTTGCCCCTCAGTCTGCAAGATCCGGGCGGTCGCAGAGGGTGGGCTTACTGGTAGTTGGGAGCTCCAACGTCAGGCGCGTAATGGGCCCCTTAGGGATATGGCAGCAAGAGAGGGGAAGAAAACCTATGTGCACTCCGTGTGCATACCGGAGGGAGTCATTCCAGATGTGGAAAGGGTCCTTCCGGATGCCATGAAGGGTACAGGGTGCACCCATCTGCAGGTGGTCGCTCATGTCGGCAACAATGATGTGTGTCGCTATGGATCGGAGGAAATCCTCTCTGGCTTCTGGCGGCTATCTGATTTGGTGAAGACTGCCAGTCTCGCTAGCGGGATGAAAGCAGAGCTCACCATCTGCAGCATCGTCGACAGGACTGACTGCGGACCTTTGGTACAGAGCCGAGTGGAGGGTCTGAATCAGAGGCTGAGACGGTTCTGCGACCGTGTGGGCTGCAGATTCCTCGACTTGCGCCATAGGGTGGTGGGGTTTCGGGTTCCGCTGGATAGGTCAGGAGTCCACTACACGCAACAAGCGGTTACACGGGTAGCAGGCGTTGTGTGGCGTGGGCTGGGCGGTTTTTTCGGCTATATGGCCTTGGGCAAGTACAGAAAGGGCAACAGCCTCAACGGGTGCAGGGCAAAGTCAGGACATGCGGGGACCAAGCAGCAATCGTTATTGTAATTGTAAACTGTCGAAGCTGCGTTGGTAAAGTACCGGAACTTCAAGCGCTGATAGAAAGCACCGAAGCCGAAATCGTTATAGGTACAGAAAGCTGGTTGAAGCCAGAGATAAATTCTGCCGAAATTTTTACAAAGGTACAGACGGTGTTTAGAAAGGATAGATTGCATGCAACGGTGGTGGAGTGTTCGTCGCTGTTAGTAGTAGTTTATCCTGTAGTGAAATAGAAGTGGATAGTTCCTGTGAATTATTATGGGTGGAGGTTACACTCAACAACCGAGCTAGGTTAATAATTGGCTGCTTTTACCGACCTCCCGACTCAGCAGCATTAGTGGCAGAACAACTAAGAGAAAATTTGGAGTACGTTTCACATAAATTTTCTCAGCATGTTATAGTCTTAGGTGGAGATTTCAATTTACCAGATATAGACTGGGACACTCAGATGTTTAGGACGGGTGGTAGGGTGGTAGAGCATCGAGTGACATTATACTGAGTGCACTATCCGAAAATTACCTCGAGCAATTAAACAGAGAACCGACTCATGGAGATAACATCTTGGACCTACTGATAACAAACAGACCCGAACTTTTCGACTCTGTATGTACACAACAGGGAATCAGTGATCATAAGACCGTTGCAGCATCCCTGAATATGGAGGTTAGTAGGAATATAAAAAAAAGGGAGGAAGGTTTATCTGTGTAGCAAGAGAAATAGAAGGTAGATTTCAGACTACCTAACAGATCAAAACGAAAATATCTGTTCCGACACTGACAATGTGGAGCGTTTATGGAAAAGGTTCAAGGCAATCGTAAAATGCGTTTTAGACAGGTACGTGCCGAGTAAAACTGTGAGGGACGGGAAAAACCCACCGTGGTACAACAACAAAGTTAGGAAACTACTGCGAAAGTAAAGAGAGCTTCACTCTAAGTTTAAACGCAGCCAAAACCTCTCAGACAAACAGAAGCTAAACGATGTCAAAGTTAGCGTAAGGAGGGCTAGGCGTGAAGCGTTCAGTGAATTCGAAAGTAAAATTCTATGTACCGACTTGACAGAAAATCCTAGGAAGTTCTGGTCTTACGTTAAATCAGTAAGTGGCTCGAAACAGCATATCCAGACACTCCGGGATGGTGATGGCATTGAAACAGAGGATGACACGCGTAAAGCTGAAATACTGAACACCTTTTTCCAAAGCTGTTTAACAGAGGAAGACCGCACTGCAGTTCCTTCTCTAATTCCTCGCACAAACGAAAAAATGGCTGACATCGAAATAAGTGTCCAAGGAATAGAAAAGCAACTGGGATCACTCAACAGAGGAAAGTCCACTGGACCTGACGGGATACCAATTCGATTCTACACAGAGTACGCGAAAGAACTTGCCCCCCTTCTAACAGCCGTGTACTGCTAGTCTCTAGAGGAACGGAAGGTTCCAAATGATTGGAAAAGAGCACAGGTAGTCCCAGTCTTCAAGAAGGAACGTCGAGCAGATGCGCAAAACTACAGACCTATATCTCTGACGTCGATCTGTTGTAGAATTTTAGAACATGTTTTTTGCTCGAGTATCATGTCGTTTTTGGAAACCCAGAATCTACTATGTAGGAATCAACATGGATTCCGGAAACAGCGATCGTGTGAGACTCAACTCGCTTTATTTGTTCATGAGACCCAGAAAATATTAGATACAGGCTCGCAGGTAGATGCTATTCTTCTTGACTTCCGGAAGGCGTTCGATACAGTTCCGCACTGTCGCCTGATAAACAAAGTAAGAGCCTACGATATATCAGACCAGCTGTGTGGCTGGATTGAAGAGTTTTTAGCAAACAGAACACAGCATGTTGTTATCAATGGAGAGACGTCTACAGACATTAAAGTAACCTCTGGCGTGCCACAGGGGAGTGTTATGGGACCATTGCTTTTCACAATATATACACTCCTGGAAATGGAAAAAAGAACACATTAACACCGGTGTGTCAGACCCACCATACTTGCTCCGGACACTGCGAGAGGGCTGTACAAGCAATGATCACACGCACGGCACAGCGGACACACCAGGAACCGCGGTGTTGGCCGTCGAATGGCGCTAGCTGCGCAGCATTTGTGCACCGCCGCCGTCAGTGTCAGCCAGTTTGCCGTGGCATACGGAGCTCCATCGCAGTCTTTAACACTGGTAGCATGCCGCGACAGCGTGGACGTGAACCATATGTGCAGTTCACGGACTTTGAGCGAGGGCGTATAGTGGGCATGCGGGAGGCCGGGTGGTCGTACCGCCGAATTGCTCAACACGTGGGGCGTGAGGTCTCCACAGTACATCGATGTTGTCGCCAGTGGTCGGCGGAAGGTGCACGTGCCCGTCGACCTGGGACCGGACCGCAGCGACGCACGGATGCACGCCAAGACCGTAGGATACTACGCAGTGCCGTAGGGGACCGCACCGCCACTTCCCAGCAAAGTAGGGACACTGTTGCTCCTGGGGTACCGGCGAGGACCATTCGCAACCGTCTCCATGAAGCTGGGCTACGGTCCCGCACACCGTTAGGCCGTCTTACGCTCACGCCCCAACATCGTGCAGCTTGCCTCCAGTGGTGTCGCGACAGGCGTGAATGGAGGGACGAATGGAGACGTGTCGTCTTCAGCGATGATAGTCGCTTCTGCCTTGGTGCCAATGATGGTCGTATGCGTGTTTGGCGCCGTGCAGGTGAGCGCCACAATCAGGACTGCATACGACCGAGGCACACAGGGCCAACACCCGGCATCATGGTGTGGGGAGCGATCTCCTATACTGGCCGTACACCACTGGTGATCGTCGAGGGGACACTGAATAGTGCACGGTACATCCAAACCGTCATCGAACCCATCGTTCTATCATTCCTAGACCGGCAAGGGAACTTGCTGTTCCAACAGGACAATGCACGTCCGCATGTATCCCGTGCCACCCAACGTGCTCTAGAAGGTGTAAGTCAACTACCCTGGCCAGCAAGATCTCCGGATCTGTCCCCCATTGAGCATGTTTGGGACTGGATGAAGCGTCGTCTCACGCGGTCTGCACGTCCAGCACGAACGCTGGTCCAACTGAGGCGCCAGGTGGAAATGGCATGGCAAGCCGTTCCACAGGACTACATCCAGCATCTCTACGATCGTCTCCATGGGAGAATAGCAGCCTGCATTGCTGCGAAAGGTGGATATACACTGTACTAGTGCCGACATTGTGCATGTTGTGTTGCCTGTGTCTATGTGCCTGTGGTTCTGTCAGTGTGATCATGTGATGTATCTGACCCCAGGAATGTGTCAATAAAGTTTCCCCTTCCTGGGACAATGAATTCACGGTGTTCTTATTTCAATTTCCAGGAGTGTATAAATGACCTAGTAGATAGTGTCGGAAGTTCCATGCGGCTTTTCGCGGATGATGCTGTAGTATACAGAGAAGTTGCAGCATTAGAAAAGTGTAGCGAAATGCAGGAAGATCTGGAGCGGATAGGTACTTTGTGCAGGGAGTGGCAACTGACCCGTAACATAGACAAATGTAATGTATTGCGAATACATAGAAAAAGGATCCTTTATTGTATGATTATATGATAGCGGAACAAACACTGGCAGCAGTTACTTCTGTAAAATATCTGGGAGTATGCCTGCGGAACGATTTGAAGTGGAATGATCATATAAAATTAATTGTTGGTAAGGCGGGAACCAGGTTGAGATTCATTGGGAGAGTCCTTAGAAAATGTAGTCCATCAACAAAGGAAGTGGCATACAAAACACTCGTTCGACCTATACTTGAGTATTACTCATCAGTGTGGGATCCGTACCAGATCGGGTTGACGAAGGAGATAGAGAAGATCCAAACAAGAGCTGCGCGTTTCGTCACAGGGTTATTTGGTAACCGTGTTAGCGTTCCGGAGATGTTTAACAAACTCAAGTGGCAGACTCTGCAAGAGAGGCGCTCTGCATCGCGGTGTAGCTTGCTCGCCAGGTTTCGAGAGGGTGCGTTTCTGGATGAGGTATCGAATATATTGCTTCCCCCTACTTATACCTCCCGAGGAGATCACGAATGTAAAATTAGAGAGATTAGAGCGCGCGGAGGCTTTCAGACAGTCGTTCTTCGCGCGAACCATACGCGACTGGAACAGGAAAGGTGGCACGTAAAGTGCCCTCCGCCACACACCGTTGGGTGGCTTGCGGAGTATAAATGTAGATGTAGATGTAGACTTTGAGAACACGTTTTGAGGCACGTTTTCGGCGTCTATAGAAAAGACACTTGCTCCGACAACATCATAGTAGCGACGTCGCACCACCCGGCACAGCATAAAAGAGCGTACTTTCACGCAATGTGCAACAGAGCCCTCAGATTGCCACTACAGAAAGATGAGTTGCAGAAAGAACTAGGTATTATTAAGCAAGTAGCAGTAGCTAACGGATACAGGACACAAGATGTTACACGTATGTTTAACAAAATCAAAAACAAATCCGCTGGCATCAGTAGCGATTCTAGGAAAATTAAAGGTAAGAAGAAGTTTGTCACCCTGACATACAAAAGGCGTGTGTCGGAAAGAATTGGTAAATGCTTTCCAAAAAAACATCGCAGTGGCATTTCAGAACGAAGGGCAAATGGTACATAGGTTAAGACATAAACCAGCAACGACAAAACAAATGAAGTACAATAATTCCGGAGTATGTAAGATGAAATGTGCTGAATGTGACAGTTATTATATAGGACAAACAGGGCGGAATTTTGAAATTCGATACAGGGAACATTGCAGTCATAGCAATCGAACAGCATTTGGAACGCATGTAAAATAGAGTGGACATGAAGTGAGTAATATAAATGAACAAATGGAGGTGCTACATAAAGCTCCAAAAAGTCTCTATCTCAACGTGCTCGAAGAGATTGAAATATACGCACATCAAAGAAAAACCCCAGGCCTACTACTTAATGAGCAAAGTGATATTATGCACAGGAATTATTATGAGATTTTTAAAGACCTGTTTTAGGCTTACTCTTGAATGCAACAGCACGCCCCAGCAAGAAACAGCTACAGCGGAACTGCCCTCAGCGTACTGGCGGCGAGGGGAATTGGGCGCGGCGCAGGAGGACTCGGCGTGGCGTTGTATACGTTCTGACGTAGGGAAATCCACTCCACCACCAATCAAAAACAAAGAAGAGGAAACGCACATTTTCGGAAGAATATCTACATTTTAATTATATTTTATGTTTCTTTATAAAGAAATTTTAAATTAATGTCAATTTTTCGTTTCGTGGTCCACTCAAAAAAGATTATTCATATGTTATTACGTTAAATATTGTTTTATTAAAAAGAATATTCGCCATTAATATATACGGCGAAATAATAAAAGATGCACATTTGTTATAGGAAGAGGGCACTTTTTACTGTTACCAATCAGGTTACTCTTAAAAAGTGAGATATAATGTTTTAACAGATTGAAATTTACTTTACTTATGACAGTGAACCGTGTGTTCTGTACGGACAAGTTACTCTGTAACTACAACATATGGTATGTTGGCATTTAATACGTTCCAAAATTTCTTTTTGTAAACTAAGATATTTATTTTATTAATTACATTTTTAACTTTGTCTAACAGATCTGAAGATGGGCAGCTAGCCCGAAACCGGTAATTGAAAGTGAAGAATAGCGATCGAAGTCTGAAACGCCATATCATATTTTACTTGATTGAATGCCAGGTCTGGTGAAGTACTTATTTGTTTTGGTTCTTGCTTCTCGACAGGTTTACAGATTCTTGACCAGGTATTTATGTCGAATGCCAGGTCTGGTGAAGTACTTATTTGTTTTGGTTCTTGCTTCTCGACAGGTTTACAGATTCTTGACCAGGTATTTATGTCGACCACGAAAAACATCTACTCTTCATCTTTTGTTGAATATACGTGAACTGCATCGATAAGGGTTCTCTTGCTGGTTTTTATTCTGATTCTCATTTTTATGGTATCTTCCTGCTGGGAGTGGTCTAACACCCACAAAGTGTGCTTAACACTACGCATACACCTGGGAAACATTAAAGTACCTTCTTTTTATACAGAAACTTTTGTGTGGAGTGCTTCTCTTTATTTTGTAACCTCAGTAAGTCTTTAACTGAGTAGATAGGGCCGAATTGCATTTAGTAATTGCTATAACCTCTCTCAAGGCTTTACTTATCAAACAGACTGCTGTTTCTATAGTTTAATTTTTGTTCCCTTTTTGGTCCATGTTACAAAAACTTGGTTTCGTCGTGTATCCGAAAAAATAAAAATATTTATACTGTCTAAGGAAGGGCGTCGGCACTGAATACACAAGTGCAGTCTGTAAGAAACTGTTAGCGGCATTTCATTCATTACAGAAATGCAAAAGAATATTTTCCCTCAAGTTTCGAAAATCGTAGACTCATACTGCCCATACTTGATTGATTCATGAACGACTTTCCGATGAGTGCTCACGCCGGCTAGAATTGGCTATGAATGCTTGTGTGAGACATGATTATGGGGTTCGCTACTTCGGCCATATTACGCGTGCCTAAAGACAATTATCACAACTATGTAGCGATACCAGTAGTGATTACGATAGCTTATTCTTGCACAATCGTCTTCGCGGTCATTGAAGTCCATTTCATTTATCTTCAACTTGTACACTCTCAGCAAAATAACAAAGCACAGACCTACTTCTTCTCAAAAAAGCAAAATATTCGATGTACAACAATATAAATGGTTCAAATGGCTCTGAGCACTATGGGACTTAACTTCTGAGGTCATCAGTCCCCTAGAAATTAGAACTACTTAAACCTAACTAACCTAAGGACATCACAAACATCCATGCATGAGGCAGGATTCGAACCTGCGACCGCAGCGGTCGCGCAGTTCCAGAGTGTAGCGCCTAGAACCGCTTGGCCGCTTCGGCCGGCTACAACAATATAACCTAGCCATCTTCTCAGGCTCGTTTTCCGTAACAGGAATCCGGCTTTGTACTGTAATTTTATTTATTGCAAACATCAAAAGGCAGGTAAAGGTCAACCTTCGATGACAAAGGTAAGAATTGCATACAGTTTTTTGTAGCTCACTCTTGTCAATGCCCCCCTGTCACCACTTTACCCTTCCCCTTGCCTACTGAGTCGTCAACTGAAAGTCTGTTTTTACTTAACAGTTATTGTCGCTATAATTTCTATCTTCTCCTCCTTCATTGCCTCTTCCGCTCTTCATAATAATGTACAAGGCTGCAAAAGTGCTAAATTAATGAATATTACCTGCTATGCTAGCGTAACATGCAGTCGCCTAGCTTGAGAGACAGGGAGGTGATCCACACCTGGATCGGATCCGTAGAGCAGACTTACCAACTTGGCTGGTACACTCCAACCCCCACTCCCCCCCCCCCCCCCCCACGGCCCCCCCACCCTCTGAGTGCGATGTTTAGGTCTACCACGCTCGTTTAAGGTGAGAATACGATCACAGACAGGACAAAGTTTGCGCAGTTCTCAGACAGGTATCAGACACGGCTTCCCCCCCCCCCCCCCTCTTAGGGAACGGAGGACTGTGGTAACACGAAGGGAATTAGGCAGCAAGGTTAAAATAAAGTAAAAATAAATTTGCGAATACTTAAGTAGTGCGAAGCTGATACCAGACGGGATAAATGCTAACAAAACGTATAATACTCCCAATTACTACACGTTAATGATAATTTCTCACATGTACATGATTTAACCAGGTGTGCGCATAGAAACAGAGAATAATTTTTAATATATTTTGGAATTTGCTATTTCTTGTCGGATGGAAGAGAGGGCTGTCAGTTAAGTAAGCAATAATTAAATATTCATTCTATACTTATCCCAGTCACCGCCTTTCAAAGTAGTTGCTTGATCGGAATTAAGGAAGACCTCTTTAAACGAGAGGCGCCATTTATGAACTCCTGCAAATGATAAACATAGAGGAGTTGTAAGTAGGCTGTTTAGGTTTTCTTATTGGTAACGCCACGTAGCGCTCTGTATGAAGATCACTGGCTGTGCTGTGTGCAGTCTGTGGCTAGTTAGCATTGTTGTCTGCCATTGTAGTGTTGGCCAGCTGGATGTTAACAGTGCGTAGCGTGGCGCAGTTGGAGGTGAGTCGCCAGCAGTGGTGGATGTGTTGAGTGAGATGCCGGAGTTTTGAGAGTGGATGATCTGGACAGAGACAGTAAATTTGTAAAAATGGATGTCATCAACTGATATATATATACATATAATATGACTTTTGAACAATATTAAGGTAAATACATTGTTTTTTCTCTATCAAAATCTTTCATTTGCTAACTATGCCTATCAGTAGTTAGTGACTTCAGTAGTTTGAATCTTTTATTTAGCTGGCAGTAGTGGCGCTCGCTGTATTGCAGTAGCTTGAGTAACGAAGAATTTTGTGAGGTAAGTGATTTGTGAAAGGTATAGTTTTATGTTAGTCAGGGCCATTCTTTTGTAGGGATTATTGAAAGTCAGATGGCGTTGCGCTAAAAATATTGTGTCAGTTTAGTGTTGATCAGAATAAGTAAAGGGAGTAATGTCTGAGTACGTTCAGTTTTGCTCAGATCTTTGAAAATGAAAATAATGTAAGAGGTTTATCAGCACAGTAATTCATTAACTTTTCTATGGGGACGTTTTGTATGTTGATCCTTAGCCTAGAATTCTTCACTGGAATCTTCTGATTTTTCCTTGTAGTTTGTGTAATTAGTGTAGCTATTGTTTATTGCTAGCGCGTAATTGTGGAGAGAATCTTCTTTGTAGTTGTAGTTTTCCATTGTTGTACAGCAAAACACTTGTGGCATGCATGTAGATTTGCACCTAGTATTTTGCAGCTGAGCTTGCAATTAACTAGATATTATTTTCAGTGCTATGTTAATGTGTTTTCTTAATTTACTCTTCCAATTGTGCTTTTCTGTGTTATCGTGTGAAACATTGTGACAATTATGGCGTGTGAAAAACGAAATACTAGGCTCCAAAGTAAACTGAGAAATGACAGTGAAGACGAAAGCAGTGTGTTAGCGCCACCGAGTAATGAACTAACTAATGTTCAAAGTAGTAATTTGGTAATTGTGCACAGGGAAATGGAGCGGGCGGCAAATAATGGTGTAGACAGTGAAACAATTAGTGAACAGGGAAGCATTATCGATCGATCGGTCGGCAACAGTTCGCCTCAGGAATCCGAAATGACAGGACACAATCTTGCAAATACTGTAGATTCAGGTTTTGCGTCCTCGCCGTTTTCTCAAATGAGTCAAGACACATTTTCTGCTTGTCAAAATGTGAATGTTGCCGGTGAAAATGCACTGCCAAAAAGCATACAGAAACGGATTCCAGACACTGATACATTATTATTGCAATTAATGCAGCAAATGGAACGAAATCAGAGACAAACACAGCAAAAGCTTCAAAAGTTAGACACCACTCTTGAACAAACACGTGAAGATTTAACTGCAGAGTTACTTAAAATCGAATATAAATGTCAAAAAATCTGTAATGATGTAAAAACACACATTTGTGAGCATTTTCTACCTATTTTTTCGCGGCATGAAAATGCATTACAGAATCACGAAGCAGCCATAAAAGAACTGCAAACTATTGTTTATGAAAATCACGAGACCTTGCAGGCTAAAATTGACTCAGTTGCATCTACCGATTCGGTTACGCAACTTGCAAAAACTCAGGAAAACATAAAGGATACAGTAGATACGATTTCAACACAAATGGACACTCTGAAACTTGTTTCAGAAAAACACACTGAGAAAATAAGTTCTCTATCGGAGAAAGTAGCCGAACTTTCGGATCGGTTCACCAACTTATCCACAAAGGTAGCTGATGATATGAATGACACAATACCTGTAGCCTTCACTGACACAGAAGAGTATGAACGAATTAGAAAATTCAAACAAAATCAAAATCAAATCAATACTCAGTACAAAAGAGAAATCCGGGAAGTACAAGATCAGTTGACACAGGTAATACAAGAATTACATATTTCAGAGGACTCTCGCGCTCCAACACGGGAAGAGGACTTAGAAATACGGAAAAGTCACAAAATAATAACACAGGGCATTTCGAAAATTATGAAAGAAGTTGGCAAGGCGCACTGAATTTTGAGACTGAACCACGGAAACGGAGTACCACCGAAACGGAGTAATAATGACCGATATGCGACTCGCCGACACGATGATTTTGACTATAAGTTGTTCGTTACTACACGTAAATTCAAAACATTTAAGAATTCTGGCAACGACATTCATCCACAAGCATGGCTTCATCAATTCTCTCATTGTTTTCCTCCCAACTGGTCATTGGAGCACAGGTTAGAATTTATGTGTGGCTACTTAGAGAATGAACCAGTTGTAAGAGGGCGATCGGTGATTCACGATTGTCACATTGAAGGAGAATTTTATCATGCCTTCCTCTCAGCATATTGGTCTCAAGCTACACAAGACCGAGTAAAACATAGCATCATAATGATGAAACATTTCGAACAATCGGAATTTTCCAGTCTTGTCAAATATTTCGAAGAAATGTTACATAAGAATCAGTATCTTTCAAACCCATACAGCCCCTCAGAACTCATACGCGTTTGCTTAATCTGATTGCCTGATCAGTTACGACATATTATTTTGGCAGGACGCTGCAAAGACGACATTGAAGCTTTTCAGGGACTGTTACAAGAATTGGAAATTGACACTGACAATCGCGGAACTCGAAAACAGGAGCACAACAATTACAGGTCACATCCGTCACAATCCCGAGATGACGGAAATAAACTGGTCATGACAAGGCTATTCTTACAACGCAATTCGTGACCAAAACAGACACCACCCGTATGACAACCGTTGGCAGAGTAGTAATAATTACAGAAGAAGATCGTACTTCCGTAGTAATGAATATCACAGAGATAACGATAGAAACAGACAATATGGGACCCAAAACAATTATTATCAAGGGAGACAGAATAACTTCAGACGCAACGGTCCAGCGCGCAGTTACGATTCAGGGAGAAATTCTCCACCACATGACCGACAAGAAAGTAACTATGGAATCTACCGACATGACAACAGACGATATAATCGCAACGACAGACCTGAATTGCATCAGAACTGGCGGGATTCAAACAGGGCAGGACAATCTCGAGAAGGTGAATTTGTAGAAGTTAGGTCTCCTAATCCCAATAACGACGCGCGCCAACAAAGTGACAGACAATGACTCGCACCGCAGGCAGCCAGGTGCGCCGGCTGGCTCAGAGAAAAATAACATAGACGCTAACCTTGAGAAAAAGTTTAGCATTCCTTACTGACGTACACAACATGATAATTGCTTTGAAGCTGAAACTCTGCGCACTAGAAACGGTTAAAGATTGCGCCACATTTCACATATAAAACCGTTTATTGAGAGCTACTCTGTTTTTTAATTTAGTATTTGCTATAAAATTTTTCACTTCACGTTACTAGTACTCTTTGTCACACTTAGAAACTGTTAACATGCAACTATGTTCTAAAGTTAACTATCCCTTCAAGAACCTAGGGAACTTATTTAGACAAGTAATTACAAATGCATTGTTGTAGTGAACAGAGGACACAGTGTTACTATGTGTTTACATTCTTGCTTGTTAGTTGCACAATTACGTAACGACTATAAGGCTTACATACTTAGAAGATATACTGCTAATGAGATTTTAATGCAACATTTTGGTTTACTTGAAAAGACATTCCTTATTTGAAGTAGTTTCTGTGAGATTAAAGATGACTTAGTATTTGGTTTCTTTGACAGCTACATGATTATACCACGACGCTACTATTGTGTGACACAATTTACATTGTTGGTTTTGTGCTGTATGTGCTTTATATCTGCACAGTTTTTCTGAATTCTTCTGGAAAGTAAAACATGTTTTAGTAGTAACTTTTGTGGTATAGCTACAATGAGACAGCCTTTTTTTGTAGCACAACAATACGTTACAGTGTAGTACTTTCTTGATCACGGTAATGTTCGTAATAACTACGATATCTATATGCATAGCATTTCACTTTTGTTTATGATGAGGTAAGTACATTGACTTCTGCTGAACTTAGATTTCGGAGGACGATAACTACGACACTTACACAGAATTATCTTACAGCAAGACGCACATTTAGCGCTAAAGGACACGTATTTGAGTGATTAATTTAGTACTTAAAACCTTTATTTTTAAAGATTTTTAAATTACAATGACACAAAGGTTTTCCGTGACACATTTCATTCGATTGCTGTAATCTGTAAGACCTGAGGGTATAATTACATTAATCCTTAGGGGGGTACACGCTTACTTTGTGTACCGTGTGTTTGGCAAGCACAAGGAGCCCTTGCTAATATGGTATTTGCTTATACAACCGTACACATCGGTACCATATTTCTTTAACACATAAATTACACAGCTGTTAACATGCAACATTTAACTGAGAGAGACCAACATTTATTTTACTACATCATTGACAGATGTTTACGTAATTACGCCGTTGGATAACTTCACACTTACGAAATTGTATTTTTTATGTACTTTGTGAACTGTTCATATATTTTTTGGAACCATTGTGGTACTATAAGAGCTTTGAATGTCGTATTTGGTATGGGATCATGATTTTTAAAGTACGTTTGAGGTCGAAGACGCTATTGAAATGAGCAGAGAATTTTTTTAAGGTTTTGAAATTATTGGAGGAAGCTACAATGATTTTGAGATTTGACTGAGGTGTTATGATGTTATTATTACGATGACGATGTGTATTATGTTGCTGACATATGTTTATGATCAATAAGCTGATGCTATATTAGGAATTTGATTATGCTACATATTTATTATGATGAAATATTGAAGAAGTGTCGACGAATATGTATATGTGTAATAAGGTAAGGAATAATGAGTAGTGGTTATGGGCTCTAAATTGTGAAAAAGGATTTTGGTAACCAAGAATCGTACTTTAAGAGTTATGAAATGTGTGTAAATGCATGAATGTATCACAGTGCTGACAAATATTTTTTGGACACTGCTATACTTACAGGATTTTGCTTCTACACATTTGCAACGCAAATTCTCGACCTGTGAAATTTTTATATAAGACTGTCACTGTAGTGCAAACTGGTGTCATAAATATTTCGGTAAGAAAGCTAAGTGACCTTGATGTAATGCGCTGTAGGCGCCAAGCTATGCGGCAGTCACCTGGAAAAAAAAAGGCCGTGCCTTTCAGAGCCACAACAAAAAAAGGAGAAGCCATTCACCTCGCTATTGACATTCCTTTCTAGAAAGCTTCGCAAATACGACACGCTCATTACTTGGAAAGATACTTACATCTGCACACCTGATTATAACAAGTGTCTTTCTACGAGAGTTGAGAGAATTTCTACTAACTTATGAAATGCCACATGACTACTGAATGATATTTTTGTGCTTTACTTTGTACATAGTTGCTTATTTCATTTGGTATCTGGTTTCCTGTTGTGTTGCAGCATTGGTTTTATAAAATAAAATTAAATGCATTTGCTAATGTGAACACTTTCTGTCAACAGATCTATTAAGTAATAATTTTATGATCCACATTCTTCGAAAAAGGAGCACTTGTAAAGGAAAGCACAATAAGAAGGGACTAATAACAGTAACTGCATACATAAATTTCTTTCCAAGTACTTGGTAACCTTTTGTAGAATAAGTTTTTGTGGTGCACCACTTTAATTACATAGACATTAAAATGTGAATAGACATTTCCCTTATCTGCTTGTGGGTTTGTCATGATTACATATAGTTATTGCATTTGCTGCTGCTGTTTGCCAGGCATAGTGTTACTGAATTTCACTTTGTATTACTCTGTTAAGCCAATTTTAGTACTGATTTAATTTTCTTATTTGCTGCACATTGCCTTATATTAGTTGTAATGTTGCATTTGCTCTGCTAATTTAGATTTACTGCTGCTTGCTTTACCTATTTGCATTTTTTGTCATTGCTGTTTGTGTTAATTGTTTTGTGCTGCTGCATTGCCTCATCCCTTAGTTTAGCACCTGATCTCAGTAGATTTAAGTTAGCTTAAGATGGGGTAGGCTATAAGAGAAAACGAGTTGTGCTGAATTGGAAGAAATGCATTGAGAAGCTATAAGAAAATGGTTTGGCCAAAAAAGTATTTTGAAAGAGGATATGAACAAAAAAGTAGAGTTTAGGAACAACAGGTTTAGGTAGGATTTTCTTGGAAATAAATTCCGAGGTAAGATAATGGAAAATAAATAATGAGGTAAGAAATATGTGAACATATAAATACAGAAATCATGCTTGGATTGGAATTTTTTTGGTGGAAACAAATGTTGAAAAAAGACGAAAGATCTATGGAATGAAGTTTTGGGTTCGACTGCAGTACCAAATGTTACACTGAAAACAAACCCTGCCCTTTCCTCTTGTGATATTCTGCTATGTGTTTGTGTATCCTTGTGTATTTGTGTTTTTCCAGTCTTCATGTGTTTAGCTGATGAGAGTTATTTTGTAGAATTTTTCTAATACTGTGTTATCTACTTTGTAAAGATGTTTAGACATTATTTATCTGTTCTGTTTTGTTGCTCATGTGTGAAGTTGATGTTTCAAAGGTTATTCTGATCTTGTATGTATGTACTTATGTCATAATTCCTGTAACACTGATGTATATGTTATTTCGATTCTTTTGTAAAGCCTGCTTTACCACAAATGTTATTTTCTTTAATTATTATTTGGTACCTTTGTAATTGTATTCTTATGTTGTAAATTTATAATTGTATAGATATCAGTTCATCAAAGTAAGTTACATTTCATTGCACACGTTTCTGTTGGTCATAGTATATGCACAATATGTGAAAAAAAAGGACTGTTAGTGTTTGCACGTGTGTTAATAATTCAGCAAGGGGCTGGTTAACAGCATTGCTGGTTCTAAGGACACATCAAAAGTTTGTGAGTGCTCAAGTGGTGGTTTATGGACTTGCTACATTCTCCGCAAGACTCTTCGATGGTGATTGTGCACCTGCACAGTCGCAACAGGTTGCTGCTGGCCATCTCTACAAGGACTACAGTGGGTCTGCATCTTTGATGGCCCACCAATACCATTATTTCTACAAGGACTGCACCGGGTCTGCACCTCTGGTGGCCCACCAATACCGTAATCTCTACCAGGACTACAGTGGGTCTGCTCTGTGATGACCTACCTACCAATATTCTTCAAAACTTCGAATGACTCTGCGGTGGGTTTGCTCTGTTGTGGCCCATTACCTGTCTGCATGTTAAGAGTCAGCACTGTCTTTCCATTGGAAGGACAACACTACTTCTTTAAGACTGCATGGAAATCCACTACTTCCGTGTGCATTATCTTTTACTGCTCAGACTTTGAGAAAAACACTGCTATTTTACTGTGATGAACGATCAGGACTGTCTTTATGGACTCTGAGAAAATTTTACCTTTTGACCAACAGTGTATCAAAAGGTGTGCATTTGATTTCTTTGTTATTGTAATTATGAAAATTTTTTTCTAATCTGTATTGGCCACTGCCCAAAACAATTTGTAAAATGTTTTGTGGGGAGCATGGGGGCTATGTAAGTAGGCTGTTTAGGTTTTCTTATTGGTAACGCCAAGTAGCGCTCTGTATGAAAATC
The DNA here is from genome assembly GCF_021461385.2 of Schistocerca piceifrons. Lineage (NCBI taxonomy): Eukaryota > Metazoa > Arthropoda > Insecta > Orthoptera > Acrididae > Schistocerca > Schistocerca piceifrons. Next base: position 149,604,095 of record NC_060145.1, on the reverse strand, counting down.
ACTGGCTGTTCTGCGTGCAGTTTGTGGCTAGTTTGTATTGTTGTCTGCCATTGTAGTGTTGGGCAGCTGGATATTAACAGTGTGTAGCGTTGCGCAGTTGGAGGTGAGTCGCCAGCAGTGGTGGATGTGTTGAGTGAGATGCCGGAGTTTTGAGAGTGGATGATCTGGACAGAGACAGTAAATTTGTAAGACTGGATGCCATGAACTGATATATATAATATGACTTTTGAACAGTATTAATGTAAGTACATTTTTTTTCTCCATCAAATTCTTTCGTTTGCTAACTATGCCTATCAGTTGTTGGTGCCTTCAGTAGTTTGAATCTTTAATTTAGCTGACAGTAGTGGCGCTCGCTGCATTGCAGTAACTTGAGTAACGAAGAATTTTGTGAGGTAAGTGATTTGTGAAAGGTATAGTTTTATGTTAGTCAGGGCCATTCTTTTGTAGGGATTATTGAAAGTCAGATGGCGTTGCGCTAAAAATATTGTGTGTCAGTTTAAGCACAGTCATTTATAATTTTTCTACGGGGACGTTACAGGGTGTTAACCTAAGAGGGACAGGAGTGAGAAACCGAGACTGAATTGGCATTAATTAGGTACTGTCTACGTGGGTTGATGATGACCACATGCTCGCGGCTCATCCTGTGAGAAGATTCTCCGGCTAGTGGAAGCCCCATTCCGTATATTCATACACTGGCCAATTCATTTCCACAGGGGGATGGCAGGTCCATCCGTGAGCCTTTGTCCGTCGAGCCCGCACATTCGGCGTTAGCTTCATGCTGCCTTTTCCAGGGCCCAGAAGTGTCCGTTGGAAATTTCTGTGAGCTGGCGGGAAACGGCGTAGCGCTGGGAGCATCCACCGCCGAATTCCGCCAAAAAGTCACAAACTATCAACAAATACGCCAAATGAAACGTCGTCTTTGCCAATGAGAAGAAGAAAGCAGGAAAATTGTCTTATTTGAAGCCAAATGATGAGAGAGGGAGACGAGAGTATCCTGTGGTCTAGAGAGCGAATTTCGGCATCCTTTTGCTGGATATGTTAAGTGCGACATCCTACTCGATGGACAACAGACAGCCCGGAAGGGTTGAAGCGTGTGCGTCTGTGACGGTGAGAGAGACGCAAACTCACCAGCGGCCGTTATGTGAGTTTGGCAGCAGCCAACCTGTTATCTCTCCCTGCTGACCTCAGTAGCCCGAGATTCAGCCACAGCGTCTGTAAAGCACTCTGTGTGTTAAAGTGTTATATACTGCATTCAGCTGTTAAGGTTAAATGAGTTATTTCATCTACAATTAATGTCACATTACTTCTGACGTGGGTGAATAAACTGCTTCAGTATTGTTTCGTCCATGACATTGAATAATGGGCGTTTAAGATGTAATTTGTTTTTGTTTTGGGTCATACAGTCTATTTTAATAATAATATTCCTCTCAAGCGTGTTGTTAAGTTTATTGGCATATTGGCAATCGATTAAGAAAACTTATCTGGCTTTATGTCCGGCCGATTAATCGCAGGTACTGAAATGAAGTACACCTGTAAGCATATCTTGTTATACCACAGCATACTCCAGTGCAGGGTATATAAGACTGTAAAATTGTCACAGCTACTTTCAGTGGTTGACCAACACGATCTTGCACGCGTATTTCATTTCCATACTTGCTCCTAAGTGTCTAGAGAAGAAGCCTTAAAAGCCTTAAAATGCATTTGAATCGGTTTCAGATAAATTAAAAAACAATTGAAGATGAGTGGAAAATTAGTATGAAAGTACTCCAGAGTGAATGGTTATTTAAACATTGGAAACTCAAGGCGGGAATGTAGGGAAAGACAGATTGCTGCTTACTGTAAAGAAGAGACGTTAAGTTGCAGACAGGCACAATTAAAATACACTTACGTAAAGCTTTCGGTTATAACCTTCATCAGCAAAAGAGTAACATACACCATTCATATACAGAAGCAAGGACACCTAATGCACACATGACCGCCACCTGAAACATCTCGGGCTGGCATGCAACCATCGCTTGGGATGCAAGCAGCAGTATGGAAGGGACGGGGAAGCGAAAGGTATAGTAGTGAACGGATGGGGAGAATGACGAACACTGTATGGTGCAGTCTCAAGAATGCCAACAAGCAGAGCGAAAGGAAGTTGTGGGTCAAGGATGCGGGAGAAAAGGAGCGAAAAAAGAGCGGGGAAAGGCAGGTGGATGTGTTTTTAGAGGGTGTGATATCCTACCAGAGTGATTTCCCACCTCTCCTAAGGTGTTGTTCCGTCCCCCACACATCTTCCACAATATCCTGGTCCATCGCTATGCCACTCTCAGTCCCATTCCCTTAACCTAAGGATCATATCCCTGTGTATGACCCAGGCGCAAGACCTGCCCAGTCCATCCACCCAGTACTTCCTATTCCAGCCCTGACACAGGCTTATCTTACCCCACGAGGGGTCAGGCCACCTGTAGGAGCAGCCATGTCATTTACCAGCTCTGATACAGTCATTGAACAGCTTTTTAAGTTAGTGTGACTACCAATCAGCTGTTCAGTACATTGAATGGCCAGTGCCAAACTGTGGCCAAGAGCAAAGTAGGCCACCCTGTGGCTCACCATGCAGCTGCACTCCGTCTTCAGGCCACAAGTGGCCCACCGGGACCATCCGACCGCCGTGTCAACCTCGTCGTTATGATGGTTTTCTTTGACCGAAGCTGCTATTATTCGGTCGAGTAGCTCCTCAATTGGCATCACGAGGCTGAGTGCACCCCGAAAAACGACAACAGCGCATGGCGGCCCGGATGGTCACCCATCCAAGTGCCGGCCATACCCGACAGCGCTTAACTTCGGTGATCTGACGGGAATTGGTGTATCCACTGCGGCAAGGCCGTTGCCTCAACTGCAGCTGAACATACCACAACTGATTTAAATGGCTGCTTAGCTACCCAAGCCATCTGTACCCTTTCCTCCACCACCAACTTATCTGATCTGCACAGATGGAAGTCATCCTTTCTTACTACCCGTTCTGTGCAACTGTGATCATCCCGGACTCAACCTTTGGTAACATAATGTCGCCACACCCTCCAACCACCATTTTCCACCACCTCTATCCTATTATCTCCACCCCACTCTCGTCTTCCACCCTATCTATTTGCCGCCATCTACCAACGCACCCGCCCACCTTACCCCTCGCTCCTTTTTTCCCCACGTTCCTGTCCCACAACTTCCTAACTCTGCACTTTGTAGTCCCTGCACACTGCTCCAGGAATCGTTCGTCTCTCTCCCCACCTGTACACTACCATCCCTTCCCCTTCCCCACCCCTTCCAGGTTGCTGCTTGTATCCCACGTGACAGTAGCATTCCAGCCCAAGATACTGCAGATGGCGGTCATGTCTACATGAGGTATGTTTGCTTGTGTGTATGAATGGTATGCGTTTCTCTTTTACTGATAAAAGCTGTGGCCGAAAGGTTTATGTAAGGCCTTTTAATTGTGCCTGTCTGCAAGTTAGTGTCTTCTTTACGGTAAGTTGCAATCTGTGACTTCCTACATTGTAAATGGCTCTTTAGTTAGATAAAACCCAGAAGCCCAAACCCACACTTCTTTCACACTTCTTTCTTTCCATTGAGAGTATGCATCATTTTGTCATTACCAGCAGCACAACCACCACCAACAAAGTGTATGTTAGATTACTCCCCATAAATGTATTAGTCAAAGAATCACTAAGATAATTGGTTTCTGTTGTTGAACAACGATCTTCACATCTTCACATTGCAGCCGATGATGTGACTTGTATCATACAGCACGCCGTGAACCATAATCAATGAGAGTGCTCTGCAAATAGCTTTTGTCAAGGCTATCAAAATGTGCCCAATATACTTTTATTCCGTTTCATTCACATTCGGTCCTTAAGACATAGCTGTCATCACAGTTCATAGTTGAAATCTGCATATTAAAATTATAGTTATTGTATTTAAAAGAGAGATACATTCAAATTTTATGAACAAGTCTTCATAACGAAAATATCTCGGTGAGCCAGCTACAATGCCCAAAATACATGAAACAGGGTTAAACATAGATAAGCTGGAACACAGATTAAAACTAGAACAGCACCAAGAAGGATGCCGAGCTTAAGGGGACCACACCCTGTCAATCTAACCCATGTTCATTTAGGCAAGTATTTAACCCATTTCTGAAAAAAACTATTTGATGCTGGACCTTAATATTTTTACTGTATGTTACATGATGCTAATAGAGTCAACTGTACTAAATCTATATTATTCATTTTACAGTTTTTAAGAAATACTTTTTAATTTTATTAACAAAAAATTTTCTGCAGAAAATATTTTTTGTGAACTTCCTAATGGGGGAATATTAATGAATGTAATACCAGAGGTTGATTTTTATGTTATGCAGAGTCTCTGAAAATTTCATTCATTTATCATTGGTAGTTTTTGATATAATGGAACATATGTACTGAAAATTTTAGTTTGCGGGAAATTGACTTTCGAGAAATAACTTTTGAAATATGTTACTTACAGTTAATTAAAACTGACCTGTTGCATATGAAGGCTCTTCTTAGGCCTCTAGCAGGTCTTCCAGCTTCTTTTTTTTTTCACCTTCCTGGATGTTTGTCTTGCTTTCTTGGCCGTATTAGATGCAGACCTGCATCGGCTATCCTCATTTTATCGCAGTGTTGCAGGTCAGTGATCATATTTTCACCAGGATTAATTCCCAGCTTTTTCAGCGCCCAAAACTTTCCACTGTTACCACAATTGAATGTAATAACAGCATCATGAATTTCTAGTTTCATTGTATGCATGCCTACAAATACAGATTTAGAAAGGCGGTTCCGAATTATGCTGTTGAAACATTCATTTGGGTTTTGTGTCTGCCCATGCAGACATTTCCTTAGAAGGTCAGGATGAGCCAAGTCTCTGAAAATAGGTTTAATTGCTGTAATAACAGCAACAGAAAGAGAATGCTGGTGAGAATAAGATTTTACAGTTGGTTGAGCCCTATTGTATTTTCACCACGAATTTTCTCCTGATGGACACAATCCATGACATGGCTTAACATCGGTAGAGGACGTTAAGGTATACACTTAACTTGCAGGAACTTCTATATAAATAGCTGTGAAAGAGGTGCGTACATTCGTAAACAAGCACTGCAAACGTAAGTATAACAACTACTCGCTACCACACTTGAACAAAACTAACAGCGTGTTTGAAAGCGAGTTTTTTACAAACAGCAGAAACAAAAGAATACCGACCGTTGCATTCCAAGGACAGCCAACACACTCGGGAGTAAAAAAAATCGGTAACGTGCAATGTAGGGGATATAAAGATCTAAAATATATGCAGAAAATGGGTGATAGAAAAGTTGGCGTTAAACATAAACACACGTGGTAGGAAAATGCTCTTTCAATGCTTGAAAAAAAAAATTCAAAAAAATACTTTTCAGAGTACTTAAGTAAAATCTTACTCTATCGAAATATGATGAAAGCCGAAAATCGATTTTTTTCGACCTGAACCACCGTGTGGTCCCCTTATGAAGAAGTCTTCATAACCAAAAGATCTCGGTGAGCCAGCTAGACTACCCAAAATACATGAAAGAAGGTGAAACACATAAAAGCTGGGCACTGATTAAAACCAGAACAGCACCAAGAAGGAGACCGAGCTTAACGTACCCATCCGACGGACGTATCACCATCTACATTGTCACCTGCCCTCATTTCACTCGACTTTGCAGCAAGGTGTTGAAATTAAAACAGTTAATTGTCGCAAAGACTGGCTGAAACGTTCCTCCACGTCCATAGTCTCGGAGCGTCCGCAAAGTGTGGTGAAGCCGCGGACACGGCGGGAGTCCACGGACTCCTACCGCCGTGCGGTGCGTCAGACTAATCACGAATCGTATCGTTCTGTAGACCTCCGCCAAAATTTTTGACTTTTGTGGGCGGACCTGAATAGTTCCTTTGCTCCGCTCTACATATTCCATTAAGTTAAATCAGGGTTGCCAGCCTTACATTGAACCGCGAGACAGGATTGAAATATTCACTTCTTCTGCACCATAACTCAGTCACCTGTAGCAACCATACTACTCTCAAAAGACTGCAAAGTTCTGCAGCTGGACTGGACAACGAAGACTGCAATCAATCGCTGCACCATGACCGATAGACTTCTACCGTCTCCTCTGCTAACAGCACAGGATCGCAGTACACAGACGAAGAGGATAGGAACGCACGAAAGAACTCCACAATTCAGATTTCTATGGAAGCAAAGTCCAGTTTATCATTTTCTAATCACCCTAGCTAAGTCCGCATCTACATATACACTTTCGTGCCTGGCAGAGAGCTTTTCGAACCACCTTCAGATTATTTTTCATCCGTGCAACATTCGAAAAACATTTATATCTTTCCCCACGAGGTCTGATTTCTCTTATTTCATTGTGATAGTCTTTTATCAATCTTGGTAGGCGTCAGTAAAATATTTAATACAATATTTCCGCATTCAGAGGATAAAGTTGGTGATTAAATTTTCGCGAGAATATCTCGCCGCAACGAGAAACTTGCTTGTTTTAATGATTGCCGCTCCAACTCGCTTATGATATCCATAACGCTCTCTCGCCTATTTCCCGACAATACAAATCTAGCTGCCCTACACTAGACTTTTTCGACGTCCTCCGTCCTTCCCACCTGGTAATGATCCCACACACCACGGCAATACCCTAGTAGAGGACGGACAATCGTAGTGTAGGCAGTCGCTTTGAAGACTTGCCAATAACACGTAGTCTTTGGTTTGCCTTTTCCAAAACTTCTGTGTGATCGCTCCAACCTGAACTAATCGTAATTTAGTTACTAGGTATAAAATTTGGTTGACAGGACATCCGCAGCTTAGCTGTTTTGAATACAATAATGAACCGCTCCAGTTGTACAAAATTTAGTAGTTCAGTCACGCTGGACAAAAGAAATTTGTGATAAGTTCCTATGGGACCAGACTGCTGAGGTCATCGGTCCCTAGGGTTACACACTATTTAAACTAAGTTAAACTAACTTACGCTAAGGACAACACACACGCCCATGCCTGAGGGAGGACTCGAACCTCCGACGGGGGAAGCAGCGCGAACCGTAGCAAGGCGCCCAGACCGCGCGGCCACGCTGGACTCCTCGCTGCGGACGGATGCCAGCCGCCCGTAAAGGCGGGATATGGTGTCCCTCGGCTTATAATGGCGTGAAACGATCGTGATTCAACCAATAAATTTTTTACAACGGAGGTAGTTTACTATCTGGGTCTATTTCAAAGTTTCTTAGTTGAATTGGCAGCCTTTACATGTGTGTGTTGTTTGTCGTCTAACCGAAATTTACTATTCCTTATAGCACTCATGTTGAAGACTTCACAGTCTTCATTATTTGGAGTCAGCTGCCATTTACAGCACTGTACAAGCATCATGTCTAAGTCACCTTGCAGTTGGTTTAGATCTTCTGATGAGCTAACTAGACAGTACATGACAGCGTTATCTCTCAAACGATCTAAGAAGTCTGCACAGATTGTCTCCCAGTCTCCTGGATCCTTTATATAGATTAGAAACAACTGATGGTGTACAACACTTCCTTGGGGAAAGCCGTGTGTGACTTTTGTTTTACGAGGTGACTTTCCGTCGATTACTACGAAATGTGATCTATCTGTCACGAAATCACGAATCCAGTAGCACAACTGAGACGATACCGCATGGGCGGGAAGACTGATTAGAAGTCGTACGTGGGGAATGACTTCCAAAGAACTATGGATATATAGAAATATGGAATAATTTGAGATCCCCGTTGATAGCACTCATTACGTCTTGCGAATAAAGATCTAGTTGTGTTTCAGAAGAAAGATTTATTCTGAATTCGTGCTGAATATATGTGAATGGAGGTAATTCATAATGTTCGTAGACAGTATGTTTTCCATAATTCTACTGCACATCGACGACTTGAGTCACCCAGTGATTTACAGACCCATATCATTACTCCCTTTCTTGAGTGCTGATGTAACCTGTGCAACTCCCAGTCTTTGAGTACGGATCTTTAGTCCGGCGAAAGATTGCATATGGTTGCCCGGCATGGACCGATTGTGTCAGCGTACCCTAATGGAAACGTAAGTGGGATACAATGTGGTCCGGAAGACTTACTATTATTATGTTAATCAAGCTACTTCAATACGCCGAGGATTTCCGCTTCTAAATTACTTATTTGGGCAACTTTTCTTTATTCGAGTTTTGGAATATTAACTTCGTCTTCTTTGGTGATGGAATTCGGAAAACTATTTTGCGTAATCGGTTTAGTGGCACTGTCGTTGGTAATACTACAGTTGGTTTCACACAATGAAGGTATTGACGGTGTGCTGCCGCTAGTGTAATTTCTAGATGGTCAGAGTCTCTTGGGATTTACTACGAAATTTTGAGATAATGTTTCGCTGTGGAAGCTGTTCAAGGCATCACGCGTTGGAGTCCGCGTTACGTCTCTAGTTTCGCCAGTCTTGGAGATTCGTCCGTTAAATAACACCCGCAGAGAGCCAGATGCTCTGCACTGTGATAGGCGGGCTGTTCCTAAATAGACTGTGTACGCTCGCTAAGGAGCAACATCCACCTCCAAAACAGGCCACATACTAAGATGTTACCCATGCCAGCGGAAGGGAAAACACTTCTGAAAAGTTTCTGAATTTTCCACAAATGGAGAACAATCTACTGATCGCTGACTGCAAACTTCCTAAATACCGTACGCAACCACACTACCGCGGTGCGCGGACATCTGCCACGCCGGACATTTGCCACGCAGGACATTTGCCACGAATTTACCTGTTCCGAAGGGTTGGGTCCCTTGTCTCCCCCCCCCCCCCCCCCTCCTCCTCCTCATCGCTGTCGCGCAGTAAAGGTACCTACTGAGCCTCTCCACTGGTTTACTTAACATAGGACGAAAATCTCTTTGGATTTTCCGCCACATTTCTAAAGAGACTTTCGATGTGGAAACTATTAAATGCTTCTCGCATTGAAATCCGCACCAAATTTCGAGTCTCAGTGAAACTTCGCCAATTTTGGAGATTTTGCGTTCGTCTAAATTATACGTGCCTTTTTCGGTGCTCCTGCAGCAGCTTTCTGTCGTTTTTTGTGTACCGTGGGATATCAGTTCCGTCTCTTATTAATTTATTTGGTATGAATCTCTTGAGTGCTGTTGGTACTATTTCTTTGAACTGAAGCCACGTATGGTCTTCACTTACATAGTGTGGAAGGATTGGAGGCTGTCTCTTAGAAAGACGTCAAGCGAATTTTTAGCTGATTTTATAAATAGATATATTTCGCCCTTAGTTTCTTCGTTACGGAATTGAGCCTTGCTCGACTGTGCGTTAACTAATCCCTGGATCCGCCGTGATGCTCAGGATTATTTGTGGCTAATGTGATAAGCCTTTTGAATTTCTTTTATGTTTTCGTCTTCTTTAAAGGCAAAGAGAGAAGATGAAGTGGTAGCCTATCATAGAGCCTATGCCTACCGTCATGTATTTTTAACTTTCAGTTGTTAAAAAACGGAGGAGTTTTTCTTGTACCAATAGGAGGAAGGAAGGATTCGCGCTCAGCTAGTGAACGAGTGAGCACGCCATTTTAAGCGAGTAATTGTAGACCGCCATTTTGGGGTCGCTATGAATAAGTGAGGAGTATGTATTTCATATGTGCACCGTTTAGAAAAATACAGTATTGTTTTATAAACAGAAAGGTCGTGTGAGTTGTTATTTCAAATAGTACGATAATTACAAGAACTGATGCCCACCTCTGTACTTTGGAAAATTACGAAGATCCGATAAGCTCAATGGGAAGACGGTCAAGACTTCGAAGGTGAACACGGCGACCAAACGCAGCATTATAAAGAAGGGTAAGCACAAATCTACAGCGGAGAAAGAAACTACTTCCCCCTGCAAAATAGTATGAACTAATACGAACTTATTTCCAGGAATAGCTCAGCTTATTGTGCTTGTCATTCACGTCAAAAAATTAATCTCATTAATTCAACACATTTTAAAAAGTGACGCATTTCAACATTTTATTATCATCTATTCCATTACTTTATTATATTATACTAAGAGGTCAAGTGTGTTTCCGTAACCATTTACAATCTGAATGGCCTCGTGAACTAATATAACCTCTGCCCATGCTTGTGAGCTGAAACACACATTACATTATTTTTCCTTAAGTTGTGCTTCTTGTTTCTGTTGTAGTGCAGATCATAACAATTACAGCTTTTCCCTCCAAAACCAAGGATGCTTTCTCTGTGACCCTATAAATACCAGAGTTAAGCAACGTAGAACAACAACGCACGTTACAAGCATAACATTCTGTATTACTTCATTTCCTTATTTGTAACATTTTAAAATTGTACGTCAACTTTAGATGACATGTCAATCACTGATGTTCTTATCTCTACTTAGTGAACGAATTTCAGTCATGTTTTGAACATTGTCCCGCTACACTTGTTTCGCCCCAAGGGATATCGGATTTTAGAGAGTAAATTAATATGGAGTATGTCGTTCTTCTTTTCAAACATTCACATTCCCACTTCTTCTTTCCTTATTGTCTTTTGGGCATGCAGTTGTAGTAATTAAAGTAGGCATAAATGCAGTGATCAGAAAGAAATGATTAGCGTACATTCGCATTCTCTTTACAACGTTCCTTTCTTGTTGCCCCCCTGCCGATGGACCGTTTCTGTGGCGATCAGTAAGCGTGAAAGGAAGCTACCGTACAGAGGGATCTATATTTATAATTGGCAGAACTAATTACATACTGAGATAATCGTCGATATTGCTTTCGTTTCCCAAAAGTTATAAATATTTCGATTTCGGAAAAGAAGCTCTGTATTTCACCAAGATGTCGAAGAAGAAGGTACCTTACGTACTGGTTGTATCGAGTAAGATGTGGAGACGGCGATTTGAAAGCGGACAGAAGTAGTACGAGGAAAGGCGTCCCTTACCTGAGGGATCGCTACTCAAGCTACCTGTCGAAGGGGCAAGTGTGGCAAATGTCCGGCCTGGCAAATGTCCGGCATTCCACTACCGCTGCCCCAGAGGGTTCAAACGTGTCTACCGCAACCTAACAGGACCACCGACCGTCTCCTAGATTACGCGAGCTGCTCACAGTTTGACGACATTCTTTTAACACGCTAATATTTCCACCAGTCTTGCTCAAGAGCGGAAAGCAGGCACCGTGATAGCCTCTTTGCTGATGCCGCTCATAGTACTACAGTAAAGTGCTGCTTCCTACTGACACAGTCAGAGCTTACTTTCCGAAGGGGACTAGGAAACGCCAGCCATTCTCTTGAAAACATTCCCCTTTAGAAACGATGTGTTGGCCGGATTAAGGAAACCCGCTCCTTAATCTTCAGGCTGGAGTATAGACGCAGCGCCGGCCGTGGTCGTCGAGCGGTTCTAGGCGCTACAGTCTGGAACCGCGCGACCGCTACGGTCGCAGGTTCGAATCCTGCCTCGGGCATTTCTCTGTGTGGCGTCCCTAGGTTAGTTAGGTTTAAGTAGTTCTAAGTTCTAGGGGACTGATCTGATGACCTTAGAAGTTAAGTCCCATAGTGCTCAGAGCCTTTTGAACCTTTTTTTTTTTTTATACGCAGTACCACGAACATTGCGAAGCCGGTGCTATCGCTCACAGTAGCGACCAGCACTTGGCGACCGTCGAGGCTTGCAAATGATACGCAACATAACTATCAGGAACTTAACGCATTACCTCTGCCTACCATGGTTCACTGGATCCGAATGGTAGATCCGGAATCATCATATTCATCGAGCCTTAAGTGAATCTTACCTCTCAGACAAGGTGAAGAAGGCACGAACCTTATTTCGGAAGTTGGATATGATACGCGACAGTACACCACAACTCACCACAGTAGGTACGGTAGAATCCTTACGCAACCATAAATATAAAGTACCGAAGGCGATAGTATTTGAGCCTCCGTAAATGTTATCCCTACGTAATACAAATGGTTCAAATGGCTCTGAGCACTATGGAACTCAACTGCTGTGGTCGTAAGTCCCCTAGAACTTAGAACTACTTAAACCTAACTAACCTAAGGACATCACACACATCCATGCCCGAGGCAGGATTCGAACATGCGACCGTAGCGGTCGTGCGGTTCCACACTGTAGCGCCTTTAACCTCTCGGCCACTTCGGCCGGCGCCTACGTAATTCTCCATAATTTAAGGACATAAAGTCCTTTAGCATTTCTACACACATGTTTTCAAACACACACGAAAAGCAGCGAGTTAAAGGACCCTTCTGTGTGCCCAAACTAAATCTGAAAGAAGAATAAATAAATAAAGCGAAAATTCTTACCCTTTCCATTCCCTACAGAAGTAAAAATCAACGAAGTCGATCAGACTTCAGCACCACCAACACAAAAAAAGTAAAATGCATTACCTATGCTCTTCTTGACGGCCAAATAGTGGCAGTGAGAATTTTCCACCATCAGGAGTGGAACCGGCTTGCTCTCAAGCAGAGCGCTACAGAAGCAGCGGACTATAGCTACCTCGTCTGCATAGGCTGGTCAGGTGAAGTCACAAACTGGAGTATATCCAACAAATAACTGAGGATGTTGGGTGCGAATGCTGCCCTGAGACGAAGTCGGCACAGAATGGGAATTCGTGCCACACTATGTGAAACCAGTCAGAAGCCTGCTGACCAAAAATATTAGTTTCGGGGAAGGATTAATTTACTGACGGCATTCCAAGGCACTGGTCCGTAGCACTTAATGAGCTTATAATTGGAAACTGCTTAAAAATACATGTACTCTTACTGTTTACCTATAGAAGCATACTTCAATACGTAGGAGAGAGAAAAGACGCTCTGTCCTGTGATATCCACTTGACATGACGGACTGCACGCCTATGAGACAAGCGCTAAGAGAAAGTGGAAGCGCCGCTAATGGTCCGCTCTGTAACAGGTGCCATTGTCGCTTTCCCCCGCCGCTCCTTTGGGAGGCGCTTTGGCTGCGTGTGGCGGGGCTGCTGCATCGCGGGCGAGACTTGGCTCGTTTGCAGTCGCGGCTGCTGAATGCCTCACGGGCTCTATTGCCGCACACCCCTTTGTTAAGGTGGGCCATTGGGGGGGGTCGAGACCGCTGGGGAGAGAATCGTCTAGGTGAGGTCGAATCCGATCAGATCGGATCGGGTGAGCTTGCGTGCCCGTGCAGTGTTCCTGAGCTGTTAAGTGTGTGCGTTTGTGTGTGTTCGTGTGCCCACCCGCCTGCCGGAAAGCGCGAATAAGGCCAGAATCAATGAGTGAATGAATGAATGAGAGCGAATGGACCACCCCCCCCCCCACCCCGGAAGGGGGGAGGGGGGTGGAGTGCACCGCCACCCGATACAGCTTCACGCTCGGCCACAGCCTTTGTGCCCTACCGGCGGTGGACATCGATAAATCGATACTCGCCTCCGAGGCGCTATCGCCCCAGCGACTTGTATGAATATTTATGCCCAGCTCAATTATGCAGAATTTTTACTAAAGGCGGGCTCTGCGCGTAATATACATATATATTTTTTAACTCGCAGGTCCTTCTTTTTTTTGTTCCTCCCCTTTTGTTCCGTCTACCAATTATTCGTTTTCGTTACGCAACGAGTAACGTCGAACTCGCGTCGATATCTGCGTAACAACGCCGATAGCAAGCGTGTAACGTGTTTTTACCGCTGAGAGCCAAAGAAATTCTGGGCAGCAGAAACAGCTGGAGAGTGCTAACGAGCGCGAATGTATGCACACGCGCGTGTACACACACATACATACACACGCACGCACGTACGCACGCACGCAAGAGCTCAAAACCAAAATACCTACAGACGAGACTTGTAAGGGGTAAGATACCCTCCGTGTAGCGAAGCAAATTAAATCAATGAAGGGAAGGCTGCTGTTGAGACCAATAAAAACTGACTTTTTTTACGTATTTTTTATCTCTGAAGTATGTGGATTAATAGCGGAGAAATCCGGCCATGCTCAGATATCCATTTGTAGCTGTGCATTGACGCACTTAGCACGCAGCGTCTGGCCTTGCGCTTAGTAATAACGACTTCAAATCTACTGAACTGTGAGTTGCACAGTGATATAATTTTGTAGGCACATTCAGCGGTATATGTGGATACTGTCTACAAAATGTGTTGCGAATGGCATTAATGGCAATGAAGTGATGAATTGAAACGTCAGGCACGATGCTGCAGCTCTACACGCACCACATTCTTCGTGTCTATGATACTATTTTGCACCTACATTCAGTGGATATGTGCATACTGTCTGTAAATATAGCTTCGAGTAGTGGACTCGACGTATGCCACGTGCGTCAGTGATGGAGTAGGCAGAGTGCTTCACAGAGAAGGCATCAAGTCACGTTTCCAGCGTCGCAACAGGATCCAAATTTAGGTACGTTCCATTAACGATGCAGTAAAATACATTAACCTAGCCGGTATACAGGGTCTGCCAGAAACGCTGCACCAGACTTCGAGGGGTTGTAGGTGGTATCTTGAGGAACAAGTCGTGGACAGGAACCTATGTCGTAATGTCAGTTAACGCCGCGAGTGTCGACGTTATTGGCCCTAGTGTCTACCACCAGGCTACCCCTTCGGCTGCAATTCTGATTCCTACGCTGACGAGCTACAGGTGGAACCTCTCGCAACTTTGTTTGTTATTCCGTGATCGCGACTGATTACCAAGGACGCCAGTGGAGAAAATGAAGCTAACTGCTGCGTAGGTAGGAAGATTTTTCTGCTTAGCAAAAGTGACAAAAAGCAGATTACAGAGTACCTGACGGCTCAACACAAAAGTTTTGTCTCAAGTACAGACAGTGTTGAGGATCACTGGACAAAGTTCAAAACCATCGTGCAATATGCGTTAGATGAATATGTGCCAAGGAAGATCGTAAGGGATGGAAAAGAGCCACCGTGGTACAACAACAGAGTTTGGAAACTGCTGCGGAAGCAAAGGGAACTTCACAGCAAACATAAACATAGCCAAAGCCTTGCAGACAAACAAAAATTACGCGAACGAAATGTAGTGTGAGGAGGGCTATGCGAGAGGCGTTCAATGAATTCGAAAGTAAAGTTCTATTTACTGACTTGGCAGAAAATCCTAAGAAATTTTGGTCTTATGTCAAAGCGTAAGGTGGATCAAAACAAAATGTCCAGACACTCTGTGACCAAAATGGTACTGAAACAGAGGATGACAGACTAAAGGCCGAAATACTAAATGTCTTTTTCCAAAGCTGTTTCACAGAGGAAGACTGCACTGTAGTTCCTTCTCTAGATTGTCGCACAGATGACAAAATGGTAGATATCGAAATAGACGGCAGAGGGATAGAGAAACAAATAAAATCGCTCAAAAGAGGAAAGGACGCTGGACCTGATGGGATACCAGTTCGATTTTACACAGAGTACGCGAAGGAACTTGCCCCCCTTCTTGCAGCGGTGTACCGTAGGTCTCTAGAAGAGCGTAGCGTTCCAAAGGATTGGAAAAGGACACAGGTCATCCCCATTTTCAAGAAGGGATGTCGAACAGATGTGCAGACCTATAGACCTATATCTCCAACGTCGATCAATTGTAGAATTTTGGAACACATATTATGTTCGAGTATAATGACTTTTCTGGAGACTAGATATCTGCTCTATAGGAATCAGCATGGGTTTTGAAAAAGACGGTCGTGTGAAACCCAGCTCGCGCTATTCGCCCACGAAACTCAGAGAGCCATAGACACGGGTTCCCAGGTAGATGCCTTGTTTCTTGACTTCCGCAAGGCGTTCGATACAGTTTCCCACATTCGTTTAATGAACAAAGTAAGAGCATATGGACTATCAGACCAATTGTGTGATTGGATTGAAGAGTTCCTAGGTAATAGAATGCAGCATGTCATTCTCAATGAAGAAAAGTCTTCCGAAGTAAGAGTGATTTCAAGGTGTGCCGCAGGGGAGTGTCATAGGACCGTTGCTATTCACAATATACATAAATGACCTTGTGGATGACATCGGAAGTTCACTGAGGCTTTTTGCAGATGATGCTGTGGTGTATCGAGAGGTTGTAACAATGGAAAATTGTACTGAAATGCAGGAGGATCTGCAGCGAATTGATGCATGGTGCAGGGAATGGCAATTGAATCTCAATGTAGACAAGTGTAATGTGCTGCGAATACATAGGAAGATAGTTCCCTTATCATTTAGCTACAAAATAGCAGGTCAGCAACTGGAAGCAGTTAATTCCATAAATTATCTGGGAGTACGCATTAGGAGTGATTTAAAATGGAATGATCATATAAAGTTGATCGTCGGTAAAGCAGATGCCAGACTGAGATTCACTGGAAGAATTCTAAGGAAATGCAATCCGAAAACAAAGGAAGTATGGCTCAAATGGCTCTGAGCACTATGGGACTTAACATCTATGGTCATCAGTCCCCTAGAACTTAGAACTACTTAAACCTAACTAACCTAAGGACAGCACACAACACCCAGCCATCACGAGGCAGAGAAAATCCCTGACCCCGCCGGGAATCGAACCCGGGAACCCGGGCGTGGGAAGCGAGAACGCTACCGCACGACCACGAGATGCGGGCAAAGGAAGTATGTTACAGTACGCTCGTTCGCCCACTGCTTGAATACTGCTCAACAGTGTGGTATCCGTACCAGATAGGGTTCATACAAGAGATAGAGAAGATCCAACGGAGAGCAGCGCGCTTCGTTACAGCATCATTTAGTAACGCGAACGCGTTACGGAGATGATAGATAAACTCAAGTGGAAGACTCTGCAGGAGAGACGCTCAGTAGCTCGGTACGGGCTTTTGTTAAAGTTTCGAGAACATACCTTCACCGAAGAGTCAAGCAGTATATTGCTCCCTCCTACGTATATCTCGCGAAGAGACCATGAGGATAAAATCAGAGAGATTAGAGCCCACACAGAAGCATACCGACAATCCTTCTTTCCACGAACAATACGAGACTGGAATAGAAGGGAGAACCGATAGAGGTACTCAGGGTACCCTCCGCTTCACACCGTCAGGTGGCTTGCGGAGTATGGATATAGATGTAGATGTAGATGTAGATAAGCCTTGTCTCCTATGACGCGGTACTTTGATGCCTCGATGGATGACTGCTTCGGACACAGGTTTCGAACTGCAGTTTATTTTTCTCCTCGGACAATAGAAATCTCTGATATTGTTCCGTACGCAGAAGAAGAATAAACAGCTGATGGAAACCCGTATCCGAAACCATCATCAATTAAGGCTGCAAATGTAGCAGCTCGCCTCTGAATTACTTCTATGTCTTCCCTTAACCCGACTTGGTGCGGACCCCAAACATTCTAGCAGTATTCAAGAATAGGTCACACTACCGTCCTGTAAGCGGTCTCCTTTACAGTGGGAACTAAGTTTATCAAAATTCTCCCAATAAACGGAAGTCGACCATCCGCTTTAACTACCATGATCCTCACGAGCTCGTTTCATTTCATATCGCTCTGCAACGTTACGTCAAGTTATTTAAACGACTTCAATGTGTCAAGCAGGACACCACTAATACTGTACCTGAATACTACGGGTTTGTTTTTCCTGCACATCCGCATTAACGTGTTTTCTTCTAAATTTGTAACGTGCCGACATTCACACACCAACTTGAAATTTGGTCTTAGTCATCTTGTATGCTCCTACAATCACTCAACTTCGACGCCTACCCGTACATCACATCATGATCAGCAAACAGCCGCAGATTGGTGCCCATCCTGCCTGTCAGATCACTTATGTATACAGAAAATAATAGTAGCCGTATCATACTTCCCTGTGGTACTCCTACCGATACCCTTGTCTCTGAAAAACGCTCGCCTTCAAGGGCAACGTACTGGCTTCTATTACTTAGAAGTCTTCGAGCCACTCACAAACATGTGAACTTTATCCATATGCTCGTACCCTTGTTAAAAGTCTGCATTGGTGCACTGTGTCCAATGCTTTTCGGAAATCTAGAAATATGAAACCTGTCTGTTGCCCTTTATCCACAGTTCGCAGTACGTCATGTGCGAGAAAAGACAGCTGAGTTTGATATAAGCGATGCCTTTTTAAACCGTGCTGATTCGTAGACATAAGCTTTTCAGATTCAAGGAAATTTATTATACTTGAACTCAAAATATTTTCAAGAATTCTGCAGCAAACCGGTGTTAAGGGAGTTGTTCTATAACTTTGGGGTCCGTTCTTTGCTCATTCATATATACAAGAGTCACTTGTGCTTTTTTCTAGTGCTTGGGACTCTGCACTGGACGAGAGACTGCAAAAATGCTAATGCCGTAGAGTACTCTCTGAAAAATCGAACTGGGATTCCATTCCGACCGGGTGAATTACTTGTTTTCAAATCTTTGTGTTATTTCTCTACGACAGGGATCCTTCTAACTATGTAGTTCATAAGGAACTCTGTTGGATGGTCCAACGACGGACATGGCTGAGCACTTTGCAGTCCCTAAGATTCTTCCCCTTCAGCTAAATGTGATGTTCCGGCAGAATGGTGCACCATGACACTGGAGTTTACAAGTACGTGACTTCAGGACCAAATATTTCCATAGCGATGGATAGGACGTGAGGACGAAACCAAGTAGTCACCGCAATCTCCGGACGTAAGCCTCCCGGATTTCTTAAAGTGTATTTGTGTGAAAGATAATGTATGAGTCTCACCTGTGAGTTTACTTAGCGATCCCCGCAGAATAAATGTGGTTGCTATAGCCTCCGTGACCCCAGACATGCTTGTGTGGACGTCGGTTGAGACAGGGGATCGTATAGAGGTTCTAATGGTTGTGAAAGGAACTCATCTACAAAACTTTTTGAATTATTTTAGATGGTTCCGCAGACCGCAAGTACCACGCGTCAAAGTCAGTTTGCGTTTGCGTTTGGAAATCAGGAAGACACTCTGTATTTAGCGTTGGTTGTCTTGTGATATAATTAGAAACAGATTATACTGAAGCACTCACTACGCCCTGTGGAAGGCAGCTGCAGCACGGTTGAAACGTCGGTTAATTTAATACTTTAGTATTTCCAGTATTTTAAAGATGATGCTGCTGTACACGTCGAAGGATTTCATTGCAATCGACATCCGCCAAGGAAGGCTACGTATTTATCACATGAATTGTGTAGTTCTTTGTTTTTTAAGGATTTCTTCTTTTTGATTATTTTGGGCTCCATACTTTCCCTTGTCTGATGTTAATGCGATAGGAGAAGAGATAGTAATCGATATGGAAGATGGAAGACGTATGTGACACATTAGTAGAGTCAGAGTTAAGGGAAACTTTGGAAGGCTTACAATTAAATAGAATGGAAGGCGTGGATAGTTCTTCGGAGTTTCAGAAATCATTGGAGGAAGTTGTAATGAAACGAGTATTAAAGTAGGGTGTGTAAAACCTATGAAACTGGAGAAATACCATCCGATTTTGAGAGAAATATCAGTTACATAACCCGAGACCAGGAAGGGCCGATAAGTGCGAAAACCATCAGCTTAACAGTACATGCAAGTGGGAGACATGCATAATACACAGAAGAATGGAAAACAGAACTGAAAATCTGTTAGATAATGATCACTTTTTAGGCACCAGAAAGGCAAGATCAAAATTCACAGAAAAATGGGAGTAACGTATGGGGGAAAACGGGTACATCACATACTGTATGTGTACAGAAACCAAGATGGTGCAGCAAGAATGGAGGATCAGAAAAGATTAAATTAGGCAGTGGCATTGAAATGCAGTCTTTCACCTATCTATTCAATATGTACGTCGAAGAAGCAATGACGGATGAAATGATATGAATCATAGGATTCGCTGATGACATTGCTTTCATCAATGAAAATGAAGATAGATTACGTGAAGTGTCGCATGGAATAAACACTAAAGTGAGTATGGAATATGAGCCGAAAGTAAACCTCACAAAGTCGAAAATAGAAAGGTGTAGGAGAAATGAGATTAGCGATAAACTTAACGTTGAATTCGGTAATCACGAAATAGGTGAAGTAAAGCAATTCTGCCGCCTTGAAAGCAACATGACGCATGACGAACGAAGCAAAGAGGACGTAAAAAGAAGGCTACCATAAAGGAAGAGTGCATTCGTTGCCAACTGAAGTCTACTATCATAGAACATTGGCCTTAAGTTAAGGAACAAAATTCTGAGAACGTGCACCTAGAGCACAGCATTGTATGGAAGTGAATCATGATCAGAGCAAAACTGGAACAGAAGAGAATCGAGGTGTTTTACACGTGGTGTTACACTAGGATATTGAAAGATCGTGGAAAGATGAAAGGAACTTCGCAGAATCATCGAAGAGAGAAAATTGGGAGCATTGTCAAGGAGGAAGCCCTGGTTCTTGTGCTATGTGCTGAGGTCCAGACAAATTCGTTTCATGTTACCTGAGGGAACTGTAAACGGTAAAAGGTATAGGGGAGGACAACTGTTGAAAAGTCAGATGAATAATAGAGGACGTAGGGGGCCAGAGCTTCTCTGATACGAGTATGGAAAGGATGTTGTAGCGTGCTGTATCAAACAGCTGAGAAAACTGATGATCTAACGGAAAAAAGGAAAAACAATTAAAAGAAAAAGGAAACTGAAAGACGTACGTACATCCGAGTACACCTTTCATTAGAGTGTATCGTATCAACTAGATGCGGTATTTTGTCATTCTTATGTGCCATCTTTATCACTTCCTATTCGGACCAATGACAGTGGGAAGCGACCTGTGTGGTAGGTGTTTCATTTAATCCCAACTTTCCCTTTATGATCAGCACCCTCTATTTCATGAACACGACCTGTATTACACGAAGTTCATTCTGATCGTTTGGCTGTGGTTTAAAGCGAATTTTCTGCTTTCTCCAAGCTTAGAATCGGAGGGATAAACCGTTGGCATGTACAGGACAATAACAGGGGGGAATCGAAGAACAACAAGAGAAATCGCGGCAGAGAATCCCATACCCTCTGTCTTGTCTTACGTGACTTGGAGCGCGTAGGTGGAACGATCTTTCTAGCTGAATTCGTGGGAAAGTGTTTCCGTTGTTTGCTGGAAGTTAGTGGTAGAAGCTTCGAGTTGTTTCTAGAAAATTTGTCATTTAAAAGTGGTTCAAATGGCTCTGAGCAGTATGGGACTTAACTTCTGAGGTCATCAGTCCCCTAGAACTTAGACCTACTTAAACCTAACTAACCTAAGGACATCACACACAACCATGCCCGAAGCAGGATTCGAACCAGCGACCGTTTATCAGTTAAAACGGGAGAAAAAGGGATCCGTAGGGCGCGCTTTCGACGCGAGCCAATTGGGCAGCCGTATTGCACCCGGAAGGTAGGCTCATTATTGGGCGGAATTTGCACCAAAAAGTGCGTCCTCTCGGGGATGCTGTGGAGCGAACGATGGGCAGCTGAAGGGCTACAGACTGGACGTGGGGGAGATGCTGTTGATCATAGAGGATGATAGAGGCATAGAGGCACCACGAGGCAATGACGGAGAGATGCATGCAACTGCCCGCTGGCGTACTGCCGTTTAGGTCGCTGTCAGAGCCTGTTCGTAGTCACAATTCTTGGTACCAAAATCTTAATCAATAGCTGAAATTTCTGCCATGTCGTAAGCAAACTCTTCACAGCACATGTTTTAGGTTGAACAGTAAGTTCGTTCTCTCGTTTCAGCAACTGCCACTAGTATTCATTTCTCTCTCGCCTTGCTCTTGTCCAGAGCAAATCGGTTAACGATATTGTAGTTTTTTGAGTTCCACAAACCTCTGTGAACCAGTGACAGCAACTATCTCTCCCTCTCTAGTTGTTTGCCCTCAGGACGCTTATTTCTGTTGCAGCGTGTTGGACCACGCACAACTTTATAAAATCTTTTCCCGTGTTCCCATACTCACACCCCACGCTGGTCATTTTGTCTGCTAAGTGATTGCGAAGCCTTCGTTTTCTAAGGGACAGTATCATTTAAGACTATTGCTTGTTACGCAGTTCAAATTTTCTTCATGTAAAAGTAACTCTCAATAAATCCAAAGGTTTGAATTCAATCTTTTACTTCAAGGCCCACCACATGCCATTTCCAGATGCATCAGGCAACAGATTACGAAATGTATGAGGTACGGCTAAGCATTGTATTTGTCTCTATAAGGACATACTGCGCTGCTTGTTTCCAGCGCTTCAAGTTAAAGAAATGATTTTAATTGTCTTCAGGACAGAAATTCCTCCCACTTTAATTAATCAAATGTGGCTATTGCATTTATGGAGTATGACATTTATATCAGTGGATATGCTGCAGGAACAGTAGGAATAAGTGATTAAGAGTACTGCTCTCACATGTTTGCCTATTTTCAGCCAGAAATAAAGACTGAGATCACCAGTTTACCATCAGACCATTCCATGATACCAAATTTAAAACTCAACGGGCACCTTATGAAATGCCTGTCTTGCTCAATTTGCGCCGTCTCTTAAGCTGTACCTACGTATTCTCGAGCCTTTCAGTTGGACCATCGTTTGCTGAACATCTCCACCGGGAGCTGGTCCCAGCCCTGACGTTTATAATGACACCGTGGATCTTGGAGACTCTTCCAGGTTACTACGCAAACTCAGCATCCGCGTGGCTGCGACCACCAGCGACTGCGGCAGAAGAAATGCGCCTGGCGCACGGCCCCCTAGCGAGGCCCCTGCAGCCACGTCTGCACGAGATTTATACGCCGCTGCTACCGGAATTTCCCGCAGGTGAAGCCCACGGACCCTAGATAATGGAGACCGCGAATTCAAGTAGAGTGCTCACCACTGTTATGGCAAACATAAATTCAGTCGTAGTTCCACCTCTCCAAACTTTTAAACGTCTCTCGCTAGAAATTTTCCCTTCTCCTCACCCCCCCCTCCCCTGCCTCTCACTCCTTTTTCAACTCTCGGGAAACACTCAGCTCACAAAGTCCCATTAATAGTTTCTTTCCACACGCTCATCTAGTTCGCCCAGTATAACTCATAAATCATGAGTATATGGCATCTCGACAGTTTAACTTGGAAAGAGCCTGAACGGTGACAATTGCTTCATAGCTAGTTGTTCCAAACTCTGCAACATTTTAAATCGCAGATATCTCGTCTCTTAAACTTTTACAGCATAAAATATAATAGCACGGAGGAACTATTGCAGAAAAAGTACAGTCGTTTCTCTGAATAATAGTGGGCGGACTGTAATAAAACCTAAGGAAAAAGGACTCCAGTTCTGTGCCGTTACACGACTGCTATCCACAGTGCCACGTCGCTTTCACAGTAATCTAAGAGGGGATCGAGTAATGCAACACATATTTGTACTCAGCCAATTACGGCTGGAAAAAAATGCGGATTTTGTTGCGGGATTTTCCGATAAGTGACCGGGATAAACGTAACCTCGTAAATGGCGTCTGTAACGGACATGTGTTCCAAGCAAAGAACTGTCTTTGAGTTCCTTTCGGCAGAAAACCAGAGCATCGCATCTACTCATAGGCGCGGGCAGAAACTCGACGGAGACTAGGCAGTGAGGAAAATCACGCTCAGTCTTTGGGCGAGGCGTATATCATCATCGCAACAGGGTCACGCAAACCTGTCCGCCGGCCGCTGTGGCCGAGTGGTTCTAGGCGCTTCGGTCAGGAACCACGCTGCTGCTACGGCCGCAGGTTCGGATCCTGCCTCGTACATGGATGTGTGTGATGTCATTAGGTTAGTTAGGTTTAAGTGGTTCTAAGTCTAGGGGAATGATGACCTCAGATATTAAGTCCCATAGTGCTTAGAGCCATTGTTGAACCAAACCTGTTCGATCTTTCGCGTGCCGGCTGGGCGTACACAGTTTTGCTACATCCATGAAACTGAAGGAACGACTTCAGCGTCTTCGTCGCCACAAAAATGCACATCTCCGCTCCTTCTTCATGACTACGCTAGGTCTGCTACAAGCCTGAGCACTCGAAACGAGCTCACGAAGTTTCATTGGACTGTTCTTCATCATCCACCCTACAGCCCAGATCTCGCTCCTTCCACGCTCCATGTGTTTGGCCCAATGAAAGATGCACTCCGCAGGAACCACTACGTGAACTATACGAAGGTCATCGATCCAGCATGACGTTGGCTCTGACGTCGACAAGTAGAATGGTACCATGCCAACAAAAAGGCTCTCCTTGTAAATTAGCGCAAAGTCTTCACATCGAAAGGAGATTACACTGAAAAATAGCATTTTGTAACCAAAAGTGTGAGGAATACTGCATAAAACCAATCTCCTTTCGGAAAGCTGTGTTGTATTAATTACTGAGCACCACTCGTATATTCACCTCCAAAACTGAACAGCTCATTTACAGAACACTGGTACTGAGACTTAGTATTAGCAAATATTAACTCTTGCTTATAAATAAGTGATAGCAGTACATTCCGTAAGACACGCGTATGCTCTCATACACATACATTAACTTCAGCCATTGGGGTACAAAGCTCCTTAGCAATGTGAAAAACGAAAATAATCGTAACAGTGTTATTTATGCTATCTACAAATCTGTCAAAATAGACTATGCTTGCATTCACATTTTATGCAAATGTATGAGACCTATGAACGTTTCCGAAAAATTTATGGGGTTGACACATATGCGTTTCAAGGTATTAAATCCAAATGGTCCTTCATGTACTTTAAAAAGGCCATCTTCTTCTTTCAAAAACTAAAATTGCTTCTGTTGCTCTTACCTGTTTTCTCCTGTCATATTAATTTCTTTCAGTGCTCTGTCTAATAACTCACGGCTGGAAAATACTAACGCGAATTCTTTACAGACGAATGGAAAAAACTAGTAGAAGCCGACCTAGAAGAAGATCAGTTTGGATTCCGTAGAAATATTGGAACACGTGAGGCAATACTGACCCTTCGACTTATCTTAGAAGAGAGATTAAGGAAAGGCAAACATACGTTTCTAGCGTTTGTAGACTTAGAGAAAGCTTTTGACAATGTTGATTGGAATACTCTCTTTCAAATTCTGAAGGTGGCGGGGGTAAAATACAGGGAGCGAAAGTCTATTTACAATTTGTATAGAAACCAAATGGCAGTTATAAGAGTTGAGGGGCATGAAAGGGAAGCAGTGGTTGGGAAGGGAATGTGAGACAGGGTTGTAGCCTCTCCCCGATGTTATTCAATCCGTATATTGAGCGAGCAGTAAAGGAAACAAAAGAAAAATTCGGAGTAGGTATTTAAATCCATGGAGAAGAAATAAAAACTTTGAGGTTCGCCGATGACATTGTAATCCAGTCAGAGAGAGCTAAGGACTTGGAAGAGCAGTTGAACGGAATGGATAGTGTCTTGAAAGGAGGATATAAGATGAACATCAACAAAAGCAAAACGAGGCTAATGGAATGTAGTTGAATTAAGTCTGGTGATGCTGAGGGTATTAGATTAGGAAATAAGACACTTAAAACAGTAAAGGAGTTTTGCTATTTGGGGAGCAAAATAACTGATGATGGTCGAAGTAGAGAGGATATAAGATGTAGACTGGCAATGGGAAGGAAAGTGTTTTTGAAGAAGAGAAATTTGTTAACATCGAGTATAGATTTAAGTGTCAGGAAGTCGTTTCTGAAAGTATTTGTATGGAATGTAGCCATGTATGGAAGTGAAACATGGACGATAAATAGTTTGGACAAGAAGAGAATAGAAGCTTTCGAAATGTGGTGCTACAGAAGAATGATGAAGATTAGATGGGTAGGTCACATAACTAATGAGGAGGTGTTGAATAGGATTGGGGAGAAGAGAAGTTTGTGGCACAACTTGACTAGAAGAAGGGATCGGTTGGTAGGACATGTTCTGAGGCATCAAGGGATCACCAATTTAGTATTGCAGGGCAGCGTAGAGGGTAAAAATCGTAGCGGGCGACCAAGAGATGAATTTACCAAGCAGATTCAGATGTCGATTGCAGTAGGTACTGGGAGATGAAGAAGCGTGCACAGGATTGAGTAGCATGGAGAGCTGTCTCAGGACTGAAGACAACAACAACAACAACATCATTAATTTCTTGATCATTCTTGTCCTTCGTCATATCCAATACATTTAATGCGTCCTTTCGTGTCCTATTCTAGATTTTTCCTAAACTTACCAATCATTCAAATATATTTGTTCAAAAGATTTTGTGTCTAAATAAACGCCCAGAATCTTACGTTACTACACTCCTGGAAATGGAAAAAAGAACACATTGACACCGGTGTGTCAGACCCACCATACTTGCTCCGGACACTGCGAGAGGGCTGTACAAGCAATGATCACACGCACGGCACAGCGGACACACCAGGAACCGCGGTGTTGGCCGTCGAATGGCGCTAGCTGCGCAGCATTTGTGCACCGCCGCCGTCAGTGTCAGCCAGTTTGCCGTGGCATACGGAGCTCCATCGCAGTCTTTAACACTGGTAGCATGCCGCGACAGCGTGGACGTGAACCGTATGTGCAGTTGACGGACTCTGAGCGAGGGCGTATAGTGGGCATGCGGGAGGCCGGGTGGACGTACCGCCGAATTGCTCAACACGTGGGGCGTGAGGTCTCCACAGTACATCGATGTTGTCGCCAGTGGTCGGCGGAAGGTGCACGTGCCCGTCGACCTGGGACCGGACCGCAGCGACGCACGGATGCACGCCAAGACCGTAGGATCCTACGCAGTGCCGTCGGGGACCGCACCGCCACTTCCCAGCAAATTAGGGACACTGTTGCTCCTGGGGTATCGGCGAGGACCATTCGCAACCGTCTCCATGAAGCTGGGCTACGGTCCCGCACACCGTTAGGCCGTCTTCCGCTCACGCCCCAATATCGTGCAGCCCGCCTCCAGTGGTGTCGCGACAGGCGTGAATGGAGGGACGAATGGAGACGTGTCGTCTTCAGCGATGAGAGTCGCTTCTGCCTTGGTGCCAATGATGGTTGTATGCGTGTTTGGCGCCGTGCAGGTGAGCGCCACAATCAGGACTGCATACGACCGAGGCACACAGGGCCAACACCCGGCATCATGGTGTGGGGAGCGATCTCCTACACTGGCCGTACACCACTGGTGATCGTCGAGGGGACACTGAATAGTGCACGGTACATCCAAACCGTCATCGAACCCATCGTTCTACCATTCCTAGACCGGCAAGGGAACTTGCTGTTCCAACAGGACAATGTACGTCCGCATGTATCCCGTGCCGCCCAACGTGCTCTAGAAGGTGTAAGTCAACTACCCTGGCCAGCAAGATCTCCGGATCTGTCCCCCATTGAGCATGTTTGGGACTGGATGAAGCGTCGTCTCACGCGGTCTGCACGTCCAGCACGAACGCTGGTCCAACTGAGGCGCCAGGTGGAAATGGCATGGCAAGCCGTTCCACAGGACTACATCTAGCATCTCTACGATCGTCTCCATGGGAGAATAGCAGCCTGCATTGCTGCGAAAGGTGGATATACACTGTACTAGTGCCGACATTGTGCATGCTGTGTTGCCTGTGTCTATGTGCCTGTGGTACTGTCAGTGTGATCATGTGATGTATCTGACCCCAGGAATGTGTCAATAAAGTTTCCCCTTCCTGGGACAATGAATTCACGGTGTTCTTATTTCAATTTCCAGGAGTGTATTATTAGATAACTGCTATGAGGTCACTTTTGCCCCTCGATCTATTTCATAACATCTTCATTTGATTTAATGACATCATTGCCACAGAACTGTAAATCCTAATAATCTTCTTTTCTTTTCGTTTTTCCGTTTTTGAAAGTGTCCAGTTTGAAAGATCCGTTTAGGAGTTCACCCCAGACGGACGGCTGACTATTTTTGTTTCTTTTCTGTGTTGCATAACTGATTGAATAACAGTTGTCTGGAAAAACGTACATACTAATTCTCTTTTTATTTCGGTTCTTCACTACGGAAGACAACATATACGGCACTCACGTCGGGAAAAGGTATACGACACGAAAGCGTGGTCTCTATCAAAGAAGAAAATGGAAAAGGTTTATACAGAATCTGAGAGTGGTAAGTGGATTTAGAGAACGGGAGATGTTGGTTTAATTGGAGACGTTGGGACTGATCCCGAAACAAAATATTGTCAATCGGAAGAAAAGATGCATGATGTGAAAAGGTAGAACTACTCTTCGAAATATACCAAGGATGAGCACATCTCTGCCGATGTATATAGTCTCTAGTTACATATATTCTGTGCTCATTTTGATACTGCACACTGGTCAGCAGAGATATTCCTCATAGCTCCTTTCAGTCTGATTGCTTGGCACTTATATGTGAATAGAGATCATCACCATACAACCATAACTTATAATTGGACAGAACTGAATGTTCAAATGTGTGTGAAATCTTATGGAACTTAACTGCTAAGGTCATCAGTCCCTAAGCTTACACACTACTTAACCTAAATTATCCTAAGGACAAACACACACACACCCATGCCCGAGGGAGGGCTCGAACCTCCACCGGGACCAGCCGCACAGTCCATGACTGCAGCGCCCCTCACCACTCGGCTAATCCCGCTCGGCAACAGAACTGACTGTGCGTCATTGACATATAATGAAGACATTATTTGACCCCTGGGTGACGCTTGATATTTCCTGTTCACATTACACTTTGTAGTGCGGGGCAAGACGCGTTGTTGGTTATATGTCAGATACGAAGTGAAAGCATTGCGGTACGCTTGGAGAGAAAATGAGATTACATCATTTAGCAAGTAACATATAGAAACCATAATACAATTACCTTCAGAACAATACTACTTCTATAAAAGCAGATGTGCTACAACGTTTGTAGAAACCAGATTCGTATGCGCCTAGTAGGATTGTTCAAGTAAGTGGTTTGTTACCTTATTGAGAGCTGTATGTTTCAAGACCTTCGACAGTAACTTTCTCTAACAGGGCTCTGAAGACACAGCGGTACCGACCGATTGCCGTGTCATTCTCAGCCGATAGGCGTCACTGGATGCGGGCATGGAGGGGAATGTAGTCAGCATACAGCTCTACCGGCCATTGTCGGCTGTCGTGACCGGAGCCGCTATTTCTCAGTCAAGTAGCTCCTCAATTGCAGCAATTGCCCCTTGCCAGCAGCGCTCAGCAGACCGGACTGTCGCCCATCCAAGTTTGACAGCGCCTAGCTTCGGTGTTCTGACGGGAACCGGTGTTACCACTGCCTCAAGAACATTGTTCTGATGGGAACCGGTGTTCCCACTGCGGCAAGGATGTTTTTACCAGACAGTACCAGAATAAGAAATGAGGCGGTAATCAGAGGCTGCTTTGGCAACGATCTTCTATGATTGTGGGTTGACAAGCTCGTGTTTTCAAACCACAAGAAAAACACATGGGATGAAGAGGGTAGCTGAAGATACCGGCTGTTGTGAGCAATAGTGGATCAGTAACAACATAATGTCCAGTAGACGAATGTCTGAAACATATGATGGAGTTTTTGACGGTATTGCCTCTAACATTCTTCAGCCAGTATTTTTCGTGGGTTCCGCCATTTATCTCCCTAAAACAAACAGTAGTTGTTCGATTATGGTTTTCCCTCAAGTGAAATAAAAGTGAATGAGAGACGAAACATGATATGTATCTAATTTCGTAAGGACGGTAACGAACAACCTGAGAATGGCTATGATGGGGAAGGAACACAATAGAAGACGAATGGACAGCTTTAAGAGATGAAATAGTTAAGGCAGCTGTTGATCAAATAGGTAAAAAGACAAAGCCTA
Organism: Schistocerca piceifrons; assembly: GCF_021461385.2. NCBI lineage: Eukaryota > Metazoa > Arthropoda > Insecta > Orthoptera > Acrididae > Schistocerca > Schistocerca piceifrons. The sequence continues at coordinate 149,574,419 of NC_060145.1, read as the reverse complement.
GTGGAAATCTTTGAATAACACAGGAGAACATCAGTTTAATTGATAATTGGACTAAATTTAAAAATGCAGCAAATGAAGCAGATGAAATGGAATACAATCGGTTGAAAAATAGGATTGACAGCTTATATGACAATAGGAAAGATAGATACCACCTACTGGTAAATTAAAGAGGCCTTTGGGGAAAAGAGAAGCAGCTGTAGGAATATCCAGAGCCCAGATGGTAAACCAGTCCTAAGCAAAGAAGGGAAAGCTGAAAGGTGGAAGGAGGATATAGAGTGCCTACACAAGGGGGATGAATTTGAAAGCAATATTATAGAAACGGAAATGGCTGATGAAAATGAAATAGGAGATCTGAGACTGCGAGAGGAATTTGACAAAGCTCTAAAAGATCTAAGTCGAAACAAGGCCCTGCGGTAGATGATACTTCGTCAGAACTACTGATAGGCTTGGGAGATCCATTCGTGACAAAACTCTTCCATCTGGTGTGAAAGATGTATGAGAGAGGAGAAATACTGTCAGACTTCAAGAAGAATGTAGTAATTCCAATTCCAAAGAAAGCAGTTGCTGACAGATTTGAAAATTGCTGAACTATCAGTTTAATAAATCATGGTTGGAAAATATTAACACGAATTCTTTACAGAAGAATGGAAAAACTGGTAGTAGCCGATCTCGGGAAAGATCATTTCGGATGTAGGAACACGTCAGGCAATACTGAACCTACGACTTCTCTTAGAAGATAGTTTAAGGAAAGGGCAACTTACATTTACAGGATTTGTAGATTTAGGGAAAGCTTTTGACAATGTTGATTTGAATACTCTCTTCGAAATTCTGACTTAGCAGGGGTGGAGCGGAGAGCTCTTTACAACTTGTACAGAAACCAGACGGCAGGTAGAAGAGTCGAGGGTCTTGAAAGGGAAGCTGTGACTCACAATGGAGTGAGACAGACATACATATGGACATCGAACAAGCGGTAAAGAAAACGATAGAAAAATTTGGCATAGGTATTAAAGTTCAGGGAGAGGAAATAAAGACATTGAGGTTTGCCGATGACATTGTAATTCCGTCAGAGACAGCAAAGGACTTGGAAGAGATATTGAACGGAATGTGCAGCGTCTTCAAAGGAGGATATAAGATGGACATCAACAAGAGCAAAGCAAGGATAATGAAATGCATTTGAATAAAATCATATGATGCTAAGGGATTCAATTTAGGGAATGAGACGCATTAAAGCTGTAGATGAGTTTTGCTATTTGATCAGCAAAATAACTGATTATGGTCGAGGTAGGGAGGATATAAAATGTATACTGGCAGTGGCCAGGAAAGTATTTCTGAAGAAGAGAAATTTTTTGACATTGAATGAAGATTTAAGTGTTAAGAAGTCTTTTTGGCAGATTTTTGTCTGTAGTGTAACCATATAGGGAAATGGATCATGCACTATGAACAGTTTAGATAAAGAGAAAACAGAAGCTTTCGAAATGCGGTGCTAAAGAAGAATGTTTAAGATTAGATGCGTCGATAACGTAACTAATGACGGAGTACTGAATAGACTTGGGAGACAAGAAAGTTGTTGCACAACTCAAACAAAAGAAGGGATCAGTTGGTTGGACACATTCTTAGACATAAAGGGATCATCAGTTTGATACTGGAGGGAAGTGTGGAGAGTAAAAATGGTATAGGGAGACCAAGTGATGAATACAGTAAGCAGATTAAGAAAGATGTAGGTTAGAGTTGTTATTCGGAGATTAAGAGGCTCGCCCTGGGTAGAGTAGCTTGGAAAGCAGCATCAAACCAGTCTTCGGACTGAAGACTACAAAAACAACGACAATAAGCATATTTACGTTCAACTTGCCATTACAAATAATACATCAAATGAAAGAGCATCTCAAATAGAGATTGTTACATGTGTTTCAACGTCGGCACCATTCGTTACACATCGAGTTCTTCCCTTGCCTTGGTCTTTGTGTTCGAGTAAATTTTGAAACAATGCAGTTTCTGAGTTCGTGTAGATCTACTGGTACCGGAGGCACATGCACGTGGTCCTTTATAAACCCCCAAAGAAGAAAGATCGAATGGCGTCGTGTATTGTGCGAACGCGGAAGTTATGCAAAACAAGCTCTGTCATCCAGGCCGTTGCGGCCAATCCAGAGGCCAAATACAATTTCGTTTAACCAGTCGTATATTGTGTTATGCCAATAAGCTGGAGAGCTTTCGTCTTGCCAAATAATATTCTGTGGTGCTGCTTCTCCCAATTGAGGGAATAGCCATAGCTCTAGCTCACCAAGACAAGAGACACCAGTTACATACGCCTCACAAAAAAGAAGGTCCACATAAACTTTTCACCTGGATGTGGCACAAAAGACATTTAATTTAGAGGGTCTAGTTTCAACTGTACCATCTCGTGGGGATTTTCTGTCCCCAGATGTGCACATTATGTTTGAAACGTCGACTCAACACTGAAGACGACACGATCCAAAACATATCCGTCGTCGTGCAGCAACATGTTGTTAACAAAGTTAACACATAAATCGGGCTCTGTAGATTTTAGAACTCGTAACGACTGCGAACGGTAAGGATGCAAGTATAAGCGTCTCCTCATAAGTCTTCAGACAGATATCACTGGAACTGCATTTCGAACTCATTTCTTGGAGCTACCTGTGAAGAACTCTCGCTAATTCATCGCACTTTTGATCGTTTAATATCCTTCCCTTTATGTACAGGTGTGCAAAGGATCGGTTTGAGTTCCTCTTTCATTTGATGTATTATTTATAATTAGGAGTTGAACGTAATAAATGCTCCAAAGCTTTAAAGCCCGTATATTAATTTTGAACCCCCTGTGTAGTTCTAGTAGTTCTATCTGCCTGTTTAAATAGATATATTTCTGTGATATTTTTCATCTCCATGGGCAATTCATTACACAGTTTTTTTCCGTGGCAGAAGATGGTGTTTTGAGTCTTTTGTTTGTTTTTCTTGGGTAAATGTAAGGCCAATATCTAGGGGACTGTTAGTTAAGTGCCGATATGCACCAAAAAGTAATACAGGGATTCATTTGGTGTAGTAACGATGTCAAGTATCTTAAATAGTTGTTTACAATGGGCCCGACTGCTACTTTTAACTAATTATTCTTAAGGCTATTTTCTGCAGTTTGAAAATTCTCTCCATGTTTGTACCTCTTATAGACAGAAAAGAACATAGCTAACAACGAATGACCTTTATAGAATTTAACGCGATCCACTACGAGACATCTCGACAGCTTACGTAATGAATGAACCGGAGAGACGACCGGTGGACCCCTTAGCTGGGGGTCGTCTACAGTCAGAAGGTTAGAACCATCTCAAAACAGCACCCTCATCGGGCAACGATGATTACGCATTCAGTCCACGGATAGGTCAGTGACAGACATACATTCGCACAGTAGGAAACAAAATACACATACATTATACACGGGACATTTACAGATATCGGAGAAAATGTATTTGACCACAATGAAGAAACGCTTTCAGAGAGTGTAGGTATAATCAGCGATGGGTAAAAAAGTCATTACATAATAATCGATAGTCGTTTAGTCTATTGGCAAGAAGTATGGAGTCTGAAGACAAGGACGGTATACAAGAGGGAAAAAAATGATTTAATATATGATGACGATACATTTTGCTTTTGAAAAGATAATGGCTCCCGAGAGACAGTTCTGATTTTTCTGCTGATTAGGGAGGAAGGACTCAATAAAAGCCTAGATGCACCTTCTGAGGATTTTTGAGCTAGATGAAGCGTACACATTTAAAACCGAAAACGAAGTAAGATATTTGAAATCCCAAGGAAAAATGAGTAAGCTGTAAGGAAGGATGGATAATTTAGAATGCTTATAAGAAATGAGAGGAAACAATACGAATGGAAGATCAACAAGGCATTGCTCAAATTAAAATGGCGGAAGACAGGATTGCAGGGTTTCACCCTAGGGTTCCATTTGTACATCGAAGAAACAACGGCAGAAACAAAAGAAAAGTTTTTGTATGATACATCTGTGGAAGTTGCTCTACAACGATGCTTCATATGAAAGTCAATCATGAAATATGGCATGCTTATAAGAGAAGACGAAGGAAGCGTTTGAGATATAGCGCCGGCCGGAGTGGCCGAGCGGTTCTAGGTGCTACAGTCTGGAACCACGTGACCGCTACGGTCGCAGGTTCGAAACCTGCCTCGGGCATGGATGTGTGTGATGTCCTTAGGTTAGTTACGTTTAATTAGTTCTAAGTTCTAGGGGACTGATGACCTCAGAAGTTAAGTCCCATAGTGCTCAGAGCCATTTGAACCATTTGAGATATAGCGTTGCAGAAATGTGCTGAAAACTTAGTGGACTGACTAGACATCAGGAGATGATTTTGTGAAATATATGGAGAAAAAAATAATTAGAAGGAACTGCAAGGAGATAGAAGATGTGTTATGACATAAAGGAATAACTTCCGTGGCACAAGAGTACGGATGGGCAACCGGGGGCTCACGGAACGGATTTGGCCCACTATTGGTTTCAATCCAGCCTGTGGAACGAATTTATGGGAGAGGGAGTACGAGGCACTCGTGTTGTACTCTGCACGGTAAGCATTTTCGAATGTTACCACCGACACTCGGCTCGCCTCGAGTTTGCTGCTGATGACACAGATAAGCCAAACATTTGCTTACCCAGGGCATATGTAGTGCCATTTTACCTCCGCTGGATTTTAACAACAAGGAGAGACAGCGTTCCAGTGTGAGCTCGAAGCTACAGGCCACGTGTTCATTTGTGTACGCAGAGTGGGGGAAACAGAGCACACGGTTTTGAATGGGTGCAGGGAGAAGTATTTTCACCTCTGGATCAGTGCCGACAACACACTCCGGTTATTTACTGCTTGCTGCCTTCCTCTGTGCTACACTTTAGTAAATCACAAACTTTGGTAGTAGGTGACAATGGCACGAAAGTTATTGACTACTCGCGGAATGTGCCTGTTTGAACAACGTCAGCAAATGTCGCAACTTGGTGAGCAAGGGGCCGGCCGTGGTGGCCGAGCGGTTCTAGGCGCTGCAGTCCGGAACCGCGCGACTGCTACGATCGCAGGTTTGAATCCTGCCTCGGGCATGGATGCGTGTGATGTCCTTAGGTTAGTTAGGGTTAAGTAGTTCTAAGTTCTAGGTGACTGATGACCTCAGATGTTAAGTCCCATAGTGCTCATAGCCATTTGAACCATTTGGTGAACAACTTGACTATCTGTTATCGGCTCACGCGTTAAGTTTCTGCGTTAGCTGTCTGTTAATTCTGTGCAGGTGTTTAGGTTCGTCTTTACTGAGTTCGTTCACAAAATGTCTGCCCTTAAGAAGAGAAAAATAGATGCTGAATGACGTAAATTCGAGGAGAAATGGATGGAGGATTTTTTTTTTAATACCATGTACAAATATAAACTTGTTTGTTGATTGTGCAGCTAATAACTATCTGTTGCGAAGCAATATAATATGAAAGGTTCTTTTCTGCTAAACACATTGCACAAAAACAGCTTTAGGGTAACAGCAGAAAGACAAAGTTAAAACATTAATTTCCAACTTGGACGATTAACAGCAAATTTTTGCCAAACCGGGCCAGAGTGCGACAATTCGATTAAAGCTAGATTCGTAATAAATAGAAAAATTACCAAATAGTTAATGCCTTTTGCTGAAGGCGAGCTCGTTAAGGAGTTTCTCTTACACACTGCAGATGTACAATGTCCTAATAAACAGGAGAAGTCCGAACAAGTAAGTTTATCGAGAAGAACAGTTGTTCGACGAATTTGTGTGATCATGCTGCCACATCGAAACATTTGAGATCAGTTTCGAGGAGAGCACTGGTTTGATAGAAACATCTCAGGTAGTAGTTTTTTATCGTGGTGTCGATGGGGTTATATTATAACTGAAAAATTATTACCATTACAGCCATTAAAGGAAACCACTGCAGGTTTAGATAATTCTGAAGAAGTGAAAACTATCGGAAGTTCAATCCACTGTGGAGTCTACTCACTCAAGTTTGTTCTGATGGTTATATTAGCATATTAAATAAAAAAAGATTTCAATTAAATAATGAGAAATTCAAAGATCACAAAGACACTTATTGAGTCCAAATACACCCGACTGCCAACGATCTTTACAAAAAGTAAATAACAACGGCTTAAGTCAATGGAACATGAACAATTAGGAAAATGACACAAGCTTCATTACATGGTCCTATGAAATAATTAATAACACAGATTCATCAACTTGGGGGGTGCTAGCGCATATGTAGCTTGTTTTATTTTCAGATCAGATGGTAAGGAACCATGACAACAGAATGAATTCACTAACGATAATTGTCACATTACGATTCGAAGACAGATTGTTAAGGATATACGTTTGTTCTGTTGTTATAACTAAACCTACTGGGGTAAAAACATGGTATCGGACAGATACTGAACTGATGAAAAGCGCCTTAAATTGCATAAACAAAAGACGCGGTAAAAATAGTTATCTATGTCGGTACTCGTTTGAATGTATGTATGCTATTATAAAACATAGTATTGCTTATTGGATGCAAGGTAAAGGACACATTGGAGGTTCCTGTTACAACTATTACGTTCAAGATCCGACGAAACTCCGTTAACTCGGTTAATAGTGTTCCAGTAGAGATAGTCGCGAAATGATGAGGTGTCATAATTACTGAAGGCTACGATGCACTCATACGGGGATCATTGGTTGACTTTAAGTTCCACTAGTCTTTGAAACCAATAAGTGGTCAAGACTACAGCACATGTGAATACTTTAAAATCACACGAATTCTGACAGAAAAACGTAGAAACTCTAAAGAATAAACTCGTATTTTAATTTGGAAATAAATTAAAGCATGAGGCTCTGAGTTCATTGATCTTTAAGAATACTTGGGAGTGTCTCCTTACGGACAACGGCTGCCTCACAGAGATGCCTTCTAAATACGAAAACTGCTTAAATACAACCGACGACGGAAGCAGGAAAGTAGTTACTGAATTGTGACACATAACGAATATTAATAGAAAGTCGCTGCATGATGAAATAAATAATAGACACCTAACTCAGTGACGACGCTGTGCCATACTTCTGACGCGCCGACCACTACCAAAATTTTGGCCCAAGCCTAGATTCCTAGAAGCTCGTCCTCGCTAAGGGAAGGGAAGAGGTGGTACCGTTACCCGTTTAACAAGTGGTTGCAAGCAACGGAAAATCGCTGCCACACCCTTCATTTACCGATAGCCCTACAAGTACCAAAATACTTCAAGGCTGCTGTAGCTCATGCACACCGGAGTTGAGGCTGTGGATCCCTGTCGAACTTTTAAAACAGACCGATTCATCCACCCAGTCACTCATAAAGATTTACGAAAGGGAAAGTGGATTAAAAAGGTACTGTTGCATAATAAATAAACAAAATACAGCATCCCTCTCACTTTTCCTCCAAAGGTGCTTCGTACCGGTAAACGAATGAGATTCAGTGTAACTCACGTATTTGCAACTCACTTGAAGGTGCAAACCTAAAGGTTGTAAGAAATGGGACTGGCAGTAACGTTTCAATAGCAATGTAGCACTCTATAACAGATCGTTCTGGGGAGAGTCGAAGGAAGAACAGCAGTTGGAAGACACTGAGATCATGCATCATGAAGAAGAGTGAAACAAACCACAAAATGAAAAACAGAGACCTGTATACAGGAAGCTGTTTGAGAAATGTCATACTTACCACCAACATAAAGAGTCAGAAAGAGTAGTAGAAGAAAACGATGTACATACAGGGTAAAATGGGTATAGGTGCAGGTATTTCTACTGGCGACTGAGGATGGTGTACTGAACAACATGAAATTAGTATTTACATCATTTGCTGACTAATAATTATATCTATACAATTTGTATATTTTTAGCCGGTTAGTACCTTAAAGTATGTATGGCAAGAGCAAGCCATTAATCCTTAACTTCCCCAGGCCAGAAGTTCAGGTGTTGAAGTGGGGATACATGGACTCAAAATCTTTAGTCTAGACTGACAGCCGCAGTCTACTAACAATGAGACGGTACGAAGTTCCCCTTGCCTATTTGATACGTTTTTACAAGCTGTTTAAGGCACGACCAGGAGAACAACAAGTGTGTTTTGGTAGGCGCAACTATCAACATTTTCGAGAAAATCGAATTTGAAAATTTTAGAAGTGCTCATCTATTTAGTATAGTTGCTAATAGGCAACGTGTCGCAGCCGAGCGAGTAAGCACTTAGTTTTATAAGCACGAGGTTTTTGGAACGAATCTCGCTGCCAGTACTGCTATTTTGTGAGTGATCTGTACCAATATTCAGTGCTTGCAAGGGAACCTCCCCATCGCACCCCCCTCAGATTTAGTTATAAGTTGGCACAGTAGATAGGCCTTGAAAAACTGAACATAGATCAATCGAGAAAACAGGAAGAAGTTGCATGTAACTATGAAAAAAAATAAGCAAAATATACAAACTGAGTAGTCCATGCGCAAGATATGCAACATCAAGGACAATATGAACCCAGGAGCGTCGTGGTCACGTGTTTAGCGTGAGGAGCTGCTGAGCGAGAGGTACTTGGTTCAAATCTCCCCTCTAGTAAAAAGTTTAATTTTTTTTATTTTCAGACAATTATTATCTGTCCGTCCGATGCGACGTACTGCGCCGTAGTATGGGGATGTTGTATGAAAACGTTAAAAACATATGTTTTGACACAGGGAAAACTGTGCGACTGTGAAGCTGTTGCATTCATTTGTTGCAGTTTATGTGACAAACTCTTACGATTTCATCACTTTTTTGGGAGTGATTATCACATCCACAAGAAAACCTAAATCGGGCGAGGTAGAAGAATTTTTTTACCCATTCGCCAAGTGTACAAGTTAGGTGGGTCGACAACATATTCCTATCATGTGACACACATGGCATCACCAGTGTCGTATAGAATATATCAAACGTGTTTTCCTGTGGAGGAATCGATTGACCTATGACCTTGCGATCAAATGTTTTCGGTTCCCATTGGAGAGGCACGTCCTTTCGTCTACTAATCGCACGGTTTTGCGGTGCGGTCGCAAAACACAGACACTAAACTTATTACAGTGAACAGAGACGTTAATGACCGAACGGACAGATCATAAATTTGCGAAAATAAAGAACGTAAATTTTTCACTCGAGAGAAGATTTGAACCAAGGACCGCTCGTTCCGCAGTTCTTCACGTTAACCACGGGACCACGGCGCTCCTGAGCTCACCTTATCCTTGATGTTGCACATCTTGCGCATGGACTGCACAGTTTGCATATTTTGCTTATTATTTTCATAGTTCCACGCAACTTCTTCCTGTTTTCTCAATTGATCTGTGTTCAGTTTTTCAGGGCCTATCCACTGGGCCAACTTATAACTAAATCTGAGGGCGGTGCGATGGGGAGGTTCCCTCGTAAGCTTCGATATGCGTGGTGCGCCGCAAAGTTGCGTAACGAGCGAGAACCGTTTATGAATATAACCCAAGTTTGTTTTGCCGTATACACAGTGAAAACAATTATCACCATTCAAAAATTCAGTGTTCCTTACATCTGCGGTCTGTCGTGATAATTATTGTTTTCTAAATTTCTACAGTGAGTGTCACCCTAGTGTGTGAAGTGCTGCATAGGTTACATATTATACTTGTCTCAAATTTAGGTACAATAACACAAATACTACACCGATTTCATTAGAAGTTCTCGTGAATCCCTTTTTCATTTAAAAAAATCACTTTTTTGTCCCTTCTTTCGAGTTAAAGTTTAGAAATGTAGTAAATAAGTAAGTACATACTGATCCTTTTCGCCGTCATAGTAAATGTGTTGTTACAATTACGTGTGGGAGAAAAATGAACTACCAGCAGCGAGAGTCAGCCCTGGGAACTCACGCATACGAATATAAGTGCTTATACACTCGGCTGTGAATTCCATAAACACTATTGCTTGTACAAAGTTTACAGCATAAGCACGCCAAAAAATTTTATACTTGGTTCTTTCGAAAACTTTGAAAATTTGCGTCTTTCTATTTGCTACTACTACTACGTGATCAGGCGCAGTGGACCGCACGTATCTACAAGTTTCCTCCTCCACTGTATTCTGTCCATTGTTGCTATCCGCCATCCGTTCACATCTATTGATACTTGGTTTAAATCTTCACGGAGTCCATCTCTCCAACGCTTCTGGCGGTCTCTCTCCTGTAGGTGTGAAATCCAGGAGCTTCCGAGGCCATCTGTGATCCTCCATCCGGGCCACATGGCCGGCCCACTGCATTCGTTTGGCTTTAACAGTTCCCGCTATGTTGGGCTGCTGGTATAGTTCATCAAGCTCTTGGTTGTATCTGATCATCCATTCCCCTGTATCTGCATCCAAAACCGGACCGAAGATCTTCCAAAGCACTTTTCTCTCAAAAACAAGAAGCTTATGGAAGTCCTGTTTCCGGATACTCCATGTCTCACAGCCATATAGAACAACAGGCTGGATCAGGGTTTTGTACAGTCGAATCTTGAACTGTCTGGAGAGATATCTGGACCGAAGCAGTTGTGCTAGGCTGTGGTAAGATCGGTTTCCCGCTTGTATTCTGGCATTGATCTCTGCTTCTCATGACGAATCCTCATTGAAAAGTGCCCCTAGGTATTTGAATTCTTACACTCTCTTGTAAGACTGGTCCCCAACCTGCAGTGATTGTAGATGATCAGCAGTCTGACAATGACCTCACGTCATAACGAGGTACTCTGTCTTGGCTTCGTTTATATTTAGCCCAAATTTGCTGGCAGCCTCCTTTAGTGCTTTGGTCATTTGCTCCAGCTCCTCTTCCGACCTAGAGAGTAAACAGATGTCGTCTGCATAGGCTAAGTATGCCAGTCTCTTTCCTTCGACATCAATCCCTTCGTTCTCTTGGAAGGTCTCGCGTACGATCTTCTCGAGGGCAAAGTTGAACAGGATAGGGGACAGCCCATCTCCTTGCCTGAGTCCTGTCACAATTTCAAACTCATTCCCATTTACACATGTTAAAGTTGTAATCGTACCCTACACATACTGTCAATATGAGTCAAATCGGTGAAGGATAGCTTGTATGGGCGGCTTGTTAGTAGTGCAATTACAACCATGCAGAAAATTTCAGGTTGTTAAGTTCATGACACGTTAGTGTGAAGACTTTTCGACGCAAAGAAAAAGCAACCAACCAATTTACATGTGATCATATTAAAATACCACATATAAAAATATCTGCACTTGTGCCTGTTACACCCTGTATAAAATTTGCATCATAATTTTAGACCATATTTTTATTTTCCTGAAAAGCTGACAAACTTTTTCGACTTTCTGTTGCAAAGACAGTATATGTTCTGTGCCAAGGACTGAAACGTGATGAATACGTCATGTAAATTTTATTCGTATTCGAAGTTTACGCTGCCTTCTTATAAAAGTGCGTGTCCGTGTGTTTGTTTGTGTGTGTGTGTGTGTGTGTGTGTGTGTGTGTGTGTATGTGTGTGTGTGTGTGTGTGTGTCTGAGAGAGTCTGTCTTTCTGTGCGGGCGTAAGCGCAGATGCTAGTGAAAGAAAGAGAAACCGCATTTATTCGCCAGTCACCGAGGCGTACGGGAAGCCAGGAAAGAACCAAAGAACGGAAGAGAATTCCATTAGCAATGAAAAACGAGTTTATTGAATTCCTACATTCAATAACGTCCAATTTGAATGTAAAGGGAGAGAGTGAGTAGGAGGGTGGGGCGAACGGTCGCGACCTGGCAGGCGGACGCCCCCACGGGGGGCGGCGGGGGCCGCCGTATCGAGCCGACGCATTTCATTCACGCACCTGCCCAGGTGAGGCAGGCTCGGGGGTGGCGCCAAGTCTCGCGACTGTAGGGGGGGGGGGGGGGGGGCGAATGTTTCAAAGAAATGACAAGTCGTCGACAGAAAACCAGAGGGCCGCGATTTTTCCTACGCAACAATTTCGAAACACCACACTATACATTATACATACTCCACCCCCGGGCTTGCCTTACAGCTTTTATTACAGTCAATAACTTGTTTAGTATTTTATCCACAACCTTCAGCGTTCCTGTCGGCGCTGTTTCTTTTCTTTTTTTTTAATATATCTACATTGAAATCTACTGCAAATCAATGTGAAGGGCATAGGAGTGCGTACCAGTTTCCCGTTCATCCACGTATCGATCACGGGAAGAATAATTTCCTTAAAGCGTCTGTGAACGTTGTAATTAGTCTCCCTACGGAAGCCCTAAGTAAGATGTTGCACTATACTGAATCTTTGCGTAAAATTAATACTCGAAACCTTCTGAGTAGGCTTTCAAGGGACAGTTTGCATCTGTCTTCTACTGACTCATAGATCACTTTGTGCAATATGTTGTCATGCTGTACGTTTTCGAATACCACAGTTGTTATTGTCTGCTTGGTAAATAAATCTGAGACACTTGTATAGGTAGTCCTATACTGAATCATCCTGCTTTCTGCCTCTTTACACTTACTGTCCCTGTTATTTCAGTCTGTTCCTATGCCATTATCGCATCTGTCTCTGGTGACATTAAATACGGCATCAAAAGTGCTAAACTAATTAATATTAATGTTTCCCTACAAGTGTGGTGTTATTTGTTATTATACTTTTATCATGAATTCCTTACAGACGAATGGAAAAACTGGTGGAAGCCAACCTCGTGGAAGATCAGTTTGGATTCCGAAGAAATTTTGGAACACGTGAGGCAATACTGACCCTACGACATATATTAGAAAATAGATTAACAAAAGGCAAACCTACGTTTCTAGCATTCGTAAAGTTAGAGAAAGCTTTTGAAAATGTTGACTGGCATACTCTCTCTCAAATCCTGAAGATGTCAGGGGTAAAATACAGAGAGCGAAAGGCTATTTTCAATTTGTACAGAAACCAGATGGTAGTTGTAAGAGTCGAGGGACATGAAAGGGAAGCAGTGGTTGGGAAGGGAGTGAGACAGGGTTGTAGCCTATCCCCGATGTTATTAAATCTGTATATTGAGCAAGCAGTGAAGGAAACAAAAGAAAAATTCAGGGTAGGTATAAAAATCCATGGAGAAGAAATAAAAACTTTGAGGTTCGCCGATGACATTGTAATTGTGTCAGAGACAGCAAAGGACCTGGGAGAGCACCTGAACGGAATGGACAGTGTCTTCAAAGGAGGATATAAGATGAACATCAACAAAAGCAAAACGAGGACAATGGAATGTAGTCAAATTAAATCGGATGATGCTGCGGGAATTAGATTAGGAAATGAGACCTTTAATGTAGTAAATGAGTTTTGCTATTTGGAGAGCAAAACAACTGATGATGGTCGAAGTAGAGACGATATAAAATGTAGACTGGCAATGACAAGGAGAGCGTTTCTGAAGAAGAGAAATTAGTTAACATCGAGTATAGGTTTAAGTGTCAGGAAGTCGTTTCTGAAAGTAATTGTATGGAGTGTAGCCATGTATGGAAGTGAAACATGGACGATAAGTAGTTTAGACAAGAAGAGAATAGAAGCTTTTGAAATGTGGTGCTACAGAATAATGCTGAAGATTAGACTGGCAGATCACATAACTAATGAGGAGGTATTGAATAGAATTGGAGAGAAGACAAATTTGTGGCACAACTTGACTAGAAGAATGGATCGGTTGGTATGGCATATTCTGAAGCGTCAATGGATTACCAATTTAGTATGGGAGGGCAGAGTTGAGGGTAAAAATCGTAGAGGAAGACCAAGAGATGAATACACTAAACAGATTCAGAAAGATGTAGGTTGCAGTAAGTACTGGGAGATGAAGAAGCTTGCATAGGATAGAGTAGCATGGAGAGCTGCATCATAGCACTCTGGACTGAAGACCACAACAACAACAACTTCTTTCTTAGTTATGCCCAGTTAAAGAGCACGTTTGAACATGTTAACTTGGACTGACACCTTCACTTTCTTCTTCGCTTACCAAAATCTCTTCATGAATTCCGTGTGTTATTTATTTCGATCATCCGTTTCCAGTTTTCCGTTTCTTTCCTTTTTTTTCTTTAAATCTAGTGTTGTCCATTCTGTAGATGTGATCATCGACCATAGAACTTCAGGTGTCTTCGATGTACTACATCAGTGGACTTGTCAGTGCTGTTTATGGGTTCACACTTTTTCTTTTAATACATGTGATATTTTGGAGTGATAAATTTTTCTTAGAATCTTCCGCTGTCCCTTTGTAATTGCAAGCATTTTGAATGAATTCCTAGAAATGTAATTTATGATGCATATAGTGCTTCAGGTAAGACTACTATCTTGTAATGTCGCAGTTCCGCATTACGGCATATCACTCATTTACTGCAGTGATTACATGTTATTCAGTACGCTTTCTGCAGTTGGTATCTCTTTGTAAATTTATTTTACTGCCTTGTCCAGACAGTACTATTGTTTCTCCGAAATATTTGAAAGAAGGCAGTTGTGAAATCGTTCCATATTTCCTTTATACTGGGGATATTATGATATTTTTATCCACATTTTTCATCAAATGAGTCTTCTAATATGATATTTTGAGCGCTGCCTTTGATGCTGTCTCATGTAACATCTCTATGGCGTACCTTCTCTGTGGCGTATTTGGTTTCCTGACGAGGTTCAATGAATATAGGCAGATCGTCAGAAAAAGTTAGGCATTTCGTTTTGATTCTCTGTCCTGTCCCGTTGTTTATTCTCTATATTTCTTTCCCCCATTCTCAGGTCACTTTGTCTAGCAAAGTGTTAAATCGAAGTACGGAGAGACCGTTTCTTTCTAATCTTCGTGACTACCCTGATCTCTTCTGAAGTGTTCAAAACGGTTTGTCTGTCTACAGAGTCGTGCGCCTTCTTTAAATCTACAAACGTGATATAAACACTGAAGGGCCAAAGAAACTGGTATAGGCATGCGTATTCAAATACAGAGATACTGAAACAGGCAGAATAAGGCACTACTGTCGGCAACGCTCATAAGAGGAAACAAGTGACTGGCGCAGTTGTTAGATCGGTTACTGCTGCTACAATGGCAGGTTATCAAGATTTAAGTAAGTTTGAACGCGTCGTTATAGTCAACATCTCCGAGGTAGCAATGAAGTGGGCATTTTCTTCAACGACCGTTTCACGAGTGTACCGTGGATATTAGTAAACCGGTAAAACATCAAATCTCCGGCATTGCTGCGGCTGGAAATAGATCCTGCTAGAACGGGACCAACGACCACTGAAGAGAATCGTCCAACGTGACAGAAATGGAACCCTTCCGCAAATTGCTGCAGATTTCAGTGCTGGGCAATCAACAAGTGTCAGCGTGTGAACCAGTCAGACGAAACATAATGAGTATGGGCCTTCGAAGACGAAGGACCATTCGTGTACCCTTGATGACTGCTCGATACAAAGAATCGCCTGGGCCCGTCAACAGCGACATAGGACTGTTGATGACTGGAAACATGTTTCCTGGTCGGATGAATCTCGTTTCAAATTGTATCGAGCGGATCCATGGACCCTACATCTCAGCAGCGGACTGTTCAAGCTGGTGGTGGCTCTGTCATGGTGTGGGACGTGTGCAGTTGTAGTGATTGGGGCCTCTGATACATCTAGATTTGACTCTGACAAGTGACACGTACGTAAGCATCCTGTCTGATCAACTGCATTCGTTCATGTTGTAATATTTCTGGGTTAGTCAGCCATCATATTAGGCTCCAAGAAGCTGTTCCCGGAGCAGTGGAGATGCAAGAAGTATATAGATGACGAAATGTGGTGTGAAGTACCTGTGACAGATGTTGGATTCGGTACCATTCCCGTGAGAAAGACCGCCTGCATAATGCTACTGCTCTGTGATTGGCTGCTGTGTTCGGAGCAAGGGCGCCAAAACCTTAAGGTACAGTTATTATTATTAGTTAAACTACTCATTGGAACGACTTCACTTTTTAATATTAATATCTCTCAGCAGCTGACTATCAATAAGTCATTTTAGAATTATTAAAAAGAATTTAAATCAAAAACAAAAGACTGAAGAAATTGCAGACGAAGCACTTCGGAAGCATTCGCGTCGCGCCTTTTCTGGTATGGCGCGTGAAGTATACTCCTGGAAATGGAAAAAAGAACACATTGACACCGGTGTGTCAGACCCACCATACTTGCTCCGGACACTGCGAGAGGGCTGTACAAGCAATGATCACACGCACGGCACAGCGGACACACCAGGAACCGCGGTGTTGGCCGTCGAATGGCGCTAGCTGCGCAGCATTTGTGCACCGCCGCCGTCAGTGTCAGCCAGTTTGCCGTGGCCTACGGAGCTCCATCGCAGTCTTTAACACTGGTAGCATGCCGCGACAGCGTGGACGTGAACCGTATGTGCAGTTGACGGACTTTGAGCGAGGGCGTATAGTGGGCATGCGGGAGGCCGGGTGGACGTACCGCCGAATTGCTCAACACGTGGGGTGTGAGGTCTCCACAGTACATCGATGTTGGCGCCAGTGGTCGGCGGAAGGTGCACGTGTCCGTCGACCTGGGACCGGACCGCAGCGACGCACGGATGCACGCCAAGACCGTAGGATCCTACGCAGTGCCGTAGGGGACCGCACCGCCACTTCCCAGCAAATTAGGGACACTGTTGCTCCTGGGGTATCGGCGAGGACCATTCGCAACCGTCTCCATGAAGCTGGGCTACGGTCCCGCACACCGTTAGGCCGTCTTCCGCTCACGCCCCAACATCGTGCAGCCCGCCTCCAGTGGTGTCGCGACAGGCGTGATTGGAGGGGCGAATGGAGACGTGTCGTCTTCAGCGATGAGAGTCGCTTCTGCCTTGGTGCCAATGATGGTCGTATGCGTGTTTGGCGCCGTGCAGGTGAGCGCCACAATCAGGACTGCATACGACCGAGGCACACAGGGCCAACACCCGGCATCATGGTGTGGGGAGCGATCTCCTACACTGGCCGTACACCACTGGTGATCGTCGAGGGGACACTGAATAGTGCACGGTACATCCAAACCGTCATCGAACCCATCGTTCTACCATTCCTAGACCGGCAAGGGAACTTGCTGTTCCAACAGGACAATGCACGTCCGCATGTATCCCGTGCCACCCAACGTGCTCTAGAAGGTGTAAGTCAACTACCCTGGCCAGCAAGATCTCCGGATCTGTCCCCCATTGAGCATGTTTGGGACTGGATGAAGCGTCGTCTCACGCGGTCTGCACGTCCAGCACGAACGCTGGTCCAACTGAGGCGCCAGGTGGAAATGGCATGGCAAGCCGTTCCACAGGACTACATCCAGCATCTCTACGATCGTCTCCATGGGAGAATAGCAGCCTGCATTGCTGCGAAAGGTGGATATACACTGTACTAGTGCCGACATTGTGCATGCTCTGTTGCCTGTGTCTATGTGCCTGTGGTTCTGTCAGTGTGATCATGTGATGTATCTGACCCCAGGAATGTGTCAATAAAGTTTCCCCTTCCTGGGACAATGAATTCACGGTGTTCTTATTTCAATTTCCAGGAGTGTATTTCGGGCTGTTCGTCACTCTGGATTAGGCAGTCGAGGATGTGTTTCAAATTTTTATTGAAGTTCCTGTTCGTCACTCTGGATTAGGCTGTCGAGATGTACAGTCATGTTATCTGTGGCAGGATGTGTTTGGCAGTGTATCCAGTATTAAAAGATTCACTCCGGTAGTCATGAGGCACAGACACGTACCACAAATAGTGTAAAGATACATTTTCGTAATCATTGTGTTTGATCATGTACTTTGCTGTATCAGAAGGTGTTGTATTAAGATCATGTAGTCTTCTCGTGTGGCTATATTAAAATGCACGATTGGCATCCCAAAGAAGTGATACACTATTTCAGAAAAGAACCTCGCTAAAAGTCAGTTTCAGCCTCAAGATACAGAATCTTCGACCTGCTTGCTGTTTTCTGTGCTGGGGACATCAACTTGAAGACAACTGGTTAGCGAACTGTAACAGAACTTTCTTATTCCACACAGTGCAGTGGAAACAACTAAGCGCCCTACGAGTACTGCATGCACAGAACATATGTGCTCAGCGACACGTCATCTGCAGTAATGCAGAGGAGGTAAAGGAGGATGATCGTTATTAACACCAACAATCAATTCATTCTTCGGTTCTTGCCGTAATGTACGATATGCATTCCGACGGACTGGGGCAATTCCAGCAGGACAGTGCGACACCCGCATCCCCAGAATTGCTACAGACTGGTTCCGGTAACACTCTTCTGAGTTTAAACACTTTCACTGGCCACCAAACTCCCCAGACATGAACATTATTGAGTATATCTGGGATGCCTTGCAACGTGTTGTTGAGATGAGTATTCCACACCCTCGTGCTCTTACGGATTTATGGACAGCCCTGGAGGATTCGTGGTGTCAGACATTAGTCGAGCCCATGCCACGTTGTGATGCGGCACTTCCGCGTCCTCGCGGGGGCCCTACAGGACATAAGGCAGGTGTACCAGTTTTTATGATTCTTCTGTTGCTACTTCGACGTATCCTTAACATTGTCTACAAACACCAAATCTGCTCAGCATACGATCTGCCGTTACTAAATCCTACTCGATGTTATTATTATTATTTCTTTCCTTTCTCAGACGGTATGTCTGGTTAAAAATGGAAAGTGACGCGGACCTTGATCAAGCGTGACTTCCTTTTGTCTGTACGGTATATGTTACATTGCATTTAGTAACTTTCGGGTAATTGAACATATATCAATAATTACAGATTTCTGTAGTTGTATATATACATTTGGATATAGCTGTATTGCGTTGATGTACTGGTGGATATTGTGTGGTATGACTCCTGTAGTTGATAGTATAATTGATATAATGTCAACTTTATCCTAATGCCACATGTCCTTTACTTCCTCAGCCAGTTGGATGCATTTTTGAATTTTTTCTCCTATTTTCTTCTGCATATTTGTTGTATTGGGTATGGATATGTCGATTAGTTGTGTTAATTTCTTCTTTTTATTGGCGAGTATGATGTCAGGTTTGTTATGTGGTGTTGTTTTATCTGTTATAATGGTTCTGTTTCAGTATAATCTGTATTCGTCATTCTCCAGTACATTTTGTGGCGCATACTTGTATGTGGGATTGTGTTGTTTTATTAGTTTAATTTGTATGGCAAGTTGTTGATGTATTATTTTTGCTACTTTTTCATGTGTTCTGGTGCATTCTGTATTTGCTAGTATTTTACATCCACTTGTGATGTGATATACTATTTCTATTTGTTGATTGCAACGTCTGCATTTATCTGTTGTGGTATTGGGATCTTTAATACTATGCTTGCTGTAATATCTGGTGTTTATTGTTTGATCCTGTATTTCAATCATGAATCCTTCCGTCTCACTGTATATATTGCCTTTTCTTAGCCATGTGTTGGATGCGTCTTGATCGATGTGTGGCTGTGTTAGATGATACGGGTGCTTGCCATGTAGTGTTTTCTTTTTCCAATTTACTTTCTTTGTATCTGTTGATGTTATTTGATGTAAAGGGTTGTAGAAGTAGTTATGAAATTGCAGTTGTGTAGCCGATGTAGTTATATGAGTGATTGCTTTGTGTATTTTACTAGTTTCTGCACGTTCTATAAAGAATTTTCTTAAATTGTCTACCTGTCTATAATGTAGGCTTTTTTTTGTCGAATAAATTTTATTATTTTTTGGTATGTATAGTTGCTGATCCGATTTAAGAAAGATTCTGGTGGCTCTAATCTGGTCAGACTAAATATGGAAGCAAGTAAATACCAATTACTAGACCTAGTGTATCTAGCAGATTGTACATCGCAACTCATGCTGTAGTTTCCAAATAGTGGTTGTTAAAGTGACAAAGAAGATTCCCGGATAAAAATGTCGTCTTTTATTCTTGAACCCAACACATGCACAAATACTAAGTGCAAAGGTAAAAAATCGCGCTCTCAATTATTTATTGTTTCGTAAGGAGTAATCTGATTATCACTGATCCTACAAACAGTTCCTCTGTTTGAATTGTAGTCAATGCTGGTGCAAAGGGCATGCTTGGTTTTTGTTTACAGTCCAGAACACTTTCCTACAAAGGAGGTGAGAATACAAGATTTTTATAAAACGTTGCATGCAACATGGCGCTACCAACGCTGAATCGAAGTTCTAAAAGTAAACTCAACTTCTGGAACATGAAATAAGTCTACTAGAACGTTGAAAGCAACTTCTCGCTTACGAAAACACGTGTATGTTGTGGAAAGAATGGTCATGCTGATGGCCCACGATGGTAATTAACTACCGCTATTGCCTTTAATACATGTTTGTGTCATGTATATAATGATTGCGATACACGGTGGTTACAAAAAATCACTATATTATTTTTCTGTTGTTATTCTCTTGTTTTTCAGGCTAGAAACAAATTTTGCAGCACAATTTCCGTGAGGTTAAATTATGAATTGTTATTGCTTAAGATTTTTGATGTTTTCAATCCACGTGTGTCGCCCTGGAGATGTATTTATTCGGTCTGCATACTGATGATGGCCGATTTCGGCGTTTAATCGGTCACATTTATTTCAGCATTTCATTTCCACTTTTGATAGTGTGTGGAGTGTGTGTATTTACTGTGTGTGTGTGTGTGTGTGTGTGTGTGTGTGTTTGTTTGTTATTGTGTTAGTGGCTAAGACGGTCAGTGAGTTATTGCTTATACTGACATGATCGTTAACTATTTTCTTCTTTAGTGTAAAGGCTCTATGTAAATGAAAGTTTTCCTGTCATGTCAGGAGCTTTTTCATTGTAATTACGCACACTAATAATTATAATGTCGTGTTCCATGTCCAGTTAGGTATTCGGTAGAGGCAGATCGGCTGTATTATCATTTTTACATTCTTATCACATTGAAAGAAAAATGAAACCAAGCAGAGAACAGAAAGAACACAAAATCCACAAACAAGACAGAGTGCACTACACACAAAAACACCAAACAGCAACATGTATAACAGGAATAAATGGCACACTTTAACATACAAGCACGAATCAAGACATAGAATTGCTAATGTACTAAAAAGCAAGGATTATTGATTGTTTACAGAACTAGAAACACACTCCAGTCAAAGTTACGAACAGGAATAGACAAACCAGATAAATATCATAGAGCAGCGATGTACTACTTAGAAAGCCAATAATGTGCCTCAGTGTATTTGGAAATGACAGGTAGAAGTAAATTAGGTTAAAAAACATACAAGAAGCCGAAAGTACGAAAACAGCCACTCTACTTTTGTCGAAACCTGATAAAATATGGGCATGAACCAGACATGGAACAGGACACGAAAATTAGTAGAGTGAGAAAATAAAACGGAACTCTCTTGACGTTGTATTAAAACTTGCATATACACTCCTGGAAATGGAAAAAAGAACACATTGACACCGGTGTGTCAGACCCACCATACTTGCTCCGGACACTGCGAGAGGGCTGTACAAGCAATGATCACACGCACGGCGCAGCGGACACACCAGGAACCGCGGTGTTGGCCGTCGAATGGCGCTAGCTGCGCAGCATTTGTGCACCGCCGCCGTCAGTGTCAGCCAGTTTGCCGTGGCATACGGAGCTCCATCGCAGTCTTTAACACTGGTAGCATGCCGCGACAGCGTGGACGTGAACCGTAGGTGCAGTTGACGGACTTTGAGCGAGGGCGTATAGTGGGCATGCGGGAGGCCGGGTGGACGTACCGCCGAATTGCTCAACACGTGGGGCGTGAGGTCTCCACAGTACATCGATGTTGTCGCCAGTGGTCGGCGGAAGGTGCACGTGCCCGTCGACCTGGGACCGGACCGCAGCGACGCACGGATGCACGCCAAGACCGTAGGATCCTACGCAGTGCCGTAGGGGACCGCACCGCCACTTCCCTGCAAATTAGGGACACTGTTGCTCCTGGGGTATCGGCGAGGACCATTCGCAACCGTCTCCATGAAGCTGGGCTACGGTCCCGCACACCGTTAGGCCGTCTTCCGCTCACGCCCCAACATCGTGCAGCCCGCCTCCAGTGGTGTCGCGACAGGCGTGAATGGAGGGACGAATGGAGACGTGTCGTCTTCAGCGATAAGAGTCGCTTCTGCCTTGGTGCCAATGATGGTCGTATGCGTGTTTGGCGCCGTGCAGGTGAGCGCCACAATCAGGACTGCATACGACCGAGGCACACAGGGCCAACACCCGGCATCATGGTGTGGGGAGCGATCTCCTACACTGGCCGTATACGACTGGTGATCGTCGAGGGGACACTGAATAGTGCACGGTACATCCAAACCGTCATCGAACCCATCGTTCTACCATTCCTAGACCGGCAAGGGAACTTGCTGTTCCAACAGGACAATGCACGTCCGCATGTATCCCGTGCCACCCAACGTGCTCTAGAAGGTGTAAGTCAACTACCCTGGCCAGCAAGATCTCCGGATCTTTCCCCCATTGAGCATGTTTGGGACTGGATGAAGCGTCGTCTCACGCGGTCTGCACGTCCAGCACGAACGCTGGTCCAACTGAGGCGCCAGGTGGAAATGGCATGGCAAGCCGTTCCACAGGACTACATCCAGCATCTCTACGATCGTCTCCATGGGAGAATAGCAGCCTGCATTGCTGCGAAAGGTGGATATACACTGTACTAGTGCCGACATTGTGCATGCTCTGTTGCCTGTGTCTATGTGCCTGTGGTTCTGTCAGTGTGATCATGTGATTTATCTGACCCCAGGAATGTGTCAATAAAGTTTCCCCTTCCTGGGACAATGAATTCACGGTGTTCTTATTTCAATTTCCAGGAGTGTACAAAGAGCCCTTGCAGTGAAAAAGACAATATAAGCAATAACTCTGTGATCTTCGTACCCAACCCCGGATCTGCGATATTCCGGAACAGGGAAAAAAATTTGATAGTGCCCACCCCCTCCCAATCGATCGTTTGAGACAGGAAGTAAAATGTTTAAAAGAAGCATAGATTTTCCAAAAATACAATAATTTTGTAGCGCAGCTCTTCCTGAAGAGTTTGATATGTAAAATATATATATTTGAGGAGACCTAAGACATGTTATTCGGTCTTAAGAGTGTGCCAACTTGCAGTGCCATGTCTCTTCACACAGCGTTCTTCTATCGCACGTTCCTGTATTCCGCTGCGTAGAATTCAACCGTGTATATTTTTTTAATAGAAGCCAACAAACCTATTTCCAGGGCAGTGGAAATTAAAATTTCCTCTGGTGCCTCTCCTGCTCCCAGTCAGTCGGTTTGACGTCGGATCCCCCTTAAAAAATTCACAACTAGTATTGGGTGGGATTATTTACGACCGGGAGAACAACGACTCTTCAGTAAATTTGCACTCTTTATTGCCTGTTAGATAAGAACTTTCTCTTTCGTGTGACATAAAATCAAAAATAGGAAATACCAAACCAGTAATGACATGCATGACAGCAAAAATTTTTTCAGTGCTTAGGTCCCAGCATTTTTTTCTCTCTAATCTTGCTACAGCTTTATACGGCGTGCTTTCCTTTCTGCGAAAGAACTTGTTACCTAGTCACAGATCGTCAAACGTTTTGGTAATGAAAAACCAAAATGTCGCCTAATACTAAAAAAGCTGTTAGTATGAATGGTACCCAAGACTAGTGTAGCTTCTCGATTTCATTTGATCTATTTTGTCACTGTCTGTTAGGTAAAATGAAATAGGCCTTTCTAATACTGCAGCAACTGTACACACGCCAAATAAGCGAGACTGTTTTGGCACAAATGGTCATTTACATGTACCTTATTTACAAAAATAACAGGACAGAACATAATTCACGAAGTACCAATACCAAGCGCCTGTCAGGCCTACAAGGAGAAAAAAGTTTTATCTTAGGAAATAGTTTCACATTTCATTCGTACGCTCCTGCTTCTCAAATACGAGATCGAAAAGCAATAGCATGGAATTTTTATATAGATTTGGAATCGTCATATTCTTCCATATAGCTTGTGCGATATCCAAGGTTCTTCTCCTTCCTCGTTCTAGCAAACAATCTTGTTATCACTAATCTGTAAATATCCCTGCCATTGTCAAACCTTATTCTCCGGTTAACTTTACTAACCCTGCCAGAATCACAGGGTCATTTATCTCGTGTTTATTCTCCAGTTAGGCATTATTTCTGCGGTATTCCGAGAATAGAATTTACAGCGGTTGCTAACCGGCTAGTTTACAATAGGTGGTGTAGCGATCTGACGAAAATTTTCTGTCTTGATTTCATTTTCTTGGATACACTGAGAAGATAATATGTAATCGTTTTTACCTGTTATTCCTGTTAGTCGTTTATTTCAGCCCGCTAGTCTGAGTCTATGGATTTCGCTGGTAATTATAACAACCATCATCATTCGCACACACAATAACCCACCTAAACAAACAGTGACTGGAATTCACCCGTTCTGGTTTATTCGGCACAATTCGTCTAGCCTCAGTCCCTTTCCTCTGCGGGAAAGCTTTTTAATTCTAGATGAGACAGGGATTTCCGTGGCAGAGACATCAGGTCCACAATGCAAGCATTCAAAAACCAACTTATGATTCGTTCAAAAATCAACTTCGAATGTGTTCAAAAATGTTCAAAAACTAACTGGGATAGTTTTCAAAATTGTGTGAATAATCGATAGGTCAATGTACGCTGGATGCTTGGCGCTTTATTAAATAAGGTTGCTTTCTTCAGGAATATGAATTTAGCGCCCACTGAAATTGCCGCCCGCAGCAGATACTCCGGTTTGCACCCCCCTTTCCCATTAGATTCGGGTCTGATCTTAACCAAGAACCTATTAACAAAAGAGAGATGTAACATATGACCTGAGTAAATAAATGAACTAACCTTCCCCTCTCTCATTCTATCTCTCTCTCTCTCTCTCTCTCTGTCTCTCTCTCCTACTCAGTCACATAAACACACACACAGCAAGTATCGCACCACATACAGAGAGCTCAAAAAAAAAAAAAAAAAGACAAGGGATCAAAACACAACGACAGTTGGCAACACCATTAAACACACACACATTCAGTAAATAGTAGAATAGTATGCAGTTGAAAAAACGTCGAGAATCGGTCATCTGGCGTATATAGACCTAGTAAACGTATCTGCAGGACGTCACACATGGATTACCAACATCATAAATCGTAACACCTTATGATAATTTAACCTCGCGAAAACTATGCTGAATAAGTTTTTTCCAGCCTGAAAAACTAAAGAATCAGATTAGGAAACGTAATATACTAATTTTTAACGAACTTGCAGCATGCTGCAGGTGAAAAATAGGTCTGAAACCTGTTTTATAAATGAAATAAATGGTTGCAGCTGTGTCATAAGATGCTTTGAGAAGTATCTTTTCTCATTTCTTGATGGTAACTAGTTTCGGACACCTGTGTCCATTTCAAACCAACCTTATCGTGAGAATACAGGAGACAACATATACACAGAAACTACCCCTGCAGTGATGATCAAAGCAGCACCGTGACCGATTCAACAACAATTACAAACGAAAAAAAAAAGAACTGTATCGACAGCTTCTGTACATAGGCTATCGTCTGTACTGTCACACTTATAATACGGGCAGTTTGAAAACGGACACATACGTCCGAAAATAGTCACCATCAAGAAATAAAAAGAGATAGTTCTCAATGCAACTTATAACGCAGCTACAACCATTTATTTCACTTATTTGTAACATCTTTACCGCACATTTATTATATACACTCCTGGAAATGGAAAAAAGAACACATTGACACCGGTGTGTCAGACCCACCATACTTGCTCCGGACACTGCGAGAGGGCTGTACAAGCAATGATCACACGCACGGCACAGCGGACACACCAGGAACCGCGGTGTTGGTCGTCGAATGGCGCTAGCTGCGCAGCATTTGTGCACCGCCGCCGTCAGTGTCAGCCACTTTGCCGTGGCATACGGAGCTCCATCGCAGTCTTTAACACTGGTAGCATGCCGCGACAGCGTGGACGTGAACCGTAGGTGCAGTTGACGGACTTTGAGCGAGGGCGTATAGTGGGCATGCGGGAGGCCGGGTGGACGTACCGCCGAATTGCTCAACACGTGGGGCGTGAGGTCTCCACAGTACATCTATGTGGTCGCCAGTGGTCGGCGGAAGGTGCACGTGCCCGTCGACCTGGGACCGGACCGCAGCGACGCACGGATGCACGCCAAGACCGTAGGATCCTACGCAGTGCCGTAGGGGACCGCACCGCCACTTCCCAGCAAATTAGGGACACTGTTGCTCCTGGGGTATCGGCGAGGACCATTCGCAACCGTCTCCATGAAGCTGGGCTACGGTCCCGCACACCGTTAGGCCGTCTTCCGCTCACGCCCCAACATCGTGCAGCCCGCCTCCAGTGGTGTCGCGACAGGCGTGAATGGAGGGACGAATCGAGACGTGTCGTCTTCAGCGATGAGAGTCGCTTCTGCCTTGGTGCCAATGATGGTCGTATGCGTGTTTGGCGCCGTGCAGGTGAGCGCCACAATCAGGACTGCATACGACCGAGGCACACAGGGCCAACACCCGGCATCATGGTGTGGGGAGCGATCTCCTACACTGGCCGTACACCACTGGTGATCGTCGAGGGGACACTGAATAGTGCACGGTACATCCAAACCGTCATCGAACCCATCGTTCTACCATTCCTAGACCGGCAAGGGACCTTGCTCTTCCAACAGGACAATGTACGTCCGCATGTATCCCCTGCCACCCAACGTGCTCTAGAAGGTGTAAGTCAACTACCCTGGCCAGCAAGATCTCCGGATCTTTCCCCCATTGAGCATGTTTGGGACTGGATGAAGCGTCGTCTCACGCGGTCTGCACGTCCAGCACGAACGCTGGTCCAACTGAGGCGCCAGGTGGAAATGGCATGGCAAGCCGTTCCACAGGACTACATCCAGCATCTCTACGATCGTCTCCATGGGAGAATAGCAGCCTGCATTGCTGCGAAAGGTGGATATACACTGTACTAGTGCCGACATTGTGCATGCTCTGTTGCCTGTGGCTATGTGCCTGTGGTTCTGTCAGTGTGATCATGTGATGTATCTGACCCCAGGAATGTGTCAATAAAGTTTCCCCTTCTGGGACAATGAATTCACGGTGTTCTTATTTCAATTTCCAGGAGTATATATATATACATATATATATATATATATATATATATATATATATATATATATATATATGTATATATATAACAATCATGTATTACACGCCACTGAAGATAATTCTCAAATAAAAGAAGCCGAACGTGTGAGGCAAAGAGCGAACTCCCTCTTATGTAGTTGCAAAGTCGGAATACAACTCCATGAATAAATTCATCTCATGATTATTTAAACCCACAAGATACAAACACCTTTACAAGCAATGTAATAAATGATGCCACGAAAGCTACTTGGTGCCCATAGCTGCTATAAGACAAAGCCCTCAGTTATCTATGAGTTATTCGTGACATCAAATTCCAGAAATTTTTGGTGAATGGAAAACCCGTCTGCTCAAATTGATTGCTAATCCGTCAAACCATATGATGAGAATAGAAACTGCCGTAGGTTAATAGTACCCGCTAGTACCACATCGTTAATCATGCCGCTTCCGTACAAAAAACCCTTACTTTTCCAATATGGCTCGCAAGCTCGCAACTGTAGAAAAATAATAACTTGTCCCCAGTGCATACGCATGGAGAAACATGTGTATAATTCTCAGCGTAACATCACCTACACAAATCCACGACAGCGTTTGTACATCACAGAATAGTGCTGAGGGGCCAATCTTATTAGCACATACACAAATATACGCTCACCACAAGAACCAGGGCAATGACCTTGCCGCAGTGGACACGCCGATTCCTGTCAGATCATCGAAGTTAAGCGCTGTTAGGCGTGACCGGCATTTGGATGGGTGACCATCCAGGCCGCCATGCGCTGTTGCCATTTTTCGGGGTGTACTCAGCCTGCCTCGTGATTCCAATTTAGAAGCTACTCGACCGAATAGTACCGGTTCCGGGTGTATGTAGGCTGTTTAGGTTTTTATGTTAGTAACGCCACGTAGCGCTCTCTATGAAAATCACCGTTGGAGGTGAGCCGCCAGCAATGGTGGATGTGGGGAGAGAGATGGCAGAGTTTTGAGAGTGGACGATCTGGACGTGTGTCCGTCAGAAAAAGGAAATTTGTAAGACTGCATGTCATTATATATATATATATATATATATATATATATAATGACTTCTGAACACTATTAAGGTTTGTGTTTGTTCTCTATTAAAATCTTTCATTTGCTAACTATGCCTATCAGTAGTTAGTGCCTTCAGTAGTCAGAATCTTTCATTTAGGTGGCAGCATTGGCGCTCGCCGTAATGCAGTAGTTCGAGTAACGAAGATTTTTGTGAGGTGAGTGATTCATGAAAGGTATAGGTTATTGTTAGTCAGGGCCATTCTTTTGTAGGGATTGTTGAAATTGAGATAGCGTTGCCCTAAAAATATATTGTGTGTCGGTTTAGTTATGATGAGAATAAGTAAAGAGAGAAATGTCTGAGTACGTTCAGTTTGTCACAGCTGTTTGAAAATCAAATAACGTAAGAGGTTTATCAGCACAGTCATTTATAATATTTCCAAGGGGTTGTTACACGGTCAACGAAAACCATCATAACCACCGGGGGATCGTTGTGCTGACCACACGCCCCTCCTATCCGCATCGGTCGGATGGTCCCGATGGGCCACTTGTGGCCTGAAGACGGATTGCTTTAGTTTACAAGAGCCGGAATAGAATGGAATAGAAAAAAGCAGCTTTATTCCTACCAAATTGCAAGCCATGTGGTCTGTGCAACCGTGTAAACTCTCAATGGCCGAGCCCACGTCCGCCTCAAAGATCTTAATTTAGAAAATCGGTGCAGCAGATGCACTAGCGACTACACGGATGATCAACAAGTGGGTACAGATATGAAGTGGTTCAAAAGGTTCTGAGCACTATGGGACTTAACGTCTGAGGTCATCAGTCCCCTAGAACTCAGAACTACTTTATCCTAACTAACCTAAGGACATCACACACATCCATGTCCGAAGCAGGATTCGAACCTGCGACCGTAGCGGGATCGCGGTTCCAGACTGTAGGGCCTAGAACCGCTCGGCCACCCCGGCCAGCTACAGATATCACATCACAGATACTTGGCGAGTAACATTCGCGTCAAGTACACTGTTCAATCACATTAAAGCGACCACCAGTCAAAAGCGATACCTTTTGCAGTGCAGATGGCTGCGAGACATGCAGGAAGGGAGTCAGTGAGGCTCTGGAAAGTAGTGACATGGATGTGGAGCCACGTTGACTCCAGCGCCGTGGCCACCAGCACAATGGTTCTCGACTGAGGGTCCCTAGCGTCAACAGTCCGATTGAGGTGGAAACACAGATTCGCTACTGAGCTTAAATTAGGGGAATCTGGTGGTCAGCGGATTTCGGTAAATTCATCCTGGTGCTCTACGAACTACACGCGTACCCAGCGAGCTGTGTGACAGTTTGCTGATAGATGTTATTGTGGAGAGGAGAAACAAGGTGCAAGTAAGGGTGGACATGGTCCTCAAGGATAGAGGCGTACTTGAGTTGATACATAGTGCGTTCCAGAATGACGAGATCTTCTAGGGAATGCCACGAAAATATTTCCCAGACCATAACCTTTCCTCGTGTGTTTGATTTCTGACGTTTCAGGCTGTACGCACCAACGGCCATCTGTCCGATGGTGCATAGAGTGTGAGTCATGTGAAATGGCCGCCTGTCGCCACTCAATGAACGCCCAGTTGCGGAACTGTCGTGCAAGTTCCAGTCAGCGTGGGTGAACGGAACAGGGGCCTCCTGCGGAGGTCCGAACGCAGCAACGTTCGCTGAACGGTCGTACAGGAGACATTGTTCGTAGCCCCTTGCTTCTTCTGGGCGGTCAATTGCTCAACATTTGCAGGTCTGTTCGCCTGTACATCAGAAGTCGTTCAATTGGTCTTAATTTCAGGAAGACATTTTTTAGAATATACAACTGGAGTACAGCATTGTATGGAGGTGGACCATGGAGTATAGGAAAACTGGAAATGAAGAAAAGCGAAGCATTTGAGATGGGTTGTTACGGAATCATGTTGAAAATTATGTGGGACGTTAGATTAAGAAGTTGTGCGGATCTCTGAAGAATCAGCGAGGAAAGGAGCATGCCGAAAAGAAGAAAAGGGTTAGAATGACAGGAAATGTTCTAAGACATAGACTTCCATGTTACTTGAAGGAGCCGTAGAAGTAAAAACTTTAGGGAAAGATAGAGATTGAAGTACATGCAACAAATCACTTGAGCCGATGGGTGTAAATGCTAATCTCAGAAGAAAACTTTGTCACGGGAAAGGAATTTGTGGCGGACACCCTCCAACAAGTCATTAAGAAAACAATTTTAAACTTGAGGTTCGTATCAAACAATTCTATGACGTTTTTGCTAAAATTAAAAATATGCAAATTCCTCGCAATTCTAAACTAATACTGCTTAATAAGAAACGCTCGAACTGGTGAATGTATAAACATAAGAACACATATTTTGCACAAATCCAACTGATATCATGTAGTCTTTTAGAATTACAGGAAGAAATTGATTGTACTCAGATGTGTGTAGAACAAAATTACTTTTAGTTTCAAAGCACATATTACAGTAAGTCTGATAGTATGGTTAAAGACTCACCTATTAGCCCTGTTGTATCTGAAAGTTTCCTAAACAATCTCGAGCAAGGTTTCTTCCAAAATGAGCCAGTGAACTGCAAAATTAGGTACTGGTTCCGATGTGTTGATGATGTGCTGTCTTTGTGGACAGGCACCACTAGACAATCAGATGTATTACTACAACTTTTAATCTCGTAACATCAGAAAACTCGGTTTACAATTAAGGTGGGAGGATTTTCAATAAATTTCTTGTGTCTTTATACAGATAACAGTACAAGGAGATACTTATTTAGAATTTACAGAATAAACATATCTAACAGTACGGTATTCCCTGCAAGCTCTCAGCATCTGCACAGCCACAAACATGCAGCACTCCATTCGATGGTGCATTGCCTCATGTATGTTCCATCATCTGAATGAGTCTTTTCAGCAGAACTACAGACCATCAAACATACCACTTTTAGCAATAGCTATAGCTCTATTGTATACACAACGGAAAAAGAAAATGCATAAAATTTCGCAGCTTCTCTACGTTCGCCAGCAGCAGTCACTCAGTAATTACAAAGCTTGGTGCAGGATCCCATGTGTTGGCAACCTTGCAAAAAAGTTAAAGTCTCGTAACCGTAGATCTGCATTTTATAATACCTACAGCACTCAAACATTTAATTGAATAATTACATTCCTTGGCGCAAAGTATACTCGTATAATGGTCAGTCAGGAGAAACAGTGGCAGTTAGGCTATCTGAACATGAAAGAAACTGGAGAGTAAAGAACAAAGATTTAACGGTTGTCAATCATCTTTTTAAATAAATCCATTTATATGAAGTAGAATGTGAAGTTTTACATTCTGTTACAGAAAGCAGAAAGATAATTCTACTATAAATATTGGGACCCAACAATCACATGACATAAAATTCCAGCGCAGCATTGAATTATCAGGCGCAGTCTCTTTTTGCCCTTTATGTTAAGTTTTCATTACAAATACTAGATTCATACCATAAATTCATCTTGGTTCTCATCAGCTGTTAAATATATCTGCACATAAATATTTTCCCCCTTTCTTTTACTTTTTTTTTGACAAAGGCTGTAATGTTCTCATACGTAAAAATTCTGTGTCATTTTGTTACCTTCTGTAGAAACAACATCTTTGTACGTCGCACATGATGTTTATCTCTGTTTGCGATATTCAGTTGTCAGTTTAAGTAGGTGAGAGGAACAGAAAGCCGGTTCGTTCCCAAGTAAATATAATATTGCAGAACATTAGAAAGTTTTTTTTTCCTTTTAAACATGAATAGAATGATACATAATTTTTTTTATTAATTATCCAACTTTGATTTTTATTTATTTCGCAAAACTTACCCAACTTATTTAATTTGTATTGCAGAACGACTTACGAAACAAGTGTTGTGCAGTGTTGCGCTGGGTGTAAGCCAGATAGTGCATGACTCCACCCTAGCACATTAGCGAGCAACATACGTTCGCCCACTGGTGAGTAGCAATTAGCTTGGCTCTTCTGTGAAAAACGACTGTACTTAAACGCATAATTTGGTCTTTCGGGAAGGGATTATACGCAGAAAATTATTTTTGTTATGCTGTGTATGAGGCACTTGCGGGTCTAGATATTAGGCTGAGGGCAATATGTGTTTTGGTTGATCTAACAAAAGCATTTAGTTGTCTGAAGCATAAAATACTTAAGTTTAATTTGTAACATTATTGGATTCGGGAGAAAGCTCAGCAATGACTTAACTTCATATCAGTAATGTAGGAATCAGAATGCTATCGCCCTGCGTCCACAAAGAGAATGACGTTTGAATGTGACTGGTTTTATGTATTGGGGCGGAGGAGGGTGACGGAAGAGCTGCTACAGGGTCCTACTTTGCCTCCATTGCTGTTATACAGTGTGGGAAAGGCTGAGTGTGTGAGAATAATTGATCATTTCATTTCATAAAATTTGCTCTCAAATGTACAGTTCGGTTTTATATGTGGTTTAACAACTTAAAATGCTAGATTCTCTTTGAGAACTTTTAGCACTGCAGTGCGTCAGCAATCGTGAATAATTTAATGGTTGTAAAGGATCCGCCTCGATTGCAAATAGAAACCGGATGTTGACCTAGGTTTCGGTACGGATAAACACACCTTCTTCGGAACACACTAAAAGTAAAAACTTACTAATGTTGGACCACGCCTCTTTAGGCAGTTCGTAGTTTTAGTGTTTTCCGAAGGAGGCATGGTTATCCGCGCCGAAACCTAGGTCAACATTGGGTTTCTATTTGCAGTCGAGGCGGATTCTTTATAATCATTATATTCTATTTTCTCTATGAGGTACTGGATGGATTAAACAAAAGATTTCGAAGGCTAGGCACCTTTTTTTATTTAAAGAAGGAGTTTGATTGTGTTGATCAGAAAATATTTGTCCAGAAGTTAGACTATTATGGAACACGGAGAGTAGCTCAGAACTGGTTCACCTCTTACTGTAGCAACAGACTCCATAAGGTCTTTCTGCACATTATTGACAATGGCTATGGTGTGAGGTCCAAGTGGGACATGATTAAATGGGGTGTGCCCAGGGTTCAGTATTGGGGTCACTCCTGTTTCTTATTTATATAAATGACACACCTTGTAGTATTACAGGTGATTCTAAATTTTTTTTTTATTTTTTTTGCTGATAACTGTAGTTTGGTAGTAAAGGATGTTGTGTGCAACGTTGGCACTGTTTGAAATGGTGTAGTTCAAGACATAAGTTCATGGTCTGTGGGAAATCAGATAACGTTAAATCACAGTAAGACTAAGATTTTTACAATTTCTAATACACAATTAAAAACTCCTGACCTTTTAACTACACAGAAATGGCATCTGATTAGTGAGACTGAACAATTTAAATTTCTCGGTGTTCAGATAGATAGTAAACTGTCGCGGGAAGCCCTGTTTAGTATCTTGTTCAAAGACTCAATGATGCCATTGTTACTGTTATAACAGTACCTGAAGTAAGTGACATCACGACACGAGAAGTATTCTACTTTGTTTATTTTCATTCCCTTATGACGTATTACGTTTTGGATTAACTCTTACCATTCTCAAAGGGTAGTTTTGGTTCAGAAACGGGCTTTTCCGGCAATAAATTGGGTAAGGTCGCGAAGCTTTTGTCCACCCCTGTTTATTAGTCTGGGTATTCTAACATTGGCCTCCCAATATGTAGGTTCTTATTGACAGTACCAACTTATTCTCACGAAGTAGCACCTTTCATTAAGTTAATGCTAGACAGAAGCCCGATATGCATTTGGATCGCTTGTCCTTGACCCTTGTGCTGGAGGGTGTGCAGTATTCTGCTGCATCCATTTTCAGCGATCTACCACAAGAGTTCATAAACCTTAGCAGTAATTCATACGCTTTCAAATCTAAGCTGAAGTGTTTCTTTACGGGTCACTCGTAGTTTTCTGTCGATGGGTTTCTTGAAAAGTTAAGCTGAATCCTACGTTTTATTGACTGATGAGGTCATACAAACATACAGCTTATCATCTTTTTAGGATTCATAAACGTTTTATTTTATCTGTTATTATTTTTCTGTTGTAGTGTCATGTACTGAAACTTTCCATTACCATAAGAATTTGCTCCTCAATATGGTCCTAAGCAACTAGAAGGTGAAAAATAAAAAAAAAAAGTAATGGTCTCCATTGTATCTGACAAGGGAAAACGAAGGCTTGTCTGCTCTGCTTACTTTCAGTCCATTATCTCGTGTGTTGTTACATTCTGGGACACCTCTATGCACTCACCAAGAATATTCTTAGCTCAAAAAGGAGCTATCACGTTGGTCTGCAACGTCATTTAGCGAACTTCGGGTAAGTTGGTGCTCAGAGATCTCAGGGTTCTAATTCTGAAATCCCTCTACAGATGTTGCATCATGGGATTTGTTGTCGCCAATATTAACTCATTCAGAAATAAGTGCAACATCTACTTCGTGGACATTAGACGGAAAAACGATTTGCACTTGACAACATGTCCATAAGCATTGCAGAGAAAGGTGTGCACTGTTCATCAGGTTTCTCTTTCAGTAGCTTTCCAGTAGAACTGAGGAAATTTGAGCGATAGCCACATCACCCAAATGCCTGAATGGTTTCCTATTGGCAAAGTATTTTTGAAGCTTTCTATATAATGTGTTGTTCAACTGTAAACTGCTTTTTACGTGTATTAATTAATCACTTGCATATACGCTCCGCTCCACGTTAGGGTGTGTGTCGGACGATGCTTGTGTACCGCTGTCACTTATCCAGTTTCTAGTTCCAGGTGGAAGAACAATTGTGTCGGTTCAAATGTCTTGATTTCATCATCACGGCCTTTTCATGAGATATACGTAGAAGTAAGTAACATTTTCGTTGACGCTTCTAGAAACGTACGCTCTCGGAACTTTAACAATAGACCACACCGTGATGCAGAACACTTCTCTTGCGACATCTGCCACTCGAGTTAGCTGAGCATCTCAGGGATGCTTTCGCGCTTACTGTATGAACCTGTAACGAAACGTGCTGCTCTTCTTTATATCTTCTCTATTTCCTCATCAGCCCTGTGTGGTACGGACTACGGACTGACGAGTGTTCTGTGAGCTGCTTCCTTTGTTGATGGACTACTTTTCCTGATGATTCTTCCAATGGATATCACTCTGGCATCTGCCTTATCACAACTAATTGTATGTGTTCGTTTCATTTCAAATCGGTCCGTATGCGTACTCCTAGATATTTTATGGAAGGTACTGCTTCCAGTGACTGTTCTGCAATTGTGTAATAGGGTCCTTGTAGCAACGTATACACAATACGTTGTATTTCTTTATATTCACAGTCAGTGCCCTTCCATGATCAGGCATCCACCTTCTGCAGGTCTTCCTGTAATTCGCTACAATTTTCTAGTGTTGTGACTTCTCTATAGACGACAGCATCATACGCGGCAAGCCTAATAGAATTTTCGTTGTTATCTGCAAAGTCATTTACATACATTGTAAAAAGTAATGGCCCTATTATATTTCCCTGGGGCACGTCTGAGGTAACTTTTCAGTCTGAAGACTTCTCCCCGTTCAGAACCACATGCTGTGTTCTGTTTGCCAGAATTTTTTCAGTTCAGTCACACAGTCCTTTGTTCATCAGTTCTCGAATTAACGATCAGTGAACTATGTAACGACTCTTTCCTACGTAACGACTCTTTCCATGATCAAATAGATGACGCTGGCATGGTCCCACGGAAGACGATAAACGAATAAGGAAATAATACGCATATTTTTTGTGAGTATTCACTGCATTGTACTCTTCGAAATATTCAGTTGTTCTGATGAATAGCGAATCGCAGTTTGCCGACTCATCTACTGAGGCACTGTTTGCAGCAAACTCGGGGTACAACGTCACTCTGGTGTCTCAACATCGAAATCTGAAACAATATCGTCAAACTGCTGAATTACGCTACGAACTGTCGAAGAACAGAGTACGCTTCGCTATTCTTGAACTGTCTCTGAAGACCTTTACCTATTCCACTAAACATTATTAGGTGAACCAATGCGTTATGCTTTCTGTATGTGTAGGCTAATCTTAGGAACTTCTGTAGGAATTCTTATAGTTTTTTCTGTATAATTTATTACCTCTACGCGAGACAAATCGTCCGGCCGTAGACATTTGTGTGCTACCAGAGCGAAGCCTTAGCGGGTCGCTAATTTGTAACAAGTTTTGCGAATGACAAGGCATTGTTCTAGGTTAATGCAATGTTTATAGAGCTCATATGAGCAATAGAAAGCATTAATAAGCTGTCGGAATTAAAATCGTGCAATTTAAATTGTCAGTTCTTTTTGGGAAACCCTAAGCGTATGAGGGAGAGAGACAGAGAGCTGAAAGGAAGGGGGCCAGGTGGGACGTTGATTAATATGTAAGAATCTTTCAAAATGACAAACACATATCACACCATAAATTTTATTTTCTTTGACTCACTCGCATGTTAGTGAATAGTCCACTGGATGTCTTTTGAAGTGGTAATTTGCTCTACCGGAACTGCTGAATGTTGGAAACGATTTGTAGGCGGGTTTGTACCCGATGCTGGAACGGTAATATAGAAAACGAAACCGATGGCTGACTAGCGTGAGCTCGGACGCAGAAAAATTGGCGCTGACCGGAATAGTGGCAGGCATTAAAGCGCTGCCCACCGGTAACGGCCGGAATAAACTGCCAGGCACATTTCCGGTGGAACATACACGCTTTTTCCCGCCTTTGCCGGATTTTTATTGCTACCGAATGAGATTATTAATCTCATGGCCGAGCTTACAATCCCATTTTTCACGGCCTCGCATATTTCACCTGTCTTTGCTTCCGCTGCTTGTTCGGAAGACAGAAAACAGGCGTACGTAACTAAACAAAACTGAAAATAAGCCTGGATGGAGAGCGAAATAAAAACAAAATCGCAACGCGACTGAAAACTCGTAATGACATTAACTGCTGGGCTGATGCAGGTTAAATCACTTCCGCGGATGAAGCATGCCGAGGTAATTATTCACCAGGGGCAACGGGTCCGCAGCCACCGTGTGATGGGAAATTCGACCTCCGCGCAGGCGAAGCTCGCGCTGTTAATTTCGCCAGTGCATGTTGCTGGAGGCAACTGCCCGAACTCAGCTTGCAAGCGGGCAGCGGGAGAAACATATCCCTCTAGCCAATCGCAGAGAGAACGGCAAGCGTAGAGGGTGTGAAATATCTGGAGCTTCTCTGTAGTACTGGTATGTAATTTCGCCTGTACTGCGAGAAGTGTCAAGCATACGTTGCAACTGCCCACCCTAGCGTTAATTGCCCGCTGTCTGCTACCATTAAGGACACTCATCAGCGAACTTTGAACAAGCCAAGCTAATGGCCTGTCCAGCCCTTCAACGTAGATACGCTCTACAATATGAGTTCCTGACAAGGCCATTCACTTCTATTTCGTAAATATCGCTTCAGCGTGGTTGATGGATGATTAACAGGATTCAACGGAAAGGAACGATTAAACTTTCAGTATACGAGGTGCGACAATAAAGTAACGAGACTGATTTTCCTTGTAAGATGTGGCGACCCTGCAGGCTTGTGTAGGCACAATATCTTCGACCTTGTTCTATAAGCTGCTTCTAGTCCAAGTGGCACATCGATGCAACTATTCAGTGGTGAGTTATGCTGCAATAAGATAACATGCGTTTGTGTCTCTCGTCACGGAAATGGAACCGAATAATATTGTTCAAAGGTATGCCTTTTCTTTTCGCGTTAAATTGGGTGAAAACGCGACGACAACTTACGATAAGCTTCAGAAGGCTTTTGGAGAGGAGGTTATGTCAAGAGCTCAAGTTTTCGTTGGCATAAAATGTTTAGTGAAGGCAGAACGAATGTTGAAGATGAAGACCGCAGTGGACGACCATCAACCTCACGGACGGATGTCAACTTGTTCATAAAGGGTGGACAAATACCTAACCAATATTAGTATCAATAAATTTTAGAAAGACCCCGTAGTAGAATTCTACGTGTCCATACCAACATTACCGATAATTGGATTCTGCATCACGATAATGCGTCATCCCATACTGCTCTGTCAGTACAGCAATCTTTAACCTCAAAACAAATTTCAGTACTACCACAGCCACCTTATTCACCAGATATCGCTCCGTGCGACTTTTTTCTATTTCCAAGAGTCAAAACGGCAGTCAAGGACACCATCTTCGAACAAGAAGTCCAAAAAGCTGTGACGAGGGGCTTGGAGGATATTACAGAAGATGAGTTAAAGAAATGTTACCATCAATGGCAGAAGAGCTGGAAAAAGTGTGTGCAATCAGAAGGGAACTACTTTGAAGGAGACAACACTAAACTTGACTAAAACGGTAAGCAACATTTTTTTCAAATCAGTCACATTACTTTATTGTCACACCTCGTACATTTATCACTGATTCAAGAAGAAAGTATGATACACCGATGTGGTACGGGAAGGGCCTTTTCCGTGTTACAAAGATTCTTCTTTACAATCTTTCATATTACGTAAATAATGTGAAATACTCAGAAACAGAATGTACCAACACATTACTCCAATACTGCTCGTAGCTGTTTCATATAAGGAATGTTATAATCTCCCTTCGTTATCACATACACACACACACACACACACGAGATAGCTTCCACTCTCGCAGGCATACGTTCAATCAGGTGCTGGAAGGTATCTTGGGGCTGGAAGGTATCTTGGGGAATGCCAGCCCATTCTTCACTGAGTACTACACTGATGAGAGGTATCGATGTCGGTCGGTGAGGCCTGGCACGAAGTCGGCGTTTCAAAACATCCCAAAGGTGATGTATAGGATTCAGGTGAGGACACTGAGCAGGCCAGCCATTACAGGGATGTTGCTGTCGTGTAACCACTCCGCCACAGGTCGTGAATTATGAACAAGTGCTCGATCGTGTTGAAAGGTGCAATCGCCATCCCCGAATCGCTGTTCAACAGTCGGAAACAAGAAGGTGCTTAAAACATCAGTGTAGGCCTGTGCTGTGATAGTGCTACGGAAAACTACAAGGGACGCAAGCCCCTACCATGAACAACACGACCACACCAAATCACCACTCCTTCCGAATTTTACTGTTGGCACTACTCACTCCGGCAGATGACGTTCACCGGGCATTCGCCTTACCCACATCCTGCCATCGAATCTCCACATTGTATACCTTGATTCGTCACTCCACACAACGTTTTTACACTGTTCAATCGTCCAATGCTTACGCTCCTTACACCAAGCGAGGCGTCGTTTGTCATTTACCGGTGTGATGTGTGGGTTATGAGCAGCCGCTCGACCATGAAATCCAAGTTTTCTCACCTCCCGTCTAACTCTCATAGTACTTGTAGTGTATCCTGATGCAGTCTGGATATCCCGTGTGATAGTCTGGATAAATGTCGGCCTATTACACATTACGACCCTCTTTAGCTGTCGGCGGTCTCTGTCATTCAACAGACGATGTCGGTCTGTACGCTTTTATGCTGTACGAGTCCTTTCACGTTTACACTTCATTATCACATCGGAAGCAGTGGACCTAGGGGTATTTAGGAGTTTTGAAATCTCGCGTACAAATGTATGACGCAAGTGACACCCAGTCAGCTGACCACGTTCGAAGTCCATGAGATCTGCGGAGCGCCCCATTCTGCTCTCTAGAGATGTCTAATGACTACTGAGGTCGCTGATATGGAGTACCCGGCAGTAGGTGACAGCACAGTGCACCTACTATGAAAAACGTATGTTTTTGGGGTTTTCCGGATATTTTTGATCGCATAGTATATAGCTGCCCAGAATGTAATGCACCCCATTTTTTCTTCAACAATTCTTCATTGAACATAACGATAATTACACACACGAAAGAATGGTGTTTTATCTACACACCCTATTTTTCCACGCAATCTCTATCCCCCTCCTACAGCGCGAAACAAGGGCGTGTATGCCCTGTCGGTACCAATCCTGGTCCAGGTGGCGGAGCCAATGTTTCACTGTATGAATCACCTCACCGTCCTCAAAAGTCTTCCACGAATGGCATCGTTTAATGGCCAAAACAGGTGAAGTCCGAGGGGGCTAGGTCTGGTGTGACAGCCAGGGATGGTCTCACCGACCGTTGCAAATCGTGGAGATCCGCCGAACCGACTTCTGATGAGCCCAGCCTAAGTGCCCAGGGACTAACTGTTCTCCTGTCGACAGCAGATGCTACATAGTCTTTGCACAGGCGTTTGTGAAGTTTCTTCAGAGCTGCTTCTTTGCAGTGAAGAATTCAATGACGCCATTCAATGACGCCACGTTGCTTGTAATGTACATCACCTATAAAAGTCAGTTTGAAACTGTCCTGCAGCTAGGCCATCTGTCGGAAGTGACGGAAACTTGGCGCACTCACACAAGAGACGTCAAATGATACATGAGTAACATTTCGCATTCGTAGCATTGTTTTCGGCTGAGAAATAAAATGCGGTGCATTACTTTCTGGACAACACTCATATATAGTATAGATGGAGAGTGTATGTATTCTGTACATGTATGCATTTTTTCGTATGGCTCAATGTCCTCGTGTAAGTTATTCAACTGGACTTCTCCTCGGCGAAATGCGTCTCCATAGGCAGTTATCCGAACGGGAAAAGGTGATATACCAATTAAAGAGAATTCGAAACACGTTTCGTTTATGGATAATCTCTGAATCATTAAGAAATAGCTAAATTAGATAAAAAGATGAAAAGTTCGTGGTCCAGCTGGTATTCGTTCGCACGACGTTCTTATCACCAAGCACACGCCTTACCACTTTTTCTTTATTCCTCAAAAACGGCAGCAAAAATGCTTAGTTTACAATGAAATGACATAAGTAAGGTGACAGCTAATTGCAGTCATCAGTTGGAGCATTTAGAGAATGAGAAATAATATCCAGTCTTTAACAGTAGCACCTGGAAACACATTTAACGTTGTCATCCATTCGAGATGCATCTTTACTGTCACCTTCAACTGGTCGCAGTTCAGCTTCCCTATGTTCTTCTTCTGCAGCATGAGGTTCCGCTTCATCATTATCCAGACCCAACTAAATCATTCAGTAAAATCTTGATATATGCTGTTTAGTCTCTTCCAGAGTAAATTAAGGGAACAGAAGAGCTGTCCCGAACAGGAACATCGCTTAGTCCTTCACTGCCTTGTCATTTTGGTCAGTTTCAGCATTTAACAGAATCCTTTGTAATAGACACCAGGTGTTTGGAGTTACATTCTTGTACCTGCTGTACCACTGATTAATTTTTCATGTGTGACCTGTGGAGTAGGCAAGGGTCGGGAATGCGCCAGAGGCATCGGCAGCCTCTGTGTGGCACTCCTAGAGCTTCGTGGCCCAGTCCATCCCCCTCCACGAGGATGCCACGTGTCCCTAACCTATACCCACTCGGTTAAAGACAGCTCAGAACATTTTATGCGTGTATCTTGTCCTGGTCCCGGTACTTAAGTATTTTTTCCAATCCAATTTCCATATACATTTTGAATGCAAGACGTTCATCACTTCCATTACTGTTAAAATGTAGCATGTATATTTGTCCATTAACCAGTTCACTGTGTCATTTTCCGCCTGAGGATAGTAACTTCCATCTGGTCTGTGGAAAATATAAGTCAGTGCAATGTTTGCGGAAGTTCTTGTTATTTGAGCAGTTTTCTCAGTGTTCAACCTACAGTTTATAATCCGATCTCCACACGTAATCGATGAGGCACATTGTCAACAAGGTTGCATTTACTGCCGAGGTTAGTGTCACTTACGCCGAGGACACAGTGACGCTCATTAGTGCTGATGATGTTATTGACTAATTTGTATCAGGCTGTTCTCACATCAAACGAAAGAACATTACTACAGATGTTTCGCCAGACTAAATTCCATGCTTTTCCGGCGTATGTTGTATCTATATTATTTTTCCTTTCTTGTTCCCCCCTTTCTGCTAAAATCACCATTGTTGTAATGTTTTTGGATTCTAAAAGCTATTTGCTGAGGCAGCTTCGTTCAAGATTAAATTCCCTATTATGTCAGTTTAAAATTTATTTTTGTAAATGATCGGGTGTTCTACACTTTCGGGCCTGACAAGGTCGTATAGTTTTGCTGTAATGCAGCCTGAATTGTTACACATTATGGTCGATGTACGTTTGACATACAACTCCATCGATTTAGACTTGGTGTGGCTTAGTCCCATATCTCCATTGCTCGGATCCAATTTTGCTATCTTCAAAGGCACCCGAAACAATTCCGCTTTTCATAACAAATTTGCTAAGGTGGACATGATCGTCTTCGCCAAACATGACGGGATGGGGAGAACCTGTGCTATGTATTAGGCCTTTGTTAAAATATACGTGTTGATAAATTGTATTCTCTGGAACTAGTGTACCCTACATTAACAATTTTCAATCAAAACTCCCTTCATTTTCTTGATCACTTTTCGCTAATTTATTGCCAAAATTTTTAAAAGGATAGTTGTAAATGCTATTCAAACAGCCTTGTGCTCCTCAACGCTGTTCGCCCACTCAACGTGTAAGTTAGTAAGCCCTTTCATATTCAGAACAGAGGCATTGAGAAAGGGCTTCCTTTGGTAAGTCCCTTTTTATTTCAATTTTTTGTTGACATTTAACGGAGATGTGTGCAGTAACAAAAATGGCTCTGAGCACTATGGGACTGAACATCTGAGGTCATCAATCCCCTAGAACTTAGAACTACTTAAACCTAACTAACCTAGGGACATCACACACATCCATGCCCGAGGCAGGATTCGAACCTGCGACCTTAGCGGTCGTGCGGTTCCAAACTGTAGCGCCTAGAACCGCTCGGCCACCACGGCCGGCTGTGCAGTAACAAACACTGCCATATTTTTATGATGTCTATGGTTTTTGGCAGGAAGTCCATTGTGTCTATTAGGTATTTTGATTAATTTGATCAAACTCCTTATGGAAGATTGAGAAAAGCAGCCCACATTTTGTGTCACCTACCTGTGTTAGCGCAATGAGGTAAAAAGTGCAGTTTGTAAACTCGTTCTTCTAAAAGCACAGGTCTGCTATTCGTTTATGATGTTAGCGGTGTCGAGCTGTAATTTTACAATCTGAATTTAATAGCGTGATCGGCGATAGCTGTTTATTTTTTGTAACCTCTGTTCTTTGGGATCAATACTATTTTATTTTCCAGAATGAGATTTTCACTCTGCAGCGGAGTGTGCGCTGATATGAAACTTCCTGGCAGATCAAAACTCTGTGCCCGACCGTGACTCGAACTCGGGACCTTTGCCTTTCGCGGGCAAGTGCTCTACCATCTGAGCTACCGAAGCACGACTCACACCCGGATTTCACAGCTTTACTTCTGCCAGTATCTCGTCTCCTACCTTCCAAACTTCTGCAAGGTTCGCAGGAGAGCTTCTGTAAAGTTTGGAAGGTAGGAGACGAGATACTGGCAGAAGTAAAGCTGTGAGGACCGGGCGTGAGTCGTGCTTCGGTAGCTCAGATGGTAGATCACTTGCTCGCGAAAGGCAAAGGTCCCGAGTTCGAGTCTCGGTCGGGCACACAGTTTTGATCTGCCAGGAAGTTTCACTATTTTCATTGTTTGAATTCTGCAGGCAGTGGATTTCATGGACAGTTTCCGTGAAATTGTCTCCTATTAGGTTCCAAAATCGTTTATAGAATTAAACGGGCAGTCCGTCAGGTCGTAAACATTTCCTAGCGGGATATCTCCGTTTGATTTCTAGTATATCCTTGGTGATGTTGGAAGAAATGTTCTCGTCC
Source organism: Schistocerca piceifrons (assembly GCF_021461385.2). Classification (NCBI taxonomy): domain Eukaryota; kingdom Metazoa; phylum Arthropoda; class Insecta; order Orthoptera; family Acrididae; genus Schistocerca; species Schistocerca piceifrons. Next base: position 149,530,496 of record NC_060145.1, on the reverse strand, counting down.
TCATCTCGCGATATTCGTTGAAGGTGTATACCAAAGAACTCATCATATTCTTCTTAGTTTGTTCCCCCTATGCTTTTATTTGCATAATGTCTTTTAATCTTGTAGGCGCTGCATCTGCCTGATTGTGGAGGTCCCTTAGCACACAGTAGTAAAATTCTATAATCTGTTTCCTTTCTCTGGTCTTATCTGTACTAATAAATATTAAAACTTTCCTTGAGTTCGGTTTCACCCTTTGATTCCATCATTCTATCAAACTTGGAAAATTATTCAGCGAACGGAGATACGTTTCCGAAGCTCACCTTCTAAATCTTCTTGTTATAATAACCACATATTTAGATTCCACTAGCTTCTTACTCTTCGGGTGGGTTGTGGTGTTAAATTTACGATGGTTAATAAAGCGCTGTGGTCGGAAATGCTACCGCGGACAGTTTCTGCTTTCAACACTCTATCTGCTAAGTTTCCCAACACGTAAATTCTGTTAATCCTACTACAGAAATTCGAAACAATGTGAGTCAATTTCACCATTATTGGGCATTTTATTTCCCACTCATCTTTTAGTTTAAAGTCAACAGCATGACCTCTCATGCTATTTGAGTAACTGAAGCTGGGAATTTGATCCTCACGAGTCAATACACAATTAAAATCTCCCAGAAAAGAACGTGGCTCTTGCAGTTCAGTGAGTGCTGCCAGAAAGCACATATAAATTGACAATAGTAACTCCAGTTGTATGTATTCACATACCTCGCCCTGATTCTAATTCATGAACTTTGTGTAAGGGAGTACCTTCTATTACTAAAATGGCCGGGCCACCACTCGTTTCAACGGCCATATGGTAAAAACGAACATAACCGTGAAAATTTACCTGTGGGGACACTACGAGTACTCCCTGTGGGAGAGCATTGTGAGCCGCTGACTCATATAGGAACTGCTTCAGAGGAGCTGTTATTACATGCGACTGTATCCTGTTGGAGTTTAACGTGATAATCGTATATAACTGTAGCACTGGGGAGTGACATGTTTTTCTAGTCTGTCATTTCATGCCATTCCATGCCGGATCCGTCTTGAAAATCTGACGTGAGACATACGTCCTGGTTTGCATTTGAACCTTTCTTTTTACTCTTCTTACGTTTTGTGTTGACACTGGCATCACAAAATCTCTGCTCCGTTCACTCCCTGAGCGGTTACCCAAGGGTCGGCGGTGCCGTTCAATATGAGGGTGTGTCGTGTGCAAGCAGCTCGTCTGCCGTGCTCGGGGCACACGCAGTTTGCAAACATTCTTCCCATGTCCGGTCGCTTCTGCGATCACCGACGTTTGTTGCTTGTTTGTTATTGCTGTAAAACTCTACTTCATCATTACAGGGTTTGGGCGGCGACGTCATGTGTTGTTGACAATCTCTGGCTATTCGCCATATTTGCTTTCTGTTGCAACCAGAGGTGAGTCTGTTTGCGTAGATTGACATACCAGTACTGCAGTTCGGGGTTGTGACGTGAACGGGGACCGCGCATTGCTAGCTCCTGGCGGGTTCCGGACTACAGAATGGGGCTGTGACGTCACCTCAAATTTTTCGATTGATGGTGGCGTATTCGATTTGTCTACAGATTTAGTTGACTCTGATTTAGAATTTAGCTTACAGTACTGTCTCAAATGATAGTTTCCAATATTGTTTTCTGAATGTCGTCTACTGCATTCAGCGACAGGTTGAATTCCTCTTCATCTGTCGAAGTCTGTCCATTGTAAATCACGTGCGCCTTGTAACCACAGACCAATACATGAGATGGGATATTTTGTTTGACATGATTATCAACAGACCTAACACCACCAAAGTATTGTAGTCTATGTTGGCTTGATCACTGTTCATTACGAATTTGCTTGATATCTCCATAATTAGATAATACGCCTTTCAAGTAGCAGTTTTCTACCTTATGGACAAATTAAATACTCTAATCCGTTCATAATCAACATCAGAATTTGAAATGATAATTCTACTCACCGAATTGTCGCGACGGCGGAATTCAGCTTCTCCTTCAAACTTCTGTAAAACCCGTTCCAGCAGCAACGGGGATAGCAGTTTCACAAGAAAGAAATATTGCTCCAAGTCGCGACAAGCAGGGTGCGTCTGATCCGAAGTAATGCCAATAAAATCAAGTCATGAATTTTCAGTGAACTCGGTTGCACATTACTGTTTGCTTATCAAATCGAAATCTTACAGTAAGCTTCCTGGCAAACATGGTAGCCTAGGCAGTAGTTAACAGCGGGGACTTTATCACCACAATCACAATTTTACACAACACTGTAACCCATAGACCGAACAGAAATTCTCAACTTCCAAGTATAACAGCACGGTGCTTGAAGCGCCACAGTTAGTCCGCTCAGTACGACCGCAAAAGCTGCTATTCGGGTCGCAGGCACCGCTTAAAGTTAACTGTCTGTAATATATTTTAAACTACTGCTGAGAGTGAACCAAGCTACGATCCCTGTTTACATTGCTGTTCATTATAAAACCACGCCAAACTTTGTTATTACTCTCGAAAATAAAATCTACATTTTAACAAGGAATCTGAGCCACATTTTGCTTCTGGTAAATGTCCACATACTTGGGAGGTGAATGCTAGCTTTAAAGACAGTGAAAAATTTTTGTTCCAGGATATTCTCCCATTTTACAGTTGCAATAACGTTAAAAAAAGATGAGTGCAGGGCAGGAGAGGGAGCACAACACAAATGCAAACATTACAAAGAACACCAATGTAAATATTTGCAACTGATAACGAGAATAAACTCTCGAAACAAGTTGTGTTATGCATAAGAAAACGAAATTGTTGTAGTGCTCGGTTATTTAAATCATCAATGACATGTTGCAGGCTTCTCCAGAAATATCGATTATGATGAATCATAGTAGGTTATTGTTTTTGTTGTTGGAAGATACGACATAGCTTGCAATGAACGTGGTGTGGAAGGATGACAAGTGTTGGCCTTCATTTTCTGTCACACATGTCGTCTAACTCTAAGGAACGTAGCACAGCACACCACAGAATTCTATTCCTTCTTTTTTCTGTCATACGGCCTTGCTGCAGCTAGAACTTGCAGGATCTGCCGCGTCCACAGCTGATAGAAATGGTGGCAGTACGGCCAATTTCGGGGATAATGTATTTCTGTCGGGCCCTAGAACTACATCAGTCACTCAGCCTAGTGTAGTTCATCCTCAGCGGACTGGATGCAGCTATACTGCATGTGCGTACGGGGCAGCAACACGATGTATGGTGCTAGCACGCCGTCTAACTAGAGCAATAACGTTAAAAAAAGATGAGTGCAGGGCAGGAGAGGGAGCACAACACACATGCAAACATTACAAAGAACACCAATGTAAATATTTGCAACTGATAACGAGAATAAACTCTCGAAACAAGTTGTGTTATGCATAAGAAAACGAAATTGTTGTAGTGCTCGGTTATTTAAATCATCAATGACATGTTGCAGGCTTCTCCAGAAATATCGATTATGATGAATCATAGTAGGTTATTGTTTTTGTTGTTGGAAGATACGACATAGCTTGCAATGAACGTGGTGTGGAAGGATGACAAGTGTTGGCCTTCATTTTCTGTCACACATGTCGTCTAACTCTAAGGAACGTAGCACAGCACACCACAGAATTCTATTCCTTCTTTTTTCTGTCATACGGCCTTGCTGCAGCTAGAACTTGCAGGATCTGCCGCGTCCACAGCTGATAGAAATGGTGGCAGTACGGCCAATTTCGGGGATAATGTATTTCTGTCGGGCCCTAGAACTACATCAGTCACTCAGCCTAGTGTAGTTCATCCTCAGCGGACTGGATGCAGCTATACTGCATGTGCGTACGGGGCAGCAACACGATGTATGGTGCTAGCACGCCGTCTAACTAGAGCATTCGGACGCGAGCGTTGGCACTGCGGTAGACTCAGTGATTTCTTTGCACCGTCCTACAGCGGGCCTCCAAATATACCACAACGTTACTTGGGATAGCTCCGATAATTATTCAGTGAAATACCCGTGTTATCTATATTTCCGATTTTACAGCTGCAATAGTATTAAAAAAAGTCGACTCCTCGACAGAAAAAGGGTTCGGTACAGGTCAGGGCAAGAGGAAACGAAATAAACTTCACAGGCTAAGACAGCATGTGACGTTATTTCAGTGATTACGAAATGGAGTCAGATTTATAAAGAAGGTTTCAGTAAGAACCAAGGTATCAATACGACCTTGCAGTATGCCTGGCTTGGACACATGCACCGTTTCAATTGAGAAGAGGGTCATAAAACCGTTGCATTCTCTCCCGAGTCTCCCGAGTCACGGTGGCCCACAATTGTAGTAACTAGTTCGTTGATAATCTGGATACTGGCACCAGGACAGATTTGACATCCGGGCTGGTCCCACACTTGTTCTGTTGGAGACAGGTCTGGGGAACTTACAGGACATGGGAGTACCTCTACGTCAAGCAGACATTTCATAGATACACGTACCATAAGGGGTAGCACATGAGGATGCAGGATGTCCGTGAAGCACCGTTATAGCGTCAGAGCTTCCTTCTCTCCAAAACATTGAAAGTATGGTACTTCTCCTCATGTCGTCGCATACTCGTCAACGTTACTCATACAGGATAGTATAGAACTGTTGTCCATTGCTGAACATAGTTCGAATCCATTCATCGGCAGCCCATGTTGCTCGCACACGGCACTTCAAACACAGCCGTTTTTGTTGTGGTGTTCACGGCGGGCTATGCATGGAGTTTTAATTCCGTAGTCCATCTGCTGCTAATCCCCGGAGATCGACGCGACTTGACACAGAATGTGCCTGGAGTCCGTTCCTTGGTGCTTAATAAGGCACCCTTCATTGTGATGGTCAGACTTGGTCTACTGGAATTTTGATGAGTCTGCCTGTCCTCAAGTTTGTACGCAGTCCGGCATCGCATTCAAATGCCATATATATCTAGGTACTGCACCATTCGTCCAGCCGGCCAAATGGACACCCACAATGAGATAGTGTCTCAAAGATTACCCGACAACTCCGTGTCATTCACAGCGATAGAATCTCACGCTGCTGACACCCCTACATGGCTTACCAGGTCTGGAAACAAAGACTTTAATGAACTGTCTTTCTTGATGCAATAATTTACCAACAGCCCTATGTATTGTGAAAATTTATTTTATGAACTTCTATCTGCTGCCGGTTTCAGCATTGCATTGATGCCATCTTCAGGCTCCACAGGTCATAGTCGTAAAATCGCTATACACGGAAGGAGCCGTATAACTGGATCCGTGAATCAAATCGTTATGCAACAGCTCCTGGTGGCCAGGTAAATTACTGCATCAAGAAGTACATGCCAGCCGTTGTCCCACTGTCCATAATGGATCAACGAAGATTAATAAACTGTGGTGGCCGTTATAGCTCACAAAAGGAATTTTTAACTCTCCTTTAAATAGCCGCCAATGGTGTTTGCGTGTACGGACTTTCATTGACATCCGACCATGTTATCAGCCGTTTCACTTTTCTTCCTCGGGCAGTGTAGAGACGTCACTACAACGGCACCACTAATATCAGACATGGAATCAATCTCACATTTACCAGCAGTGTATGAAGTATAAAAACTGATACAGGAGTAATAATAAATATTTTAGTGAGTGGTAGTATACACTAATTCGAAAGAAGCATTCCGTATGACATTTATCCTATTTTTATCGGTTACCGAAAAATTGGAAATTTGTGGTAAGCTCTTGTGGGACCAAACTGCTGAGGTCATTAGTCCCTATCCTGGAACAAAAATACTTAATCGAAATTAAACAAAATTATTCCAAGGACAAGACACAGACCCATGCCCGAGGGAGGGCACGAACCTCCGATGGGGGAAGCCGCACGGGCCGTAACAAGGGGCCTACACCGCGCGGCTACCCCGCGCGGCTCGGTTATAGTCCTAGAAGATGTTAAGGAGATGCAAATGATTAAGTTCGAAGTAGCTTTTATAAGTTCTGCCTCCGACTTCAATAAACTTTAGAATTCTTGACAACATGACGTGTTGCAGATCTGAGGCAATCTTGGCCTTCTTTTACGAGGTCAGTACCATTCATAAACCGAACGAACAATTAGTTCCTTGTTTACTTTTTGTACGAATGCATGGTTTCACGGCGATATATATGAGAGAGCGATGTGGAATAATTTTCAGATTTTGGCCTCTAGCCAGCCCTGTAGTGGAAGTTAACTACATTTCTCTATTTACCATTTTGAAACGGCACCATTCACTACACACTGATGAGGCAAAACATTATAACCACCTGACTAATTGCTTTTTCGACCGTCTTTGGAACGAAATACATCACTGATTCTCTTATAAGGGATCCGACAGCTTATTGATAGGTCGGTCTTTGGAACTAAATACATCACCGATTCTCTTATAAGGGATCCGACAGTTTATTGATAGGTTTGTGGAGGCATGTGAGATTAGATTCCTACCGACGGGCCATGTAATTCATGTAAATAACGGGCCGCTGATCTGCGTTCGGTGATGCCACCCGATAACGACCCATATGGATTCCAAAGGATTACACCAGGCGAATTTGGTCTTCGAGACATCAACCTGTTTTCAATATAATGCTTCTCAAAAAAAACTGTAGCATGGTTGTGACTCAAGATACAGATAGTTGTACTGCTGAAAGATGACATCGTCGTCGGGGAAGACATCAAGCATGAAGGGATTAAGGTGGTTCGCAGCTGTCAGCGTGTTTTCGACTGCTACCACAGGTCCCACGAAAGAGCAGGAGAATGTCTTCCATATCGTAGTTATTGCTCCCACCAGCCTCGGTCAGCTGCGCAGTGCACGTTTCGGACCGCCGTTCACCTCGATAATGGCGTTTGTGGAGACGATCATCGACTTAGTGTAGCATGAATGACATTCATCCCAAGAGGCGACACGTTTCCATTGATCGAGAGTCGAATTCCGATGGGCCCGCACCCAAGGCAATCGTAATTGTGTGAACACGTAGGGGCGGTCTGCCGCGGAACTCCATGTTCAACAACGTACGATGAACTGTGTGCTCCGAAGCACCCGCAATGTGCTCTTTAGGCCGCGACGCCATGGATCACCATCAGTCCTACTTTAGAGAGCAGACAAGCCTCCGAACACCACGTTCTGTGAAGAGTCGTGGACGTCCAACGATTTACATCTTTCCGTAGATGCTCACGACAGTAGCATGTGAACGTTCGACCTGGTTCGCCGTTTTCGAGGTAATCTTTCATAAGTTTTGAGTAATAATAATCTGCCCTTTGACAAGCTTATCTCAGTGGATTTCCAGGGTGAGGCGCCATCCGTCTCTGCTGCGCTTGCACAATTTTCATTGTACGTCAAGTGCTCGCAACGTAATCAGGCGTCATGTAGTCTCGTGGTGGGTGGTGGCCATAATATTTTAGCTTATCAGTGTATGTGCATTCAGTCTTTTTCTGAGATTGTAAAAAGTGCTCCGAAAACATTGGGTTTCCCCAAACATGAAAAACTGTTGTAAGGGGAAACATGGTCATGTATTGAAGGACCAATCTTCTACTCAAAATCAAAAGTGTTTCAATCGAAAATATCTTGTGAAAACTGTATTGAATAGTCTTGTGCTACATTATTACTCCATTACACACCAATAATTGCTCTGAATAGACAGCTGCAGCCTGTAAGAAAGTATCAGCGTCTCTTCATTCACTACTTAAATACTTAAATCATTTTCTTTCGTGCTTAAAACAGCTGATAGAGTTACTAATACTCCCTATACAGGATATGGTGATGCTGTTTTCCAAAGACTTTTGTAAGAAAGCTGAAGTCGGGTGGAACTGGCGACGCATCTGGTGTGGCATACATTATTCTGACCACGTCACTGCTGCCTAGAAACAATCATCATGACAACGCGTCGGTAAGCGTGGAGACTATCATTATCAATGTTTAATCCATCGTCTTGTCAATCGTTGCACTTCCTCTTCCTTATCTTCAACTCTAATTTCTGAATGGCACACTTCCTTCTCAAAAACGGAAAACTGTCTGCGCACGATTACATAACTCTTCCACGTTCTCTAACTGATATTCTGTATCGCAAACCCAAATTTGGAAGAATCTTCTTCAAAATATCAGAAACATTGAATTCCTTTCGAACTTCAAAAGACAGATAACGCTCTACTATCTATCACAACAGCTGCCTCCTCCATATAACAGTTTGCAGCTCATTCTCTTTAATCCTCACTCCATACAACTTTTCTCTCCGTCTGTCTGCAGAGTTATCTGTTTAAGTTCTGTTCTTTCCTTACAGCCACTGATACTGTAATTTCTATCTTCACTTCTTTCCTTACCTCTTTGGCTTGTGATAATACTTAATATGTCTTCAAACGTAGTAAACTAATTTATGCCATTCTTAATGCCCCTTTCTATTACTATTAAAGTGTCATTATTATTATTTTTATTATTATTATCATTATTATTATAAATAATGAGAATATTATTATTATCATTGTGAAAGATTTGTAATATTTTTTGTAAGTGTTGTTACTGGTCAGATGTAAGAGAAGGTTTTACGACCATAATATGGTCAAGCTAAATAAGGAACCAATAAATGAATGAAGTAATCAGCAGCTGAAGTCAATTCAAGAAAAACTGTTACCAAATTTCAGTTATAAGTCAAATATATTTTTAAATAGACACATTTGTGAAATACTGACAAATTTAAATTCTCAAGACAGAGAATGAGATTACGGCATTAATGAAACACAATTCATTTGCAAATATCACGTGTTTCATGGTAGAAGACTTTCTTCAGTTTAAAGGTATAAAGGTGGTGCACAACCAATGAAGTAAAGCCGTCGGCACATGGATCGTGCTGTCGAACGTTAACGTGGAGCTTGCCAAGTTCGACGTGCTGCTCAACGCTCGGGAACGATGCGACTTGTGCATACGGTATGTGGGCCGCAACACGGGATACGCGATCGCAACGCACTCCAGCGGCAGTTGAGGGATGCTTCTAGTTCGTAATTACACAGTTTACTCAACGGGCGCGCGTAAAATTCCCACGCTAGCTCTATTAAAACGCACATTTCCTCCATCGTCCACGAAAAGGAAACTACCATGTCCAATTAGTAAGGACACAGGCTTATAAAAGTTCCATTACAAACAGTGCATTACAAATTTGGAATACTTCTCTGCATAAGATAAACATTATTTCATCATTCCCACATTTTAGTAAAACCCCAACGTCAGTCTTACTTGACCACTCTTCCTACGCAGCAGCAGAATCTTTGCAACATGTGAACTACGAGGAGTAAAGGAAAAAGGAGCAAAATACCTTCATACAAGTAACAAAAGCTGTCCTGTACATTAAGACAATCCAACAAAGTCACCTCTCAAAAATAGGTGAACTTATATTTACATAACATCAAATATTATAGTATATGCTTATATTAAACTAATAATACAGCATCAGAACCTAATATATACACGAATGTTAGGAAAAAAAATACGGAAGGGTCAAGACGCGAACCACTGCTTCGCTATATAACTCTTCACTTGTCAGTGACTCTACGCATTACGCTAAACCAACATCACATCCTCTACAACTAATTAGGTTATGTTAGCCCTTGCTGAAATCCTTAATCGTAGATATGTTACTAACTGAAATTTAATTATAACAAATTGTACCAGGAACAATACGTTTTGGGTGGATCTTCAATGTGTCGCTGCCTTCAAATACCCTACACTCATAATACGCAAGTTACAATAATTCTTTTGCCACGAATATGATGTTTCTCATTATTTTATTGTAACGAATCACACAGTTAACAACGAGTTTTCCTATGATTCTCAATTTGCTGGTGCTCAGAAACGGCATTTATACATATAGGCTTGAAATGAATGCCAATATGGCGCCTCACAACCCCGTACTGAATAGAGACGGAGTGCTTGTGACGTAGGTGGCGTTGTGCCACCTCATTGGTCAACGCTCAGACGCACGCTCAGAATATCTGACATGCCAAATACTGCTTTGCACGTTCGGAAAGACTTCCGAACGTGCTGTTCCACGCTATGACGTCAGAAACTCGGCACGCTCAACGTTCTGATGTACGGTCCGTGTGCCGACGGCTTAAGGTTTAACCGTCCACACGTTATGCAACTTATTCTTAAAACATACGAAACTCTACTCAACATAAAACTCGGTAACTGAAGAATTTCCAATAGCCTCTAAACAGCTGTAATATATTATATAACACTGAATATGTAGAGATCGTAATATTTACAAACCATGCACAAAACACAGCCTCGTATCTTACAGCAACAAAAACAGTACATATTACCGAAGACTGCGTACATTATTTTCTACTCCACATACCTCCATGTGGCTCTAAAATCACTTACCGGACTGAAACACCAATCAGTGAATATCATGTTTTCGTATGTACGGTGTAGTCTAGTTACAACACTCTCCCCTGGCATAAATCATTCTCGAGCTACCAACTTCGTGAAACGGTTAAAAACCCACGAGTCTTTTGGTTGAGTGCTTCACGGCCATTATAGAGTGGCACTCATGTCTGGTTGCTGTTGGCGTCCTTATATAACCAAAGTACCGCCTGTGACGTCACTGGTCTCCATTCCAGCGCAATGTCAGGTAATGTTTTTGTTGTAGGACCACCATGCCTCTTCAACCTGCCGATGGTTCCTGCTAAGCCTACTTGCTTTTTTTGTTACATCGATTACACATTAGTTGTCTGTCCGTATGTGCGTGAAAATCTGTGAAACATTTTGTACCACATGAACAATATGCATGTGCACGTAAAATTAGCAATGGAGGTAGAGAAGACCGTGGCTTGCCCTTCCTTGACGTCCTTGTACACCGCAAAGCATGTGGGAGTCCCGCTGCGAGCGACGCTGTCGACCAAAAGACCACAAGGCCGATATCTTCATGCTAGCAGCTACAACAACGCAGCAAAGTAAATTTCTGCTCTTAGGGCCTTGGTGCATGTAGTGGGAGCCCTTTCAAACGCTGAAAACCTGCGGGAGGAACCGAGCCGCTTGTGGAAAGTGTTCAAAGAAAACGGCTACAACAACTAATAAGTTCCGTAAGCTATTTTTCCAAAGACACGTAAGCAGAAGACCTTGTGTTTTTGACGTTCTGCTGTTCGGTAACAGGAAAGATTAATCAACTCCTAAAGTTATATAAAATCCATTTAGTATTTAGGCCTCCAGAAAGACAGTGTACTATATCTTTGAGCGCCAGACAGACTTTGTGTACACTATTGAACAGCATCGTACAGAACACGAGATTTGTCTCCTCCTCCGGTACCTCGAGAGATTAGCAGTATCAGAACATACCCTGGAAAGCGGACACCGAATTTTATTCGACTAACCATGTATTATGAAACGGATAAGTGGGTTCTACAATTATAAATGAAACGATTAAGATAAAAATTTCTGAAAACACAAGAAAGACGGCAGTTTCCAACTGTGCACAGCATGGGACCTGGCCGTCGGAAGGCTGCAGCGGGAGCAGCGCTCACACAACTAAACCATTACCTTCCATGTGCTGAACTGGGCATCCGTGGTATCTCAGGTGATAGTGTGGCTATATAAGAACGGCAGCAGCAATCATACGAGAGTCACCAGTCCATAGTGGCCGAGAAGCACTCGGCAAGAAGCTCGTGGTGTTTTAACCACTAACCCGGCTGGTGGCTCGAGATCTTTTCACCAATGTTTTTTCTTTGCACATTTCGCCATTCAACTAACCTTCGCAGACTAAAGTCTATGCAATCAGATCCAGAGGTCTCGACGGGCTACAAATATCTAACCCTTCTGCCGATTCATATTCCGAGCTATATCAGGTTTAGATGGTCTGTTACCTGACGACTAAAATGTGCAGTGGGCCTGTCATGCTGGACGAACGTATCCAACCTTGTGGACAAAGGAACCGCTACGAGTAATGTTGGAACCTTGTTGTAATGGGAATCTACATGATTGGGCCCTATAAAGCGGAACTGGATGACAGCAGCCCCAACCAACTGTTTGTGTATCTTAGCACACCACACGTTTACAGAAAAGCGTTCTTGAAAGAAAAAAAAGTGGATTTTCATCGGATCATCAGTGTCAGTTCTATATATATACATCTACATCTACATGGATGTTCTGAAAATCACATTTAAGTGCCTGGCAGCGGGTTCATCTAACCACCTTCACAATTCTCTATTATTGCAATCCCGTACAGTGCGCGGAAAGAACGAATATCATTCCGTATGAGCTCTGATTTCCCTTATTTTATTGTGGCGATCGTTCCGCCTTATGAAGGTCGGTGTCAACAAAATATTTTCGCATTTGAAGGAGAAAGTTGGTGATAGGAAATTCGTGAGAAGATTCCGTCGCAACGAAAAAGAGCATTTACTTCAATTTCGCTACGAGTTAAACTACTTCTAACAGCAACAAACACGCCACCGCCAACCTTGTTCAGCCTATCATTTCGGAACACTGCTAGGTTCTTCGCAAAAATTTCGGCTGAGCTTATATACAGCTTTAGCCAGCTTTCAGTGCCTATAGCGATTTGAGCATCAGTGATTTGTTTTAGCGCTTGGAGCTCTGGTACTTTCCCAACACAGCTACGACATTTTACAACTGTTATCCCAATGGTTACTGTATCTATGTTCATCCTGTGCTCAGCCTGCACCCTTTGTGACTGAAGCACATCTTGTGTTTTCCCGAGACCCTCTAACCTAAAAAAACCGCCCAGTCCCCGCCACACAGCCCCTGTTACCCGTTTAGCCGCCTCCCGCGTATAGTGGACACCTGACCTATCTAGTGGAACCCGAAACCCAACGACCCTTTGGCGCAAATCGAGGAATCTGTAGCCTACACGGTCGCAGAACCGTCTGAGCCTCTGATTCAGACCCTCCACTCGGCTCTGTACAAGAGGTCCGCAATCGGTCTTGTCAACTGTACTGCAAATGCTCAGCTCTGCTTTCATTTTGCAAGCAAGACTGGCAGCATCTACCACTTCTGTTAGCCGCTCGAAACCAGAGAGAATTTCTTCTGATCCAAATCGACACACATCATTGGTACAGACGTGTGCAACCACCTGCAGTTGGCTGCACCCTGTGCTCTTCATGGCATCTGGGATGGCCCTTTCCACATCTGGAATCACTCCATCCCGTATGCACATGGAGTGCACATTGGTTTTCTTACCCTCCTTGTCAGAAAAGTCCCTAAGGGGCCCCATAACGCGCCTAACGTTGGAGCTCACAACTACCAACAGTCCCACCCTATGCGATGGCCCGAATCTTGCAGGCTGAGTGGTTTCCTCTGAAACAGGACAGGCGACAGCATCTGGTTTAGCGACAGTGTCAGCCACAGACAGCACCTGGAACCTGTTGGCCAGACCAACTGGGGAGGCCTTATGTGCGGCCGCCTGGGGAGTCTTTCGCCACCTGCTTCGCCCCGGAGCGACCTCCCACTCTACCACAGGTGATGGGTCTGCCTCAGTGCGAGCAGTAACTTGGTTGGCCCCCTGTGAAGACCGATCGCAGGACTCTGACACGTTGGACGTCCGTTGGATCCCCACGGCTGGCTTACAACAGTGGTGCCCATCCACTGCAGCCTCCAGCTGTGTAACCAAAACCATCACAGCCTGAAGTTGACAGCGAAGTGTCACCAACTCGGCTCGCATCCGCACACAACAGTCACAGTCCCTGTCCGTACTAAAGACCGTTACATGTATTATTGATACTCCAGTGAGTGAAAGTAGCTTAACCAGTAAAGAGTGTTAACTGCAATACTCAGTTATTTGTAATCACCCAATGTAGAAATACCAGTCGTGTACTTCCATCTCCTTCTCGAAGATGTTTAATTCGCTGTAAATGACAAGGATAGAAGCCTTTCATGTGGGAACCCGATACGAGTTGAAATACTGTGTGTGCTCATTGAAGGACTGCCTTCTGCCAGCTCAATAAATTCTACTTCGTCCACACACTGTTCGTATCGTCTACCGTATTCTCTACAATCAGTAGCACCGTTTTCATGATATTTCCCGTACACAAATACCGTGGTCGCATACTCTGCATTTGTAAGTAAGTGAGACATCCTGAAACGACACAGTAGAATTGGAGAACAAATTAATCACGGTCAAATGTGAAACATTCAGCCGAATATCAAAAATAGAAGTTCAAAACAGAAATAACAATTGATTAATGAACTCAGGAGAAGAGGAGTACCAGCAAAAATCGTGTCTCTTTGTGGTATTGTCCAATGATCGTGGAACCACACCAAAGTCAGCAACGTACATCAATACCACAGAATTATCTGTGTATCACTGTTGTCCGTAACATCGAATGGGAGAAGAGATGCCTCTCTCTCTCTCACCATCCTCGCACAGAGGCCAGTGTAGAGCAGAGCTTGGAAGCACTCTGACCCAGTTCGTGACCTTAACTGAAGCAGTCAACATTAGCGAATAGGACTAAAGAGCTATACAAGGCTCAAATGGTAATGTACTTTTCTAAATGTTGAACACTCTACTTCGAGAAAACAGTTTGTTAAATACCGTATCAAGTGATGCCTTAACAGTCAGTGACGGTCGTAAATTATCAAGCACTCCTGGGTCAAAAATTTGTATCACGTTAAGTAAAATCCATTTATTCATTCACGTAATGAAGTGAACTAACATTTCATACCAAAATAAACTATATGATTCCAGAGACCCTCAAGTCTCAAACATCTGTATCGTATTTAAGCAGACTTAAGAGACGAATGAAAATTTGTACGAGGCCTGTGGGTGTCCTGCTCACTGACAACTGCTCAAGTGCGAAGATGAGAATGGGAATCTGGAATGAGAAGGGAGCTGTTATAGGGTAGTTCGTGCAGCTGTGCAAAGCCACAGTGGCAGGGTGGCGTAGTGAAGAGCACATCTGGCTAGCAAGCAGGAGACCTGGGTTTCAATCCTAGTGATCGTACAAATTTTCATTTGTCGGTACAGAGGGCATTAATATTTCATATGCTTTAATACCAATAAGCTATTTCCCAGAGCAAACAAACAACACACAGTTATTACCGAACGATTGTTAGCTTCGTCTGGTCATAACATCTGTAACTGTATCTCTGTGACCAATAAGAACGGGATGGATCACATGTTGGATGGAATATTTTATATTAATTAGTCTGTTGTTGTTGTTGTTGTTGTTGTGGTCTTCAGTCCTGAGACTGGTTTGATGCAGCTCTCCATGCTACTCTATCCTGTGCAAGCTTCTTCATCTCCCAGTACCTACTGCAACCTACATCCTTCTGAATCTGCTTAGTGTATTGATCTCTTGGTCTCCCTGTACGATTTTTACCCTCCACACTGCCCTCCAATGCTAAATTTGTGATCCCTTGATGCCTCAAAACATGTCCTACCAACCGATCCCTTCTTCTAGTCAAGTTGTGCCACAAACTTCTCTTCTCCCCAATCCTATTCACTACCTCCTCATTAGTTACGTGATCTACCCACCTTATGTTCAGAATTCTTCTGTAGCACCACATTTCGAAAGCTTCTATTCTTTTCTTGTCCAAACTGGTTATCGTCCATGTTTCACATCCATACATGGCTACACTCCATACAAATACTTTCAGAAACGACTTCCTGACGCTTAAATCTATACTCGATGTTAACAAATTTCTCTTCTTCAGAAACGATTTCCTTGCCATTGCCAGTCTACATTTTATATCCTCTCTACATCGACCATCATCAGTTATTTTGCTCCCTAAATAGCAAAACTCCGTTACTACTTTAAGTGTCTCATTTCCTAATCTAATCCCCTCAGCATCACCCGATTTAATTTGACTACATTCCATTATCCTCGTTTTGCTTTTGTTGATGTTCATCTTATATCCTCCTTTCAAGACACTGTCCATTCCGTTCAACTGCTCTTCCAAGTCTTTTGTTGTCTCTGACAGAATTACAATGTCATCAGCGAACCTCAAAGACTTTACTTCTTCTCCATGAACTTTAATACCTACTCCGAATTTTTCTTTTGTTTCCTTTACTGCTTGCTCAATATACAGATTGAATAACATCGGGGAGAGGCTACAACCCTGTCTCACTCCTTTCCCAACCACTGCTTCCCTTTCATGCCCCTCGACTCTTATAACTCCCATCTGGTTTCTGTACAAATTGTAAATAGCCTTTCGCTCCCTGTATTTTACCCCTGCCACCTTTAGAATTTGAAAGAGAGTATTCCAGTTAACGTTGTCGAAAGCTTTTTCTAAGTCTACAAATGATAGAAACGTAGGTTTGCCTTTTCTTAATCTTTCTTCTAAGATAAGTCGTAAGGTTAGTATTGCCTCACGTGTTCCAACATTTCTACGGAATCCAAACTGAATTAATTAGTCTGTCCTAAGATATTTACTGTTCCTCCTGAAAGACCTTGCGTATGTATATACTCGTATGTATCTGCATCTTCATATGAACTTCGCAAACCACTGTAAAGTGCGTGACAGGGGGCACATATCACCGTCCTAGGTATGGAGCGCGACTAGAATGGCTGCTTTAAATGACTCTACGTGTATCTGTCGCAATTAATCTAACCCTGTCCTCACGATTCCTACGGTAGCAATACGGAAGCGGCTTCAGTATACACGGTGTCCCATTTATCTTGACCACCAGAAATAACTGTTTGTCCAGATACAAATTACAATATGTTTCAAGGAAATGTTTTTAGTCGTCAGGGAGACATCAATCAGTACGATTTCCTTCGTTGTAGCTTTGTTTTTTTACAAAGATGTGAACAGCTGACTTTGAGCCCGGGATCACAAACACGTTCACTTGCTGGAGTTGTCAGAAAACAAATGAAAACCAAGTAAAAACACAAGACTTTGACTCTCCTGTCAAAGCAGGAGAAGAACATTCAAAGGTGCCCATAGTGGTGACCCTGCACACCGATACACTGGTACACTCGTTGAATGAAAGAATTATTTACTGCTTCCAGTGTTGCCTGCTGAAGAGAATTACAAGCAAGCACGGTACGTTCCTGCATGTCCTCTTAAGTTATTGGAATATCGCGGTAGACAACATCTTTAATGCATCCCCAAAGAAAAAGGACCAGAGGATTTAAATCAGGAGGCCTAGCAGGCCAAGTAACAGTTCTTCTTCGACCAATTCATCTGGCAGAATACCCTCGGTTCGGAACACGACGTGCATACAACGCATTATGTGCTGGACATCCATCGTGTTGATACCACATAAGCATTCTAGTTCTTAGCGGCACTTCATTTAGAAGAGGAGGAAGAATTCCTCTGAGGAAGTTAGCATACGCTGTGCCGTTTAGACTACCACTGATGAAATTAGGGCCAGTAATTGCATTACCAAGCATTCCACACGAGTCGTTAACTCTCCATTGACGCTGATGTTCCACCTGTCTAAGACGTCGTGGGTTGTCGCTGGACCAATAACGCATGTTCCTTGTATTTACCTGTCCTTTGTTTGAGGAGGAACATTCATCGGTAAATAGAAAATTGGAGAAGAAGTTCGGGTTCTCGAGGATTTGCTGCTGTGCCACTGACAGAACTCTACACAATTCGGGAAGTCATTCCCATGAAATTCCTGATGTAGTTGTACATGGTAAATATGGAACCGGTGACGTGTAAGAATACAATGTACACTGGTTTTAGGAATGGCAATCTCGTGTTAAGGCTATCGTATGCTCATATGTTGATTCATAGCAACGGAAGCGAGAACAGTAACTTCGGCAGCTTCGTCTGTGCGAGTGCTACACGATTGTGTTGTCGTGGGCTGAAACTTCCCGTTTTCTGAAGCGTCGAAACAAGACGAGAAAACATCCGCTGGGAAGGTGGGTTCTTGTCAGGATATCGCTCTCTGTACAGTTCCGTTTCCTGCGTAGCATTTCGCCTACCTTCAACAACAACAATAAAGGAAACGTTATGTCGATGCTGTTTGTAGGAAGGACAGCCTTTACTGTATGCCTACTCTACACAACAGTATTTAAAAGGACTAAACTACTGTACTAGATGTACCCATACATAAGAACACAGTATTGCAATCACTGTTCTGCTAACTTACATTCCCCATAGATGAGTAGCATTTCTACCGTATCTTCGTTGGTATACATTGTATTCACACAGCCGGCCAATGTGGCTGAGCGGTTCTAGGCGCTTGAGTCTGGAAACGCGCGACCGCTACGGTCGCAGGTTCGAATCCAGCCTCGGGCATGGATGTGTGTGATGTCTTTAGGTTACTTAGGTTTAAGTAGTTCTAAGTTCTAGGGGACTGATAACCTCGTATGTTAAGTCCCATAGTGCCAAGAGCCATTTGAACCATTTCTATTCACACAACTCTTCAATTAACAATGGTTGACGGAATGGCGGGTGTGCATTCTAAATACGTTTACATTTGTCCTCTGTCAACGTCAGTACGTGGATGTGTTCCATTAACCCGAGGACCTGCACTAAGCGCTGGGAGCGTCAGCGTCAATGTTGGGTTTGTAATTAATAACGTTGTGTTTTTGGGAGAGGAAATGAATTACCGATTAAAAAATACAGGGTGCCATTTAAAAAAAGTCATACAGCTGTTCATGTCTTTGTAAAAAACAAAGCTACAACGAAGGAATCATGCTGATTAATGTCCCCCTGACGGATAAACAATATTTGCTTGAAATATTTTGTAATTTTCATCTGGACAGAAAGTTATTTACGGCGGTGAAGATAAATGGGACACCCTGTATATTCCTGGAGTAATAATTTAAAGCGGTTTCTTGAAACTTTTCAAGCAGACACGTGACTATTCTCCCCGCCCTTCTTTGTATAAATTCAATATTTCCTGTTAGTACTATTTGGCACAACTTAGCAATATTCTACAATTGGTTGGACGAATGATCCATATATAGTCTCCTTTGTAGATCGATTACATTTCCCTAGCATTCTACCAATAAACCGAAGTCGACTACCTGCTGTACGTACGACTGAACCTATGTTTTCGTTTCCTTTCCTATCCCTAGAAAGAGCAACAACCACGTGCTTCTATGAGTTGACCGATTGCAACTGTGACCCACTGTTATCGGATACTATGATTTTTCGTTTTGTGAGGTGCACCATTTTGCATTTCTGGACATTTGAAACCAGCAGTGAGCCTTTTTACCGCTTTGAAATCGTAATAGGATCTGAATAAGTAACTTTACTTCTTCTGTCAGGCAGTATTTTATTATAAATAACAGTATAATCCTCGAAAAAATTGAGGTTACAGTTACTATTGTGCAATAGGTCTTTAATATACGAAATGAACAGCAAAAGCACCAACACTCTTCTCTGAGGCACACTCGAATTAATCTCAATATCTGTCGATGACTTTACGCCCTAGATAACTAACTGCGTCCTTCCAACCAATAAATTCTCAATACAGTTACAAATTTTCCTTGATACCACATACGATCGTACTTCTAGTCAATGTACTAAGTCAAATACTTTTCGAGATGTACTGCGTCTACCTGAATTTTAATGATTTCCCTAACTCGCTTCAGGCAAATGCTGGGATGGTTCCTTTGAAGGGACACGGCCGACTTTCTGCCCATCGTTCCCTAATTCGATGGGGACCAATGACCTCGCTGTTTTGTCCCTAAGAGGTTTCAGGGAATTTTAATTCATACAGGGTGGAGAAAAATTGTGTCACGAAATTTTAACCCTGAATAGCTGATGCCAGTAGGAACTAAAATTACTAATGTTGTGTAGATCGACAATGCATCATTTTTAAACTACGGAAACTTGGCACCACGCCCTCCTATTGGCCGCGTGGTTGCCCTGTTGCCAGATGTTCTGGACAATGCATGACGACGTTTGCTTTGCCTGCCGGAGATCATGATCTATGTGTGAACCGACAACCATAGCGCTGCCCGTCAACCGATGAACGGCAACAGGGCAATCCCATGGCCAACTGGAGCGCGTGCGGCTAGTTTCCGTAGTTTCAAAATGGTGCGTTGTCGACCTACGCAACATATATATATATCTGTGTGTGTGTGTGTGTGTGTGTGTGTGTGTTATCAGCACTGATGCAGAAGGGAAGATATTTCTTCCTGCTCCCCTTCAAGACAGTGTGCTGTTCCCTATGAACTCCGCACTCAAAAGAGCATATTGACCGTAGCTTCGTGGTAGGACTGGAAATGTGTTTCTCCAAATCCAGCGGTACTGAAGCAGCATTCAGAATCTGAATAGGAAGCAAAACATTTAGTGGTCTACGCAAAAGTTCCAAAACCGAGGTATCAGCTATCCAGGGTTAAAATGTCGTGGCACACGTTTTCTCCATCCTGTGTAAATTACAATCCCCTGATGCATCATTCTCGCTATATAGATATATTGATACACGTGTAAGGTCCGTGTGCGTGATTTATAAATATTTCGTGATAATTTGCTGAACTGTGACGAATTACCGTCCTCCGCAGCGGTTATTTTTGTCCGTGCGTGAAGGCTGCTATCAGGAACTACTGTATGGAATTTTACACTCGCGGCGCGCTGGAGTGACAGCCCAGTCGATAAATGAACGGCCGCCGGAGCCTTTGATGCGAGGCGCGCATTGTTAGCGGGTTGCGATCGGGCATTCCGCAAATGTACGCAGGCAAGTGGTGTGTGCTGCTTAAATTGTTTAAATTACATACAAATTATGATGTTCAGTTACCTAACGTTGTTCTGTGATTTTGAATCATAACTCTAGGCAGTGCAACTAAAACAAAATTAGCACTACGCCACACAAGTCGTCCGGATTCATGTCTGGGAACTGTTAAGGGCTCTGCATTCGGCTGATGTTGCATCTTTGAAGATAAAGAGATGCATTGTCATCGACTAGGATGCATCTGTCACCGACATCACGTCTGTAGTGGCCTTACAACCGTATGTAGGACCTCTTGGAGATATTGGGGGCCAGTCAAATTGCCGTAGAGGGGAATAAGAGGGATTCGCCGTCCCATCATTATTGCCACCCAGAACACTACACTTGCACCTGCAAGCGGATAGACTTTCTGAACGTATCGGCGTTCCTGATGTCGTCTAGCCCCGTCTCCAAACCCTAACACGTCTAGTGTCCGTGCGACAAACCAATCCTGGTCTCGTCAGCAAACATGACATTGCTCCATTCTGTAATGATCCAATGTTGATATGTAGGAGCCTAGACACTTCGACTGCATCGCTTCCGTTGGTTCAGTAGAGAACAGCTTATTGGTCTACTGGAATGAAGACTACCCTGATGCAATCTCCAGCGCACTGTTTGGCCTGAGATACGAATCCCTGTTGCCGTCCGCCCCGATAGCTGGTCTAAAGCGATGGCATTGTATGTCAAACGAACATAGATCATAATGTGTAATGATCCAGGTTGCATTACAGCAAAACTATACGATATTGTCAGGCCAGAAAGTGTAGAGCCGCCGATAAATATACAAAAAAATAAGTTTTAAGCTGAAACACATTAGAGAGTATTATCTTGAACTAAGTTATCTCAGCAAAAAGCTTTTAAACTCCAAACACGTTACAGCAAAGGTGATTTTAGCTGAAAGACGGAAACATGAAATGAAAAATAACATAGAAACTAAATATGCTGGAATAGCATTGAATGTGGTCTGGAAAAATATCAGTAGTGATGTTCTATCGTATGACTTGAGAACAGCGTGGTACAAGGTAGTCAATAACAGCATCAGCACTAATGAGCGTCTCTTTGCCATCGGTTTAAGTGACACTAACCTCTGCAGCAAATGCAACAGCGTTGGTAGTGTGCCTCATCGTTACACATGTGGAGATCGGATTAGCAACTGGAGGTGGACCAGGGAAAAAATTGCTCAAATAACAAGAACTTCAGCAAACAATGTACCGACTAACATTTTCTTCAGACCAGAGGAAAGTTACTACCCTCAGGCAAAAAATAATGCAGTGATTTGGTTAATGGGCCAATATGCAAGTAATGTTTTTAACAATATTGGGAGCGACGGACATATTGAATACAAGATGTATATGGAAACTGGATTCGAGAAAATACTTAAATATCAGAATCACAATAAGAAATATGGTAACATTTTCCGAATTGTCTTCAACCGAATGGGTATAGGTTAGGAACTGGATTCCTAGTAGACAGGGAATGGGTTGGGTCACGTTCCCGACCCTAACCTCACCTGCAAGTCACACATGAAAAATAAGTCAGTAGTACAGCAGATACAAGGATATGGCGACAAACATATGGTGTCTGATATAAAGGAAGATCTTGAACTCACAATGGATGCATTTAGAAGGCTGGAACTGACAAAAATAACAAGGCAGTGAAATATTTTGCGATGTCGCTGTTCGGGACTGCTCTTCTGTCCATGTACGAGGTGCATTCAAGTTCTAAGGCCTCCGATTTTTTTTATTCGGACTGGAAAGAGATAGAAACATGCGCATTGTTTTAAAATGAGGCCGCGTTCATTGTCAATACGTCCCAGAGAAGGCAGCACCGCATGGCAGATGGAATGTTACCGCCAGTGGCGAGAATGAGAACTGTTTTAAATACTTAAAATGGCGACGTTTTCCTTACCTGAACAGCGTGCAATCATTCGTATTCTGAATTTGCGTGCTGTGAAACCAATTGAAATTCATCGACAGTTGAAGGAGACATGTGGTGATGGAGTTATGGATGCGTCGAAAGTGCGTTCGTGGGTGCGACAGTTTAATGAAGGCAGAACATCGTGTGACAACAAACCGAAACAACCTCGGGCTCGCACAAGCCTGTCTGACGACATGATCGAGAAAGTGGAGAGAATTGTTTTGGGGATTTGCCGAATGACTGTTGAACAGATCGCCTCCAGAGTTGGCATTTCTGTGGGTTCTGTGCACACAATCCTGCATGACGACATGAAAATACGAAAAGTGTCATCCAGGTGGGTGCCACGATTGCTGACGGACGACCACATGGCTGCCCATGTGGCATGTTGCCAAGCAATGTTGACGCGCAACGACAGCATGAATGGGACTTTCTTTTCGTCGGTTGTGACAATGGATGAGACGTGGATGCCATTTTTCAATCCAGAAACAAAGCGCCAGTCAACTCAATGGAAGCACACAGATTCACCGCCACCAAAAAATTTCGGGTAACCGCCAGTGCTTAAAAAATAATGGTGTCCATGTTCTGGGACAGCGAGGGCGTAATCCATACCCATTGCGTTCCAAAGGGCACTACGGTAACAGGTGCATCCTACGAAAATGTTTTGTAGAACAAATTCCTTCCTGCACTGCAACAAAAACGTCCGGGAAGGGCTGCGCGTGTGCTGTTTCACCAAGACAACGCACCCGCACATCGAGCTAACGTTACGCAACAGTTTCTTGGTGATAACAACTTTGAAGTGATTCCTCATGCTCCCTACTCACCTGACCTGGCTCCTACTGACTTTTGGCTTTTTCCAACAATGAAAGACACTCTCCGTGGCCGCACGTTCACCAGCCGTGCTGCTATTGCCTCAGCGATTTTCCAGCGGTCAAAACAGACTCCTAAAGAAGCCTTCGCCGCTGCCATGGAATCATGGCGTCAGCGTTGTGAAAAATGTGTACGTCTGCAGGGCGATTACGTCGAGAAGTAACGCCAGTTTCATCGATTTCGGGTGAGTAGTTAATTAGAAAAAAAATCGGAGGCCTTAGACCTTGAATGCACCTCGTAATTTACCCTGAAAGCAACACACATCAAGTGTTTACTGACTGATTAATTTGGGTCTGGGAAATGATGATGAGGAACCGGCTGCAGAAGAAGAAAATGTGCATGCTGATCTGCCACCAGTTGAAGGTGCGAAATTGTGCTACTGCTAAAGACTAATTTTTTGAATGCTGTAATTTATGACTGCAATTATCTGTCACCTTATTTATGTCATTTCATTGTCGCCATTTTTGTTACTGTTTTTGGTGAATAAAAAAAAAACAAAAAAATTAAAAAAAAATTGTCAGCGTGACGGACTGCCATCCTAAAGGGCGCGGGTTCGATTCCCAGCTGGGTCGGGGATTTTCTCCGCTAAGGGACTGGGTGTTGTGTTGTCTCCATCATCATTGCATCCCCATCCGGCGCGCATTCGCCCAATGTAGGCGCCGAATGTAATAAGACCTGCACCCAGGCGACCGAACCTGCCCCATCAGGGGCCTCCCGGCCAATGGCGCGAGACGCTCATTTCCATTTTCCATCCCTCTTGCCCCGTTGATATCATTTCCAATGCTTCTGGTATTTGATGTTGGACGCCTGTGAGCCGAAAGGAGGAAACGACCCGCATAGTTGTTATAATAGGAGGACGACCACTGGGATGTCTATCGTTCACATTTATCATCACCGTGTACTTTCTCCACACCTTAGATACACCACCTTGAGTCACATGTAACCGGTTGGCAATATCTTTCTATGGATGACGTTATGAAAGTAAGGCCACTATTCTGACTGTATCAGAGTGTTCTGTGCTTCTACATTGCCTGTTACTGCAGTGCTGAACACAAACTGAATGAAGCTTTGTTGATCCTGGACCGCTCGCTGTGTGCTGCTGCGACAGCCATGTGTGTACATGACTGTGAAACGGCCACAGAGCATTTCAGTAGTAAGCAACGCCCAGTATATGGGATCTAACTGGAGAATGCAGCCGTCCGCTGTGACCGAGCGGTTCTAGGCGCTTCAGTCCGGAACCGGACGACTGATACGGTCGCAGGTTCGAATCCTGCCTTGGGCATGGATGTGTGTGATGTCCTTAGATTATTTAGGTTTAAGTAGTTCAAGTTCCAGGGGACTGATGACCTCAGATGTTAAGTCCCATAGTGCTCAGAGCCATTAGAACCATTTTTAACTGGATAAGGCAAGAAGTTCCTAGGTCAATGAGACCGCTAATATCGTAGACTACATTTTACGATACTATTCCAACATTTGTTGATTTGTGACGGTAGTGATCGGTACATTCTTGTAACTATGACGAAAAATAGTCAGAATTGCAGATTTTGAGATGTGGTACTATAGAACTTTATTTTTCACCTGTACAAACGCAGAACAGCGCTAAAATAACGTCTTAAGAAGTCGAAATTTAAAAACTCTCCCCCTCTTGGGAAGGTCACAACAGTACTGCACACTGCAGCTCCCTTTTTCACAAAATAAGAAACATATACGATAACTAAAGGTAAGGAAGTGTCACTTTAAATAAATGAAACGTAAAATACTATTAGCACATTTAAGGAGAACTTTATTCTCCACATCTTTGTAAAAATGGGTCAGGTCGTATCCTGTACGTAACATCGGAAACTTAGGGTGTCCGAAGGGGTGAGGGCAAGGGGTGGTGCTACGCCCCCACGCAGCGCCGTGTTCAGTATTAATGGAGGGGATCTGGCCGGCCCGGTCGCCTGGTGAACAAGGCGTGCAGCAGGTAATTGGGCCGGATCAGCCGGCAGCTGTCGGCCCTGTTAGCGGGGCTAGAGTTAGCGCAGCTGGTAATGGGGCATCGTTAGCCGCCATTACCGACACCCGAGTGCTGGCCCGTCTTCAACCACGGCCACCGTCACAGTAGTGTGAACTCGTAGTGTCTGGAATCTTCAGAAGTATTTCATATTGCTGACAGTAACTTCTGTTTCCTTCCACGTCACACCTCAACTAAAGCTGCTTGGTTAAGCCAACTGTCCGCGACAAGCGGGAGGTCAGTGTCGATTCCCGATACGGCACATATTTTATTTGTTCTGAAATATTCTGCGGCTGATGCCGAATCATAATAGCAGTTTGCGAGTTCATTCGTCATTATTGGTGCTGAATGTGTGGTGTATCCATCATGTTGCTATCACATGGACGCCATATATCCAGTGCGACGTCTTCCTAAAATGCAGCAACATACATGCTAGTGACCTTACACACCTATGACTGTTTAGAGCAAGAGTGAGCAATTGGCGGCTCTTGCACTGGATCTGGTCTGAAATGGAATTCATTGTGGAGCGTGGAGAAATTTCTGGGAGAGAAAGTAAGACACTTACATAGGACTCCGAGCCGGATCTATTTTCGTATATTTCCGCCGACTATTGGCTGCCCTCGGGTTTGGAACTTTTGCGTAGACTACTAAAAGTTCTGCTTCCTCTTCACATGCTGAATGCTGCGTCAATACCGCTGGATTTAGAGAAACACCTTTCCAGTCCTACTACGAAGTTACGATCAATATGCTCTTTTGAGTGGTGACTTCATATGGAACAGCACACTTCCTTGAAGGGGAGCCGGAAGAAATATCTTCCTTTCTGGATCAGTGCTGATAACACACACACACACACACATATTATATATATATATATATATATATATATATATATATATATATATATATATATATATATAAAGGGTGGTCTGATAGTGACCGGGCCAAATATCTCACGAAATAAGTATCAAACGAACAAACTACAAAGAACGAAACTCGCCTAGCTTGAAGGGGGAAACCAGATAGCGCAATGGTTGGTCCGCTAGATGGCGCTGCAATAGGACAAACGGATATCAACTGCGTTTTTGTAAAAATAGGAACCGCCATTTTTACTACATATTCGTGTAGTACGTAAAGAATTTGCTTCGTGATACATTACCCGTATGAAAAGGACCGTTTACCAATTGCGGAAAAGGTCGATATCGTGTTTCTGTGTGGCTATTGTGATCAAAATGCCCAACTGTGATGTGCTATGTATGCTGCTCGGTATCCTGGACGACATCATCCAAGTGTCTGGACCGTTCGCCGGATAGTTACGTTATTTAAGGAGACAGGAAGTGTTCAGCCACATGTGAAACGTCAACCACGACCTGCAACAAATGATTATGCCCAAGCAGGTGTTTTAGCTGCTGTCGCGACTAATTCGCACATCAGTAGCAGACAAATTGCGCGAGAATCGGGAATCTCAAAACCGTCGGTGTTGAGAATGCTAAATCAACATCGATTGCACACTTACCATATTTCTATGCACCAGGTATTGCATGGCGACGACTTTGAACGTCGTGTACAGTTCTGCCACTGGGCACAAGAGAAATTACGGGACGATGACAGATTTTTTGCACGCGTTCTATTTAGCGACGAAGCGTCATTCACCAACAGCGGTAACGTAAACCGGCATAATATGCACTATTGGGCAACGGAAAATCCACGATGGTGGCAACAAATGGAACATCAGCGATCTTGGGGGGTAATGTATGGTGCAGCATTATGGGAGGAAGGAAAATAGGCCCCTATTTTATCGGTGGCAATCTAAATGGTGCAATGTATGCTGATTTCCTACGTAATGCTCTACCGATGTTGCCACAAGATGTTTCACTGCATGACAGAATGGCGATGTACTTCCAACATGATGGATGACTGTCACATAGCTCGCGCCCTGCGGTTGAAGCAGTAGTGAATAGAATATTTCATGACAGGTGGACTGGTCGCCGAAGCGCCATACCATGGCCCGTACGTTCACCGGTTATGACGTCCCCGGATTTCTTTCAGTGGGGAAAGTTGAAGGATATTTGCTATCGTGATCCACCGACAACGTCTGACGACATGCATCAGCGCATTTTCAGTGCATGTGCGAACATTACGGAAGGCGAACTACTCGCTGTTGAGAGGAATGTCGTTACACGTATTGCCAAATGTATTGAGGTTGGCAGACATCATTTTGAGCATTTATTGCATTAATGTGGTATTTACAGGTAATCACACTGTAACAGTATGCGTTCTCAGAAATGATAGGTTACCAAAGGTACCTGTGTTACATTGGAAAAACGGAAATAAAATGTTCAAACGTACCTACGTTCTGTATTTTAATTTAGAAAACCTACCTGTTACCAACTGTTCGTCAAGTTGTGAGCCATATGTTTGTGACTATTACAGCGTCATCTATCACAAAGCGAAAAAAGTGGTCCAACTAAAACATTCATATTTCTTTACGTACTACACTAATATGTAATAAAAATGGGGGTTCCTACTTTAAAAAACGCAGTTGATATCCGTTTGACCTATGGCAGCGCCATCTAGCGGACCAACCATAGTTCCATCTGGTTTCCCCCTTCAAGCTAGACGAGTTTCGTTCTTCGTTGTTTTTTCGTTTGACGCTTATTTCGTGAGAAATTTGGTCCGGTCACGATCAATGGACCACCCAGTATATTACTTGCAGCTTACTGCCTACGTCTGTGCTACAAATCGATAAATCGATAGATCGGAAACGTTGGCAGTAGACGACTATGGCACAGAAATTATCGGATACTTTTGAAATATGCCGATCTGACCAACTGCAGCAGGGTGCTAGTCACATCGGTTCGTCATTCCGTAAACTTAACGTTGCGGATGCTATAGGTTTGACTTTATGCACCACGAGCGCTGCTATCGTGTCACATGGCGGGGCAGCCAGTGAGCTTCAAGTAAGTACATGAATCAGCCCCACGGGTCACCAAAGGTTTCCCATGCCTGATTTAGGGCTTCATCAGTAACACAGGGACCGTCGATGTGAGTCTTGAAAAGCCCATACCACGTCATGACAGACATTTCGCTCATACAGCGTGGATTTTCTACTGTGCAGGAACTTGTATTGCGAAGAATGAATGGTCATTGCTTGCCAATGATGCTTCATACGTAAACCTGCTCTTGCGTGTAAACATTGCATCACTTTGTAGTTTTCATAGACACCGTTTGGAGAAATAGAACTGATTCTGTAAGTCACTGCCATGAATCTGTTGACTGTGCGAAAGGCGTTGAATACAATGTGGTTTTCGTTGAGAGTCTGTGGCTGTTCCTACTCCCACATTCAGGCTGTCTCAGAGTGACATGTGGACTGCTAGTCACCGCTGCTAAAACGTTTGTTGCATTTCTGTTATCTAATTCCAGAAATAATTTTCACTCTACAGTAGAGTTCTGGTGCTTAGAAATATCCTGTCGGATTCAGACTATAAAGACTTTGTGTCGGAAAGGGACACGAACCAGGGACCGCTGCCTTTCGCAGACAAGTGTTCTAACGTCTGAATTAGCCAAGCACGACACACGTCCCGACCTCACAGCTTTGCTTCCGTCAGTATCTCATCTCCTACCTTCCAAACTTAATAGGTCTCTTGCATTACTTGCTGGACTAGCAGTCCCGGAATGAAGGATACTGAGGTGACATGGCGTATTCACAGTGTGACGGATAGATCCCAGAATAAATTTTTATTCTGCAGAGGAGTCTGCGCTGATATTAAGTTTCCTGGCAAAGATTAAAACTGTGTGTCGGACCATGTTCGAGTCGCCGTATGGCACACACTTTTACTCAGCCAGGAAGTTTCTCTCATAGGTTGCATTATTTGTTCCTGGCGTATTTTATTCTTCACACTTACAATGTCTGTATTTTATTTCTTTTTTTGCAACACCGATAGCTAGGGCTTGGTACGATCAGGATACCTTTCAGCACACAACCAAACCATTGCTCGAATCTTTTGGTGACACTCGGCACAAATGAATATCGTATTTTTGTTTTCGACTGTCTCACACGTTGTGAAACTCTGAACAGCATTACGACGAAGTTGTTGGGTCACTGCAGAATCAGAGCAGAGAACGACGGGCTTTGAGCTCAGAGGTAAACACACAGCAATGCCTAATTTACGCGTTTCCATACATTTGATTCAGTGGTACATACGTTTCTCCAGTCTGCGAGACGTAGCTTGGCACCACTTTTATCTTCTTTCTTTTTGATCAAGTTCTGCACATGTTATTTCACTGATACGTCCTTCGAAGTCTATTTAGTTCCATTACTTAAAATGTAGGAGTCATAATTCGGCAGATATAAACTGTAAAATATATTTGCTTATATGAGAAAATCCACCATGTATTGTCGGAGCCGCCTCATCCGGTATTGGGATGAAACTTTATCTTGTTCTGTCACACTTCCTAAACCCTGACTGGGAACAAAGTGTAATTTTTTGATTACGTTTAATGTTTAACGACTGCTGCAATTAAACGCGTTATTTAGCTTATAACAGAACATTAATATTATTGTAGAGTGAAGCGCTTGCACCGCTACATATGGAATTCTGGGGGCATATGTAAAGTCGAAAATCGAGTATCAAGTTAACAGACACTTTTTTCCTTGTGTGTGTGTGTGTGTGTGTGTGTGTGTGTGTGTGTGTGTGTGTGTGTGTGTGTGTGTTTGATTCTCATATATGTCGGGTGCTGGAGACTGAATAATGAGATGCGGATTCTGATGGCTCTGTAAGTTAAATTCTTTTATACGTTGACATTATAAATTGACTGCATTTCTGTCCTAAACGAATGACGTATTTGTTGAGCCATGACGCTCAATACTGTGGTTGTTGCATTCCGCTGCTATGTCTGAACCCAACGTACTGTCTTTCGATGCAATATTTATGATGCTTAGAGTCATTATTAACGTATCCACATCATTTTCATACTATACTTGCAACATACTTGCGTATCTATCGCTGCATAGATCGACGTGTCGATGATCTATGATTGGGACTATTCAAAAATATTTTTTTTAGAATATTAATACAGTAGATTTTGAAGATTTAAAGATGCCATTTATACAAGTGTTAGAACAATAACCAATAATAGTGAAATGATACTCACTCGTTTCCTGATATGCACAGCAAAGACCAACATGGAACATGAAGCGCACGTACCTGAAACATAACGACAAAAACGGAATAAGTCACATGCGTTCTGAGATATCGCACAGTTGCACGACCATTTATGCTGATGAAATTATCTCGACCTTCCAGCCGCAGCAATTGCTTAAATACCCACGAGCTTTTGGCGGAGTGTTTGTGGCCCATTTTCAAATGGTGACAATGGCCGAGGAGCCATTGGCCGAAAGCTCGTGGGTATGTTTTCCACTTGATGCAGCTGCAAATTCGATAAAATATGAAATATGTTATGTTAGATATTGTACACATGTTTACATGTACTCATACAAGTGCGTTCCTAATTCTGACATTAGGATAACTAGTATTAGGGAGAAATGCAGTTAGAATCTCCGTTCAGCTGTCGGTAATTAGATTCGTTCTTAATTTTCCCCGAATGACTTACGGTTGACCTGAAGATACCTTCAACAACGTTACAGTTGAATTTTCTCCCTCATTCTCGTCTACCTGAACTCGTGCCCTCTCTCCAATGATCTCAAGAGTGAAAAATTGTTCTCCAGTTTCACAGCAAAGACGCCGAGAACAGCATCATCGGACCAGTGAAATTTACCACTGAATTATCTACATACGCCACTGACCATTAAACCTGCTACTCCATGAAATTATACTTGTTGTGCGCACTCACTTTGGAAGGAGGACAGCACTGTTAAACTTGTAGGTAATCTGTATTCAGGCTGGCAGTAACAATGCTTCGACCTTGTTGATCATCGAATCAACCTGAACTTGGGTGGCAGGTAGGGGTACGTCATGATGTGCTGCTCCAAGTCTACCGCAGAGTTCATGGATCGCAGTTCCTGCCTAGCGGTGGTGTGGCCTCTCTTGCCAACCCTTAAACAGACGTTTCGGAGTGTGACAGATCTGGACAACGTACTGGCTAGGGGGCCTGCCGAATAGCCTCTGCCGGCCGGTGTGGCCGAGCGGTTCTAGGCGCTTCAGTCCGGAACCGCGCGACAGCTACGGCCGCAGGTTCGAATCCTGCCTCGGGCATGGATGTGTGTGATGTCCTTAGGTTAGTT
The DNA here is from genome assembly GCF_021461385.2 of Schistocerca piceifrons. NCBI lineage: Eukaryota > Metazoa > Arthropoda > Insecta > Orthoptera > Acrididae > Schistocerca > Schistocerca piceifrons. The sequence goes on along the minus strand of NC_060145.1, from coordinate 149,498,840 downwards.
AGGTTTAAGTAGTTCTAAGTTCTAGGGGACTGATGACCTCAGATGTTAAGTCCCATAGTACTCAGAGCCATTTGAACCATTTGAATAGCCTCTGTATGGTCGTAGATCAGGAAACAATGGGGAACATGTGGTCCTGCGAAATGTTTTTGAAAGACAGCGGTACGGAGAGGTGAAAGATAGGGCACTGTCAACGGCTTTTGCACAACAGAACTGTAACGGCAGCATTACAGATTACGTAATTTGAAAAACAGAGGTGTTCGTGTTATGTATTCATTCGCATCCCACACAGTAACGGAAAGAGTCGGGCTTATAGGTTGATAACGAATGCAATATGACAACGTTAATACTCCTCCACGCCTCCACATGCAAATACGTCAATCTTCATGCTGTGCCGAGACCAAGGATTCGTCTGAAATGACGACTTGGTGCCACTACTGTGTCCAGTCTTGTCTTTAGGTGCATCGCTGTCTGCTCGAATCACTGTGCTGTGGCATTAAGGCAGTGGTTCCCAAAGTTTCTGAGGCCATTACTAATGAGTGGAGTCAGTTATTAAATAGTGCTCCCCCCCCCCCCCCCCCTCACCCCTCTGTCAACACCGCCACAACTACCTTTAGAAACTAAGCTTTAGAACGAGAAAGAATTTTCTTTGACCACTTCTGTTTTTAAAGTCAGAAATAATAATTGATGTTTAGCTTCGGTACGTGTTTTATTCAACCACGGGCTAATGAGTGAATAACACAGTTCATAATGCGTATTTCCAACTACTTTTTTCTCGGTGCATTGCAGGTAATACCTACACCTCCTTCTCAGAAGAGAAGGCTAACTATTCACAATGAGAATAGACACTTTTTGCATTCCTGCAGCATTCATCTTCCTACTGACACGTGCTTCATCCTTATCCTACGCACCTGCACCCCCGCACTCCCTACCAAGTAAAATGCGTAAGCTATACTTACTTATTGCAAATCACTTGATTGCTGGAATCCTTACTTCTGAAATGAAAGAAATTCGAGGATTGTATTTGACCATTGTCACTACTATAACAATAATAATAATAATTCTACAAGAAGCACTCAATAAGTAACGAAACACACTTTTTTCTGAAAGCAGGCTGGTTTTCTACGGGATTCTATTACATCGTATTATTCCTCCCTGTTTTGGCTATAATACCCTATTTTTCTACATGATCTCCGTTTGATGCGACGATCTTACGCCACCTTACTAGGAGGGCCTGGGTGCTCGCATGGTACCCCCCTGTACTGGTCGACGTCGGATCCAACGTGTCCTCCCCATCTTCCACGTCCTGCTTCCCGCGGAGAACATTCTTCACTGGGCGAAACAGATGGAAGTCGGAAGGTGCGAGATCTGGGCTGTTGGGTGAATAAGGAAGAACAGTGCAACGAAGTTTTGTGAGCTGCTGTCGTGCGCGCAGACTTGTGTGAGGCCTTACGTTATCATGGAGAAGAAGAGGTTCGTTTGCATTTTCGTGGCAAAAAATACGCTGAAGTGGTTTCTTCAGTTTCCCGACGGTAGCACAGTGTCCTCCAGCGTTGATCGTTGCAATATCAGGGAGGACATCGAGCAAAATAAGCTCTTAAGAGTCCCAGAAAACCGTCGCCTTGACTATACGGGATTAGGGTGCGACTTTCAACTTCTTTTTTGGGTGAGAGGTGACGTGGCGCCGCTCCAACTGGGGGGGGGGGGGGAGACGAGTGGGTCAGAACTACTGACAGAGACGTCCATCTGAGCAGCGAAGCATGTGATTGTGACTCATCGATCCTCTCGTGTGTTCACACGTTCCAATCTGCAGGAGTCGCAGCTGTGTGCGCGACCTAGTTGGAATGATGACAAACACCTCGACCAACGACTCACCTTGCTTTTGTTCATTACCAGGTCTCCGTAGACATTCTGAAATCGCCTATAAATGTCTGCGATGTGTTTTTGTTTTCACCAAAGGAAACAGCTCTTTGCTATTAACGCACCTGCGTTGGGGATGCCATTTTAAAGGCTATGTAATGCGCCGCCACGCATTAGAACTTAATGAAACTGAAGCGGGAGTATTCCGCGATGTCCCACAACAAATTTCGCGGTTTTTTCAACAGAAACTGGCCGATCAAAAGAATGTTGCATTACGTATTGAACGCGACCTACCCGCAGTGTAATAGCCAATATACAGTGCGACGCAGTGTAGTAGCCAATATACAGGGAGGACATTCAGAAAACCAACAAAATGCAGGAACAGATTCCTGACTGAAAATGGAGGAAAAAACGGCCTACAAACATATGTCCGGAAATGCATTGTAGCCACAGCAGACTGCACTGACGAGTGGAACTTCCTGTGACTACGTGCTGTGTGTTCCTTATGTGCTGCAGGCTGTGTGATTGATGTATCTTAGTCTAAGAAGCAGAATGATGCGGTATTAATGTTGGTAACAAGCCGATATGGTGTTTGTGTACGGTCAAGTGGACTGAAACGGTCGAGAGCCAACACGGCCACACCAAAACAAACACCCTCACAGACACCAACCACATCACACAACGTCTCTAGCTCTTTTAGGGTGTTTATGTTATCATGTGTCCTTTCAAACAGGTGAACATGCAGGGAGTGCGTATACCAGATTTGGAGGACGGGGTTGTATAGGATATTGAGACGAGCTCTAGTACAAGCGCCAGGCAAATGGCTCCGCAACAAGGTGTAAGTCAAACTACTATTATGTGTAGCCTGCATGACAATTGCTACTATCCACATCCCCTAAAATCCCCCGGAGGCCACTTTGACCATCCACCCTGTGTAGTTACTGTCTAATGGAACTGTTAGCTACATCATTTATTGTTTACAAGTGAATAATGAGGCAATTCCTGGTTTATTTTGATAAATATCTACGACTTCGAGAAGGCATTTCCATGAGATAACCAGGCAAATGTCATTTACACTGAACGGCCAAAGAAATTGATACATCTGACTAATATCGTGTATCGCCCTCGCGTGCACACAGAAAAGCCGTAGCACGACGTGTCATAGACTCGAATAACGTCTGAAGTAGTGCTGAAGAGAACTGAAGGCATGAACCCCGCAGAGCTGTCCACAAATCCGTAAGAGGGCGTGGAGATGTCTTCTGAACAGCAAGTTGCAAGGCATCGCAGATAACTTTCATGTCTGGGGACTTTGGCGGCCAGCGGAGTTGTTTAAACTCAGAGAAGTATTCCTGGAGCCACTTTCTAGCAAGTCTGGACGTATGGGATGTCGCATTGTCCTGCTGGAATTTCCCGAGTCCATCGGAATGCATAGTGCACATGACTGGATGTAGGCGATCAGACAGGCTGCTTACGTACCTGTCATCTGTCAGAGTTGTATAGAGACGTGTCAGTGGTCCCATATCACTCCAACTGCTCACGCATCATACCGTTACAGAACCTTCACCAGCGTGAACAGTCCCCTGCTGATATGAAGGGTCCATGGATTCATGAGGTTGTCTCCATATCCGTACACATCCATCGGATCGATACAATCTGAAACGAGACTCGTCCGACCAGGAAACGTGTTTTCAGTCATCAACAGTCCAATGCCAGTGTTGACGGGCCCAGGCGAGGAAGAAAACTATGTGCTGTGCAGTCACGAGTAGGCCTTCTGCTCCGAAAGCCCATATCAGTTATGTTTCGTTGAATGGTCCGCACGCTGGCACTTGTTGGTGGCCCAACACTGAAATCTGCCGAAAAGTGCGAAAGGGTGGCACATTTGTCACGATGAAAGATTCTCTACATTCGGCGCTGGCCCCGGTCTTGTAGGATCTTTTTCGGGAATACTCATGCCTATACCAGTTTCTTTGCCGCTTCAATGTATATATCTCATAGCTGCAAGGTAGAATGTGCAAAATATGTGTTTAGGGGTGGACTATGTGAGAAAGATAATGGTCATACATTCCTTCCACCAACTGTAGCTTTCACCACAGTTCGACATGCATTACTGCTTGTATTTGAGAAAAATTTAGTAACTAGTGGCTTATGTACTCTTTCGAAATAGAAATATTGTAGTGAGCTTTTAAAAATAATACAGTTTCGTGACTGAAACACAGTTGATTTCCTTTGTTTTTAACCCTGAGAAAATTTAATTTTACCCATCAGCGGAGAATTACTCCTAGGTTGGGAACCACTGCATTAAGGGAAGTCGCAACAATGTTCTCTATGCTAATGGTGCATGATCATCGCACTGTCTATGTGGATATTTGTCATGCTGTAAACACGCCCATTTCTTGACAATGTACATACGTGGGTGTACGGTCCCGCCCTGTCATGTTAGCAACATGTGTGTTTACTCATGGTCTAGTCGTTTGGTCTGCTGAGATCCCACGTGGCGTTGAGTACAACTGCTTGGCAGTCTTGGGATGCCGGTCAACACGAGCAGGAATATTGCGGAAAGATAATACGCAATCTCGATAGGCGCGATCCTGCCACTGTTGGATTTCACGCGTGCCGTAGAGTGTCCACATTTCTCTTTTATACTGCTTGACCACAATATTACTACACCTGGGAGTGAGCGAGCTACGTTACCCTTGTTGTGAGTTTTTATCGTAATGTATCACGAGGACACGCTGAACCACTTGATAGTGTATGCACAACTGTCCTGAAAGCATTGACAGTGCGTTTCTGGACATGCATGACAAGAAAATGGTTTTCTCGTTTTGAGCAGGAGCGTTTGACATTAGTGACTGTCTACGTTCAGCAAGGCCTTTGGGGTTTCATGAAGATCATTTAAACGCATTTATCCACAACCATCCAAGTTAGTGTTCTCTAAACTGGCAAATGTGGTGAACTGGGATCATTCCACCATCGTGCGACAATTGTGTGCCGTGGGGAAGGTTCGAAAATCGACTGCACTGATACGCCATGCTCTAAGCTAAAACCACAGAAATGAGCTAGTGGCAGCAAGTGCATCTCAGCTTGCTTGTTCAAAAACGTTCAAATGTGTGTGAAATCATATGGGACTTAACTGCTACGGTCGTCAGTCCCTAGGCTTACACACTATTTAACCTAAAGTATCCTAAGGACAAACACACACACTCATGCCTGAGGGAGGACTCGAACCTCCGCCGGGACCAGCCGCACAGTCCTTGACTGTAGCGCCTGAGACCGCTTAGCTAATCCCGCACGGTTGATTACTTGTCATCGTACAGTTTTGAACATGGTGGTGGTTTAACAACAGTATATAATTTTCAAAGGAGAAACATCACAGCCAACGAGTTGCAAATAATTTTTAATGCACTGAGCTAGATTTTGACACCTCTAAGGATGTGTTCATCAGAATAAAAATTTGTCAACCGTAGATTTACATTGTGAGCAGGCGACAGATAAAATTACGACAAGACACGCTCAAGACTAAAATTAAAAATTAAAAACGTTACAGCGTTTTGCACGTATACCTGGTAATGAACAACATTAGACAACATCAGTTAAAATGTGCCTTTTACGGATGTGATAAATTTGAAGCTAGGTGAGCAAAGCTACGTTTGTTCGGTTAGACGAAAACAAAAGAATAACACCATTAGCGACGATGCCTCTGGCAAGCTGCTTGAGTTTGCGTGCACAACGGTCTGTCTGGCTAACTTCAGCGGCAATTAAGTCACAGAAAATGCAACGTATTGAGTTTTCCTCTTAACAGCTATACTGACGGGAAAAAAAAACAACAACGAGAAGTAATTAATGTAGGTGTAGTGAAATTTCAGGAATACATTTATCTATGTAAAGTATTTAACTTTGAAAGGTCAGAAGTTAATGCAAGCACGAGGGAAGCCTTTGCAAATTAGACGTGCTGCTAGATTAATAAATGGTGTAGTCGCCAGAATGTTGAACGCAAGCATGCAAACGTGGAAGCATTGAGTGGTGCAGGTGCCGGATGTCAGTTTGTGGGCTGGAGGTCATGCATCTTGCGTTTGGTCGATCAATACAGAGACGCATGTGGATGAGGCTGGAGTTGTTGTCCAATGATATCACTTGGGTGCTCGACTGAAGACAGATCTGGTGAGCGAGCAGGCCAAGGCAACGTGTCGACATTCTGTAGAGCACGCTGGGGGACAACAGCGTTATGTGGGCGAGCATTATCCTGCTGGAAAACACCCTCTGGAACGCTGTTCATGAATGACAGCACAACAGGTCGATTGACCAGATTGATGTAGAGCCAGGGTACGTGGCACAACTGTGGGAGAGCTCATGCTTTCATACGATATTGCACCGAGACCACAGCTCCAGGTGTATGTCCACAGGGCCCATCACGCAGATAGGTTGGTTGCAAGCCCTCCTCAACCGGCTCCCTTTTAACCAACGCACGACCATCACTAACAGTGAGGCAGGACTAGCTTCCATCAGAAAGCACAGTAGGCCTCCATCCTCCCTGCGAATGAGCTCTCGCTTGCCACTACTGAAGTCGCAAACGGCGGTGATTTGGGGTCAATGAACGCATGCTACAGGGACTCATGCTCGTAGGTGTCTTTGAAGTAGCCGACAGTTCGTTGTCACTGAGGTGCCAACTTACGCTCAAATTGCTGCTGCAGCTGCAGTACGATGCAGTACGATGCAGTACGATGCCCTCTCGGTAACGCCACGTGACCGTCTGGAATCGGGTCATCTTGTGGCCGTACCTTCCCGTCTTTCTGAAATACCGCGGTAGGAACATTCAGCTTCTCGTAACCCTATTACACTACCGCGTTCCAACTTAGTGAGTTACTGATAATGGCGTCTTCGTCATCTTTGATTCACATCATCTCACTGTGTCCGGTCTCAAAGGTAACTAACGCCCATGGCCCTTAAAGCGCGTATTTAAAGTAAACGGCGCGTAGTTGAGGGTACCTCGTACCACAACTAGCATCTTCTCTCCCTGTTCCACTCCAAAACAGAACTAGGGAAAAGTGACTACATATATGCCTCTGTACGAGCCCTAATCTCTCTTCTCTTATCTTTGTGGTCTTTCCGCGAAATATAAGTTGGCGGCAGTAAAATTTTACTGCAGTCAGCCTCAAATGCTGGTTCTCTAAATTTCCTCAGTAGCGATTCACGAAAAGAACGCCTCCTCTCCTCTAGAGACTCCCACCCGAGTTCCTGAAGCAATCCGACCTGATAGGGATCCCAAACGCTCGAGCACTACTCAAGACTAGGTCGTATTAGTGTTTTATGAGCGGTCTCCTTTACAGATGGATCACATCTTCCCAAAATTCTACCAATAAATCTACGAGGGTGCTTTCGAAAGTGAGATACACACATCGTCTCACGCTAATGGAATTGGGCAACATGAGTGCATCCTGATAGTGGTGCCATTAGCAACACTATAATGCGACTGGCGCGAAATTTGAATAGCCGTATTCTTTCAGATGTAGAAACACGGATAACTACTTTCGTTTATCTTGCACAACTCCTTCTTGGTATTGCGATTTTTTTTTCGCATCGGTGTATTTCTCAGCACAATCTACCCTGCAATACCCTTATAAGCTTTTTAGCCTGTTGCTGAACACCATTCAGACGGAATTTGTTAACGACGTAGCATATCCGTAAAAATATGTAATCTACGAGGGTGCTTTAGAAAGTGAGATACACACATCGTCTCACCCTAATGGCATTGGGCAACATGAGTGTCGCATTGCCAGAAGAGAGTACACTACCTGAATTTCCTGCAGTCACAGTTTTGCTGCGGTTCGGTAACATGTACATCGCGGTGTGAGAAAGAAGTCGGACAGCAACTGGAACCGTACGCCAAAGTTGAAGTGCGCAGGACGCGGCGATTATTGTGAATACAATGTCTAAATTCCACAGAGATTCACCGTGAAATTAGGTGGGTACATGGACCAAATGCAATGTCGAGTCCAGTCGAATTGAAATTGCACCAAAAATTTAACCAAGGGCACACAGACATATGTGATGCTGATAGGGGACGAAGGTCATCGAAGTCGACCAGCCGGCCGGGGTGACCGAGCGGTTCTAGGCGCTACAGTCTGGAACCGCGCGACCGCTGCGGTAGGGGGTTCGAATCCTGCCTCGGTCATAGATGTGTTTGATGTCCTTCGGTTAGTTAGGTTTAAGTAATTCTAAGTTCTAGGGGACTGATGACCTCAGAAGTTAAGTGCCGTAGTGCTCAGAGCCATATGAACCATTTTTTGAAGTCGACCGCCGATGGCTACGTATAGTTAGTCGAGTACCTAATTTGCAGCAATCTAAGATTTTTCCAATAATAAGGAATTGCCCTGTGACCAAGAAGAGGATTTCTGTCGTCGAGGATTTCAACAAGTACAGCGTTCCGACAGTTGTTTACAGAAATATGCTGATTATCTTGAAAAATTGCGTCTCATACGTGTATCACTTTGAAATGTAGTGCAGCATTCACAGAAGATTACTTGGCATTAACCGAAGTCCCCTCGAGCAGTCCCACATATGTATTCCTACGTTACACTTTGGAATCAAGTATAAACACGATGTGATATTATACGACCGCCATTGTTCTGTCTGCTCACATTAATTTGGCCTCTGATTTGATGAATGACAGTACTGATGTAATTTGTGTTCCGCAACTATGACAATATAAACGTTTTGTGACTGGTGTCTAGGCTACATTATGAACACAGGTTTTCTTTAGAATTTGTGCTTCCATACAGCGACCAGCAGTGCTCCCCAGAACGAAATTTTTGGCACCGGTGTGCAGTTCTTACAATTTACAATGCACACCATTGCTGTTGTGTATGTGTGGGTGGTTTTGACATCTTCGTGTCTCATTGAAACAAAATAAAACTGATTGTTTTGTACCGTACGCATTGTTAACATTGGAAGTATGTTTCTCAAAACTCTAGTTTAGCGAAAGCACCTCAAGCTTACGCTTTTCATATCACAGTATATATGACAAAATAGTGTCAGATGTTGTAAAATGACAAAGTGGTTTACCTAAAGGAATCCTGAGGCACGTCCACATCATGCCTCTTTCCTATTGGGCGGGAGCACAAGCACGAGCTGAAAAACGCATGCGCAAAATCAAATGAAACGATCGCACAAGAATCTAAATAACAGACGTACTATGCGTGAGAGATACAAAGTGCTGGGGCGGTTTTGTTTGTGAATTTCAGAATACTTTCTCAGCTAGATTTTGATTTTAAAGCTGGGCAGACAGGGAACTTGTCTCTCTCTCAAGGCAAGATACTTTTATGTATAATACAACTGCATTAAAAACATGGCTGGGAATTAGCAACCGGAAACTCCTACAATAAGTTGAAGTTATTTGTCTCGCATTACAAAAGAATGTGTTTCAGTAATGGTGCCTGAAAATGGAAAATACTTAATAGATATGGTTACGTGAATGTTAGGCCTTAATTTTGTCATACATATATTACTTTATGAAAAGAGCGTTTACACAACTTTACCACAAAACATTGTGATATAATATCCTCCGACTAGAAAAATTTGGAAATGTCATACAACCCAGAATCCACTACAGCGGAGGTCGTGTCATCCAAATTTGTAGCTTCCGGATACTCAGTGTTATTCATTTTAATTTGTTGGAGTTTGTTGAAGATCTCCAACGGCGACAACTTTTTGAGTTATTCAGGTACCAGTCTCCTGAACTGTCTTGCTATAAGTCACCGAAGAATGAAAATTAAACCGCAGTTTTAACATGCACTTTTCATAAATTTATAGGCTGATATTCCTCTCTTTTCCTACTTCTATATTAATATTATTCTGCTCTTTTTTTTCAGAACCCACCAAGTCAAGCCAGTACTTGGCACTCAGGGCAGCGCAGCTCAAATTCCGGGTCAAGTAATCTTTAGATGCGGAATTAGACTTGATTTCTCTCTCTCTCTCTCTATAATGATATGTGTATTTCAGCATGCTTTTTTTTGCGTGGGCAGCAGCCGCTTGCCGTCTGAAATAACGCAAGGAATTTCCACGTAACACGGGCAGCAATCTTCTTAGACACGCGCTTTCCTATCAGAACAAATTACGCAAGCGTGTTTGCACTTTTCGAAATATAAGCATATGCGAAAATTTGAACAGAGAAAAGGTGTTTTGTGGACGCACATTTACAACGGTTTTCAGATGAATAACTAAATGTCTTTTACAGACGCAAACATACTGCACCAGTTATAAATATGACGGAATTACAACGGGGAATCAAGAAATCTTTCTAATAAAAAAAAAAAAAAAACACGGAACACGTCTACTTCTTATATTTCATTGAAGGATACTAACGCTATTCTGACAATAAATGTCGGATATTATAAGCTTTTCCTCAAATACGGTGCTACTTTTAAAAAAAATAAAAAACTGTTTGCAGATTCCCTATGGTAATCGTCGGAATCATATATACATGATAAAGAAGAAAAATTTCCCGTTCAGTATACATAAAAATGAACTTTGCTGAGTTGTGCAAATTTAGTCTCAAAGGAAAACAAAATGCTTGCTACTAAACCTTAAGTTATTATTCATTGGTTGCAATGCAAATTTGGAAGCAATACATTCATTATTACTCTTGAGCTTCTACCGATACATGAATATTCATCAAAAAAATTTTTTTTTCGTCGTGATTGGGTTCTATCCAACTTTTCGGAGCAGGGGCAGTTTTTTTATTCTCGACCTATAAAAAATAACGAACTGTGTAGGAAAAAAATTCAGACCGTCCGCATGCATTGTTAATGCACGTTTAGGACGAATGAATTTTTCAGAGGGATTAAGTTAAAAACATTTCGTTTATACGCCACCAAAAGAATGAAGCAGTGGCATTCGGTAGTACGTGGTAACAGACAAAAGAAAATGTTAAAAAATATATTAACGGGAAATTCGCCAGGGTTTCTATTTTATCTAGACCAGAATAGTTTCTCAGTTCTTCCATTTCTTTGATGTGACATCACTGGTTATTTTTTGTAACAATACTATATCAGAAGTCTTAAATAATTCATTATTTATTACATTTAAATGGATGTATAACAAAATTTTATAGAGAATGTTAAGCGTCAAGAAATATCAAGGGAGGAAAGACTCTGTTCAGACCATCTTAAATAAAAATAAAATAGAAACAGTACGAACAAATAACTGAACTAGTGGTGCTGTTGATCCACAGCTGTGATCAAATAGAGCACATTCTTCAAATGTTTTTTTCCTGTAAAATACTTATTTGTGTTTATTCTGCTGTCAATCAGCGTGGAAAGGACACACGTTCTTGGGACTGAAAGCAACATGCTGCAAAGATTTATAAAATGTTGATAACGTTAGCTACTACAGTTCCTTTTAATTTTAACTATTTTACATTCAGATTCTTAGGTGATTAAAAGTTTCAGGATGTTTTTGCAAGGGCTTAACAGTGGAAATCCTGTTGAATTATTCTCGAGTTATGACAAATTACGAATTAATGCAAATTACCAAGTCTTTACAGTCATAAGAGTAGAAATATGGTCCACATTGAACATGCATGCTGTAACCTATTTGCTGTCTTTGCTATTAGCTAATTTCGCCCGTGGGTCATTTCCAAGGATTTATCACAAGTCCGAAGCTTCACCCAGTATTTGACGGAATAGCCAGTACAGATGCCACGCCAAGCATCGTTTTCATATGGGTATTTAGCGCAAATACATAGTTGCATTTGTACTACGCATGGACATGAAAACGTTGTGTGCCATTACATATGTACTGGCAATTTAGTCAATTGCGACATGACGCTTCAGGCTTGTGATAAATATTTGAAAATGACTCAAGGTCGAAATTAAATAGCAATAACACAGACAGGAAATAGAGTACTGCCTCTATGGACCGCGTATTCGTTCTTGAAACATGAGAAGGTTGTGGACTCTAACGAGAACATTTCTTACTGTTAGTTTGTCCACCACAGCATCATCAGTATACAGCCGCTTGCCGCGCGGGTAGCCGTGCAGTATAGGACGCCTTGTCACGGTTCGTGCGGCTGCTCCCGTCGGAGGTTCGAGTCCTCCCTCGGGCATGGGTGTGTGTGTATGTGTGTGTGTGTATGTGTGTGTGTGTGCGTGTGTGTTGTCTTTAGGGTAAGTCAGTTCAAGTTAGATTAAGTAGATTATAAGGGTCTAATGACCTCGGCAGTTTGGTCCCATACAGCCGCAGCTGCTGCTCACCGTGTCCATCACACAATTTACGAATGTAGAAAACAAAAGCTGCCCTGACGATAGCCTTGTCTCTGATGAACACCCGCCGCCGAGGACAACGTACTACGTCAATTTAGTTAAAGAGTCTACGAGCCACTCACATATCTGGGAAACTTTTCCGATTGCTCCTACCTTCGTTAACAGTCTTCAGTGCTGCACAGTGTCAAATGTTTTCCGGAAATCTAGGAATATGAATATGATTGTTGTTGTTCATCCATAGCTTGCAGGATATCATGTGAGAAAAGGGCTGGCTCAGTTTCGCAGTTGCGAGGCTTTCTAAAACAGTGTTGATTCATGGACACAAGTTTCACATCTCAGGGACAGTTACTATATTTGAAATGAGAATACTGTAACTAACCTGTTTCTACGGGTTATTACGTTAAGATTAGGGTCGCCACCGACTCTAACCATGCAACTAATCAAAGGTTTGGCAGAGTCGGACAATAAATTAATTTGATCACAGTCCGAAAACTCATAAAAATGTATACGTCGTGATATCGCTCATTGAGGATGCGATGTAATTAGTAGTACTGCCCGTGCCCTGTTGACGAGAATCAAACATTTAAAATAAAATAGAAAATGCATCAACACTGTGCATAAGATCAGCTCCCAGCAACACACCTGATAATAAGATATAATCTAAAGCATTTGTTTTAAAATAAAAGGGGAAACTAATCACGGAACCTGTGCGTAAAGAAACGCGTTGGATGTGCTAACGAGAAAGCTACGAGGTGAGTGGCTTTGGTGCAAAAACGTAACCTCGGAACACAAGAGAAAATTGTAGATAAAATCATTTATTCCTAAGACATGAATGTGAGGCATGTACAAAATTCCTGATAACATTAATTCCTAAAACATTAAAGAAAAGCATCGGTACATTCACCGTTATAATCTACACCTAAAATCATTGGTGTGAATCATTCATACAACTGCTGTTGCCTGATAACTGATCGCAATAACTCGTGAAACGGTACACGTTTCGCAGTACACCCGCGTGACCACGTGGTTTGTGGAGACGCAATTTCTAGGTATCATGGCCAAGTTGCAACAATATCACATCACACAATCATAAACAGTTAACATTCTTTAAAACAAACATGAGATCGGACAGTTAGTGATGACGGTAGCCCAACAAACTCTAATTTCAACCACGTGGTTGGCTCCCCACGGCCGAAAGATACATAAAGCAAGGAAAATTTACGAGAAGGAAAAGCTATTGATATTTAGGAAAATAAAAGCTTATACAGGCACAGATGAAGGCAGACAGTCATTTATATAGAAGCGAGTGCTCACTTCTTATCGACACCTTTGTGTGGCGCTCTACCGGGTGATCCAAGTCTGCTGTACAAATTTCCTAAAAGAAAAATCTGTCAAAGTTTTGCATTCCTTGCTGCGACAAGCCAAAGCAATCTTTCGGAGCTGAAAAGCGAGACCAAAAGCTAACAGCTCTCCTCTCGCCAAGTAACAACGCTCTACGCGGTCAGTCTAACTCACCCTTCTTCGACTGGAGCACAGCTGTGGACGCTTCCCGTGCCGGCGGCAGACTGCCTCCCTTTTTCTTCTCCAGCCTCTTCCACGCTCCGCGTGGCCCGGAAAACCCAAAGATGTCATTTCCGCAACCAACCTAACGCAGGTGGATTTCTCACAAGTAGCGCAAACCTCTTTGCCTACTTGACCACTACGAGAGTTGGCTATTCTGCACAACTGCTGCTGAATCTGTATGACTATCGCAGACTTTCTGCAGCAGACTGCGCCACCGTCTAGCAACGTGACACACAACGACATTCATTCAATCACACCACTATGAGGGTTATGAGAAGAGAGGAACAAGGAAAAGAAAGAGAAATGTTAGTGAAAATGGGCTACTGGACTAATGAAAGGTGGCTACAGGATCCTTTCAATACGTTCAAGAGTTCTCCAGCAAATTTATATTAACGACATTAGTCTTTATTTATGTGGGCTTTTTTTTATTGTTCTTATGTGCAAGGGTCTTGCACCGCAAGGAAGCAAGGGAGAGGGTGTTGTTATCGTTGGGCAGTATCCTTTTTCTGTAACACAATTGCACACCTGGACTAATACGGTTCTTTACTTACGTGAACATTTACATAAATGGAATAGAGTCGATATGTTGTGGTACAAGCTGATCAGTAGTAGTCCTCTCGCAGGCAATATGGGTAATTATGCTATGGTCAGTAATCTAGTCGATATGTACCGTCGTAGCCTGTGTCATGAACTGAGCCCGCTCAGCGAGGAAACCAAGGCGCCAACCTGGAATGAGTGAGTCAGCGACTGTGGCGGCCTAAATACATGGTGACGAGGTGGCATTGGCGGCCTGTTGCTTGTCGGCTTGTCTCAGGCCTCTCTCGTGATGGACATGCTTGATACAGCGCTTATTATCGATATTAGCTTCACCTTTACCAACCGATCTGCTGGCGACACCTTACGCCAGCACAGAGCCACCTTCATTTTTTTCTAGTCACATGGGACTTCGTGTTGTGTGAGAGATATGTGATAAATGGAAGCTAAGTAACTGACCATTGCCGTAGAGTACTGTTGGTAAAGCTGAACTGAGATTAAATCCGGAACTGGGGACTTGTTTGCTTTCCACTTATCCTCTTATTCCTCTATGTCAGGGATGCTTATTACTATATCATCCATATGGCAGTCTGTGCAATTATCAGATGATGGTAGTTTCATATGATTCTCCAGCGTGAATGAGTTTTTAAATGCGAAATTTACAACTTCAGCTTTTCTCTTGCTGTCTTCTACTGCTGCACTATACTGGTCAATGAGATACTGGATAGAAATCTTAGACCAATTTAGCGGTTTAACGACGAACCAGAATTTTCTCGGGTTCTCGGCAAGATGTATTGCTAAGTATTTTGGTGGTAGTTGTATGATTCACCTATCGATATTTTTACAAACACACGAATTTCTACTAACTTTTGACTGTCGTAATTTCCCCGTTCTCTTTTGAAGCTAGAGAGCAACAGGCTTTTGATTCCTCAGCAGTTTTCGAATTTCAGTGTTAAACCACCGTGGGTCTCTTCGATCGTTAATCTACCTACTCACCATATAGTTCTCCAGAGCACGATTTACTATCCATCTGGACTTTGCCCATATTCCTCAACGTCTATCGTACTGGGAGTAAATGATGTCAGGTCATTGACAGTGGGATGGTAGCAACTGCCCATCTGCTCTGCCCAGCAGAAATACTCTCCTCACCTTCTTAATTCATATTAACGTTGGTAATTCTGGTCAATACCACGACACCGTCATCATTAATCCCTACCTCTACACTGTCATCCTCGCAGTCATTGGGCGTCACAGTTCCACGCTATCACCAGCAGCATTTCTTGTTGCATCAGTAGATGATCATTCGATGGGTAATGACCTACCTTATATATTTCCGTACATTAAGTCTTCAGCGATAGGCATCCATGTTACATTAGTTGATCATAAAAGGTCTAGGTTTTCTGATCTCATGGTTAACAGCAATGAGTATCCTCGTCGTAATTACGTCTTCCGCATTAATTTTCTCGATGGTTCCTTTGGTTGTTTGCCAGTCAACTTGAAACATCCTTCTTTTCTTACATGGCTAAAGAAAATTTCTGAGTAGTCCATTAAGCATTAAAAGTCGATAACTCTCTGACTAAAGCTGAACAGGTAATATACAGCAAGTATAAACATTTTGAATATATACAGCAAGTATAAACATTTTGAAGGTTTTTTTGGTATTGATGTTAAACACAATTATTTATTTAATTAACTATCCAGGCAGTCGTTTTCTTTTTCAGAAGAGCAAGAAACCGTTCTTATGAATTAGAATTATGATTTCATTGTTAATTCTGGATGTGATGGTTAAACACAATTTTTTTATTTTTTTTTTTTTTACAATTCCACATCCGTCGGAATCTAGGAAAAAACTTCATGGATACTTTCCGATTTCGAGTAGCACGAGTGGAAAACCATTCAGTTCGAGCTAAGATTTCTCCTCCTTTATTACGATAGGAAACGAGACGCTTAAAGTATTAGATGAGTTTTGCTATTTGGACAGAGAAATTTATTATGATGGCAGAAGTAGAGAGAATATAAACTGTAGACTGCCTATGGCTGGAAAAGCGTTTCTTAAGGACTTCGTTGACATCGAAAATAGATTTCAGGATCAGGAAGTCTTTTTCAGAAAGTATTTATAAGGCTTGTAGCCATGCGTGGAACTGAAACATGGACGATAAACAGTTTAGAGAAGAACAGTATAGAAGCTTTTGAAATGTGGTGCTACAGAAGTGAGCTGAAGATTAGATGAGTAGATCGCGTAACTAATAAGGAAGTAACGCACAGAATTTGGGAGAAAGGAAATTTGTTGCACAACCTAACAAAAAGAAGGGCTCAGTTGGTAGGACACATTCTGACACCAAAGGATCACCAAGTTTGTACAGTAGAGGCGTGTTAGGGGAAAAAAATTGGAGAGGGAGACCAAGAGATGATTACAATAAGCAGATTATGAAGGATTGAAGGATGTAGGTTGCAGGAGTTATTATGAACGATGTAGGTTGCACGACTTATTCGGAAACGAAAAGGCTTTCCCAGGATAGAATAGCTTGGAGAGCTGCATCATAATAGCCACCAGACTGGAGACCATAACAACAACAGTAACAGTCATTTCTTCCTGAGTAGCTGAGAGTCTACAAAATACTTTACCATTGCGAGTAGGAAGTTCCCGATTAAAGTTTCTCGCAAATGTCTGGTCGCAATGAGAAGCTCCTTTGTAGCAAATGATTGCTACCCCCACGTCGATGATCATATTTGTCACATTCTCTTCCTTTTTTCGGATACTAAAAAACAAGCTGCCATTTCTTGAACATTTTCGATGTTCTTTTTCGCTCGTATCTGGTTAGAAAGTCACACAGCTCAACACTACTCCAGAAGAGGAGGGTGACGCGTAGTATAGTATGTCTGATTAGCAGATTTGTTGCTTCTTTCAAGTCCTCTCTCAACAAACGTTTTGGTTCACCTTCTGCTCATAATTTTCTAAGTGATTTACGTTGTTCGTTATTGTGAGAGGGGCGTTCTATAAGTAGTGCAACAAACTTTTTTTCTGAAAACAAGTTGGTTTTATTCAGTACTGCAACATACCATAGTCCCCACTGTCTTGTCTACAAAATCCTATTTTTCAACATAATCTCCGTTCAATGCCACGGCCTTACGCATCCTTACTGAGTGGTCCTGTATGCCCGCATGCTACCATTCTGCTGGCCGACATCGGAACCAAAGATTTGCTGCATGAATGACCTCCCCAGCATCCACGTACTGCTTCCCGTGGAGTGCATCCTTCCTTGCTCCAGACAGATGGAACTTGGAATGTGTGAGATCCTCTGCTAGGCGGCGAGAAACTGTTGGCATGCACATTTGGCTACCCCAGTTGGTGGACGAGTGTATGAGCACTTCCAACAGAAACGTGAAGTTGTGCAGCGTATTGTGTTCCGCCAGTCACCTCGACTGAAAGTGTCCGCTCGTTCCAACACTGCCAGGAGTCTTAGTTGTGTGCAGCCGGTCGGCAAGCGGGAGATTCGACGGGTTTGCGAGACCTTTCACGCCCTACGACTCACAGTGCTTTCGTTCACTGCTAGGTCTTCATAGACATTCTGTAAGCGTCTAGTGAATATTTACGATTTTCTGGTATTCCGCCAAAAGAAACTCAACGACATCTTCCTGCTTGGAACGCAGCTCTGTTACAGGTGTATAGTGCCATCTTCTATCGGAAGTTCATGAAACCCTAAGGTCTGACGGGGGGAATATTCCTCCATGTCGGAGAACAAATTCGGCTCATTCTTCAACCTAATTGGCCGGGAGAAAAATGTGATGCATTACTTATTGAAAGCCCCTAAGTTATTTCGTTGGATCGAAAACCTTCAAATTTGTATAATTTATCGCCTAACCGATATTTAACGGATTTTTGATAGTCCTCATGTGAAGGATCTGACACATTTTACTCTTTAGAGTCATTTGTCACTTTTCGCACAGTAGAGGTTTCTTGTCTGAATCATTTTACAATTCGTTTTCACTGGACAGAACCGATAGCATCATCTGCAAATAGTCCACAAGGGCTATTCACATCTTATCTGAAATCGTTTCTCCAGATTACGAACAGAATAGGACTTGCAACATTACCTTGACATGGACAAGATAACACTGCTGTTTCAGTAGCCGACTTCCCTTTAGTTACATTCCCCCACTTCAAGAGACGCTGCTGACAGATGCCGCAAATCGCACACACTCTCTTGGAAAATACTGATGGTGAATAGCACCTCCACCACCAGGGCTCGAACTAGTAACCTCCAAGTCGGACGCAACCGCACAGGCGATTTTGTGTATGCTCACTAATTACACAGTAAATAAAACTTAAGTCTCACCATACACGTTAATCCAGTAGTTCCTCTTATACGGTACAACGTGAAGTTAGTTCCTCTTATACGGTACAACGTGAAGTGTCATATAATAATATTTACACTTTGGAAATACCAGCCGAAAGAAATTAATGGTAAAAGACGTAGATCGTTATGCATTAGAGTAACTGCATCCACGCTGACGCTACAGAGGATAGTGCCTCGTATTACCCGCAGGCAGACACTGTGTCTGACTGCTGCTCCAGGGTTCAGACGTACCCGCTCTGTGGTCCCACTACAATAACCGCATGCACAGAGCGTGGTTGGTTCTAAGGGACTCTGCTCAACACAAGACAGCTACTGCAGCCGCTGTTGCTGATGGGGCGATGGGAGGGGAAAGCAATGTCTGCCGTCTGTATTTACTCTAGCACTGCACTTGCAAGCGAGCTAGATGCAAAATCAGTCGCATCTGTGTGTGACTTGCCTGAGAACAGTTCTTCCAACTTCGCCTATATCTACATAGGTAAATACAATCACATGACGAAGTATATCAGGGCCTATATTTACTTTGAAAGTGAGAAATTGAATAAATGATATTGCAGGAAAGATAGCGTTTTATTAATTATACGTTAGTGCAAAGTAACCTATAATACTGAAGATATACTATGAGACTTCTGGAAAACTATGATTCACACTGTTGGGAAGAAAACGAGGACGGGTAAGTATGAGAACTATTGCACAATATGCTCATACATCCAACTAGCAAATACAAACGAATACGATATGAAACTGAGGACCTGTTAGATGACGATTCGTTTAGCTTACGGGAAGTTAAATACACCAGAGAAACTGTTCTGGCGTTATGATTAATATTGGAAGCATGACTGACAAAAATCAAGACACGTTCGTGAGATTTGTCCACGTACAAATGTATTCGACAGTATAACTGATGCAAGATCTTCGAAATTACGAGAAAAATAGGAGTAATTTAAAGCACTGATACGTGAGCAGAATGCTAAAAAAGTGATTGTAAACACAGGGCACATTACGTCAGGGAATGACGATGAAGTCCTCCTATCAGTTTGTTTGTGTGTACGGGTAAGTGGGTTATTTGAGTGATTCCATCTTCACAGTTACGTTACATCTAAACGGTACTTTTCTCTCGTAGGTCCCATATCAAAATATTATGCACGAAGTCCTTTCTACAACTCTTAGACAATTTCAATAGCAATTTGAAACACCCTGTATGTTTGCTAATTAATGATCTGCGGTAGCCACAAAGTGGCAGTTTATAACGTGAAATACAGGAAAAAATAGTTGAATCAAATTTCATCCTCTCTGTCATCATTTCTTGCAATGACGTATCCATGGAGCTTCTGGTGAACAGTTGAAGTGACCACTACTAGCCAGCGGTCAAGTTAGCGAATAATCCCAGAAGGTGGTGACGTGAAATTTAAAAACTCCAAGATGGCAGCGGCATGAAATTTAAAGATATTCAAGGTGGTGGTGGCAAGAGATTGGAAAAGGAAATCCACGATGGCAATGGTGAAAAATTTACAAATGTTACAAGGTGGAACTAGCCCAGTTATGCTTTGCAAGTCCACCGAAATTACAATCCAAGATAGTGCCGTGTTCAAAAAAGCATCCAATCTACTTACATTTTTGCGCCATGTTCAAAAGCATTTATCAAAAAAATTACATAATTAGACTAACATGAAGCATTTTTATGTCTAAAAATCATAAACTTCTCTATAACACTGAAACCCCCTTAGAAAAATTATACATGACTGTGCTTAAACTGACACACAATATTTTTAGCGCAACGCAATCTGACTTTCAATAATCCCTACAAAAGAATAGCCCTGACTGACATTAACCTATACCTTTCACAAACCACTTACCTCACCAAAAAGCTTCGTTACTCGCACTACTGCAATACAGCGAGCGCCACTACTGCCAGCTAAATAAAAGATTCAAACTACTGAAGGCACTAACTACTGATAGGCATAGTTAGCAAATGAAAGATTTTGATACAGAACAAATGATGTATTTACCTTAATAGCCATAATATATATAGCAGTTCATGACATCCAGTCTTACAAATTTCAAAACTCCGCCATCTCTCTCCCCACATCCACCACTGCTGGCGGCTCACCTCCAACTGCGCAACGCTACGCGCTGTTAACATCCAGCTGCCCAACATTACAAATGGCAGACAACAATGCAAACTAGCCACAGACTGCACACAGCACAGCCAGTGATTTTCATACAGAGCGCTACGTGGCGTTACCAATATAAGAACCCACAATAAATTTTACAAATTTTTTTGGGCAGTGGCCAATAATGAGTTGATAAAATTTTTCATAATTACAATAACAAAGATATCAAATGCACACACTTATTGATACAATGTTGGTCAAAAGCTAAAATTTTCTCACAGTCCATAAAGATCATTCATCACAGTAAATTTGCAGTGTTTTACTCAAAGCCTGAGCAGCAAAAGAAAATGCACGCGGAAGCAGTGGATTTTCATGCAGTCTTGAAGAAGTAGTGCTGTCCTTCCAATGGAAAGACAGTGCTGACTCTCGACATGCAGACAGATAATGGGCCACAACAGAGCAAACCCACAGCAGAGTCAGTCGAAGTTTTGAAGTATATTGGTAGGTAGGTCATCACAGAGCAGACCCACTGTAGTCCTGGTAGAGATTACGGTATCGGTGGGTCACCAGAGGTGCAGACCCACTGCAGTCCTTATAGAAATAATGGTATTGGTCGGTCATCAAAGATGCAGACCCACTGTAGTCCTTGTAGAGATGGCCAGCAGCCATCTGTTGTGACTGTGCAGGTGCACAATCACCATTGAAGAGTCTTGCGGATAATATAGCGAGTCCATGAACCACCACTTGTGCACTCACAAAATTTTTTTTTTAATGTCCTTAGAACCAGCAATGCTGCTATCCAGTCCCTTGCAGAATTATTAACACACGTGCAAACACTATCAGTCCCTACTTCTCACATATTGTCCATATACTATGACCAACAGAAACAAGTGCAGTGAAATGGAACTTACAAGTTAATAATATGATGAACTGGTGTCAATTACAATTTTATAACATAAGAATACAATAACAAAGGTACAAAATACATCATTAAAAACATAATAACACAGATAACATTTGTAGTAATAGGGGCTTTACAAAAGAATAGAAATAAACATATACATCAGTGTTACAGGAATTATGACATAAGTAAATATATAAAAGATCAGAATAATTATTGAAACATCAACTTCACACATGAGCATTAAAACAAAACAGAATAAATAATGTCTAAACATCTTTACAAAGAAAATAACATATTATCAGAAAAATTCTACAACATGACTCTTATTAGCTAAACACATAAAGACAGGAAAAACACAAATATACAAGAGTACACAAACACATAGCAGAATAACACAAGAGGAAAGGGCAGGGTTTGTTTTCAGTGTAACATTTGGTACTGCAGTCCAACCTAAAACTTCATTCCATAGATCTTTCGCCTTATTTCAACATTTGTTTCCACCAAAAAAATCCTATCCAAGCATGCTTTCTGTATTTTTATGTTCACATATTTCTCACCTCATTATTTATTTTCCATTATCTTACCTCATCATTTATTTCCAAGAAAATCGTACCTAAACCTGTTGTCCCTAAACCCTACTTTCTTGCTCATATCCTCTTTCAAAATACTTTTTTTTTGGCCAAACCATTTTCTTATAGCTCCTCAATGCATTTCTTCCAATTCATCGCAACTCGTTCTCTCATATAGCCTACCCCATCTTAAGCTAACTTAAATCTACTGAGCTCAGATGCTAAACTAAGGAGCGAGGCAATGCAGCAGCAATTAACACAAACAGCAATGATAAAAAATACAAATGGCAAAGCAAGCAGCATAAATTAGCAAAGTAAATGCAATATTACAACTAATATAAGGCAATGTGCAGCAAACAAGAAAAATAAATTCGTAGTAAAACTAGCTTAACAGAGTAATGTAAAGTGAAATTTAGTAGCACTATGCCTGGCAAACAGCAGCAGCAAATGCAATAACATATCTAAACATGACATAGCTCAAGCAGAAAAAATATTACACTAAAAATGGCCATGTCTAATACCTATGTCACATCTTAACACTAGAGTGATGCATCACAAAAAACTTATTCTGCAAGAAAGTTACCAAGTCATTAAAAAAATTATTTAGGCAATTCCTGTGAAGGGAAATGTCTATTTGTGCTCTCTTTTCTAAGAAAGTATATGAGAAACGTATTCTTTACTGAGTCTGTAGACAGAAAATAGTGATATTAGAATATCTATTAAATTTTATAATAACCAATGCTGCAGTGCAGCTAGAAACTAGATATTAAAGAAAATGAACAAATGTCAAAGGAAGGCATGAAACATCATTCATTAGCCATATGGCATTTCATAAGGTAGTAAAAAAATCTCTCAACTAGAAAGACAGTAGTCATAATCAGGTGTATAGACATAAAAATATTTCTCGTCATTTCATTAGGCATTTCAGTAAATATCATAAATTAAGAGCTCCACAGTGTTATCATATATTTCCAAGTTTGAGCGTGTCATATTTGCGATGCTTTCTACAAAGGAATGTCAACAGTGAGGATAATGGCCCCCCCTTTTTTTTACCTGTGCCTCTGAAAAGGCACACACTAATGGCTTTTTCTCCAGGCGTCTGACACAGCTGGCCTCTCAAGACGCGTTACATCAAGGTCACTTGGCTTTCTTACCGAAATATTTACGACACCAGTTTGCAATACAGTGACAGTCTCATATGAAAAATTTCACAGGTCTAGAATTTGCGTTACAAATCTGTAGAAACAAAATCCTGTAAACATAACAGTGTCCAAAAAATTTTCGTTGGCATTGTGGTACATTCACATATTTACACACATTTTATAACTCTTAAAGTACGATTCTTGGTTTCTACTTATTATTCCTTACCTTATTCGTCGACACTTCTTCAATATTTCATCATAACAGATACGTAGCATGATCAGATAACTCATATAGCATCAGCTTATTGATCATAAACATACCGCAACAGCATAATACACATAGTCATCGTAATAATAACATCATAACACCTCAGTCAACTCTCAAAATCGTCGTAGCTTCCTCCAATAATTTCAGAACCTAAAAAAATTCTCTGTTCATGTCAAAAGTGTCATCTGCCTCAAACGTACTTTAAAAATCATGATCCCATACCAAATACATCATTCAAAGCTCTCATAGTATCACAATGGTTCTGAAAATATATGAACAATTCACACAGTACAGACAAAATACAGTTTCATAAGTGTGAAGTTACCCAACTGTGTAATTGCGTAACCATGTGTCACTGATGTAGTAAAATAAAAATGTTTATCTCTCAGTTAAATGATCAGATAGCCGTGTACTTTGTGTGTTAGAGAAATATGGTACCGATGTGTAAAGTTGTATAAGCAAATACCATATTAGCTAGGGCTTCTTGTGCTTGCCAAACACATGATACACAAAGTAAGCGTGTACCCCCCTGAGGATTTATGTAATTATACCCTCAGGTGTTACAGATACAGCAATGGAATGAAATGTATCCTGGAAAACCTTTGTATCATAGTACTTCAAATATCTTTAAAAATAGATGATTTAAGTGCAAAATTAATCACTCAAATACGTGTCCTGTAGCGCTAAATGTGCGTCTTGCTGCAAGATAATATCTGTGGAAGTGACATAGTTACTGTCCTCCAAAAGCTAAGTTCTGCAGAAGCCAATGTACTTACCTCATGATAAACAAAAGTGAAATGCTTTGCATATAGATATCTTAGTTGGTTGGTTGGTTGGTTGGTTTGGGGAAGGAGACCAGACAGCGTGGTCATCGGTCTCATCGGATTAGGGAAGGATTGGGAAGGAAGTCGGCCGTGCCCTTTAAGAGGAACCATCCCGGCATTTGCCTGGAGTGATTTAGGGAAATCACGGAAAACCTAAATCAGGATGGCCGGATGCGGGATTGAACCGTCGTCCTCCCGAATGCGAGTCCAGTGTCTAATCACTGCGCCACCCCGCTTGGTGATATCTTAGTTATTACGCTTATTGCCGTGATGAAGAAAGTACTATAATGTAACGTATTGTTGTGCTACGAAAAGGGCTGTCTCATTGTAGTTATACCACAAAAGTTACTACTAAAACATGTTTTACTTTCCAGAAGAATTCAGAAAACCTGTGCAGATATAAAACAGATACACCGCAAAAACAACATTGTAAATTGTCACTCATTAGTAGCGTCGTCATAAAATCGTGTAGCTGTCATATAAACTAACCACTGTGTCATCTGGTATCTCACAGAAAGTACTTTAAATCCAGAATGTATTTTCAAGTAAACCAAATGTCTCATTAAAATCGCATTATCAGTACTGGTAAAGGTTCTAAGTATGTGAGCCTTATAGTCGTTACGTAATCGTGCAACTAACAAGCAAGAATGTACACACACATTAACACTGTGTCGTCTGTTCACAATAACAATGCATTCGTAATTTCTGATTAAATAAGTTCTCTTGGTTCTTGACTGGATATTTAACATCAAACATTGCTGCATATTAACAGATTCTAAGTCTGACTAAGCATACTAGTAACGTAAAGTGAAAAGTAATATGGCAAAGACAAAGTTAAAAAACAGATTATCTTTCAATAAACGGTTTTACAAGTGAAATGTGGTGTAAACCTTTACTCTTCCTAGTACGCAGAGTTTCAACTTCAACGCAATTATCATGTGGTATACGTCAGATTCTGTAAGGTCCATTGTAAACTAGAAAGAATTTGTGACTCAAGTGTTTCTTCTTACGTGACAATGAATGAGCTTTAATGAGAACTTTCTGATCAATATATAATTTCTTTGCATTTGCTTTACCGTGTAGTTTTCTCCTTTTTTCTGCTGCAGATTTTATATTTTTAAGAGCCAAATCAATTATGTCTTTGTGTCGAAGTTTATGTGTATTCGGGAAAGGTACAAGCTCTCTGATTCTGTTCGGTGGTTCTTCATTCTTCAGTACAAGAGTAGGTGGTAAAGCAGCGGAGTCATGAGGCATTTCATTCAGCACGTTTTGAAATAAGTGTAAATATCTGTCCCAATGGTAATGCTTTCTGTGACAATAAAGTCTGCAAAGCTTATTGATTTCTTTCATAATCCGTTCGGGGGGGTTACAATGTGGTGAGTACAATGAAATAAAAACGGGTTTGATTTTATGATTCCGGAGCATGCGTGACCAAACAGCAGATCTGAATTGCGGTCCGTTATCTGAAATGACTTTACTAACGTGTCCAACTTCACGTAAGAAATTTTTAACAAAGGCGTTGGATACAGACCGTCCAGTGGCCTTATGTAACGGAGTGAAAGAAACAAATTTTGAAGTAAGCTCAACAGCGACTGGAACGTACGAAAATGCATTAGATGTTCCGACAAGCGGTCCCAAGAGATCAACAGCAGCAAATTCTTTTAATTTAGAAGGAATGATAGGAAACAGTGGAGCACGATGGGAGATAGTAGATGGTTTCGCCTTTTGACAAAGTTTACAAATAGACAAGACTCTTCGAATTCTCTTTTCCATATTGTTAAAATAACAAGTCGTCCAAAGAATATGATATTTTCGTGGACCAAAATGTGCGTAGCTGAAATGAATGTACCAAATGAGCTTATTAACAAAATCATCTGGAATGCAAAGTACCCATAGCTTGTCATCAACAGTGCAGCGTTTGAAGAGTTTGTTGTTTCTAACCAGATAATAATGCCGAATCTGAGTGTGCGCCTTTTCATGCCATTTACTTTTGATGTCTTTCCTAATCGGATCTTTATCTTGTTCATGAGCAATGTCCTTTAAAGATGTGTTGATGAAGTTTTCAAACGCGACTTTCTGAATGTAAAGAACACTGAAATTTTTCTCGAGGCTGCCTTCTGTGTTACTTTTCTTAAGCCCAGCCGGTGCGCGTGACAGTGCGTCCGCAACAATGTTCTCCTTGCCGGGAATGTAGACTATTGTGAAGTGGAATTCTTGCAGAAACAATGCCCAACGTTTTAACCTGTAATGATTTAAATTTGAAGACATAAGAAATTGTAATGCACGATGATCACTGTAAACTTTTACGTGCTTACCAGAAAGAAAGAAACGGAATTTGTTAAATGCCCAAACGATAGCTAAAGCTTCTAATTCAGTAACGGAATAACTTTTTTCAGATTTTGTTAGCACTCGGCTAGCAAAAGCAATGGTTTTCTGAACAGTAGTGTCATTTTCTATGGCTTCTTGAAATAAATGGGCACCAAGACCGACTTTAGAAGAATCTGTGCTAAGGCAGAAATCTTGTGACAGATCTGGATGAGCTAGTATTGGCGCGTTAAGTAACGCTTCTTTCAAAGACATGAATTCCAACTGTGCTTGTTCCTCCCAGTTCCAAATAGTATTTTTTCCAGTGAGAGAACAAAGTTTTGGTGTAACAAGAATTTGCATATTCAGAAAACGACGGTAAAAATTTACGAGACCTAGAAAACTGCGGACTTGTTTTCTTGTGGATGGAACTGGAATGGCTCTGATTGCTTCTAACTTTTCAGGATCCAGCTGAATGCCTTCAGAAGACATAATATGTCCCAAAAGCCTCACCTTTGACCTGCTGAATTCAGACTTTTCCAAGTTAACTGTAATTCCAGATTCTGCAAAAATACGTAACAAACTGTTGAGGATGCATTTATGTTGTTCCCATGAAGCTTCTGCTATTAGAATATCGTCCACATATAAGGTGATGTGACGTTTTAAGAACTCAGGTAATATGGAATTTAGCCCGCGAATGAATGCTGCCGAAGAAATGTTCAAACCAAAAGGAAGTTTCCGAAACTGATAACAAACGCCGAACAAAGGAAAGCTGTGTATTTTCTACATTCTGGATGAAGTTCGATCTGATAAAAGCTGGATCTGAGATCAATGGAAGACAACACTTTTACACCATTAAAATTTTGAAGAAGTTCTTCCAACGTTTGCGGCCTGTCTGTTTCAGTAATAATGATAGTATTGATTTGTCTCGAATCCAAGACAAGCCTGATCGACCCATTTTTCTTCTTAACAACATGTAATGGATTGTTCTATGAGCTTACTGCAGGCTCAATAATGCCCTCGTCAAGCATAGATTGTATTTCTGTTCTAACACGGTCCCTATAATGTGCTGGAATTACATATGGTCTAACACAAAATTTAGTATGCTCACGAACACGAAATTGGTATTGAAATCCTTTGATTGTTCCTGTTTTGTGAGTAAAACCTGTGGAATGTGCTTGTAAAATCTCAAAAAGGTCCTGCCTATCACTGTCACTACAATTGTCAATTGTCTGAATTTTATTCTGAATTAACTCATTAGTTTCAAATATGCTGTCGATATCATCCCTGTCAGTACTTGCACAGTGATTGTTAGTGTCTAATTCCGTAGAAAATTCCGAACTGTTGTCTAATAGAAGGTAAAGCCGATTAATTTCCTCGTCATGGTTTGAGAGCCAATCTTCAAATTTCAAAGCTATTGACTTACCTTCTTTGTCTAAACTTATTTCAGCATCGTGAAAGTTTAAGATTGCTTTGTATTCACTAAAAAAGTCTACTCCCAATATAATTTCCGTCGATAATAATGGGACAATAAGAAAGTTCATAGAGAAGCTGTGGCTTTGACAACAGAATTCTAAGTTGGTTTGTTGGTGTACATGTACACTTTTTCCAATGATTGCACCCTGTAATTTAATCTTATGTAACGGAAGTATGGGGCAATCGCTCGATTTGTTGCATTTGCTAAAAGCCGTTTCACTAATTACTGAAATGGGACTGCCAGAGTCAAGTACTGCCGTAAATTTTACGTCATTTACTGTAACGTGAAACACAGGATATGCAATGTTGTTATGTTTTACGTCGTGTTCCAGGAGTAAGATGTCTCTAATGTCTACTATTTATACGTAATTACTAGCTACGGCAGCTGCGTCGTCAGTTTCATGAGTACGTTTTGCGGCTGCCAGCGGTATGAGTCATTGCCTATTGTGTCTTTGTTGGCACGCGTCGTTATTGGGTTTTGGAGACCTAACTTCTACAAATTCACCTTGTCGAGAGGGCCCTGCTCTGTTTGAATCCCGCCAGTTCTGATGCAATTCAGGTCTGTTGTTACAATCATATCATCTGTCGTCATGTCGGTAGATTCCATAGTTTCTTTGTTGTCGGTCACGTGGTGGAGAATTTCTCCCTGAATCGTAACTGCGCACTGGACCGTTGCATCTAAAGTTATTCTTTCTCCCTTGATAATAATTATTTTGGTTCCTATATTGTCTGTTTCTCTGATTGTCTCTGTGATAATCATTACTGCGGAGAGGTGATCTTTCCCTGTAATTATTACTACTCTGCCAACGGTTGTCATACGGGTGGTGTCTGTTTTGGTCACGATTTACGTTGTAAGAATAGCCTTGTCGTGTATTATTTCTGTCATCACGGAATTGTGACAGATGTGACCTGTAATTGTTGTGCTCCTGTTTTCGCTTTCCGCGATTGTCACTGTCAATTTCCAGTTCTTGTAACAGTCCCTGAAAAGCTTCAATGTCGTCTTGGCAACGTCCTGCTAAAACAATATGTCGTAAATGTTCAGGCAACCTGATTAAGCAAATGCGGATGAGTTCTGAGGGGCTGTATGGGTTTCAAAGATACTGATTCTTATGCAACATGTCTTCGAAATATTTCATAAGACTGGAAAATTCAGATTGTTCGAAACGTTTCATCATTATGATGCTATGTTTTACTTGGTCTTGTGTAGCTTGAGACCAATACGTCGAGAGGAAGGCATGATAAAATTCTCCTTCACTGTGGTAATCGTGAATGACCGATCGCATTCTTACTTCTGGTTCATTCTCTAAATAGCCACACATAAATTCTAACCTGTGCTCCAATGACCAGTTGGGAGGAAAACAATGAGGAAATTGATGAAGCCATGATTGTGGATGAATGCCGTTGTCAGAATTCTTAAATGTTTTGAATTTATGTGTAGTAATGAACAGCTTATAGTCAAAATAATCGTGTCGGCGAGTCGCACATCGTTAAATGTTACTTCGTTTCGGCGGTTCCATTTCAAAATCCAATGCGCCTTGCCAATTTCTTTCATAATTTCCGAAGTGTCCTGTGTTATTATTTTGTGGTTGTTCCGTATTTCTATGTCCCTCTTCCCGTACTGAAGCACGAGTGTCCTCTGAAATATTTAGTTCTTGTATTACTTGTGCCAACTGATCTTGTACTTCCCAGATTTCTCTTTTGTACTGTGTATTGATTTGATTCTGATTTTGTTTGAATTTTCTAATTTGTTCATACTCTTCAGTGTGCATGAAGGCTACAGCTCTTGTGTCATTCAGATCATCATCTACCTTTGTAGATAAGTTAGTGAACTGATCTGAAAGTTCGGCTACTTTATCCGTTAGTGAAATTATTTCCTCTGTGTGTTTTTCTGAACCAAGTTTCAGAGTGTCCATTTGTGTTTAAATCGTACCTACTGTGTCTTTTAAGTTTTCCTGAGTTTTTGTAAGTTGCGTAACTGAATCGGTAGAGGCCACTGAGTCAATTTAAGCTTGCAAGGTGTCGTGATTTTCATGAACAATGGTTTGCATTTCTTTTATGGCTGCTTCGTGATTCTGTAATGCATTTTTATGACGCGAAAAAATAGGTTGGAAATGCTAACAAATTTGTGTTTTTACGTCGTTACAGACTTTTTGACATTTCGATTCGATTTTATGTAACTCAGTAGTTAAATCTTCACGTTTTTGTTCAAGCGTGGTGTGCAGATTTGTTCCCGTGCTGCTGTGTTTGTCTCTGGTGTTGTTCCATTGTGTCTAACTTTTGAAGATTTTGTCCCATTTGTTTCTGATTTTGTTCAAGCGTTGTGTCTAACTTTTGAAGATTTTGTTCCATTGTGTCTAACTTTTGTAGCCTTTGTCCCATTTGTTGCATTAACTTTAATAACAATGCACTGGTGTCTGAAACAGGCTCCTCCGTGCTATTCGGCAGTGCATTTGAACCGGCAATATTCGCATTTTGAAAAGCAGAAAATGTGTCTTGATTTATTTGAGAAAACGGTGAGGACGCAAAACCTGAATCTACAGTATTTGCAAGATTGTGTCCTGTCATTTCGGAATCCTGAGGCGGGCTGTTGTTGACCGATCGATCGATAATGCCTCCCTGTTCACTAATTGTTTCACTGTCTACACCATTATTTGCCGCCCGCTCCAATTCCCTATGCACAATTACCAAATTACTACTTTGAATGTCTGTTAATTCATTACACAGTGGTGCTGATGAGCTACGCTCGTCGTCACTATTATTTCTCAGTTTACTTTGGAGCCTAGTGTTACGTTTTTCACACGCCATTATTGTCACAATATTTCACACGATAACAGAGAAAAGCACAGCTTGAAGAGAAAAATAAGAAAACACATTAACATAGCACTGAAAATAATATCTAGTTAATTGCAAGCGCAGCTGCGAAATACTTGGTGCAAATCTACATGCATGCCACAACAACAATGAAAGACTGCAACTACAAAGGAGATTCTCTCTACAGTTATGCGCTAGCAGTAAACAATAGCTACACTAATTACACAAACTACAAGAAAAAAACAGAAGATTCCAGTGAGGTATCCTCAGCTAAGGGTCGACATATGAAACGTCCCCTTAGAAAAATTATACATGACTGTGCTTAAACTGACACACAATATTTTTAGCGCAACTCAATCTGACTTTCAATAATCCCTACAAAAAATGGCCCTGACTAACATTAACCTATACCTTTCACAAACCACTTACCTCACAAAAAATCTTCGTTACTCGCACTACTGCAATGCAGCGAGCGCCACTACTGCCAGCTAAATAAAAGATTCAAACTACTGAAGGCACTAACTACTGATAGGCATAGTTAGCAAATGAAAGATTTTGATACAGAACAAATGATGTATTTACCTTAAGAGTCATAATATATATAGCAGTTCATGACAACCAGTCTTACAAATTTCAAAACTCCGCCATCTCTCTCCCCACATCCACCACTGCTGACGGCTCACCTCCAACTGCGCAACGCTACGCGCTGTTAACATCCAGCTGCCCAACACTACAAATGGCAGACAACAATGCAAACTAGCCACAGACTGCACACAGCATAGCCAGTGATTTTCATACAGAGCGCTACCAATATAAGAACCTAAACAGCCTACTTACAACACACACACACACACACACACACACACACACACAATGTGTATGTCAGTGTAAGTACAACAGAAGCTGACAACATACAGTGTGTAGCCAAAACTTCAAAGTGGGCGTCAGCTACTGGATCCGAAAATTTTGCATTAGGAGCTGACAGCATATGTGCCATAACCCAATTTAACAAAGACCTTGCTTATCAAAATCCTGGACACAATTAAAATTAAACGTGTTGCTTCTCCGTACATAGCAGTTTTACGTGTAAGCATGAAATAAAATTACAACAAATTGCCGATATGTCAATGTGTAACAGTAAACTGTAATAGCACATTACGTCAGCACATTATAGCAAAATTATAGCACATTTCCGCACATACAGAGAAAATGTAACGAACTGACCCATGTCACAAGAATGCTCTTAGAAACTGTCCGTATTACAGCGAAATCGTAACAAATTGGCAAAACTTCAGCAAAACTGTAACACATTGTTCCATGTTACAGCAATATCATAACACTGTGAACCGCGTTAGAGCAAAATAGTAACAAAATGCCTATTGCTACAGCAATTGTAACTAATTTTCCTTTGTTGATACAAAGATACAAAAAACTGTCCGGTGCTACAGTGAAATTGGAAGAATCACTCAACTGCAAATGTCTGTGTATTCATGGTTGCAACAGTCAGGTGTCATTTGACTATGGTTTCAGAATCCTAAAATTAGATTGTGATTAAACAACCATTACTTGCACAATATCTTGGGCTTATGTCCTTGTTTAAGCTTCTTGGACAGATCATTGCATTTACGACCCTTATGCGGATGGTGCCCGTACTCTGGCACTTTTGCACAACCAGTTTTGCAGTGTGGCATTTGCAGCCAGAACCTGCCTCACTCTTGTGGCTTCCTTCGAAGCTGCAACAGACACAGGGAGTATCTTACTTAACAGTAAAAACTGACACGGATGAAAGTATTCAACAGTAACACCAAAAATCTTCCAGGAAACATGTGTCTGTATACAAGCCATTTGGGAGATGATGGCAATCCATGGTTGAGAGCTACCACTAAATTCAGTATGAAGTATTTACCTAATTAGTGCAAGTGCATGTGAAATGGAGACTTTTCGATCAAGTTCACACTGAACCGGGCTGAAATTTTATGCACAACCTGCATTAACAAAAGATACAGTGCTACTTCAACAAATTCCATATTCCAATATAGAGCACACTCACACCTGTTAGAGAAGGTATTCCATGAGCCATTCTGACGTTTGGATGCAATACTGTACTCATCTCTACAATGACATTGTAATTCTGTCAGAGACAGCAAAGGACTTGGAAGAGCAGTTGAATGGAATGGATGGTGTCTTGAAGGGAGGATATAAGATGAACATCAACAAAAGCAAAACGAAGATAATGGAATGTAGTCGAATTAAGTTGGGTGATGTTGAGGGTATTAGATTAGGAAATGAGACACTTAAAAAGTAGTAAAGGAGTTTTGCTATTTGGGGAGCAAAATAACTGATATAACTGATGATGGTCCAAGTAGAAAGGATATAAAATGTAGACTGGCAATGACAAGGAAAGCATTTCTGAAGAGGAGAAATTTGTTAACATCGAGTATAGGTTTAAGTGTCAGGAAGTCCTTTCTGAAAGTATTTGTATGGAGTGTAGCCAATTATGGAAGTGAAACATGGACGATAAATAGTTCGGATAAGAAGAGAATAGAAGCTTTCGAAATGTGGTGCTACAGAAGAATGCTGAAGATTAGATGGGTAGATCACATAACTAATGAGGAAGTATTGAGTAGGATTGGGGAGAAGAGAAGTTTGTGGCACAACTTGACTAGAAGAAGGGGTCGGTTGGTAGGACATGTTCTGAGGCATCAAGGGATCAGCAGTTTAGTATTGGAGGGCAGCGTGGAGGGTAAAAATGGTAGAGAGAGACCAAGAGATGAATACACTAAGCAGATTTAGAAGGATGTAGGTTGCAGTAGGTACTGAGAGATGAAGAAGCTTGCACAGGATAGAGTAGCATGGAGAGCTGCATCAAGCCAGTCTCAGGACTGAAGACCACAACAACAACAACTCTGCAGTAGTTATGAAAATGATAGGCCAGATAGTTTCAATGCAGATGGCTGCTGGCTTGTCTTTGGCAGAGGCTATGGAGTCTGTAGTATTCTATATGTCATGTATCGCCTTGCAATACATCACTGCATGTCACCTACACTGTGCCCCTTACAATTCATTTGTCAGTTCGACTGAAGCTGTTCGCACTTCTCTTGTAGAGTCTTTCACGTATGACATGCGTGTTGTTAACTTCGTTACATGTAACAATATTTTTCGTTACGACAAACGATTTGGTCGCTGAAATACTCCATCTAATACAACGTTTTCAGATACCAGTTATATAAAATGTGTTTGAGAACTATATGCCCTTGTAGACATTAATATTACTTCAACATCAATAGTGGCATGTGTGAAGTTTTTATTTTAATGAACTAAGAGCTATGTTGAAAAGTATGTGGACGATCTGAATATTTCGTACCGTGTTCTAAAGTATCGAAAAGAATTGAATTTTGCGGAAATTGGCTCCATGTTCAAAAGTATCTGACAGGCCTGAAATTTATGCAAATTGAACCATGTTATCAAATAGTGCCAAAATTCAAGAGTATCGAACGATCTGAATTGTGTTAAATTACTGCAGTGTTCAATAAACAGCAAATCAAAACTTTTCAACTAATCATTTTGATTACTGGAAAAAGTCTTTTCTTACTGCCATACGGGTGACGGAGCTTGGTGAGTAATCGGTTTTGCTTGTCGGAAAAAATTGTAATTTTTCGGAACTCAGCAAAAGAACGGGTAATACTCGTAATGGCGGGAGCAGCCATTCCTAGTAAATGATTGATGCTAAACAGTCCCAACCCCCCCCCCCCCTCCCTCCAAAAAAAGGAGGTCTGATATACATTAATGTTAGTAGTCGTACATATTTTATGTACCGGTACTAATTACGTGCGGTAACACAGGGATTCTTCTTTCTCATTCAGTGTTACAGCATATAAAGCAACTTCTTCAAAAATATCTGATAATGACGAAATTCAGAGCAGCGATCATCATTTATCTAAAGGATTGCAAAAGGCTGAAGACCAACATCTCTAAACAAGATCTGTAAAAACACACCAAATGTCATAAAGAAAGCATGTAAACCGTCTGAGAATGGATCACAACGATTCGAAACCGGTAACGGTTTCCTTTGAATAAAGGAACTGAAAGTAAATTTGTGGCTGGTTCCTGTCCTAACACCATCAACATTTTTCTTCAAACAAAAGCCTAGGGCTCCATCATGTGCAGCAAGATGCAATTGATCGAACAATATGTACATTGTAACTCTTCAGGCTTTCCCGGCGATCTAATGACATCTTGGGTTGTCGGGTGTTCTGCCGGATATCAGCGTCGTATTTGCACGATATTTCGGTCACGTAGCTCGTGGCCTTCATCAGGTGCGAGACTGCTCTTCGAGTGGACCTGGTCCAGTATTTATGCCTTCCCCCTGCGGTCCGCGCCCGCTCACCACGACCTCAACAGAAGAACCAGAGACATGGAGATGGAAAACGAGCCCCTGACGGACTGCCAGGCGCACCAGACCGAAGATGGAACACCCAGAAGTGGGACTGGTGGGCGCGGACCGCAGAGGGAACATCCAGAGCCGCAGCGGTACGACGCTGATATACAGCAGAACACCCGACAACCCAAGATGTCAATATGCACATTGTCGACTGTTTAAGTAAATATTAATGAAGCAATATTATTGTATTGGTGAAATGTCTGGGAAAAGTAATTAAAGAAAGCAGAATCCGTGTTAGTAAAGAGTCTTTTCGAAAACAGTTGGAGAACATTTTGAGGCAAGTTAATAATTCTCTTTGTACTGAAAATTTTGTCTCTTCTTTGTAATAATGGGTGAATCATCTCCAGAGCCCATTAAATTAAATCCAACCAATGATGTGGGATTGATTTGTGCTGAATGCACATCTAAAACCTGATACGTACTCGTACATGTGTGACAGCTAATCGGGTTTGGTTTAAGGATC
Organism: Schistocerca piceifrons; assembly: GCF_021461385.2. Taxonomy (NCBI): domain Eukaryota; kingdom Metazoa; phylum Arthropoda; class Insecta; order Orthoptera; family Acrididae; genus Schistocerca; species Schistocerca piceifrons. The sequence goes on along the minus strand of NC_060145.1, from coordinate 149,462,959 downwards.
CTGGAGAGTTCTTGAATGTTTCCACTTTTCACATCCCTCAGAACAGGTACATCAAATTGCCAAACTTTTAAAATCAGTTTTTCAATAGTCTGAAACTTTCTCTTGCCGAAATTAGGAAAAGTAAAATAAATGTACCTAAAGACAGAGAACATAAGTTTAATACCATCTGAAATTAGTGATAATCGATACTCAACTGATGTTGTTGGAAAGCTGTTTAAGAAACTGAAGACTTTTCAAGGGAAAGCTTCCAGCTAAACATCACAGGAAATAGTTAAACTGCATGTTAATTTTGATGAAAATAAAGGGTTTTATGCAATATTATACACAAAACTGCAAAAGTAATAGCAAATAAACATGCTGTAGCAAAAGTTCATTCAAATGACAATGGACGTTTCATGTGGATACGCTTACTGGCTTTATATCCATAAGTCGGGAAGCAGTACGAATGTCTAAGTGTTTGCCACACAAACGCTGCTAACATGCCGTCTCCTACTGAGCTGAATCGTGTACAGGTATTTGAAAAAGAGGATAAAAGCATCTCTGCTAACGTCTATGGAATCCAGTTATCTCATTGTGAGTAGATGACTACGGGAGATGAGGAAGATGAAAAAGAATTTCGAGCTGTACTGCTATCTGTCCCAAAGCACTACTTTGAGAAACACGTAAGTCTGTTAACGTTGCAGGTTGTTCATACAGATACATACCGTTTCTACCGCATAAAAAACAAACTGAAGTTACCACATTATAGCGTTACTGCTCATGATAATTCCATTGGTTTATGTCAATGTTATTTTCATTCCAAACAGATGTTAGACGCACACTTGGTTGAGTGAATACAGTTTAAGCAACGGAGTCACACTTAGTGGCAGGAATGAATACATAAAATTAACCAATTATTAATAAATTATTGCTTCCCTGTGTAAATTATGCTGAGATGGAGCGCGTGGAGTTCTGGTCGGTATTCCGATCAGATTGCATAAACCATTCGTATAGCCTATTACATTTGCTGTGTCTATGACAAACGCTATTCAGTGTTTAAATTGTACAAAGGCAGTGATTACATGGAACGCTGCAATGAGCAGCTGTATGTAAGTATTGAGACTATGAATAGGTTCTATTGAAGAGTAAACAGACGGACATGAGACCTAAATAATAAGTCCTTAATAGGAATTACCGTTTCAATTAATAGAGGTGTGCCATACTTGCTGAGAACCACTTAAGCAAGGAGACATTAAACACAGAGACCACTGCTGTTTTGTTGACACGTATCGGGGTGCTGCAAATGGCAGCTGAAACTTGAACTACGGGCAACACCTAACAGTTCTAGTCGTATTTCACAGTCTGAGCAAATGTTATGGTCATTTCTTGATCACAAACGTATGAGAGCTAATGACGACAGATGGTGACGAAGAAGTTATACTAACGGAGAAACATAAATCATTTACGAAGAGTAGGAGATGTAATATAGATTTCCGAATTATAGATACGCTTAATTTTTTGACATCTTCCGTGCATAAGCGTGAATCATACTTCAAGTCACATGTACTCATGATAATGGCAGATTTTTCTGACAATCGTGAGTCTAATTCAGTCAATCAGAGAGCTGTATTTCCATATGAATGAGAGAGTAATGAATCGTTTTCACGGTAAGATCATTTACTCCCAATTGAGAAGTTTGAAAGTCTATTACAAGATAAAACTTAAACAGTATGTCAGTACCCAAGAGCCTGCAACGTATGGATTTATTCACGTGTAAGACACTAGAAAGGTATTCCAATCTGTATTTGTGCAATGTATGGATTTATTCACGTGTAAGACACTAGAAAAGTATTCCAATCTGTATTTGGAATTTGACGTGCTACTACTTCCTGATACTCTGGAAAACATTCGTAGCATATATCTTGGAAACATATGAACTCCATTCTGATCATTAGATAACTTCATCTGTCTTTGTATGGGAGGCTCTACAGAAAATTACTAGCGCTGAATAACAACCTCTTTCTGACACTGAATAACTTCAATTTGCTGAAAGAGGCGTTATTGGCGCTATTGTTCATTATTCATACGGACTTGCCATTAAAAACAACACGTCCATGGGTAGTTATGACGATAAAAACGACGAATCCTACTTCACATATCTTCATGAGGATAGCCGTTACAGGTGGGCAACGTTGCTATATTGCCGGCCGCAGTGGTCTAGCGGTTCTAGGAGCTCAGTCCGGAACCGCGCGATTGCTACGATCGCAGGTTCGAATCCTGCCTCGGACATGGATGTATGTGATATCCTTAGGTTAGTTAGGTTTAACTGGTTCTAAGTTCTAGGGGACTAATGACCTCAGAAGTTGAGTCCCATAGTGCTCAGAGCCATTTGAACCAATTTTTTGTTACTGTATTTTCAAATGTTCGATTTTCCAGAGAGTTTTGAAACTTTTGACGTGAGAAATGTACTAGACAATTCTAACACAGGACACATTTTAGAAATAGATGACGAACGTCCTGTGAGTATTCACGATTTTAATTCTGACTATTCCTCATGCCATGCCACCAACATCATATAGTAAAAACCCTGGGAAATTAATTTCGTCTTTATATGATACGACAAACCGTGTTTATAACTCCACAAATTTGCAACAATGTTTGCATCACAAAATGGTGTTAAAGATGATTTATAGAACTTTATCTTTTAGATGAGCTTCCTAGATGAAACCATACATTGAGATGAATGCACACAAACGTATGAGGGCCAGCAATGCTTATGGAATAGTTGCAAATGCAATAATGAGTATGCAATAAACTCATAGATAATAATGCGTCCGGTAAAACTACGGAAAATGTGTGAAACATGAGAGCGATAAAACTAGTGGCTTGCTCCAAAGGTAGATGCGGAACGCTGATATGAATGCAAGACCGAATTTAAAATATGGTGTAGCATTTAAAGAAAATTTAGTTGCTGTTCAATTACGTAGAGTTAACATTGATTTTCATAAACCTATAGCTGCGGGAATGGCTATTTCATATATCTCTATGACACTGCTTGTAGATTTTCATTGTAAGAATATGTTGAAGACATTTCAGTCCAAAAATGTTGAATTGTGTTGCAATGACTTAGATTTTTCGTTAACTGCAGCACCGACTGGCGGTAGCAAGTAGAACTTCTCACTAGAATCCTCGTAGATGTACTACTCTTATCACATGTTTCATAATCAGGAAATAGACAATCGCTACTCCAATCTCTGTATGCTTTCATCACAGTCGCAGTCACTGGACAGTTTATACTGGAAAGGATTCCACGATGTGCAAGCCGGAAAATGTGCATGAATGTAAGCAACTGGCTGCAGGCGGTGAGTAATATAAATAAACGAAACATGAAATAAAATAAAGTATCACTCTATCTTTAATTTTAATAAACAAGTACAAATGTGCTCTCTGTAGTATCTCATATGTACGTAACTTGTATGTGTACAAAGTGTTCCCGCCGGCCGCGGTAGCCGTGCGGTTCTGGCGCTGCAGTCTGGAACCGCGGGACTGCTACGGTCGCAGGTTCAAATCCTGCCTCGGGCATGGGTGTGTGTGATGTCCTTAGGTTAGTTAGGTTTAAGTAGTTCTAAGTTCTAGGGGACTTATGACCTAAGATGTTGAGTCCCATAGTGCTCAGAGCCAAAGTGTTCCCCTTTATCTGGTGTGTTGCAGCCCGAAGGAAATTCTGTATAGAGGTTGTTTTGAACATCGTAGTGGTTTTGCGCGTATGGTCTACCGAATCAGTTATGTAGCCAGTAACAGCTTAACAGAGACACTGAACCACTTTAGAACTCGGTATCTTAAAAAAAATCCTTAACAGAAGAAAAAAAACGCCAATTAACAGAAGAAACAGGATTCCTATCTGAACGCTATAGTCATACAGTTATCGAGAACCTATACGTTTTGCTTTCTCTTTCTGCACTGTGTTTAAAACGATTAGTTAATAGTACCACAGGTTTTAGTTAACAGATCCTGTAAGACAGTAACGACATACGTGTAACGATACAGTTTTGATGTATAAACTCTATTCTTTGTAATTTAAGCCTGCGGTTGACTGAGGAACATTATCGATAGTACTAGGTGAAAGTTTGACATGCGTGCATGATGAGGGCGTGGAGGGTGTGGCTGCCTGTTGTTCGTGTAACCTGATGCGGAGAAGAAAATCTCTCGTGTGAAGTGAACTAATATGGACAGCAGAAAGACAGTCACTATAAATGTTCAAGGTTGGTTTCACGGGTGCTATGATAATCAGATACTTACTCGTATTTAAAACGAAACGTGAGGGGTGCTATTATCTGCGAATGAAGAACACTAAAGCACCAAAGAAACAGGTATAGACATGCGAATGCAAATATTCTGATATTTAAAGAGGCAGAATACGGTGCTGCAGTCGGCAACGTCAGTATAAGACAAGTGTCTGGTGCAGTTGTTAGATCGGTTATGCAGCTACAATGGCAGGTTATCAAGATTTAAGTGAGTTTGAAAGTAGTGTTATAGTTGGCGCGCGAGCGCTGGCACACAACGTTTCCCAGGTAGCGATGAAGTGGGGATTTTTCCGTACGACCATTTCACGAGTGTACCGCAAATATCATGAACCCTGTTAAACATGAAATTTCCGACATCGCTGCGGCCGGGAAATGATCCTGTAAGAACGGGACGACTGAAAAGAATCTTTCAGCGTGATAGAAGAGCAACCCTTCCGCAGATCGCTTCAGATTTCAATCCTGGGCCATCAACAAGTGTCAGCGTGCGAACCACTCAACGAAACATCGTCGATATGGGCTTTCGGAGTCGAAGGCCCACTCGTGTACCGTTGATGGCTACACGACGCAAGGCTTCACGCCTCGCCTGCCTCCTTCAGCACCGACATTGGACTGTTGATGACTGGAAACATGTTGCTTGGTTTCGTTTCAAATTTTGTCGAGCAGATGGACGTGTACGGGCATCGAGACAATCTCATGAATACATGGACGCCGCACGTCAGCAAGCTGGTGGAGACCCTATAATGTTGTGGGGCCTTTGCAGCTGGAGTGATATGGGACTGCTAATACTTCTATCTACGACTCTGGTAGATGAGACGTACGTAAGCATCCTCTCTGATCGCCTGCATCTATTCAGACGAAATTAGAATTATTACCTTCAGCTGATGAAGGGCGTTGATATGTATCAACGGGGGCCAGGTGAAAATGTGTGCCCCGACCAGGACTCGAACCAGGGATCTCCTGCTCACATGGCAGACGTTGTGTCCATCTGGACCACCGAGGGCATAGAGGATAGTGCGACTGCAGGGACTATCTCGAGCACGCCTCCCACGAGATCCACATTCTCACCTTACATGTCCACACACTACATTCGTAGTGTCCCTACCCAACACTCTCATTACTCGTGGAAGACATTATTTCTACCAAGTCCCGTAAGAGTTCTGGTAATATGTGTGCATCCGCACAGAAGAGGAAGGTAATGGCCGGTATTGCCAGAACTATATACCTATATGGATATGTCCCAAAGAACAGACACCACATCCATATAACTATATGCATCTATTCATGTCCATACCGAAGATCGCCGAATACCGGCACCGCCAGCCGTTGTCGTCACGCAACTTTGGAACCCAACCACGTGGTAACAATGTAGCCAATGCAGCGTGTTTTGTGACCGACTGATATGAAAATCGAACTCTCATAGACCTAAGTTACGTACTAACCAATTTTATTTTAAATTAAAGAGTATTTCTTTAAAAATAAAATTTAAATGTAGTATTTTCTGGTTCTCCAGTTAACAAATTACAGTTATCCCTTGCCGCCCTTTATTTAACAAACGCTATTTAAGCAATGTTTTAAACCGAAATGAAATCATACGGAATAATAGTTCATTGTGTTAGTGCGGATACAGTCATTTCAAGACGTACACACACTTCACGTGGCTTCTATCAATAACAAGATCATGAAATATTTTCTGTTAAAGTGGGATTTCATTAAAACGTTATTTAAAAGTTACTCTCGTTTAGGATTCACTGCGAAACTAATTCCACTAAATTGAAAGTGCACACCAGCACTGAACATTTCAACAACAAGGTCCCACACACCGTAAAAACTCTCTCTCATTTGTTACCACTCAGTTACTAAATCTTACTGTAATACTAATGCACAGTAGAAACTATGTAGTACTTTTTAATGCTGTATTCGCATTGATGAAGAGTTGCAATCAGCGTAATAAAAAAACTGAAGCTAACTTAGATGAGATCTGTTCTTTATTTTTAGGTTTTATCTGTTTTATTGTGTTTACAAGGGTGTTCATGGTTCAAATAATGAAAACTGCACCAGTTACTCATTTTTTTATGCTTAGCACAACGTGTTTCGAGAATTTATTCTCATTTTCAAGTGCATATAAACATTTATTTATTTATGCATAGAATCACACATACAGACATCACATACCATATTCACAAAAGTCACTGGGAAATCATAATAAATTTTCGAAACGCGTTGTGCTAAGCCTAAAAAAAGTAAGTAACTGGTGCAGTTTTAGTTATTTAAATCATGAATAACAGTTTCATTCTTTCCTAAGTCATCTAATGTGATGAACGAAATTAATTTACACGGATGTTGCGTCGTAAGCTACTCAACTTATGGCTACTTGACATCATCTTACCTCTGAATAATCCTGCTAACTGTCTATGTGTAAAGAAATTTAATGGTACTGTGGTACAATTTTCTTCATTTTTGGTTCAATATTTTCATGGCCAAGGAAGAGTTTCGGTTGTTCGAGTACGAGTACAAGAACAGTTTACTAGTTAAACAGTAAATAATTACATTTTATTTCTTACGTTAAATTTGAGTTTTCCATCATTCTTTAAAAATTATTGAAATATTTAGAAAATATCATTACAAACAACACAGATTTAGGTCATCCGGTGTCAGTTCTACTTTAAAATTACAAAGACCAACCCCTTTGTTACAACAATCATTGGTCACCAATAAAATTGCTCGTTCTAATAGAAAGTCGTTTTCTCCTCTCTGTTCTCAGGGGAGAAATTAGCCATAGTTACTGTAATTACAATGATCGGTAGAAACACACCGATGTGCCAAGTTAGTTGACCATCTTACCGTGGTAGTATGGCTGTATGACATTATGGCTGTATGCTTTATTCACAGAATTGTGGCATACTTCGGCAAGCAGAGCAGGGAGTATGATGTGTAAAATAATTATTGATTTTTGTACATCGCATCGGGACCCCTTTTTTTATCTTTCGTATACAGCACGTCATCCGTGCCGACATGTGACGTTTTTGACGTTGATAATACAGATCCGCAGTGACGCTAGAGCGCCATGTGACGAACGAATCGTTAATGGCGCTGATGGAGCGTGTCAGTTCTGTGATCCGGGGTAAATGGGGACCAGCCCTGAAGGCGGTCTCTCAGTAAACATGTCTGTCCCAGTGTTGCAGGACTGACGAGTTTTGTGTTTGGCGAAATGTAGAGACATAAGCATTGCTACTTTAAACAGAGGAGATGCTACAACTCAGATAGTGATAAATATTTAAATTAATAGTGCCTCGAGATTGTTGCAAACAAACTACTTGAAGTACAAATTGATAAATACACAGTGATATTTCAACTGATCCTTCTACACGACATTCTGTACCGGAAAATACACTGTACTGAAAAGAGATTCGAGGCGTTTGAGATTTGGTACTAGAGAAGGATGTTAGTGGACCAATAAGAAGTAACGGCCAAACTTTCAGGAAACATTCCTCACACACAAAGAAAGAAAATATGTTATGTGGCCATGTGACCGGAAACGCTTACTTTCCATGTTACAGCTCATTTTATTACTCCTCTTCAAATCACATTAATCATGGAATGGAAACACACAGCAACAGAACGTACCAGCGTGACTTCAAACACTTTGTTACAGGAAATGTTCAAAATGTCCTACGTTAGCGAGGATACATGCATCCACCCTCCGTCGCATGGAATCCCTGATGCGCTGATGCAGCCCTGGTGAATGGCGTATTGTATCACAGCCGTCCACAATACGAGCACGAAGAGTCTCTACATTTGGTACCGGGGTTGCGTGGACAAGATCTTTCAAATGCCCCCATAAACGAAAGTCAAGAGGGTTGAGGTCAGGAGAGCGTGGAGGCCATGGAATTGGTCCGCCTCTTCCAATCCATCGGTCACCGAATCTGTTGTTGAGAAGCGTACGAACACTTCGACTGAAATGTGCAGGAGCTCCATTGTGCATGAACCACATGTTGTGTCGTACTTGTAAAGGCACATGTTCTAGCAGCACAGGTAGAGTATCCCGTATGAAATCATGATAACGTGCCCCATTGAGCGTAGGTGGAAGAAAATGGGGCCCAATCGAGACATCACCAGCAATGCCTGCCCAAACGTTCACAGAAAATCTGTGTTGATGACGTGATTGCACAATTGCGTGCGGTTTCTCGTCAGCCCACACATGTTGATTGTGAAAATTTACAATTTGATCACGTTGGAATGAAGCCTCATCCGTAAAGAGAACATTTGCACTGAAATGAGGATTGACACATTGATGGATGAACCATTCGCAGAAGTGTACCCCTGGAGGCCAATCAGCTGCTGATAGTGCCTGCACACGCTGTACATGGTACGGAAACAACTGGTTCTCTCGTAGTACTCTCCATAGAGTGACGTGGTCAACGTTACCTTGTACAGCAGTAACTTCTCTGACGCTGACTTTAGGGTTATCGTCAACTGCACGAAGAATTGCCTCGTCCAACGCAGGTGTCCTCGTCGTTCTAGGTCTTCCCCAGTCCCGATTCATAGGCTGGAATGTTCCGTGCTCCCTAAGACGCCGATCAATTGCTTCGAACGTCTTCTTGTCGGGACACCTTCGTTCTGGAAATCTGTCTCGATACAAACGTACCGCGCCACGGCTATTGCCCCGTGCTAATCCATACATCAAATGGGCATCTGCCAACTCCGCATCTGTAAACATTGCACTGACTGCAAAACCACGTTCGTGATGAACACTAACCTGTTGATGCTACGTACTGATGTGCTTGATGCTAGTACTGTAGAGCAATGAGTCGCATGTCAACACAAGCACCGAAGTCAACATTACCTTCCTTCAATTGGGCCAACTGGCGGTAAATCGAGGACGTACAGTACATACTGACGAAACTAAAATGAGCTCTAACATGGAAATTAAGCGTTTCCGGACACATATCCACATAACATCTTTTCTTTATTTGTGTGTGAGGAATGTTTCCTGAAAGTTTGGCCGTACCTTTTTGTAACACCCTGTATATGGGAAACATTATGAGCGCCAGGATGGCAGGACTTGTTGAGACATCATGGAGTAATATCCATGGTACCTTAGGGAGTCGAAGAGGGCAAAATCTGTAGTGTAGGTCACATATTGAAATATCCGTGATAAATTAAAGAGTCGAAGAGGGTGAAGTCTGTAGTGTAGGGCATAAATTGAAATATGTGCAATGAATAAAGACGATGGATGTAAGTGTCGCTCAGAGGTGAAGACGTTGGCATGGTAGATGAAATCGCAGTGGGCTATACAAAAACAGTCAGAAGACTGTTGATTGGGTAAAAGACTATCTGTCTTCATGAAGGAATGCTGTGCAAGTCAGTTCCACATCAAGTTTCAAACGCTTTCGCCCGACAAGGACTGACAAGTCATGCCTCTGAAAGAGTAGTAATAACAGGTAAAGTAAGAACTGTATGAATATCAGCATCTATTCTACCATTCACAACGTTGGACTTCAATTTTGCTATTTGGAGAGCAAAGGAATTCACGATGGCCGAAGTAGAGAGAATTTAATTTGCAGAATGGTTAGTGAGACAAACGTATGAGAGAAACAAAATTTGTTAACATAAAATATGTACTTACGTGTTAAAAAATCGTTGTTGGTGACATCTGTCTGGATGCAGCCTCATAGGAAAGCGACAGACTGAGGATAAACACTTAAGACAAGAAGAGAAGATCTATAAATGTAGTGTTACAGACGGATGCTGAGTTTCAAATGACTGGATTGCATAACTAACGGAATGACATCGAATGAAATAGGAGAGAAAAGAAAATTATGACAGGACTTTATTGAAAAATGTGACTGTGAACAAAAAATTAGAAGAGAGAGAAGGACTACACTACAGTAAGCAGCTGAAAATGAATGTATGTTGCAGTAGTTACGCAGAGATGAAGATGCTTGTACAGCATAGATTAGTGTGGAGATCTGCACCGAACCTGTATTTGAACTGAAGATGAGACAACATGTAATGTCAACGGCAATATTTTGTGTTACCAATGTATGCGACAGTGCTCGACGTTTATGAAGTGATGAATATTTTTCCAAAACTTACTTTTAAGCCTATATGTGAATACCCAGTCCAGACTGTGTTTTGTCTGCCGCCGTTACGTGACCGTATGGAGCGGCAATTTCGAACTGCAGAAATAATCAGACATTAATTCTTTCGATCGATATTACAATATTTGAACTCCGAGGACAAAAACCCACAGGAATTTATTATTTTTCTATTGTAACAGTGAAAATAACATTCAGTAAAACAATCTTAGACTTTACGTAAATGAAGTAATTTTTGTGGTTAGTGCGGAAGATTAATTTTTCCCAGAGTAATTTATCAGTGCCTTTTAAAAATCATATTTATGACAGCAGTGTTGTTATGGGAAGAGGCTGTGGTGTGATGTATTAATTATTTGGTCCATGCTAGTTAATGTTACTTACTGAATCAATGAAACAGCATTTCAATATTTGTTTGTACTGATAAGACATGACAAAATAATTCATTATAGTGAGGCTCAGCAGTACATAAATAAGAACTGTCAGAGATTATTTATTTATTTTAAATAATACTGTTATCCTTGCTACTATAAGTTTCATACGTTTTATAATAAGACGTACACACTATCACAACAACTTTAAACAAACAGAACAAAACCCATCATTAACAACAACAACAAAAACGTGATTGTATTTTAGCGAACTACATACAGGGTGTAGCAGGTTTAAGTGCGGTTGTTTCTGCTGGTGACTGAGGACTATGTACTGAACAACATTACATTAGTATTTACGTCATTTTCAGACTAATAATGATAGCTATTAGAAGTCGTATATTTTAGGCTGGTTAGTAGTTCCAGGTACATGTGGAATGAGCAAGCTACTCCTGCTTATATTCCCATGGGCAGCAGGGCAGGTGCTGAAGGGTGGATGAATGGATGCTAGACAGTTAGTCTATACTGACAGGTATAATCCGCTTATTGGTGCCGTTACGACAGTGTAAATCCTACAGTTTTACGGGAAAACTGTTCGATGCAGAAGGTTCGATTGTGGAACATAGACATAGAGGAAAATCTGAAATACTTCGGCACCTGGTTCAGCAGGCTTAATAATCTAAAATAAACAGTCGATCAACATATTGTCTTTGGGTATAAATTGTACGGACAGGAAAAAAGTCGCCACACCAAGGAGGAGTTGCGTGACATAAATGAAAGTTGATAGGCTTGTTTCTACATCTGAAAGATGAAGTCTGTTCAGATTTCGCGTCAGTGGCATAAGACTGGCGCTAGTTGCGAAACTATGAGGATAGAAATCAGGTTTGCTTTAAATGCACGCTGTAAAGGCCCTGAGGGTTAGTTACCTTTTAGATTAGACGTGGTGAGTTGATGTTAGTCAAAAACGCGTTTAAGGTGACAAAGATACCACTATCAACAACTCACTGTGTTTGAAAGAGGTAGCATAATAGGGCTATGAGAAACTGAATGTTCCTTCTGCGATATTTCAGAAAGACTTGGCAGGAATACAGACGCTGTATATGATTGCTGGCAGTGGTCGTCAACTGAATGCACATCTCCGTGCTCTAGACGGTCACGAAGCACTACCGAGAGGGAAGACCATCCTGTTCAGCGTTTGCCTCTGGCGCATCGTACGGCGCCTGCAGCAGCAGTATGAGCAGCAGTTTCCACCACAATGACAGAACAAACTGTTACTATTGAGGCGTGCATTCCACTGACACCAAACCACCACCATTTTCGACTTCAGTGGTGTCAAACTAGGGCTCACTGGAGGGCAGGGTCGAAGTCTGTTGTGTTTCCTGATGAAAGTTGGTTCTGCCTCGGTGCCAGTGATGGCCATGTGTTGGTTAGAGGAAGGAAAGCTGACGACCTGCAGCCTACCTGTCTGCATGCTAGATACACTGGACCGACACCTGGATTTATGGTGTGGGTTGCGATTTCGTATGACAGCAGGAACACTCTGATGGTTATCCCATGTACCCTCAATGCAAAATTGTGCGTCAGAATGGCGAGTCAACCTGTTGTGCTGCCATTCATTAACAGCATTCCAGGGCGTATTTTCTAACAGGATAACGATCGCCCTCATACAGCTGTTGTAACCCAACATACTCTACTGAGCGTCGACCTGCTGCCTTAGCCTGCTTGCTCACCAGATCTGTCCCCAATCGAGCACACATGGTGTAAGTAGGCTGTTTAGGTTTTTTTATTGGTAACGCCACGTAGCGCTCTGTATGAAAATCACTGACTGTGCTGTGTGCAGTCTGTGGCTGGTTTGCATTGTTGTTGGCTATTGTAGTGTTGGGCAGCTGGATGTTAACAGCGCGTAACGTTGCGCAGTTGGAGGTGAGCCGCCAGCAGTGATGGATGTGGGGAGAGAGATGACGGATTTTTGAGAGCGGATGATCTGGACAGAGACAGTAAATTTGTAAGACTGGATATCATGAACTGATATATATATAATGACTTTTGAACACTATTAAGGTAAATACATTGTTTGTTCTCTATCAAAATCTTTCATTTGCTAACTATGCCTATCAGTAGTTTGAGTCTTTTATTTAGCTGGAAGTAGTGGCGCTCGCCGTATTGCAGTAGCTTGAGTAACAAAGATTTTTGTAAGGTAAGTGACTTGTGAAAGGTATAGGTTAGTGTTAGTCAGGGCTATTCTTTTGTGGGGATTATTGAAAGTCAGATTGCGTTGCGCTAAAAATATTGTGTGTCAGTTTAAGCACAGTCATGTATAATTTTTCTAAGGGGACGTTTCAATGGGACATCATCCGACGACAACACCACCTACATGCACAACCACCAATAACCGTTGCTACGGTCGCAGGTTCGAATCCTGCCTCGGGCATGGATGTGTCTGATGTCCTTAGGTTAGTTAGGTTTACGTAGTTCTAAGTTCTAGGGGACTTACGACCACAGCAGTTGAGTCCCGTAGTGCTCAGAGCCATTTTTGAACCAATAACCGTCCCTGTATTGATTGAGCAAGTACAACAGACAAGATAACTCCATTCCACAAACTGACGTTTGGCACCTGTAGAACACAATTCATGGAAGTCTGCATACTTACGTTCAGTGTTCTGGCCGTTATGCCAGTTATCAATGTTGCACAGCGATGTTAATCACTTAAATATTTTATCTACACAAAAGTAATCCCCAAAATTTCCTTGCTCTACATGAAGAAACTTTTGGTGTTGCCCTATTTTCTTCAGTCCGAAGCAGATAATGTCATTAAAATATCTCTCATTTAAGACCAGACTTAAAGCTTATTTATTTTCCTTTATTGAGTTTGTAACACCCACTTAACATTCACTTAAAACACTGCACTAAAAAGTTGACACGAAGATGACACACCACAGCCAAGGGCAGATTTAGGCAGGGGGGGGGGGGGGAGGAAGGAGCTGGACACATGGGTGGGAAAAGAGAAAGGGGGAAGGAGGGGAGAAACGAAGTGGGGGGAGGAGCCGACGGAGGGAGAGGACTCATAAGGGGGGGGGGGGGGGCAGGGCATATGCGAGAGGGAGTGGGGAAAGGCAGAGGAGGGGAATGCAAAAGATCTCAGGGGAGAGAATGGAGACAGAGCAAAAACAGGGGAAAGAACAAGATGGAAGGGGGTGGGAGAGGGAGCCCGCGAAAATGACACAGGAAGGGAGGGGTAGGTGAGGATCAGAGTTGATAGGAGGGATAAATGGAGGGACAGAGGGCATCATCCGGGTGGAGGAGTCGACGGAAGCCACTTTGGGAAAGGAGATGAAGGGTGTACAGGTGGAGGATTAAAGCTTACAAATCAATGTTGTTGTATGCAATAAAAACTTCAATCACCACAAAAGAAGATGCGGAGAACTTTTGATCTTTGAATAGAAAATCGTGGGGAAGATCTTTGGACCAACCCATGAAAAGAACACCTGGAGACGTAAAAAGACCCAGGAACTCTGCGACCTGCCAATGAAACAACAGGACATCCTGCGGAGAATGAAAGTGCGATAATAAGCCATCGCCATCTATGGCGGAACACTACAAGGTCAGCGCACGATTTTCAGCGTGCGTGATCGCCGATATGTACGTGTATAAAGATGTATGCTGTTACGATACAGAACGCAATGCATACCAATTAAAATAATGGCAAGTACACTGCGCACAGACTCTATGGCTTAACTGGAAGCTTGTGGAGTATACGAGAACATCACAAAACCAAACCACAGGGCTTCCAGACATACTGACAGCAGACACCTCTTAAACTGAAGCAGTTATATTGCACGAGTAAATCAACAGACAACGACTTTGAGTGGCGGATATGTGAGAAAACACTCTGCACGAATGAAGTGTTTATACTGATCTGGCATCTTACTTAATTCAATCGGAGTATTCCCACTGCGCTAATTTTAACCGTTGATGTTTCTTTCACACTCTTCAGTTTTTCCCTTTAGGTTGTTTTTTGTGGAGGTAGGTACGCCGTTTGTTTGCCGTGTAGGGGAGCAGGTACGAAGCGGTGTGGTGACACGCCACTGCTCAACTAACAGCGGCACACAGGGACGCAGATAAACATGCTCTGCCTAAGCTCCAGCCAGCTCCAGAGTGTCCTGGAAGAGGCCACGTGTTTGCAGAGTCACGCTCGGCGCGCCGTAGCCCCTTCTGGAACGATAGGCGCGACTCGCATGCGTGCAAACAAGCGGGCCCGTAACGGAGTTATCTGCTAGAATACGGCCGCTCGGCTTAAAAGACACCGTTGCAGAAGAGTAGGGAGGCGCGGCTCCTTTTGGCAGGCGGCGGCGACAGAGGCGCGTGGGCGTATATGCAGATGAGGCGGCGCTGTTTGTAATAAACTCCAGCCGCTGGGGGCGGAAGAGAGCGGCTCCTCGCTTTTTATTTTCCTCACCGCTGCGCCCGCCCGCAGATTTCTCGCTCGCTGACCGCGCAGCTCTTCCTTTATGAAATACTCTCACATTACTCTAGGGGTCATATGTCTGTCGCCTACAGCTCTTGCTCCTGCCCCTACTAGAAGAACACCTCCTCCTCTTCCCTTTTTTAATTCCCCTTATCTTCCTCAACACCCTATTTGTTCTCCTGAACCTCCAGTAAGTAACCCTCTTCCTGCCTCTCTTCCTCAATCTCCCCATTCTTCATCTCTTCGTTATTCTATCTTCTCATCGTCTTATCTTCCGAAGTCTTCAACTTGCCTTTTAACAATCCTCTCTGTCTCTCTCTGTTCTTTCTGTTATCTCTTAATCTCGTACTTCTCTTATCCTCTCATAATCTCATATACTTCCTACTCTCTCTTCATTTCCTCTTCCTCCCTACCTCCTCATAATCGCCTGTTCCTCCAACTCCTCTTCCTCCTCCACATATCTTTCTCTTTCTTATCTCTTCCTACTGCTGTTACTCCTTTTCTTCTTTTAATTTTATTTATCCATGACTTCTTTTCCTTTTTTCATGTCATTGTTCTTCTTCTTCTACTCTATTACTACTACTGCTACTACTACTACTACTATTACAACTCCCTATAAATTATTGGCCTCATCATCCTTCTCCTCTTCCTCCACTTTAGTCCTCTTCCTTATACCTTTTATGATCTTCCTCCCATTCAGGCTCTTCTGGTTTCTTTTTGGCGTTCCATACCTCAGTCAGTAAAAATGGAACCCTCGTTATCTGTACATCTGTCTGTCTGTCTGACTGTTGAAAAGTATTTTTATCAGGTATGGGTAGAGGTATCACGTTGAAATTTATGCTACATACTAATATCAACGATTCTTTTGCGGTATAAAACATTGGAAGTTGAAAGCTATTCTAGTCAAAAGACACAGTCATTTATGTAACGTATTTTGGTACTCGCAAACTCACTTATCGAAACCACACGGTACTTCCTGTTGACATAGAATCATGAAATTTGGCATGAATGAAGTTTCTACAGTACAAGTAAAGGCGAAAACTTGGATAATTGTTAGTCTGTAATTATACCACAGGAAAAACTTTGGCATTTGTTATCTAATTACAGTCCTCAAATTAACATATTTTTAGAAGTTTTGGAATCTCTGGGACTAATGTCTAGCCAGTACCAATGTCAAAAACATGCAAAAATCGTCGAGGCTTTCGATTTCCGTAATGGATGAGCTGCCTATATACATAATGATCAGAGTTCGAGTCCTACTCACACCTGGACAATATTTGTTTTAACACTCTTTCTGATCCTTATTAAGTTTATCATCCAATTTCTCAATATTCTTGTACTGTCCTTCATCTCTATTGTAAAAGTCTTACTTAAGCTCTTCCCCCTCCTTTTTGATATTATTTTAACTCTTTTGTTTGTCACCTCACTTTTCATCTTTTGATAATGCTTTCCATAGGCATTAAAAATAACAAGATAAATGTAAAGTAATATTCAAAGAGGCAAAACTACCTATTGTTTTTCTGAGTGGTTAGGTATGAGGAACTTTGAGAAAGAAGGACGACGAAATGACTAGCTAAAATGAATTTAAACTCGGACTCATACAGAAATAGTCACCATTGTAGAACAGGCGTTCTATATACATCAGAAGACTAAGTTATCATTAACACAATCGGAATGCTCGATATACAAACCGGAAGAGAGACATTACTATCTGTTGAAAAACTAGGAGTATAGAAATGAAGTTGTACGTAAGGAAATGGGAGAGATAACAGACACATCATTAATATCATTCAACGTAGTCCTGCAACTACAACGAGCAAGCTGGAATACGTGTTGGGACGCTGGACCCATGTTCGATAGAAGTGACGCTCAGTTCTCCTAGGCCAGGTATCCGGTTTTAGTCTACGCCACGAGGAAGGTCGCTGAAACGTCGCCGAAATGTCAGTTATTTTAGTGTTTTATGTATCATAAAAGATGACGATACAGCATACACAGGAAGATTGTAACTAAGAGCCGTATTTAGGCCTCTCTGTACCAACTGAGTAAAATGCCGAGATGGCTCTTCAGATACAACACAGTTCATTTCTTCTGGTAAACCTTCCGGGATGTAAGGTCGTGGTCCATGAAACTCTTCAGCTCCTAACGCTTCGTCCAGAGCTGCGCTGGACATCTTCAGAGGGGTGTTTCTCCTCCAGTGAGTCTTGCCGGAGGAGAAACACCCCTCTGAAGATGTCCAGCGCAGCTCTGGACGAAACGTTAGGAGCTGAAGAGTTTCATGGACCACGACCTTACATCCCGGAAGGTTTACCAGAAGATGTGTCATCCGGTCGTGAAAGCCTTCATACAGTTCATTTCCTTCTCCTCCCTTCTCAGTAAGAACTTCCAACCAAAAGGGTGCATTTGAATTTTAGCGCTCAAAATGAGCAATATGTGAACGTGTGACCTCAAAGAATATTAGTGAAAGATGAGACATATTTACTCGAGATGGAATAAAAAACACGGGTAATAACAATTGATGATAGTGGGACAACCCACTCGGTTATCAGCATAAGCAATATTACTGAAATGTTCTAATAAAACGTTATTTTGGAGGCACGAATGACAGACTCAGTTCCTTGAATTTTGAGGAAAATATGTTAATTCAAAAACTGCAAGACACACTGGGGGCCATATTAATTTCTATGGAACTGCCTCATGATGGAACCCTTTCCCCTATACAATTCTTGCGGTGCGACATCTTGTCATCCACTACCAATGGATAGATCGTGGAAGTTACGTAGCCTTGTCTGCGAAATAACCACAGCAACATTAGGTATTTTATGGACCCAGATGAAATGTAGGAAGAATAGGTAGCTACGTGAGACGAACTGCTGAGTAACACATGGACTTCATTATGCACAAAAAGCAGCGTAATGGTACAATAAGTCATGCATCGTATCATGTTCTGCTGAGAGTACGATATGTGTTGACGTTAATGTTGGACAGTTTCAAAATTGATTGTGAGATGTTGAGTGATAACTGTAAATTGTAAATCTATTATTATTTGGCTGAATGTGTTGAGAATATGATGGGATATTTAACTTTGTAGCTGGCAATCCAAAAAATGTTACCGCCTACATTACATCGTCGAATACTGGCTTCCACTCCTGGTACACCCTCGATTCAGGCTGTTGGAAAATCAGTACAAGATATCGTCCGAGGGACCTGCCAGTTCTTTCCTTACCATGCTCACATTTTACAAGTACAATAGCAAGAATGAGATTCCGTTCGTAAGCTCAAAAAATTGCACATTTTTACTGGCTCTGTTGCTAGCAAAACACCGTTCGTTTCCGTCACTGCAACTCTTTTCAGTGGACTACATGATACGTCCCCGGTTTTTCAGGAAATATAAAGCCTGAAGGCTTGGCCCTAGGGACGCCCAGAGCACCGTACTTTGCTTTTCATTTGCAGCTGACACGCCGCACGGCACAAAGCACCTAGGTTGAGCGGGTGCACGGGGCGGTGTGTTTTATGGTCCGGCCGTCACACGCACGTCGCCAAATAGCATCATCTCACGAAAGTGCAGAACGCCCTGCAGTAACACCAGGGGATGAAGCACCATCCCGTACTTGATGAAAACGCGTCAGAGAGGTCGTGGAGAAAGCCGTAAAGTTGAATTTCATCCGGTGTGCAAAAGGTCATCACTTTTATATAAAATGTAATAGTGAGCCAACCGGTTGCACACTATTTTTTTAAAAAAATAACACATAAATAATGTTTTCATAGGTCTAAGACTATCTTCATCAGAATGGTTTTTATCATGGTAAAACTACGGAAACCTGGTGAATGTGTGAATATATATATATATATATATATATATATATATATCCGGTTGACTGAGTATTACATTTTATATAATTGCATACACAGTTACTGAGCTCAGCTCACAGCAACAAAATGATCAAATTCACCACTTTGTTTGACGACAACATTCGTACATGTCACAGATTCAGGATTATTGTCATTTCCGATTTCTTTACACTGTCGTTCAGATTTTATGAAGTCGAATATACAGAGTGGGCCGGAAACGTTTAACTGTTCACACATTTGCATTCGCAGGACACACACAAAGCGCCTCTGTAATACTACTCGTATGTTGGGAACTGTTATCTTGGAGTTTAGTTGATATGCAGTGCTAATCAGTATATTAAGACTAAATCTGTCACTACAGCATGACTCAACTTTCGATGAAAGTTTGATCGGCGTGATCCCCCTAGTCACAATATTCTGTTGCTGCGCATATGGAAAAGGTGTCAAGATGGAACTGTAAAGGCAAGTAAACCTGCAAGACGCCCTCTTTCGGTGCATACTCCGGAGAAAGAGAAAAATGTAATGGGAGAGATATTGTGCAATACTCAACCGTGTGGGGTTGCTTGTCCCCCATCGGGCGCCTCCCCAGGTGGCGGATAGGAGAAAGCCGCTCAGATATGGGTGGCACCGGGGAAATGAAATACCTGGGGTGGACCAAAACTAGCAACGTGGTGGCGTCTGTACTCTAGTGGAGCGGCCTACCAAAGGCGTCTGTACCCCATGTCAGGGGCGGCCTGGAAACCATATCGCCAATCAGTTCTGAAGCAAGAGTGGCGATTATGCTTCTCACCTTCGAGTTTTGTTGAGTGACATTAATATTAAATTTTCCGGAGTAATAGCCCCACAGTCGGATCTCCGGGTGGGAGTGAATTTGATGTCCCAAACACAAAGATGTGCTGAGAAGAAGATACGGTCTCTTCAAGTCTGTACATGTAACTTTCGCTCTCTAATAGGCAACGACAGACTAGGAGAGATCGAGAAAGGGCTTACAAAAATCAACTGGAGTGTTGTTGGTTTAAGCGAAGTACGCCGAAAGGGAGAAGACTGTCTCCATTTGCACTCTGACAACTTGTTTTACTTTTGTGGCGACGCAGAAGGAAAACTCAATGGAGTTGGGTCCTTAATTAACAAGAATATTGCTGATGGAGTATCTGTCTTAGAAGGAACTTCCAGCAGGATAGCTCGAATGGTCCTGAAGGTGTATAAAATACAGATTGTTCAGGTGTACGCTCCCACCTCAAGTCACCCTGACGAAGAAATTGAATCCTTTTATTAAAGTCTGGATAGTACCTGTAAAAAAGGTAGCGATTGTCACTTCCAGATGGTCATTGGCGATTTCAGTGCAAAAGTTGGCACCAAGAAACAAGGCGACACAGTGGTGGGCAACTATGGGATTGACGACCGAAACGATAGAGGTGAGAGATTAGTCCAGTTCGCTGAGTACACCAATATGTCCATCATGAAAGCGTTCTTTAAGAAGCACCTTGACCAAAAATGGACTTGGAGGAGCCCACATTTCAGTGTCAAAAACGAGATTATTCTGTCAAACATTCCACACATTGTAAAAGACGTATAAGTGCTAAATCCGTTCGACACTGGCAGTGATCACCGTCTTGTGAGAGCAAGGGTGGAACTCAATGTAAAAAATGAAAGGAATAAACTTATGAAAGGGAAGAGAAGGGTAATCAACCTCAAAAACCTGGAAGATCATTCTTCAAAATTCCAAGAAGTCCTCCAAAGCAAGTTCCACGTAACTAAAGATGGTGATTTGGCGGAAATGATTGTTTCAAGTGCAAAAGAAGTCGGTGGCCTGTGTCAAAAATATAAACAACCAAAGACATTCAGTGCCAAAACTGAAACCCTTTAACAACAGAGGAGAGAAATGAAAATCCAAACCGATCGTGACATGGTAGCGTATTCTGAAATATGTAAGGCAGTGTGAATAGAAATGAAAACTGACATACAGAAATTCACTGAAGGCACCTTACGAGCAAGCTTGGAGAACAAGACAAGTTTAAAGTCAGCCAAACGCAAACTCACAATCGGTAAAAGGCAGATTATCACACTCGATGGAAATGACAGTCGAATCACTGAAAAGGAGGAGGTTTTGAAGTTCTTCAGAGACTTTTATAGCAATTTGTATAGCAATCCAAGGGAAAATTTGAGTGTATCTACACTCCTGGAAATTGAAATAAGAACACCGTGAATTCATTGTCCCAGGAAGGGGAAACTTTATTGACACATTCCTGGGGTCAGATACATCACATGATCACACTGACAGAACCACAGGCACATAGACACAGGCAACAGAGCATGCACAATGTCGGCACTAGTACAGTGTATATCCACCTTTCGCAGCAATGCAGGCTGCTATTCTCCCATGGAGACGATCGTAGAGATGCTGGATGTAGTCCTGTGGAACGGCTTGCCATGCCATTTCCACCTGGCGCCTCAGTTGGACCAGCGTTCGTGCTGGACGTGCAGACCGCGTGAGAAGACGCTTCATCCAGTCCCAAACATGCTCAATGGGGGACAGATCCGGAGATCTTGCTGGCCAGGGTAGTTGACTTACACCTTCTAGAGAACGTTGGGTGGCACGGGATACATGCGGACGTGCATTGTCCTGTTGGAACAGCAAGTTCCCTTGCCGGTCTAGGAATGGTAGAACGATGGGTTCGATGACGGTTTGGATGTACCGTGCACTATTCAGTGTCCCCTCGACGATCACCAGTGGTGTACGGCCAGTGTAGGAGATCGCTCCCCACACCATGATGCCGGGTGTTGGCCCTGTGTGCCTCGGTCGTATGCAGTCCTGATTGTGGCGCTCACCTGCACGGCGCCAAACACGCATACGACCATCAGTGGCACCAAGGCAGAAGCGACTCTCATCGCTGAAGACGACACGTCTCCATTCGTCCCTCCATTCACGCCTGTCGCGACGACACTGGAGGCGGGTTGCACGATGTTGGGGCGTGAGCGGAAGACGGCCTAACGGTGTGCGGGACCGTAGCCCAGCTTCATGGAGACGGTTGCGAATGGTCCTCGCCGATACCCCAGGAGCAACAGTGTCCCTAATTTGCTGGGAAGTGGCGGTGCGGTCCCCTACGGCACTGCGTAGGATCCTATGGTCTTGGCGTGCATCCGTGCGTCGCTGCGGTCCGGTCCCAGGTCGACGGGCACGTGCACCTTCCGCCACCACTGGCGACAACATCGATGTACTGTGGAGACCTCACGCCCCACGTGTTGAGCAATTCGGTGGTACGTCCACCCGGCCTCCCGCATGCCCACTGTATGCCCTCGCTCAAAGTCCGTCAACTGCACATACGGTTCACGTCCACACTGTCGCGGCATGCTACCAGTGTTAAAGACTGCGATGGAGCTCCGTATGCCACGGCAAACTGGCTGACACTGACGGCGGCGGTGCACAAATGCTGCGCAGCTAGCGCCATTCGACGGCCAACACCGCGGTTCCTGGTGTGTCCGCTGTGCCGTGCGTGTGATCATTGCTTGTACAGCCCTCTCGCAGTGTCCGGAGCAAGTATGGTGGGTCTGATACACCGGTGTCAATGTGTTCTTTTTTCCATTTCCAGGAGTGTATATTAAATGATGTACCTAGTGTTCCAGATATACTCCCATCAGAAGTCAAGTGTGCTCTAGATACCATGAAGAAGGGAACAGTGCCGGGTGATGATGAGCTCAGCGT
This sequence comes from Schistocerca piceifrons, assembly GCF_021461385.2. Classification (NCBI taxonomy): domain Eukaryota; kingdom Metazoa; phylum Arthropoda; class Insecta; order Orthoptera; family Acrididae; genus Schistocerca; species Schistocerca piceifrons. The sequence continues at coordinate 149,440,193 of NC_060145.1, read as the reverse complement.
TGACATCCTCAAACTGGCAGGAGAGGCAACAATAAAACACTCGGCAAAAGTATGTACTTCCTGCCTGCACTATGCTTCAATCCCACTATCGTGGAACAAGGCTAAGATTATTTTCATACACAAGAAAGGAAGTATTCACAATATTAAAAACTACCGTCCTATCAGCTTTCCCTCAATTTTGTACAAATTTTTCACAAAGATCTTTTTAAACCGAATTAGATCCACCCTAGACTCAGCCCAAAATATAGAACAAAGCAAGATTCCGAAGAAATTTTAGCACTATGGACCACATTCTGACCGTTAGAGAAGTGATCAGCGGAGCGAATGAATACCAACTGCCTCTCTGCATTGCCTTTGTTGACTTTGAAAAGGCATTTGACTCCGTTAGCCATGTAGCTGTCCTCCAAGCTTTGAGTGAGCAAGGAGTGGGAGCAGCAAACATTGAAGTGCTCAGGAAAATCTACGAGAATTCTTCCGGTTATGTTAACATCGGCGAATCAATCAAGAATTCCGCATCATGAGGGGTGTCAAGCAAGGCGATCCCATCTCCCCAAAACTGTTCTCTGCTGTATTGGAAATGGCTATGTCAATGCTGAGCTGGGAAGGTAAGGGAATTAGAATTAATGGAAGAAGGCTTACCAACTTGAGATTTGCTGATGATATTGCCTTACTGGCCAAAGACTTCGCAGAGCTCCAAGACTTAGTTACAGATCTTGCATCGGAATGTCAGCTGATTGACTTGAACATGAACCTTTCCAAAACAAAAGTAATGTCCAACAAATGGGTCCCAGCTGGAGATGTGAAAGTCAAGGACAGAGTACTAGAAGAGGTCAGTGAATATGTCTACCTTGGCCAGATTATAAATATGAAGGGAGATATAAGGCCAGAAATCTATCGACGCCCCAAGCTTGGCTGGCACGCATTTGGGAAGAATTCAACAGTATTCAGAACAAAATTGCCAGTAAATCTGAAGAAAGCAGTATTTGATCAATGCATTCTTCCTGTGATGACGTATGGCTGCGAGACATGGACACTGAACTCATTTACAAAAGGGAAACTTAGGACAGCACAGAGAGCCATGGAGTGATCAATGCTGGGCTATACAAGAAAGGATAGGAAAAGGGCAGATGACATCCGGTCTGTGACGAAAGTTAATGACAATTTAGAGACAGTAGGTTCCTTGAAATGGCAGTGGGCTGGCCACGTCGAAAGAAGAAAAGACAACAGATGGACGAAGCTAGTACTGGAGTGGAGTCCGAGAGAGCACCGGAGGCCTAGGGCCGAGAGGAAGAGTCCGCAGCTCGTGGTCGTGTTGTAGCGTTCTCGCTTCCCACGCCCGGGTTCCCGGGTTCGATTCCCGGCGGGGTCAGGGATTTTCTCTGCCTCGTGATGACTGGGTGTTGTGTGCTGTCCTTAGGTTAGTTAGGTTTAAGTAGTTCTAAGTTCTAGGGGACTGATGACCATAGATGTTAAGTCCCATAGTGCTCAGAGCCATTTGAACCATTTGAACCTAGAGGAAGACCACTAGACAGATGGGACAAGATCAAGAAGATCGCTGGTAACACCTGGCAGAGAACTGCCCAGGACTGTTCCACTTGGAGAAGACTGCTGAAAGCCTACCTACATCCACGACTCGAAGAGGCCACATCATTCAATGATTCAACTGGCTGATGATGATGATGATGACTCAACTGTCAATTAAGAGGCAAATTACCGCACATTGGTCGGCAGATAGCAGCGTTCGCCATATCCCGCACAGACATGTTCACTGCCGTATGTACAAGATCCAAATTGCTTATAATCTTAACGAAAGTTTACCAAAAGGGAGTTCTTGGAGCTCCTGTAAGTTGAAGAGGACGTTTCGAAGAGGTTACTGAAGTTGGACGAAGACCATTTGTACTTGTCTGGAGCAGCACATGAAAGTTCACCATTTGGTTTATGAGTTGACACTACTTCTGACACGAAGTGACTTTCCTCGAATTTCTTCTGTGCTCTTTAAACTCCTACATTTTGTGCATGATTTTGTGTTTATCAGGCACAGTTTCTTCTTTGTAATAGCAGTGAAGAGTATATTTAGTATGGATAGGAACTGTGATTGTTATGTCCAGATGTGACCTGATTTAGTGACCCTTCGCTAAAGTTCAAGGCGGTACTGCTTTCGGTCATGTGAAATAGGCTGTTGCCATTGGGAATCACTGTGGCAGAGCCAGACGTGGGGATCCGAGGGACATCCACCACATCCCATTTGTTCCCCGATTGGTCCATTTCTATGACCACCCTGGATACTGCCTGCACAGAGGTTGACTACTAACCCGTCGTTCGAAGGTGTGGCAGGCAGCAAAAAACTTTCCGGGGTGCCCATCAGAGGGACTCCCAGGTTAGTCCGGCGAACAGGATTCAGGCGCTGTCCATATCTGATAAACATCTTGAGCCAGATGCAGTCGCTTGCCCTGTTTCAGGGGAAGCATCTCGGCCTGCAAGATAGGGGCCATCACAGAGTGTGGGTTTACTAGTAGTTGGAGCTCAAATGTTAGGCGAATAGTGACACCCGTTAGGGATGTGGCTACCAAACAAGGGAATGAATCCAGTGAACACTGTGTGTGCATACCGGGGAGGGTCATTCCATATGTGGAACGAGTGCTTCAGGATGCCATGAAGAGCACAGGGGGCAGCCAACTGCAGTTGGTGGCTCACGTCGGTACTAATGACGTATGTCGTTTTGGATCAGAAGAAATTCTCTCAGGTTTCGTGTGGCTAGCTGAAGTAGACTGTCAGTTTTTCTTGTGAGGTGAAGGAGGAGCTCACGTTATGTTGCGTCGTCGACGGGACCGACTATGGTCGTTTGGTACACAGCCGAGTGGAGGAACTTGGTCGGTGGCTCGGACGGTTCTGCGACCGTGTAGGCTGCACAGTTCTCGACTTTCGCCATAGAGTGTTACGTTCTCCGATTCTATTTAATAGGTCACGAATTCACTACATATAGGGAGCGCCTATACGTGTAGAAAAGGCTTAATTTCAGGGGTTGCAGGACGAAAACAGGAATAGGGCGGACTTACCATTAATCAATATTGTAGTTGTAAATAGTCTTAACTGTATTGAGAAACAACCAGATCTCCAATCGCTGACACAAAGCACTGAAACTCAAATCAGTATAAGTACGGAAGGCTGGTTAAAGCCTAAGATAAGTTCACCAGAAAAGCTTTAGATGGACCCAGCCCTATACTAAAAGGATAAATTAAGTATAATTGGCAGTGAAGCGTTTATTGCTGTTTACCTTGTAGTGAAATTGAGGTAAATAGTTACTGTGAGTTAGTATGGGTAGTGGTTACACGTGATCACCAGAATAAATTAATAACTGGTTCCTTTCACTGACCCACCGACCCACACAAAACAGTTGCTGCACAGCTCATACCAAATTTGACTCCCGTTTTCAAATAGGTACCCCACTTACAAAATTATACTTGGTGGTGACATCAATCTACCCGATATATGTTGACAAAAAATAAATGTTCAATGCGGGTGGTAAGCATAAAAAGTTAATAGTTTCCACAACGAAACTCTGTCTCTAAGTATGACAGAAAACCCAAAGAGGCTCTGCTCTTATGTAAAGTTCACTAGTGGCAAGATGCAATCAATATCTTCACTTGTGATAGCAATGTTTATGTTACCGATGGCAATGTCACTAAAGCAGTGTTAATAATCACGGCTCTGCGAAACTCCCTGACGAAAGAAATATTGTAGAATTCGGATCAAGAACCAATGCCAACGTAACTTACATACAAATATCATCGGTGTAGCGAAGCAGCTTAAATCAATTAAGGCAATGCCTCCGGTCCAGATAACACTAGTCAGGTTCCTTTCAGAGTAATCTCATACAACAGCTCCATACATAGCAATCATAATATACAGCCGCACGCTCGTTGAAAAAGCCATACTAAAAGACTGGGTAGTTTCACAGGTCACTTCAGTACTCAAGAAAGAAAGTAGGACTGATCCGCTGAATTTCAGTCCCGTAATGCTAACGACGATTTGCAAGAGGATTTTGTAACATATACCGTGTTCTAACATTGTGAATTACCTGGAGGAAAACGGTTTATTGGCAAGCGTCCAGCGCGGATTATTCACAAGAAGCAGTGAGTTCTGCCGATAGAGGATCTCAAATGGATTCCATATTTCTTATCTCAAGAAGGCTTTTGACACTGTTCCTCTCAAGCGACTTCTTATCAAATTGCATGGTTATGGAGTATCGTCTCAGTTCCCTGTCAGAAACGTCACAGTTCGCAGTAACTAAAGGGAGTGACAATATGGTATGCGAATTCCTCCAGACGTTTTACCTATATGTATTTCTTGAAACTGAGAGACATACGTAACAATAAATTCTGAGCTCTTCACGGCCACTTTGCAAACGTGTCTGCGCAGTGAAATCAGTCCCACCGTCACATGTTGTTCCAGAAAGATGGATGTGACAGCCCGAACTGCATGTCTTTTCATAGGAGATCAGCGTAAAGTGTTTCGAGGTTGAGTCATTTCCCGTTTCTGGGACAATAACTGGCCTGCTCGTTCGTCCGACCTGACACCACCTTATTATTTTTTTCTGGGGCTATTTTAAACAGAAATTTTGTGAGCAACGCTCAACCATTGTGGACGAGCTAAAAGATTGAAGCAGTGAGTTCATACGGGAGAATACAAACGACATGTTGCGACCGTTCTCTCTTCAAAACAGATTGAATCAACGTGTTGTTCAGCACTGTGGTGACTTACCTAGCCTTATTTTCAGGAAATGCCGATACAAACTAACTTTCCGTGAAATAGAGAATGTATCTTTACCAAACATAAATATTTATACTATCTCCTGAATTGTTTTATTTTCAAAACCATTACTTGTTTAGGCGCATCTTGTATAATTCTTTTTTCATCACGTAACGTTAATTACTAACAAATGACTGTGCCACAATTATTTAAGCTTTACCAGTCTTTAAATAGAAAATCCTAAATACGTAATTGCTTACTATTTCCAATGTCCGAGTACGAGACATTGGTATTAAAATCAGATTCTCTGTAACGCTACATTTATTCTCTAAGAGTTGATTATAAACTGTTAGCTCGTACATGAAAACAGATGACTTGAACACCTCTAACTCAATTAACTTGGAGGCCGTTGGTCACACTGTTGACAATATCTTGATCAGCAAAGTGCATAGCCGGTATTTTGTAAACTGAGCCTTAACTGGCTGTTTTCGTAATGGATTTCGAAGCAGGGCCCTAACTAGGCTGGAGAAATTGGGACATTGCTTCCGGCGCCCCCACATCCTCCTTCCCCAAAGAGAAGTGAAATAATAATAAAATACATCAAGTCAGGTCTTACACTACAATGAAATAATCAGTGTTGATTTTCTTCATTATTCTGACAAAGAGACGGCTGAACCATCTAGTCAAATTTAGCTAGAAGTGGATCTGTGTTCAGTGCTTTTGCATAACTGTAAAAGAAAGTGGAAGAGACAAACAGAGTTAAAGCTCACTGAAATGTTACATGTAATTGAGTTTGAAATGGTTTAAATTTACTGATACGTGCAGTGAAGGTTCTCTTTCCGTACGTAATTGAAATCTAAGATTGGTAACGATCTAAACAAATTAACATTATCCCCAAGTCATATTCAGTCTGCAAACTGCCACCTAAATTGTTGCTCCCGCCAGCCACTGTTCCCAGAGTCTTGTGAGAGTGAACGTTAAATACTTGTTTTTTCAGACCACAGGGTACACAATGGCGTAAGGAGTCATGTGCAAATGATACTCACTAATATAAATTACGAATCACGGAGATGAAACACAGCAGCAAACAATGACGATCGTATAATCAGGCCTATGGCGCTCACTTTGATGTGATAGCCGAAGTTGGCAGCGAGAAAAATTAACGCAGTAGCAGCTCGAATCCCAGCGACCATCGACGATTGATTGCTATGGGGAAAGGAAGCCAAAAATATTCTGACGCACTGTACTGGGATTGAGGATACGAAATGCACTGGAGAAAGACTGAAGCTGACTCACATTATTAAACTGAAACTAGGCAAAAACACGAATTACAAGTGACATTTCATTCCGTTTATAAGAAGATGCCAGTTAGTGTTTTGACAAAAATATGACCTGAAGTTTCTAATTCGCCTGGAATCGTTAGGAATTCATAAGATGCGTTATTTCATCCATAGAGGTGCGTAGAACGCATCTGTAAAGGCACCATGGTTACAAACTCGACTCATGAAAAAACATCTATACGGAGGGATACAGAAGTTACTTCAAACGGAAGTATTGTAGAAGAATGCATAATTTATAGCAATCTGATTTTCCTGTAGTTAGAAGATTTATATAATTCAGACTATTTCAATACAGAATGCATCACATGAAACTTGATGATTGCTTTCCAAAATCAGATTATCCTTATTCTAACTGCATTGTGGAAAACATCCATATTTTTTAATTTTATATGCCTGTGAAAATTTATGTTATGTGTCTGCAGAAAAGTGCAGTCGATTTGATGCCTATGTTTTGGGTATAAGAACCTGGCGAACTCAAATGTCTGATGATACATTACCTTTTGGTTTCTGCCGTTCTTCCCTGTTCTTACACAATTCCACGGTATTCTTAAGATTTTACTGATTGCGGAACGATATATTCATGTTGCTCGCCACTTCTCTTCTCAAACTGTTGCTAAGCAACGACATGAGCCGCTGTATCGAGCCCTGTATTGTTGAGAAGTGCGTCACGACCTGATTGATACCTCCTTGTATACTCTAAGAGCGTATGCAGTAAATAATAGCAGCAAAATTCGGAAACTATTCAATGATACTAGGAAAGGTGTAATTAGGCTTGGACTATGTGGTCAAGTCCCTCGAGAACAAGCTTCCTCTGGAAAGAAACTAAACACGAAAAATTAAAATGAGAAGGAAACGTGAAAAAATTAGTAAATCGATCAGTCAAGACAAGCTCTTTCGATACGTCGTAGAAGGTCATATTCGCAACTGCGTAGCCCGAATTTGACGAACTACACCTCCCATATGTTTACGTGTTGACAGATGTCCGAAGGCATGATCCAGTTTTGCACTCATTGGACTACGTTGTAGGTCTCAACAAGAACAACGTGCAGTGTTTCCGAATATTTGACGAGGCTGTTATTAGCTGGGACTTTTTTATGCTCATTATCCCATGTGCCTAACACCATCAAATATCTGAAGCAGGCGAAACGCATCATTGACAAATAAGTAATAATTTAGACCCTGCAACCAAAACCGGTTTTTTTCGTCGTGTATTACTCGTTGCTGCACCATCCCCCCCCCCCCCCCCCCGCCCATTAGCTGGAAAATATTGTATGGTAGAGAATTATGAACTGTAGGATAATCGGAAAAGATGAGAATCGCGGAGTTTGGGATGTGGCACTATAGAAGAATGTTGAAAATCTGGTGAGCTGATAAGAACGGAATGAGGGGTTTCTCCGCAAAAACGGCGAAATAATAACATACGGAAAACAGTAAGAAGAAACAGGGACATGATGACATTCCATGTGTTAGTGGAACAGGGAATAACTTCCGTCGGACTAGAAGGGACTATAGAGGAACCACACTGGAGGAGAGCACAGAGATTGGAATACATCTGGAAAATAACTGAGGATGTACGGTGCAAGTGCCACTCTGTGATGAAAAGATTGGCACAAGAGAGGAATTCATAGCGTGCCGCATCAAGCCAGTCAGAAGAGTCATGACACAACTGTATGAATGCCTTACCGTGCCATGTACCAAACAAAGGCAGGTACAGTGTACGCAACGTTGATGATTACTTGGAATGATGGTACCGTTACTCACTGAATAATTTGTCAGCTTTTAGGTTTTGCCTCTGATCGAGTTTTCTGGTACTGAGAAAATAATTTTGATATACAGTTAGTGCTGACATTGCTTGGTTGACAGATACACACACAGTAGTGTAAGGCTATTTCATATGATCAACTCGCGACTTTTAATTTGAACGACGATAGTTTTTCCTAAAGACTACGCTGACTCTCATCTATATGAGTTATGGTAATTTTATACATATAGGGTGAATTACGTAAAACCTGCCGGCCGGTGTGGCCGAGCGGTTGTAGGCGCTTCAGTATGGAACCACGAGACCGCTACGGTCGCAGGTTCAAATTCTGCCTCGAGCATGGATGTGTGATGTCCTTAGGTTAGTTAGGTTTAAGAAGTTCTAAGTTCTAGGGGACTGATGACCTCAGGTGTTAAGCCCCATAGTGCTCAGAGCCATTTGAACCATTTTTGAACCTAAAACCTTCACCGCAAATATTGCGGAAATAGAAAATGCAACTGACGTACGGTTTTCACAGAACTGTTTTTCAGATTGGTAATCATCGGATTGTACTGTTAGCCAAAAACAGTCAATAGTAATACTTATAAAGTGTATTCTTTGTGCAAACACACACTTTTTAAAAAAATGGAACACCAGCTATTGACATTAATAAACTAAAAGTAGGGTAGACGGGAGTGTGATAGGTGTTTGATGCAGGATTTAGTGCGAGTCGTATACGAGATATCGTATTTTGAAAAGTTCTCACACCGACACTTGTACAACATCTGTAGTACCGTATCCCAGGACAGCATTCGCCATCTTTACGATATTCTGGATGCCAGAGTCAGCACCTGCGGTGCCGCCCGTGGAGGCTACACCACGTTCTAATACGAATGCTGCAGGACGGGTCCATACCTGGTACCTCAGAACCACTTGCACTATTGATCTATAAATGTAATCATTACGTTGCAACAATAAATTTGGAGTGACTTGGAAATCTCTAAAAGGATGTTCTAATTTTTCTCCAGCAGTCTATTTCATGTACTAATTTTTCCCGTAGTATCTTTCCTATAGCTTGGCTGGAAGGCATAATAACTGCAACGGTGTGCGACCCACCCCTGCGGCAGTTAACTAGCAAGCGTTATCCGAAGTCGTGCATTTGCCTATCTCTGCAAACAGCAAATCGGTTCATTTGTCGGCAGAAGCACACAGAAAAAGAGAACCAACCATACCTATATTTGGAGTGCCGGATCAGTAGGAAACGCACACACTGTAGTCAACAAACCCAAACGAAAAATATAGGAACGCCATAGGAAGTCCGCGAACTGCTAAAAAATGGTGAATTCACCGAATACTATGTAGCTGTGAAGACTTGCATATCGGTACTGGAAAATGAAGGTGGAGAAAAGACGGCAACTGTAGAAGAGAAGTAGCAAAAATATGCCAGCTCTTGTGAAACACACTTTGCACCCACGAGCCTTGCAGATTCGATAAAAAAAAAAGAACTCTCGTCCTAACTGTTATGACAGTACATTACGATGGACTATACCAACAAGCGATAGAGATTACGAATCATGTCAATATTTTCAGTCGGAGAGTGTAGGATCAGTCTCTATATTCTTGTCTGAAGAAGATATGTACCAGTCTCCCATCGTAGAGTGTTAGCAAAAGCGATCTATGGCAACCAACAACTACCAGTTCAGCTCCAGTTCTGAAAACTTATGACGTCATGCCTCTGTGCAGGAACCAACGGAAGCGGACTGTTACTGCAGTCAGTAGTGAGCCACGGTGAGAACAGGAATAACATAAAGTTACAGCCTACATTGAGGATGTCCTCTGCTGATGGGGACCATACTTCGACTGCCTCCAGAAATTTCATTCGAATACAGCATAATAACCTTGAATATTTTCAGAAGAATGAATGTTGAGTGCCCACTGTAAGTAACATTTCTAAACCGATACACTGTTGATAGGAGTCCTGTGATCACCAGGCACACAATACATCACATGTAGTGAGCGCAATATAAACACGTGTTGTTGGTATACCTGCCGTGCGTACATGCGTGCAGAGTACGAAGGTTCTGGGCGTAAGCCATTCGTGTAGGATTACAGCACGATTCTACTCAGTGACTGAAAATCTGAGCACAGAGACCGATTTTTATGAAGACATGAGTCTATTTTTGCAGATCAAACATGCGTCATACAGTCAAGTGGGAGAATTTAGCAAATTACCTCAGAGACAGCTGCTTTCGTTGGGATTTTTGACCAAATTGGTAGGACACACGCATTAACATATCTCAACAGTACTCGAAGCGACGCCTCACTGTGCGATTCTACGAATACGTTGGCAGGAGTTCCATCTCGAAAAGTCAAACGTTTATTGTTGCACATAGCACAGCTATATTGGTACCGTTTTTATTTCATTCGATGCTCCTGAATGAAGAGTATCGTGCTTATTGATCTACCTTATTCAGTGCGCACCATGTCTCGCTCAGCTCCAAAAAAATCTGGAATACCTGAGAAGATATGCTGCTTGTAAATGCGACTATCATGCAGCGTAGCCCATGCAATCGGCTCGTATTGACCTTAGGTACCTCAAAGCAGACGTAAAAGAGGAAACGAAGTGGACTTACGTTTAACGATTGAGTCGTCGCTACTGTGACGTCAGTACTCGATTTCGTACACAGACATGACAGTAATAATAAGTATTAGTGACCGAACTCGTATTTAAAATCCATCGCGAACTCCTTTAATAGCCTAGCTAGTATCCACACAGCTAAAAACACTGAACAACTTTGGAAGTTAGACTTGTTTTCATTCTTTTTTTTCACTTCTCCTGCTGACGGTGAAGATTATTTTCACTACTCAACGCATTCTAACGTATCTGCACAGAAACTCTACGACGACTGCAGGAGAAGTAACATATGCTCTGCCCTGAGATGTGAGGTTTCGGAAACAGAGAGAGAGAGAGAGTGAGGTGGTGGTTGGGGGTGGGGGGGGGGGGGGAGGGGGACACGGAACGTTGGAGTTTCAAGCACCATCAAAACTGTTACACCGCACACACTCCGTATTGATTTTTTATTTAATATTGCGGTCTACTTTATCTTTTCTAAAAAATTTCAGCTCTACATAACTTTCTCCCTTGAATACGTAACACCTAATGGAAAATACGTGTACGTATTTGCGCCATGCTTCGTGAAACTTTGAGAAAGGTAACTTTCTAAATAATTTTTCATATAGCATTTAATTCCCTCCTCAATGTCTGCAAAATGGTAGCCTCCCGTCCACTCAAGAGAATCTATTTAGGTAGTTCCAATATTTTAAATGCTTTCTACTAAAGACTGAACTGAAACATCACGATTTAAGGTTTATCAGTTCTTTTCTGTGTGCTGTTCCTCTTACGATAGGTATTTCTCCATACTTTATTTGCGGTTACACACTTTATTCAAGAAGTAAACACTAAACGTAAAATACTTTTCGTCCCAACGTACAGTGGACGATATATCCTTTCAGAGACACTAACGTGCCGTTGAAGGCAGTACAGCTAGGTTCCATGAAAAGCCTTTTCAGTTCACGTTTTCTGTATAGCAGTATAGTGAAACAGTATTGTAGAAATGGTTAACTACATGAGTAATCATTGATACAGTCACCATGGTTACACAAATATATATCAGTCCTATTCCACACAGTAAAAATAGACTGAAAGTTACCTAATCTCTACATTTCATATGTCTACAGAATTTCACTAAAGTGAAGGTATGCTATTACTCGTTAACTATATCTGTTCCCTTTTACTTACGGCCCTCAGGTCAGTTTGCTAGCCTAATGCTTTAGTGTTTAGGATAAAGAACTGATCCACGGCCCAATAAACAATAATCTAGCGCCGCGCAGCGGAATAACGACTTATTGGCAAACAGATGTGGGGAAGTGATTTGGGGGAGCACAAATAGCTTTGTGATACGTTGCACGTAATTTAATTTCGACGTGACTTGGCACTGAAATGGTTCTCCTACTGCTTCACATTATTGAAGCTGAAATGTGGGGGCTAGTCTCGAGAATGTTCGGGACCTCTTTGCATAAATGGTGAGATGCTCCTATAATATACAGTGGCCCCCTTTTATTTCTCAAGACAAAATTAACTGGTTCAACACGCACCTTTAAAATCATTATTTCTCAAAAACAAGTTAAATGTGTCCAAAACCACTTTTATTAAAAATTATTAGCCCATTAAAATAGTTTACGATTCAAAGATGCTCTCACTTGGGGAGGAATTTAGGTAATCGCTAGTGACCAAAGAAACATATTATTCCCTAACATTACTCAGAGATACTCTTGGAAAACATGCCTTCCTATTAACTACCGTCCGCCGCTGTAAAACTCTGTTAACAGAGTATTGAAATAACCCTGCCTAACGCAGAATTGTGACGCTACGAAACTCTTATTAAAGCCAAAACTCACTCTGAAATTTGGTAACATTAAACGCGCCCGTATCATAACTTAGCTAAAGTAGTTACCATTGAAAACAATAAATCATAAGAGTAGCACATTCTGACACTTTTCTCCCAAGACCAGGCACAGATGCTCTGAGAAGAACGTCCGCTAACTGACCCACTTCAGCCAGAAAAAAGTAGAGAAATGATTCGAAAACACTACCTGTATCTGAAAGACTCCTGTGTCCTTAAGGCCGGCCGGTGTGGCCGTGCCGTTAAAGGCGCTTCAGTCTGGAACCGCGTGACCGCTACGGTCGCAGGTTCGAATCCTGCCTCGGGCATGGATGTGTGTGATGTCCTTAGGTTAGTTAGGTTTAATTAGTTCTAAGTTCTAGGCGACTGATGACCTCAGAAGTTAAGTCACATAGTGCTCAGAGCCATTTGAACCATTTGTGTCCTTAAGAGTGGTAGGGAGAGATCCTTTAAGATTCAAAATCACAAACCATAACATTTCGCTCCCTTTTTAAGTTTTTGGGCTTTGTATGAGCCTCTCTCCTTGTCTGTCGTATCTACCATGTCTCTATCCAGAGAACGGTCAATCCTATTATAAGAATTGTAGTTTGGGGTGACATTCATTGCTTTTGAAGTGACTTAGCACGCTCTGTCTTCAGGCTTCGCTTTGTCTTTCTCGTGGCCGTTCCCTTGTCTGTCGCAGCTAAAATGACGTTTATAAGGGAAAGGTTCCTCTATTTAAATCAATTAAGGAAGATACGTTGGGTTTGAAATTCCTAGCTAGCTTTCCCGCTCCGCGCCTGTTACATCCCGTTCCCATCTCTTAATTTTCAAACACCAACACAAGCCTTCAACAACAATCACTCGTAGAACAGGAAACGTGTTCTTGGGAATAAACGAAATGAAGCACTTAGATTCATCTATTTTCTCCCCAGAGGGCGTAGTACAGTTTGGCCAGTGCAAAAATTGATCTGGCAGCCTCGGTAATGGCGCAAGTAAACATGATGATACTAGTGAAAAATTTTAGGCAAAGTAAATGAAGCGAGCTAACGAGCGTGCCGCATTAGTACCAGTGGTTCCCTTCAGATTACAGAGGTTAAGCGCTATTTTATCACGCACACTATACTTTAACCACGGAAGCGCATGAACAGCTTAGAAACTCAGCCGTTTCGGAAATGCTTCCACGCTGACCCGAAAGCCAGTGATCCTTCTGAACATCAGATAAAAAGTATCCGGTTGCGCACCACTTTAATGTAATTGAACCGTGTACAAAAGGTGCACGTACAGCCGATATAGTCAAAGTGCAAGTTTACTTTGAGTTCATCCTGTAATTACGTTCTGTTTTCTGATCCGAGGAGCACCTGGCACTATATGCGCTTACGACTATTCCTCCTCACCTTAACGATGTACTGATGCCGTAAGCGATGAATCGTTCTCGACTCAGAGCGCTGGTCATCATTTGCATCAAGGAAATAAATTCTACCTTTAGCTGCTAAAAGTCTTGGTAAAACATTATAGTTTCATTTTCACAGCAGAAAAGAACAAATCTTTCGTGATTGTATGTGGGGCCATCAGTAGCCAAGACAACGCAATCTCACATCGACAACAATGAATACTAAACAGTGGTGAACAACTGCATTGAATGCTTATTAGAGGTCAAGAAATACGGCGTCAACTTGAGGTAAAGTGTTTGATTCTCCTTGAATCTCACGAACCATGAAAGCGAGCAATCTTTCAAACAATAGATTCGAGAGTAACGTTTTAATTCTTCAGAGCCTTCAGAAAATTCGTCGCAGTGAGGACCATAACGACCCATCTCACTGACTGGAGTGAAATGCGCCCACATTTCTGCATCGTTGTTCTAGTAACCAGAGATAAGCTGCTCTTTAGCACTTTTGATGCAGTTTCAGTGGCCTTTCAGCTACCGGGCGACGTAAGCTAATTCTTCATTGCCTACTCCTTTTGAAACGAGCCCGTCGGTTCGTTTAGTATTAAAACTTAACTCTGTCCCGACCGATCGCCGCGTCATCCTCGGATGGTAACGTCACATGATACGGATGTGGATGGGCTTGTGGCTAGCTTAGCGCTCTCCAGGCAGTTGTCGGTTTTCGTAAGCTGTACCACTACTTCCCAATCAAGTAGCTCCTTCATTGGCCTCGCAAGGGCTGAGTGCACCCCGCTTGCCAACAGCGCTGTGGAGGCCCGACATGTTACCCATTCAAGAGCTGACCAAGGCTCAGGGAAGTGTGATAGGACTGCAGTTATTTTCTACATACATAAATGATCGGGCGGACTGAGTGAGCAGCAATCTGTAGCTGTTCGCTAATGATGCTTTGGTGTATGGGAATGTATCGTCCTTGATGTGGAATCCTTACCAGGTGGGATTGACGGAGGACATAAAAAGGGTGCAAAAAAGGGCAGCTCGTTTTGTATTACCACGTAATAGGGGAGAGAGTGTGGCAGATATAATACGCGAGTAGGGATGGAAGTCATTAAAGCAGAGACGTTTTTCGTCGCAGCGGATCTATTTACGAAATTTCAATCTTCCAAATGCGAAAATACACTCCGGGAAATTGAAATAAGAACACCGTGAATTCATTGTCCCAGGAAGGGGAAACTTTATTGACACATTCCTGGGGTCAGATACATCACATGATCACATTGACAGAACCACAGGCACATAGACACAGGCAACAGAGCATGCAAAATGTCGGCATTAGTACAGTGTATATCCACCTTTCACAGCAATGCAGGCTGCTATTCTCCCATGGAGACGATCGTAGAGATGCTGGATGTAGTCCTGTGGAACGGCTTGCCATGCCATTTCCACCTGGCGCCTCAGTTGGACCAGCGTTCGTGCTGGACGTGCAGACCGCGTGAGACGACGCTTCATCCAGTCCCAAACATGCTCAATGGGGGACAGATCCGGAGATCTTGCTGGCCAGGGTAGTTGACTTACACCTTCTAGAGCACGTTTCGTGGCACGGGATACATGCGGACGTGCATTGTCCTGTTGGAACAGCAAGTTCCCTTGCCGGTCTAGGAATGGTAGGACGATGGGTTCGATGACGGTTTGGATGTACCGTGCACTATTCAGTGTCCCCTCGACGATCACCAGTGGTGTACGGCCAGTGGAGGAGATCGCTCCCCACACCATGATGCCGGGTGTTGGCCCTGTGTGCCTCTGTCGTATGCAGTCCTGATTGTGGCGCTCACTTGCACGGCGCCAAAGATGCATACGACCATCATTGGCACCAAGGCAGAAGCGACTCTCATCGCTGAAGACGACACGTCTCCATTCGTCCCTCCATTCACGCCTGGCGCGACACCACTGGAGGCGGGCTGCACGATGTTGGGGCGTGAGCGGAAGACGGCCTAACGGTGTGCGGGACCGTAGCCCAGCTTCATGGAGACGGTTGCGAATGGTCCTCGCCGATACCCCAGGAGCAACAGTGTCCCTAATTTGCTGGGAAGTGGCGGTGCGGTCCCCTACGGCACTGCGTAGGATCCTACGGTCTTGGCGTGCATCCGTGCGTCGCTGCGGCCCGGTCCCAGGTCGACGGGCACGTGCACCTTCCGCCGACCACTGGCGACAACATCGATGTACTGTGGAGACCTCACGCTCCACGTGTTGAGCAATTCGGCGGTACGTCCACCCGGCCTCCCGCATGCCCACTATACGCCCTCGCTCAAAGTCCGCCAACTGCACATACGGTTGACGTCCACGCTGTCGCGGCATGCTACCAGTGCTAAAGACTGCGATGGAGCTCCGTATGCCACGGCAAACTGGCTGACACTGACGGCGGCGGTGCACAAATGCTGCGCAGCTAGCGCCATTCGACGGCCAACACCGCGGTTCCTGGTGTGTCCGCTGTGCCGTGCGTGTGATCATTGCTTGTACAGCCCTCTCGCAGTGTCCGGAGCAAGTATGGTGGGTCTGACACACCGGTGTCAATGTGTTCTTTTTTCCATTTCCTGGAGTGTATTTTGTTGAGTTCAACCTACATAAGTAGGAATCATCATCAAAATAAAATAAGAGAAGTTAGAGCTCGAACAGAAAGGATTAGGTGTTCGTTTTTCCCGCGCGCTGTTCGGGAGTGGAATGGTAGAGAGATAGTATCACTGTGGTTCGATGGACCCTCTGCCAAGCACTTAAATGTGAATTGCAGAGTAGTCATGCAGATGTATGTGAGAGGCTGTAGGAGCATACCGGATGACTTAGATTGAATTTATGGTAGGTCTGATGAGTGGCAACTACTCAATGGTCCTACAGAACCTTGGGGATATCATCCCCGGTTAAAGAACATTGGATTAAAACTGTGCACACGTCAGTCTTTGCGATGTATCCGTGTCTAAGTGACGGAATGATTTTTGTTGCACCGGGCCAGATTATTTGATTTAACTTGCATTAATATTGAATTAAATACGCAAAAGTTATCTAGGGATCACGAGGCGCAGCGCTTGTAAAATTGAGTTTCAGATTATACACTGGAGTTGTGTTATTCGGGTAGTTCGTCGTTTTTATTATTATTCTGAGCAAGTATGAGTGACTGTGTGAACTTTTAGTTTGCTACATGCAGTATATTTGATGATTTGAAGAATATTACGCGAAATTCGAAAGAAATGTATATATTTGCTCTTTCACTTGGCTTTTAAACGTTCACGATAGGTACTTCGTGTGGTACACGGTCAGATGGACATGTAGGACCACAAACAGACTTCACCCGTTATCTATTTCCCAAATCAGGAATTTTGTGTTTTAGTCTCCTTTTTGATGGACGTTTCACTCAATGCAGGTCAACATTATCAGTGACGCGCTCCCGGGACACCGGGAGAGTTAGTGATTAAAAGCAATGATTCCAGTCACATTAAACACGAGAAACACCAGACAATGACAAATTTTGGACGCTTTTTAGGGATATTTTCTAATTGGTTCAGTATAAGGCACCCGATGTTGGCGGTGGGCAGTAGTGTGTAATAACGTAACTACGATTCATGCAGTTTGCTATCAATATCAGCTTTGTGTTTGTGAAAATAATGTCGCAGTGGTAAAAAGGCAGAGTAACGCGCCTGCACATACACGTAATGTGAAACACATTTCTGTTTTCCACGCTGGTGTTATATAATCATTGTCCTTTATACCGCTATCAGCTGATGTAGGCTGTTTTCCACTTTGAAGTGCGGTCTCCTATACCCATCCTGTACACGCTGTCACCCTTTGTGGGTTTATATAACTGCCAATCTGCCGTTTTAATACGTAATCGCCGTTGTAGCAGGCACGAGCGAGAACAACGTTCGATATTCGTCAACATTCCTAAATAACTTCTATTCCATAGTGGCAGACATATATAGACATACGAACTCATAATATATCACACAGAACGTTGATCTACCAGATTTTAACTGAATAAATGTGTAACCAATTTTTATAAATTCGACAACAGCGCTTGGAAGACATGATCTTCAACCATTCAAATTTGGAATATAGGCGAAACAGGCGTTGCTTCAGTGCATAGTCCTGACGAAATTGTTGATAAGCGTAAAGCTAGCGAAAAACGAATCTAGTGAGCAGGATGCAAGCAGTTGGCTCATGAATTGTGTACTCCAAAGCCAGATACACTATCTTAATCATTTACTGCAATTCCTATTTCACTTTCACTTTTAAAAAACTGTGTTAGAGCTTCATCAATATCAATAATTTTTTCATACTTAATACAGCTTTCGTTGAAACAATAGTTTCTGTGTTCCCGCCCTAATAATTCGTGTAAAACATCAACTCCAATCGTGAGTCGAAGCAAGTTGTGACAAATATTTACTCTGAGAGGATTTTTTTTCTCAAATAACAAATCCTTCTATAACCCCGGGTTTGTCTCGCCTACACAACTTCCACTTTTCCTACTACATTAGTGTGTCTTCAATTTCTGTTATAAGCTAACGTTTCGCCCACTGTTATAAAAACTACTTTCTCAGATACACTGCCTGAGAAAAAAAGTGAAGCCTTCAGAATGGGACGAGGAAATGAAGTGACACTTCGCAGGTTGTGAGTGTTGGCGACGTTATTTCTGTGTTTACAAAAACTAATTAAATTTGTAACAAGTTGGGAACCGGATATCACTTATCAGTATAGCGTTGCATCCTGTCTGGCCTGGATGCAAGCTCTGATTCGGGATACTGGTGTTGGGACGCCGTTGACGTTCGAGATGGTCCTAGACATGTTCTATCAGGGACTTACATGGGGACCTTGCTTACCATGGAAGTGTCTCACATCTCGTAGGTAGTTTATAGGGAATCGTGCCATTTGTCGCCGAGCATTATCCTGTTGAAAACTGGCACCAGGATACAGTAGCATGACAGGTAGTGTGTGAGGACGCAAGATGTCATGGGCACGCATAATGTCCGTGGCATACCGTTATTCAGTCAGAGTTCCCTCAGTCACTAATAGGCGTGACCTGAAGTGATAACTGATGGCCACCCACACTGAGACGCGACGAGTAACAAGGTACTCTCTGTTGAAAACAGCAGCAGTATTCGCCGAAGATAGTCATCCTGAAAGGGGCACACAATAACGATTCATAGCTCAACACAATTAGACGAGGTTCATTAGCAGTCTACGGATTCTATTCACATCATAACTCCCAACGTTGCCTTTTATGTTTTGCTAACGGCAGCCTGGACGTGGGACTATAATTCCCCATTGTGGCTGCTGCTAGACTCTGATCAATGGTGCCAGATCAAGCAGAGTGTTGCACGGAGTCCGTTACTTGGCCCGTTACAGTCGGCTGGCTGGCGCATGAGTGAAGGCGCTGAGGCGGGGTTTGTGCACAATACAGCTATTCTCAGCTGTGGTGGTGAGAGGTGGTCCACCGTAACCTTGACAAAGAACACGCCTGCCCTCACTTTCCCATGCAGTCTAACGCTGGGCCACTGTCACATCCTAATGTCTGAAAATCTGGACATTGTAACATTCTACCAGCTAGCCAAATGGTGAGTTGCAAGGAGGTCTCTTTCAGACTCTGCCAAGTAGGAGGGCACAGCGCTCTCTCTCACAATGTACGAGATATCTCTGTGTCATTCGCAGTCATCACCAAATACCTGACGCTGGTCACGCTCCTTACGTACCGTATCAGCCCTGGTAACAGCACTAAATGTGAACGACACTGATGCGCTCTGGTTTCCGTTGCACCTGTCACAGCGAATTGCAACTGTAATCATTTCCATACCCATTAGCGATTGTGCATGTACGACGTAACGTTCGCTTTTTGTTAGGCAGTGAACATTGTGATGCTGAAGACCACCTGCCACAACGGTGGTTTATAAAACAAGGTGACATGGCCATACACAGTCAGAAAAGTTTTT
Source organism: Schistocerca piceifrons (assembly GCF_021461385.2). Taxonomy (NCBI): domain Eukaryota; kingdom Metazoa; phylum Arthropoda; class Insecta; order Orthoptera; family Acrididae; genus Schistocerca; species Schistocerca piceifrons. The sequence goes on along the minus strand of NC_060145.1, from coordinate 149,420,568 downwards.
CTGATTACACACAGTACCGACTCAAGGCTCAAGCGGTCGCTTGGGACCCCAAGCTGTGAGGGGCATCAGAGCGACAAATGTGCAAAATAATTATGCTGAGTTTATCATAATTAGAAGTAAAAAATTGACACGAGGGAAAATATACGATAACAAAACAAAACCGTTCCAGTAAACATACACCCGCAAATAAGCATTTTGTGACACTATTGAGAATGTGCGGTTGCGAGGTGTCGCCGAATCAAATATTGTCGTAGTTAGTATAAATGTATTTGACACATATACCTTTTGATCAAGTCGCAGTCTAGTTGGAACGAAATTTCACGCACCGTCTATGGTAAAATTCTAACTCTGCATTCAGTTCAATAGACAGCACAATTTATTAAACCTAGAACAATAGAGCTAGTTATTTGCAATATCTGTAAGAGATTTTTGTTATCGTAAATTAACTTACACGGAAATGTACAGATTTGTCTTTTAGTCTTTACCAGTGGAATAAGGTTGAGAAACGTATTTCCATTATGGAAGAATATGTGTACTAGTTATCTTAAAGGAAGAAACAACTAATTTCAAGTATCACTAAATTTATAATTATTTAAAGTGCTCAAGGGAAGTCAACCGGTAGTACTTCATTTCTAGAACAGGTTCAAAAGAGCAGCTGCTCTCCTCTTTCCAAAGGATGTTGCTTAAATAGTGAAAATAATCTTAAAATTGTAAATTTCCAAAACAGCTAGTTACCCCACTAAACTCTCCGAGGTTCCTAATATCGTTGCTCGCGTGTGTGTGTGTGTGTGTGTGTGTGTGTGTGTGTGTTTGTGTGTGGGTGTGTTTGTGTGTGCGCGCACGCCAGCGTTGCAATGTTTTATTCAACTTCGGAGAACTCTTTGCCCATATACAGATGCTAATTTAAAATTGCTGAACACGGTTTTGATAGTCCAAAGATGGCTGTTGGATAAATTCCTAATAAGCTTCTAGTACTTGATTGCTCATGCATTGAAAATTCTTACAAGAATAATACACAGAAGGAAGGTAAAGAAAATTTAAAGTCTGTTAGACGACGGTGAATTTAGGTTGCCTTTGATAATGGAATCATGACACACGAAAAAGCGAAATACTGTTATGAGACTTATCGTCTGGGAAAAGGCGTTCGACAGTGTGAAATGGTGCAAGGTGTTCAAAATTCTGAGAAAAATAGGAGTAATCCATAGGGAATGACAGATAATTTATAACCGAGAGTGAACCATAAGACTAAAAGACCAAAAACAAAATGCTCGAATGGATGAAAACGTATGTAAAATGAGTGGGGGGGAAGGGGGGGTGCTGTGTTTCGGCCCTATCGTTAGGTCTACGCGTCGAGGAAGCCACGATAGAAACAAAAGAAACATTAAGAACTGATATTAAAATTCTCGGCGAAATGATGTTAGTGATAAGATTCGCTGATGCATTGCCATCGATATTGGCGACCACGAAGTAGACGATGTTAAGGAATTCAACTATTTCGAGGCAAGTAACCGACTATGGACGAAGCAAGGAGGATATGAAAAGCAAACTAGCACAGGCAGAGAGAGCTTCCTAGCCAAGAGAAATCTGTTGGTAAGAAATACAGGCCTTAATATGAGGAAGAAATTTCTGAGAGCACAGCTTTGATAATGAATTGTGGATAGCTCAAAAACCGGAGCAGAAGAGAATCGAAACATTTTACATATAGTGCTACAGAAGTGTGTTGACAATTAGACCGACGGATAAGATAAGGAATGAGGAGGTTCTGCTCAGTTCTGGCGAATAAAGGAATATATGGAAAACACTAAAAAGAAGAGGGGACAGGATAATGGGACATATTTTAAGACATCAAGGCATAGTTTGCATGATACTAGAGGGAGGTGTAGAGGGTAAAAACTGTAGGAGAAGACAGAGATTGGAACACATCGAACAAATAATTGAGGACGAATGTTGCTAGGGCATAATGGAGAGATTGGCGCACTTTAGAAATTCATGTCGGACCGTATCCTACAAGTCAGAGAAGACTGTTGACTCAAACAAAAAACTTGTTTTTCAGCGAAAAATTTATCTTTCTATTGCGTTCAGTAACGGAGGTAAGGATGATTAGCTTATTCTTTGCAAGATACGGTAGCTGTCAAAATAATTAAAGCGCCCGAACCTTTCCTGCAAGCAGGAAAGTAAATCGATATTGCCTGTATAATGAATAAAGATTTAAGAATTGGCAACCAATGCTGTACAATCGCAATAAAGTCATGAGATGTCAGTTGACTCTCTTATTAGAACATGTTACGCGTTGCGGGATTACGTCCCTCTTCAGACATCACAAACTCCTTCCTAACCAACCAGCCGTACAGCCTTGACAACTCAAAGAAAGTGTGGAATAACATATGACTGCGGCAGAAGCAGTCTTGAAGCAGAGCGTATACTTCAAGACTGCTTGTGTCGCAGCCATATGTTATTGGACACTTTCTTTGAGTTGTCAAGGCTGTACGCTTGGTTGGTTAGGAAGCAGTTGAAGTTTGTCATGTCTGAAGATAGGTGTAATCCAGAAACGCGTAACATGTTCTAATAAGAGAGTCAATTGAACATCTCATGACTCTATTGCGATTGTACAGCATTGGTTGCCAATTATTAACATAAAAATGATCGCAGGCCTCAAACGGGATTTTATGTCCTGCATATCAGAATAAAGATTTGGGAAGGAATAAGGCATTCGATCATATTGGTTGGGGTGTGAATTAGTTTCACTTGAATGACACCACCTTCACCAGTTACAAACCATTCCTCATTTCCTCCTGCCTCCTCCGCTCTACTGCAACATATTCTCTGGGGAAAGTGATGTTTCACGTGTGTGGACAAGTGCTCTACACCCAGCCCCGAAGACAGCAACCGATGAAGGCTATCACCGTAGCTGAAGTATGGCGCCAGCAGAAGCACTGTCGTGTGACTGCTCTACCTCAACGTGGCGAGACCTCGAGCGGGGCCATCTTTGTGTGTGCGCTGCGCTCCATTCCAGGAGAGCCTGTAGTCTGTAGACTGTAGACTGGCCTGCTTGCTGCAGTCTGCCGGAATGTTCTCAGTGGCTGCCGGCTGCTCTGCTGCCCCTAATTCCTGGAGTTCCACGGTTATTGGATTCAAAGGAAGGCGGGACCGGCGGGGCACGGCGTGCCGCTGGGGGCAGCAGACAGCTGCGGTCGCCTGTGGGTGGGGGAGGTGATGGGGCGAGGAGGCCGGGGAAGGAAAAGATTCGCCCTGGGGCGCAAGAAACACGCGGGGAAGTGGAAGGGGGAGCAGAAAAATCCGCAGCGGCGAAGGCGCCAGGCTTCCCTTGCCAGATAGGCTCAGAACGGCCGCTCAGCTGGGCGGTGTGACCCGGCCACTGCAAGCGGACGATAACTACTGTAAGGGTTTCATAAGTTTCCTGCCACTGTGAATAATTCACTTGTACTGCACGGGGCGAAGATGAATGAGCGCGCAGCACGAGGAGTTGATGAGATCCTTGATTCTGTGTTGAGTGTAACTTGTGGTGCGCTTGGTCGCCAGTCAGTTGTGCAACGCTGAGGCCTTCTTATTCGAGGCATAGTAGCGAGTAGTTGAGCCTTTAGAGAGGGATATTTCTTATTTGTGAATCTGAGTGAAATAATTTGCAATAGTTTGTTAAGGATATGAAAATTTGTTTGTAAACATATGTTACTGATTCTGCTGATGCAGAAGACTTTTTGGATGAATTTCTGAAGATAACCAATGCAAGAGCAAGAATGAAAGGTTTGTTTGTCAGAACTATTCATTGAAGTAAATTTTTGTCCCTCTGATAACTAATAAAACTCATGCTTAGTTCTAAATTAATATCTTTGTTTTCGTTATGCCACTAATTGCAGCCTTTTTTGACAATAATCAGATTTTCATTTTTCAAGAAAGACTTTCTTTACAGTAAAACTCTCCTCCATCGTTCTTAGTAAAGTCGTGAATGTTTTGTCGTTTGTGTATAACCCCTTAACACCACTTGAAGCCACAGATTGTTGCTGACAAGAAAAAAAAAAACAAGTTTTGTAGTGTACAGGTATATTTTTTCTTTACTTGCTGAATCTGCTGATTCCTATCTGATTTCGAAAACGTCGGTGCAGCGAACACTAAACAACATGCGGGGGATGAGGTAAGTGATTTTTCTTTCAAGACAGATCTCACTTTGCATTCTTATGAGAAAACAGTTCGTAGTTAGAATTATCAGGTGTTTGGTAGCAGGAAGATTAATTTACAACGAACAGTGTAGCTAATCTCGAGCATCTATTTTTCTTCTCAGTGGAGCAGTATTTTCTTTTTGTGGACATTTCAAGACAGAAATTGCACTTAATGTCATGCAGCTATATTAATGTGCTTCAGTATTGTTTCAGTAAAATAGTTTCCTCTGAGCTCACAGTTAGTTACTTTTGGCGTATAATTAAATTACACTCCTGGAAATGGAAAAAAGAACACATTGACACCGGTGTGTCAGACCCACCATACTTGCTCCGGACACTGCGAGAGGGCTGTAAAAGCAATGATCACACGCACGGCACAGCGGACACACCAGGAACCGCGGTGTTGGCCGTCGAATGGCGCTAGCTGCGCAGCATTTGTGCACCGCCGCCGTCAGTGTCAGCCAGTTTGCCGTGGCATACGGAGCTCCATCGCAGTCTTTAACACTGGTAGCATGCCACGACAGCGTGGACGTGAACCGTATGTGCAGTTGACGGACTTTGAGCGAGGGCGTATAGTGGGCATGCGGGAGGCCGGGTGGACGTACCGCCGAATTGCTCAACACGTGGGGCGTGAGGTCTCCACAGTACATCGATGTTGTCGCCAGTGGTCGGCGGAAGGTGCACGTGCCCGTCGACCTGAGACCGGACCGCAGCGACGCACGGATGCACGCCAAGACCGTAGGATCCTACGCAGTGCCGTAGGGGACCGCACCGCCACTTCCCAGCAAATTAGGGACACTGTTGCTCCTGGGGTATCGGCGAGGACCATTCGCAACCGTCTCCATGAAGCTGGGCTACGGTCCCGCACACCGTTAGGCCGTCTTCCGCTCACGCCCCAACATCGTGCAGCCCGCCTCCAGTGGTGTCGCGACAGGCGTGAATGGAGGGACGAATGGAGACGTGTCGTCTTCAGCGATGAGAGTCGCTTCTGCCTTGGTGCCAATGATGGTCGTATGCGTGTTTGGCGCCGTGCAAGTGAGCGCCACAATCAGGACTGCATACGACCGAGGCACACAGGGCCAACACCCGGCATCATGGTGTGGGGAGCGATCTCCTACACTGGCCGTACACCACTGGTGATCGTCGAGGGATACTGAATAGTGCACGGTACATCCAAACCGTCATCGAACCCATCGTTCTACCATTCCTAGACCGGCAAGGGAACTTGCTGTTCCAACAGGACGATGCACGTCCGCATGTATCCCGTGCCACCCAACGTGCTCTAGAAGGTGTAAGTCGACTACCCTGGCCAGCAAGATCTCCGGATCTGTCCCCCATTGAGCATGTTTGGGACTGGATGAAGCGTCGTCTCACGCGGTCTGCACGTCCAGCACGAACGCTGGTCCAACTGAGGCGCCAGGTGGAAATGGCATGGCAAGCCGTTCCACAGGACTACATCCAGCATCTCTACGGTCGTCTCCATGGGAGAATAGCAGCCTGCATTGCTGCGAAAGGTGGATATACACTGTACTAGTGCCGACATTGTGCATGCTCTGTTGCCTGTGTCTATGTGCCTGTGGTTCTGTCAGTGTGATCATGTGATGTATCTGACCCCAGGAATGTGTCAATAAAGTTTCCCCTTCCTGGGACAATGAATTCACGGTGTTCTTATTTCAATTTCCAGGAGTGTAGTTTTCATTATTTCAGATACAGTATTTCACTAAGTTTAAGATTTCGTTTCACGACACTGTTCACATGAGCAACAGAGGGGCCAAACAACAGTCAGTATTGCTCAGCACCCGAATACGAAATCTGAAGTCCACGTTACACGGAGCGAAAGTTTTAGAAAACAGAATCTACAGTACTTTCATTTATAGATATATTTTTATAGGCAGCTTACATATGAAGATATAAACTGTACATATATAAAAAAAATCTGATTAAAATTACTTGACAGTCGAGGTCTGTCACTTGCGGCTACAATGTTGACACATCGGCTGCCGACAACCGCTCCGTTATAGGCGACACACGAACACAGGGAGTCGCTTCACAAATGTTGTTAATGTGTCAGTGCTAAGCAATGTTGGAAGCAGCCATCACGAGGTATGGCGGGAATAAATAATGCTCTGTCGACAGTTGATTTTAAGTGACCAGTGACTGAACTGCCGCAGATATTTCCTTTTGTAGCCCTGCAAATGGGAAATCCATGGAGATAAGCGAATCTGACAAAGGGCAGCACTATTACGCAGAGTCTGTGAACGAATATCTCGAAAACGGCGACGTTGGTCGAATGTTCACGTGCTACAGTTATGAGCATCTGCGAATAGAGGTATAAGGGCAGTGAAACCATTACTAGCCGCTAAGTGGTTAACTTCCACTACTCCTCACAGAACATTGGGTTCGGAGGCTTGTCTGCTCTGTAAAGTAGGACAGATAGTGATCTGTAGCATCTCTGTGGAAACAGCACAATGCTAGTGCACGCACAAGTGTTTCAAAGGACACCGTTCACCGTTTACTGTTAAACATGGAGCCTCGCAGAAGACCACCCGCACACGTGTTCTCATGTTGACCCAACGACATCAATTAAGATTGCAGTGCGCACAGCAGCAAGGGAGTTGGACCGGCGATCAGTGCAAAAGGTGTCGGCTCTTCGGATGAATCACATTTTTGCTACACTAGGCAGCATGTCGTCTACACAAACGCCCTCATCGATCTGAATGGCGGCTCGAAAAGTGCAGCACGCCACGGACACTGGCTCGTGGGAGCAATACTGTGCTGTGTGAGATATTTTCCAGCGCTTGCGTGGGACCCGTGGTAGTAATCAAAGACACGCTAACAGCTGCGAAGCACCTGGATCCCCTCATGCTTGATGTCTTCCCCGCCTGCGACGTCATCAAAAATGGTTCAAATGGCTCTGAGCACTATGCGACTTAACTTCTGAGGTCATCAGTCGCCTAGAACTTAGAACTAATTAAACCTAACTAACCTAAGGACATCACAAACATCCATGCCCGAGGCAGGATTCGAACCTGCGACCGTACCAGTCCCGCGGTTCCGGACTGAGCGCCTAGAACCGCTAGACCACCGCGGCCGGCTGCGACGTCATCTTTCAGCAGTATAGTTTGCCGTGTCTCGGAGACAGAACTCTATTCAATGGGCTTTAGAATCATTATAGTGAACTCACTGATTCCACTGCGGCCATACTCTCCTGACGTAGACCCTGTGGGACCTATCTGGGGCGCTATCGGGCACCATCGCCGCGTACGCAAACCAGCGGCCCGTTCTTTACGCGAATTACATGCCCTGTGCAGAGACATCTAATGCCAGCTACATCCACAAACCTACCAACTAACTGTCGGATCCATGACGCGCAGGATCACTGAGTATTTAATTCCAAAAACGCTGAGATAAGCTATTAAGCACGTGGTCATAATGTTTTGGCTCATCAGTGCATAGAATTGTACCGATCCAGTCCGAGACGACTCGAACTGATTTCAATGCATTCCTACTGCGCATTAGGTGTAGTATGTGTTGTGGTTTAGAGCGGCTGGTCCGGTCGGAGGTTCGAGTCCTCCCTCAGGCATGGGTGTGTGTTTGTCCTTATGATAATTTAGGTTAAGTAGTGTGTAAGCTTAGGGACTGATGACCTTAGCAGTTCAGTCCCATAAGATTTCACACACATTTGAACATTTTTTTTGTTGTGGTTTTGATATTTTCGTACTCTTGTGCACCCCATGAATTCCCAAACTTCGGTGAATTACTGGGCGTCTGGAGAAGAAGCAGATCACAGTTAGACAGCCGACTGTATGCAGTAAACTGTGGGACGTACTTGAAGTAATATTGGTATACACTGAACTCAGAAACTTTATTCTGAGGGTTCAGACCGTGCTCCCGAAATTTGCTTGTTTCTGCTTAACATCCAAAAGAGAGTAAATGGGAGTAAATGCTATGACGATAAAGCATTTCGCCAGCTAGATAAAGAAGATAAAAGGGTAATAGGTAGAAAGGATACCATAACGTTACCAGAACGAATAATATACCATTTTGTGTGCCTTGTTTATGAAAATATGTGGGGACAAAAGTTCCATTTTGTGTGCCTTGGTTATGAAAATATGTCGAGTAGAAAAAAAGGATTGAAACATCGATGGGTAAAATCTGCTGGTGTACTAGTCCAGGTATATAAAACACGACAGAGCTTTAACGTCTCTACACATAACGCTTCAGAATGTAAGTTTCTATAAATGTGAAGCAAGGAAGAGTGCCAAACGTGTACACCTTTTGTGTCCACCTGTAAGAATTAACAAACCGTGGTCTTCGAAAAGTAATTTATGTCAAACGGATTGGAGTGTCCTCAGTGGCGATCTAGGAAAGGCTACTGATCTGAGAATGGTTGTTTACGACTTCCTTAAATCAGCATTTTTCTGAGTGGTTTGATACCACACATTACGAATTACTCCTGCGCCAACCTCTTCATTTCAAACTAGCACTCATGCTTAACGTCCAAAGTTATTTGCTCGATATTTTGCAGTCACCGTATTCTGAAAAAGTATGAGTTTTGTGTTACGGCGTAAAGTCAGCGTCGTCAAGCCAGACGGGAACGACAGAGAAGAGTAGGCTGTGAGAAGAGGCCACTCAATCGCACGCTAACCGACCTCACTCCAGGACGACAATGCGACAGCAGCGGTCCCTAGGTGAAGACGACATAAGCACCGCTCCCGACTGGAGGCAGCCCACTTAGATAGCAGCTTCAACGTTAGCCACTTCGCCAGCCAACACATCGTAGCCACTTCATTAGCAATCTCTACATAGCTCAGTTACAGATCAGCAGTCACTGCAATTGAGATGACAGACATGTGTTAGAAGCGGTCGCTAGGACTAGAAGTGTTACTTGTGTTTGTCTGTTCTGATGAAGACGGATTATTTTGCATGTCGCCCTTTGCTTACGACACATGTGTGTAATTGCACTTGTGGATGATCATGCATAAAGAACTACACGAATTCTCAGATCAAGTTAAGTATTTGTACTCGTCTTGTTGTAACAAAACTCATAAATATGAGTTGTTTTCTTGTTTGTCTAGCGAATCGAGTATGCATGATTCCTAGACACAACATTTTGTCCTCTATTACTCCCACTAGTATAATGGAAGTTATCCCCTAATATCTTGTAACATATCCTATCATCCTGACCCTTCTCCTGGCTGTGTATTACACATTTTCCCCTCTTCGCCTATCCTGTTGAGTATATCCTCACTTATAATCTAATCAGTCCACCCAATTTTCATTGCCCTTCTGTAACACCATATCTAGAATGCTTAGATTCCCTTCATATCCGCATTATTACAGTCCGTGATTCACTTCCATACAATAATGTGCTCCACTGGTACGTTCTCAGCAATGTCTTTCCTGAAACTGTATCTAATGTTTGATACTAGTCGTAATGTTACGCAGGTTCAAATCCTGCCTAGGGCATGGATGTTTGTGACGTCCATAGGTTAGTGAGGTTTAATTAGTTCTAAGTTTTAGGCGACTGATGACCTCAGAAGTAAAGTCGCATAGTGCTCAGAGCAATTTGAACCTTTTTTTTTTTGTAATGTTACGAATATATGGACGAGATGTTCCTTCATCTAGGCCTGATACTGAGGGGAACTGAATTTTCTTGTTTGGCTGGGTGCGAGTCTGCGGGACGAGCACTTCGCGCGGCCGCTCGGGCGAGCCCAGGTGCAGGGACAAGCTGCGCGTGGCCGGATGTGGGAAAATCCTAGTAAGGCGAATTTTCACTCTTAAGAGGACAGACAGTGTTCCAAGAATTGGCGGAGAGCCACACAAGCTGGAAGATGGCTTCTTACAGCTCTTCAAGACTGAATAATATTTCCCTGTAAAGCATTAAACCAAGTCGGAATACATTTAAGATCTCAGAAAAATGAGGCGCATTTATTGACACAGCGGTGTTTCTATATCTTTAAGACTATAGAAGTTAATATTACACAGTGAATAAACTTATTCGCATTGAACCTCTGAAATAACAAATTTAGATGCTCCATGCGATTTCAAAATATGTCAGTTCACAGAATTGCACTGTAGCTATCATCTCTAAAAACTATGTATCAGTATCTATATTACATTTCTTATCTTTTTCGATTATGCAGATATTTTTCAGAACATCGTACCCTCCATAATTACACTGCAGTGATTACAGCATGAATAACTCACATTTTGTCACATTTAATGAAATGTGAATGAATATGTAATGAATAGTTTACTATTTCATCAGTTACGTTATTTAAACATTAATTACAATTGATAACACAAAATTCTGGTATTTGAGAAGGGTTCAGCTCAGTGTGTTAGCTGTCACTACCTTTGTAAAAGAATGTCAAAAGACAATACCAATTAGCAGACCAAGATAACTGTGTAGACGTCATTCAACGACACTCTATTGTCATTCATTGTGACTGTACTCGTACAAGAATACAGCTTTATTTATTTAGAGGCAAACCTTTATTTATATTTATTGTGAATGGCCTCAGTGTGACCGAATGTTTTTAACACTTCTTTGTTTAAATACTGCTATAACATATTTGTTTACTTCGCGAAATAGTCAAGTTGGATCAAATGATGTCTGTAGAACTTACGAACGATCTATTTTTGGTGGGGATAGCCTTCAGCCAGTGCTATGTAGAGAGCAGCAGTACAGTATAGGAGTCAAGACGAGACTGGGACTTTCCGATTGAAGAGCTCAAGACAGCGCTTCTTTACACTTTGAAGTTCGTTCTGGGAAAAGGCAGACCTTCCTGTGGTAACGAGTGTCATTCCATCAAGGAGATGTTCGAGTCTGTGCGGTGAATGGCCGCTACCATCCTTCAGTTTCAGAAGGGCTTTAAATTTCGATAGGTCTGAATGTACTCCAGCGTAGTACCTTAAAATTTTCCGCTTTTTTTCTAGAACTGAGGAAAGATGTAGTGTGAGTTACTGTTATTTGCATTGCATTTGATAATTTGTAAATTAAAATGTTGAATTCTGAACTGTTTTGTGCTGGTGAATATTTCATGCATTGTGATTACGAAATGGACATAGTTTTTGCGTATCTTCGATTACAATTTAGTGTGGGGATTTTTTTACCATTGTTGTGACGCCCTCGCATAGCTTCACCGTATTTGATGAGGGTATTTTCTGTCTGTATTGTAAATAGATAGCGTGCGATCCCTTGCCGTTTATTTGAGCGGTCCTTTCCAGAACATACGTCATTCAGTACAATTCTCTGTCGTATACATCAATTAAAGACGTTAAAATAGAACTCTTGTTGTTAAATTATTCATCTAACTTTTATTTTGTACGTCTGTGTAATCTACTAATTCGCAATTTTAGCCAGTGCATAGACTATTTGACTGGAGGATCACAGGAGCAGGTTATTATTTGCAGCGAATTTGCTGTAGGGCATGAAAGCGGAAGTGTGCGGCTTGAGTCTTTTACCGCATCGAACTATTCTTTTTAACTCTTTCAGACCCTCTGGCTACAGTTGTGTACATTAACTTACCTACAACAGAAGTTTCTTTTTCCTATGGAAACCTGAGGTACACATTTATGAATGCTCAATCTTCTCACTGTGCGCAAGTGCTGCCAACTGTTCGGCATCTCTATGAAAGTATCAGCAAGTCATTGTAGCAGTGCGCGGCAGCTCGCGAACAGCAGAATACACGAATATGACTGGTTCGCTATATTGCTCAGTATAATATGAATAGTGTTATTGTTATTTTGCTTGATATTTATTGAACGATAATTTCACTATTTATTTCAAAAGAAAATATGTCGTAATTATTTATTTTGGTCCACAAACAATTTGCACAAAGTATGTTTTGGAAACGGTTACATATTTTTGTGTAAATCTTGTATGTAAATCATTAAAAATCACCTAAGGGTATTACCACGTAAAGAAACATTTTGTTTCATACAGAAAAAAAATCAGGGCTGAAGGGGTAGCCACAGGACCTAAAGTACGACTATAGACGCAACTGGGTTGCTCGTATGGGATGCTGTTTGGAAGAACAACTCGGAAGCAGAAAACCATTAGCTACTGTTGCTGTTATTGAGGATTGTCCCCTTTGTCTGTGCCGGTTTGATTCCTGTATTCTCTTTCTATCGTCCGTCATGCGTTATTTTGGCGCCAATGCAGCAGAATTCCTTCACTTCGTCTATTACTCATTAAACTGCTCAGTTCAACAGGTTGTTCTTCGATGTCGCTAAGGATAGCAACTTCATCAGCGAATCTTACCACTGACAGCCTTTCACCTTGAACGTTGATATCACTTTTGAAACATTGTGTGCTTTACCGTCAGTGCTTTTTCGATGTACAAATGAACCAGAAGGAGAAAATAATACAGCGCTGTCTTTTTAATATGAATTCTTCCATTCATAAAATTTTCTCTTGGTTGCTGTAGTATGTCACCCGTCTTTACTTACAGCTTATGCCTCTTTTTCTGAGAATTTTCAATATCTTGCACGATATTACATTGTCAAAGGTCAGAAATACACTCCTGGAAATTGAAATAAGAACACCGTGAATTCATTGTCCCAGGAAGGGGAAACTTTATTGACACATTCCTGGGGTCAGATACATCACATGATCACACTGACAGAACCACAGGCACATAGACACAGGCAACAGAGCATGCACAATGTCGGCACTAGTACAGTGTATATCCACCTTTCGCAGCAATGCAGGCTGCTATTCTCCCATGGAGACGATCGTAGAGATGCTGGATGTAGTCCTGTGGAACGGCTTGCCATGCCATTTCCACCTGGCGCCTCAGTTGGACCAGCGTTCGTGCTGGACGTGCAGACCGCGTGAGACGACGCTTCATCCAGTCCCAAACATGCTCAATGGGGGACAGATCCGGAGATCTTGCTGGCCAGGGTAGTTGACTTACACCTTCTAGAGCACGTTGGGTGGCACGGGATACATGCGGACGTGCATTGTCCTGTTGGAACAGCAAGTTCCCTTGCCGGTCTAGGAATGGTAGAACGATGGGTTCGATGACGGTTTGGATGTACCGTGCACTATTCAGTGTCCCCTCGACGATCACCAGTGGTGTACGGCCAGTGTAGGAGATCGCTCCCCACACCATGATGCCGGGTGTTGGCCCTGTGTGCCTCGGTCGTATGCAGTCCTGATTGTGGCACTCACCTGCACGGCGCCAAACACGCATACGACCATCATTGGCACCAAGGCAGAAGCGATTCTCATCACTGAAGACGACACGTCTCCATTCGTCCCTCCATTCACGCCTGTCGCGACACCACTGGAGGCGGGCTGCACGATGTTGGGGCGTGAGCGGAAGACGGCCTAACGGTGTGCGGGACCGTAGCGCAGCTTCATGGAGACGGTTGCGAATGGTCCTCGCCGATACCCCAGGAGCAACAGTGTCCGTAATTTGCTGGGAAGTGGCGGTGCGGTCCCCTATGGCACTGCGTAGGATCCTACGGTCTTGGCGTGCATCCGTGGGTCGCTGCGGTCCGGTCCCAGGTCGACGGGCACGTGCACCTTCCGCTGACCACTGGCGACAACATCGATGTACTGTGGAGACCTCACGCCCCACGTGTTGAGCAATTCGGCGGTACGTCCACTCGGCCTCCCGCATGCCCACTATACGCCCTCGCTCAAAGTCCGTCAACTGCACATACGGTTCACGTCCACGCTGTCGCGGCATGCTACCAGTGTTAAAGACTGCGATGGAGCTCCGTATGCCACGGCAAACTGGCTGACACTGACGGCGGCGGTGCACAAATGCTGCGCAGCTAGCGCCATTCGACGGCCAACACCGCGGTTCCTGGTGTGTCCGCTGTGCCGTGCGTGTGATCATTGCTTGTACAGCCCTCTCGCAGTGTCCGGAGCAAGTATGGTGGGTCTGACACACCGGTGTCAATGCGTTCTTTTTTCCATTTCCAGGAGTGTAGTATGAATGTGGCTTGATTTTTCTAAATGTGCTTCCAGTATCAAGTCCTTACTCCTATATGGGGTTCTTTGACGATTCGCCAATGAGAACTGAAAGCGCGGTTTCTTTCCGCATGGTTTTCTTGTTCAACGGGAACAACTTTACTTTCGCACTATTCTGTTTGAGTCGGTTCTGGAGGTTGGTGATGTACATGTCCCTTGCGTGTGTTGTGAGTGGTCATAAATGTGGTTGCTTTCATTTATGCTGAGAAGGAGACTGATGTATTAATACGTCCTTGGGCTCATATGCACGAGGCTATGCTGGCAACTGTATTGACTATTTCTCATGTGTCTGCTGTGGAAGACAAGGTAATACATTTACATCTCGTATATTGGGTTAGTAAAAAATGGTTCATATGGCTCTGAGCACTATGGGACTTAACTTCTGAGGTCATCAGTCGCCTAGAACTTAGGACTACTTAAACCTAACTAAACTAAGGACATCACACACATCCATGCCCGAGGCAGGATTCGAACCTGCGACAGTAGCGGTCGCTGGGTTCCACACTGAACCGCCTAGAGCCGCTCGTCCACAACGGCCGGCTGACTGGGTGCACCCTGCTTGGGTTTGTACATAAGGCCGCGGTGTTTTTCCGTAGTTTTAATAATAAACCCAACAGATACACATAAAAAAGGTTTTAGCCATCAATAATACATACTCCTTCAGTCTGACAACCCTGGGGTAGCTTTTCGATTACGTGACTGGAAATCATGTGGTTTTTGAGATGACGAACTCGTCGAGCCATGTTCAGAGCTCATTCTTATCCGGAAATGAAGTCCCTTCAAGATTGTTCGACAGAGAGCAGAAAAGGTGAATATCTGAGGGTGCGAGATTAGGTAAAAGAGGTGGGAGAGGAATGACTTCCCAGCCCAGTTCCCGTATAGTGCTTTTTGTCAGTGTAGCAGAATGGGAGCGGAAGTCATAGTGAAGTAGTATCATTTCACGAAGACTTCCTGGTCGTTGTTCTTGGTCTTGGTCTTGGTCTCAGTTGTTGAGAACAAATGTCAGCAGTGATAGTTACACCTCACAAAATGATAATAAGTTTACTCAAATAGAAACAGTGAACTACAAGTAAAAAATGACAATCGATAAATAAACACATAGCTACTGAAATGCCAACATGTAAGACAAAAACGTTACGAACTAATGCAGCAAACTAATAAAACTACGAACTTGGCGAGCTGCTTTGAAAAAAAGAATCTCTTCTAACTACTGAAGCAGTATAAATTGACAAACGGTTTAGCGGTTACAGTTAATATGGAGCTGCTTCTGTTCTTTTTTTCAATGTATATTTAATTCGTAATCGAGTTGAGAAACAGGTTTTTCATTCACGAAACTTTTCTTACATTCTGTTAGCCTCATAAATATTGTGCGAGCGAAGTCATTGCCAGATCGTGGCCACGGGCACCACGTGGATTTTGAGTTATTAATTTTTTAATTTGTGCTAAGTTCTGTGGGACCAAACTACTGAGGTCATCGACGCCTAAGCTTACACACTACTTAATCTCACTTAAACTAACTTACGCTAAGGACAACACGCACGACTACCCCGCGCGGTCTTTGAGTTATTAACCACGATGTTAATCACATGGTTTTTCAGTAATTAGTCGTTATTACAGAATGTCTTCCATATTTTACACGGCGTTTCCCTCATCAAATTAAATAAGAATGTCGTTTTCCAAAGTTTGACTTTGAAGGACTTGAAGTTCAGTGCACTTTTATCTTACGGTGACGATAACTGATTGTGATTTTCTACCATCGGAAAAACCGTTATTTCCACGATAATGCCTGTAAAATCTCTCAAAAACGAATGACTGCTTGCAGTCTTCTAGTGTACTCAAAACTAGAGTCAAGGCAACGTTAAATTTCCTCAAAACAGCAATGAGACGAATCACAGCACATAAATTTGGAATACCAGCTTCCGTTCAAATGTTCACAAGTTTCTTTATTCACCCCTCTAATATTGGCATATATCTGGCGTATAGTGTGCTTAGCCGAGGTACAGGAAGAACGGCCCAGAAAACTCGATTATTCTAAACAGAACTTGCAAAACAAACAGCACGATGAATGGGCCAATTGTTGAGCAATTTCAGGCGGCAACAGGTACACGCTTTGACCTTTACGCTATATGAGCCGCTGAAATGCAAGTGCGTATGCAGTAGCTAGTAATTTTCACTTTACCATACTGATCTAACATTAGGTCGGGCAAAATAACAAAAACCTTTCGTTTCCGATTTACGTTTTTTAACTGAATGACTTCGTGACCCAAAGTACCTCGTTCGCTTCCTTAACATGCAGTTCTTTTGATCACGTGACGTATCATTGTTTCTGTGAAGTTTTTAATTATTTCCCAGTTAAATTTGTTTAATATTTAATTTGTAATGGATTTATTTGCTATAATAAAATGTATCGTTCAATTTTTTAAATTTTCTGCTGTGAATCAAATGCAACTGTTTTACATGTGAACATTCTTGAAATGCCGTGCATACCTACCCATTAGTCTACACAGTAGACGTTAATTATTTTCACGAACTAATGATAACAGTGATATAGCTGCATAATATATTCAAGTTATAAACAGAAGCAGCAAATTTATCTTGACAAATTTCTAACTGCAGTACGTTAAGTAAGCATGACGAATGCAAAACTTTAAAAGTAATCTTTAACTTCCAGTAGCCTTACTTTTTCCACCGTTTATGTAAATAATAATATAGCTTTCAATAGTCTTATACGTCCTAGAATTAGTGTGTGTCGTCTGAATAATTTAGTACAGCTATAAAGACATTCGATTTTGTGACGCGTGAGTCCAAAAGAGAAAATTTCGACCGGTGCAGTAGGCGAACATCTCGTCCTCGAATAAAGGTAGACATATATTTATATGGCTTATCTCGTCCAATTACATCGTTCATTTACTGCTAGCTAAAAAGTTGAAGCACATGTCGCGCCCAAAAAAACTCAATACAGTTCCTGGAAATGGAGCTATAGCCCCAAAATACGTTAGACTAAAACAGGGGAGTGAAATATTGTGATTGAAGACCCAGCCACAAAAGCATTCCTATATTACACACATCAAAAAATGTTTTGCATCACCTCGGTTCCGAGAGTTCCGGAACCTGTACAGAAAATTGGAATAGAGATCAACATAATCATCATTTCCGCTCTTTTTATTGCTTCTGAAAATCACACATTGCGTGTTGTACCACCATACAGCGAGATCTTCAGAGGTGGTGGTCTAGATTACTCCACGCACCCGTACTTCTAATTCCCAGTAGCATGTCCTCTTGCACTGATGTATGCCTGTATTCGTCGTGTCATACTATCCACCAGTTCATCAAGGCACCGTTGGTCCAGATTGTCCCACTTCTCAACGGCGATTAGGCGTAGATCCCACAGTGTGGTTGGTGGGTCACGTCGTTCACAAACAGTCCTTCGAATATATCCCAGGCATGTTCGATAGGGTCATGTCTGGAGAAGATGCTGGCCAATCTAGTCCAGCGATGTCGTTATACTGAAGGAAGTAATTCACAAGATGTGCACGAATTGTCGTCCATGAAGACGAATGCCTCGCCAATATTCTGCCGATATGGCTGCACTTTCGGTAGGAGGATGGCATTCACGTATCGTACAACCGTTACGGCGCCTTCCATGAGCACAAGCGGCGTACGTCGGCCCCACATAATGCCACCACAAAACACTAGGGAACCTCCACCTTGCTGCTGGCCGTTGTGATTGAGCGTTTCTAGGCGCTACAGTCCGGAACCGCGCTGTTGCTAGGGTCGCAGGTTCGAATCCTGCCTCGCGAATGGATGTGTGTGATGTACTTAGGTTAGTTAGGTTTAAGTAGTTCCAAGCCTAGGGGACTGATGACCTCAGATGTTAAGTGCCATAGTGCTTAGAGCCATTTGAACCATTTGAACTACCTTGCTGCAATCGCTGGACAGCGTGTCTAAGGCGTTCAACCTCACCGAGTTCTCCGACGATTGTCTAGTTGAAGTAATATGCGACACTCTTCGGTGAAGAGAACGTGATGCCAATGCTGAGCGATCCACTCGGCATGTTCTTGGATGCATCTGTATCGTGCTACACGGTGTCGTGGCTGCAAAGATGGACTTCGTTATGGACGTTGCGCAGCATGCAGCGTATTACAAACAATTTGAATCGTAACACGGCGTCCTGTGGCTATACAAAAAGCATTATTCAACATGTTGGCGTTGCTGTCATGGTTACTCCGAGCCATGATCGTAGGTAACGGTCATCTACTGCAGCAGTAACCAATGGGCGGCCTGAGCGAGGCATGTCATCGACAGTTCCTGTCTCTCTGTATTTCCTTCATGTCCGAACCACATCACTTTGGTTCACTCCGAGACGCTTGGGCACTTCCCTTGTCGCGAGCTCTTCTTGGCACAAAGTAATAATTTGGACTGAGCCGTGGTAAAAAATTTGCTGTTTTGAAGAGCGCGTCGCAGCGCGTTTTGTGAAGCAGTCGCCCTCCGTTTCTGGCGTTGGCGCCGCTGTGGTAATCACAGCTTTGGTGTCTCCCTCTGGTGGGAGAGCGGAAAGATTGCCTGTTCACGTGCATTCAAGGGGCGCTATGAGCTCTGTAGGGGAGAGTCGGTCAGTCGAGGGGAGTGTAGTCAGTTGGTCAGCCGGCTCAGTGTGGGGCAATCAGTGTCTGTCTGTCGTCGGAGTGCGAGTATGGCTGTCGTTTGGATAAAACTTTAAGCCAGAAAATGAGAGTCTTGCCACTCCACCAGTAACAGAACTCAGCTAGTGGTCGCCCGGTCGGGGCTGAGTTCCTGCATCTGAGTCTGCGCCTTAGGCCACCAGTCTGCTCGACTTGCTTGGGCAACGGTCATTGGCGGTAGGATTGGTCGGGTGGTTGGTGGTGCACTGAGACACGAGATGACTTGTCCGCCTTGAGCGTCGGCGCGTGTGAGGTCCCCACGTGAGTCCAGTGGGCAGCGCCGCATAGAAAGGGGTAGTGGCTTCGCGGTTCACACGAGAGCAACAGGAGCGAAACCACGACATCGGGCTGGCCGGGGCGAGCTGCGACGCCGTGAGACGGGAGATCGGCGCCCCTTCCTGCGTCCGTTGAAGCGGCTGGCAGCGGACGGTTCGGGAGAGCTTTGGGGATGCTGCGCCAGGTCTTCGCCAGCAATCGCAGTTTATTAGAAGTTAAGTGATTGGTGATATGTTGTTTCATTTACTTATTAAATTCTACTTGTTTTCTTGGTGAGGTCACCACTCGCTTTGTTTTGGGGTCGTCCCATCATTCTTCTCCGCTTGCCCACCCGCGGGAAGGTGGTTATTGTGAATTGGGTGGTCCGTTTATCCCTTGTGGAACTGGGGAGGTTTAGAGCAATCTGCGGTTCGGGTTGTTTAGTAACCCCCCCTCCCCTCCCCCCCGCTCCTGTCAATCTGCCATACGTTAATAGCTGCCTCTGTCATGTTTATCGGATTCGGTGTTAACGAATTTATAGAATTAAGGTAAGGGCCGAATTCCTGAAATATGTTTTTATCTTGCCTATCATCTTGCGAGGCGGTATATGTGTAATGTAGAGCATGTTGTACATTTTATATAAGTATGAATTTCATGGGTTTTATTTAAATAGTCATTTTTATAAAGTTGCCACCCTCCCACCGTAAGAGCCCTTTTAAAAACAAATTGCACTTTTGGTGGAAAATAAGTTCTTTATGTGAGTGTTTGTTCCAATTCCATCCCTTTTACGGGCTGCATAGTTAATGTGTTTCTGTGAGTTTTTAAGAATTTTAGTTTACAGTAATCTGATGTGTTGCAGATTTGCACCAGTGTAGTTTTTCAGAGGTCGTTATGAGCGGTCGTGACTACGGCCATGTTGAAAGGAAACGGCAAGCTTCTCAGCCCGAAGGCTCCTACTATAACAAAAAAAAAATTTTTTATTCTGCCTCTGAATAATTGTAACTTGATATTTCGAGGGTGCTTTTCTGCTTATAATTTTAAATCTCTTTTTGAAAAGGCTTTTATGAATAAAATTTCTATTGGTTGAAATTTAATTTGTTTCCATCAGTTACTCCTTGGCAACTACTTCCACGCTCACATAGTGTGTTAATGTTCTTGATGAATCGCTAGCAAATAGGGTAAATTCTCTAAGAAAAGATTTTGAAAGTATATTTTCACGGTTCACGGACGTTGTCGAACCGCGGTATTGACCGTCTAGGCATGGTTGAACTTCAGACAACATTAGCCGTGTACCTTCTTCCTGGTGGAATGACTGGAACTGATCGGCTGTCGGAGCCCCGCCGTCTAATAGGCGCTGCTCACGCCTGGTTGTTTACATCTTTGCGTAAGTTGCGTGACATCTCTGAACAGTCAAAAGGACTGTGTCTGTGATACAATATCACAGTCAACGTCTGTCTTCAGGAGTTCTGGGAACCGGGATGATGAAAAACCTTTTGTGATGTAAGGGTAAGTTACAGTCACAGGCAGCCTTTCACTAAATGACACTAACAACACATTATTTGTAATGACTGGCCTACAAAAGCATTTGGTTGCGCTCGTATTCGACTCCGTCAGATCTATTAAAAAAGTATCAAAATTAAAGGTTTCCGATCTCTGTAAATACGAAGACGTGCTGAAAAGTATTGGTTCCGAATTTATGTGAAAACGCTTTATCTCTAAATTAAATAAAGATTTGTTATCGTCCTATGTCTTTATTCTTCGTGACTACATATTTACTTCTCAACACATTAACCCTGACGACGAGAACATTTCTCCCAACGAGGGACCAGGTTGTTGATAGCGTCACTGTAGAACAGTCTCACCTCTGCTTGCACCTATCGGTACTATCGAAGTAAAGGCGTCTGAAGTGTTTTTTTTTTTTTTTTAGTTTTGGGAATAGATGAAAGTCGCACAGGGCTAAGACGGGACCGTATGGAGGTTGATCGGTGACAGTCAAACCACGACGTCAGATTGTTGCAGATGTCGTAATGCTGGTGTGTGGTCTCGCATTGACATGCTGAAGGAGAAGGTGCCCAATATATGGGCGAACACTTCAAAATCGTGCTTTAAGTTTTCTGCAGTTTCTTGCAGAGTTAATGTGACGTCTTTGAGCATGAATTGCAAGTGCATCACCCCTGAACATTCCACAACAGCGTGAGTATTACTTTGCCTACTGATGGCAAGGTGTTGAACTTCTTTGGCGTCGGCTAACTTTCGTTGTGGAGCTCCACTGATGCGCTCTTTTTCTCAGTGCAGAAATGGTGAACCCAGTTTTCACCAGCTATCACAATGTTTTAAGGAGCCTATCACTCTCAAGCTCAAAATACAAGAGAAATTGACAAACTGCCTGTTGGCTTCTTCTCAGGTTTTTCGGACGACATCTGTTTGGTGATTTTTCTGACGCTTCGCCAGCACGAGTGACTGGCATTGTCAAATCTTCACCCTCCAGTGCTGGTGGCGGCCTGGAGTAGAGCTCGCGGCCGCTGAATATATGTACCTGCCGTGCAAACGATCGAGGGCTTTCTCGCGGTCATTTCCTGTGCGGTTCTCCTCTTGCTACCTGCAACGGTTTTTCGCTGCAGCACGGACCCATTTGCCATGAGGCTTTCTTCTTTCTTGTTGAAGCTATTCTCATGTCTACGTATTTATTTATCTTCGCTCAATTAGCGGGTGTTATAGACATTGTCTACAACCAGAATATTCGTGTCGGCGAATTTTACACTGCTGCACATTAAAATTCCTACACCGCGAAGATGACGTGCTACAGACGCGAAATTTAACCGACAGGAAGACGATGCTGTGATATACAAATGATTAGCTTTTCAGAACATTCACACAAGGTTGGCGCCGGTGGCGATACCTACAACGTGCTGACATGAGGAAAGTTACCAACTGATTTCTCATACACAAACAGTAGCTGACCGTCGTTGCCTGGTGAAACGTTGTTGTGATGCCTCATGTAAGTAGGAGAAATGCGTACCATCACGTTTCCGACTTTGATAAAAGTCGGATTGTAGCCATTCGCGATTCCGGTTTATCTTATCGCGACATTGCTGCTCGAGATCCAATGACTGTTAGCAGAATATGGAATCAGTGGGTTCAGGAGGGTAATACGGAACGCCGTGCTGGATCCCAATGGTCTCGTATCACTAGCAGTCGAGATGACAGGCATCTTATCTGCATGGCTGTAATGGATCGCGCAGCCACGTCTCGATCCCTGAGTCAACAGATGGGGACGTTTGCAAGACATCAACCATATGCACGAAAAGTTCGACGACGTTTCCAGCAGCATGGAACTTCAGCTCGGAGACCATGGCTGCGGTTACCCTTGAAGCTGCATCACAGACATGAGCGCCTGAGATGGTGTACTCAACGACGAACCTGGGTGCACGAATGGCAATACGTCATTTTTTCGGATGAATCCAGCTTCTGTTTACAGCATCATGATGGTCGCATCCGTGTTTGGCGACATCGCTGTGAACGCACATTGGAAGCGTGTATTCGTCATGGCCACACTGGCGTATCACCCTGCGTGATGGTATGGGGTGCCATTCATTATACGTCTCGGTCACCTCTTGTTCGCATTGACGGCACTTTGTACAGTGGACGTTACATTTAAGATGTGTTACGACCCGTGGCTCTACCCTTCATTCGATCCCTACGAAACCCTACACTTCAGGATAATGCACGACCGCATGTTGCAGGTCCTGTACGGGCCTTTCTGGATACAGAAAATGTTCGACTGCTGCCCTGGCCAGCACATTCTCCAGATTTCTCACCAATTGAAAACGTCTAGTCAATGGTGGCCGAGCAACTGGCTCGTCACAATACGCCAGTCACTACTGTTGATGAACTGTGGTATCGCGTTGAAGCTGCATGGGCATGTGTAACTGTACACGCCATACAAGCTCTGTACGACTCAATGCCCAGGCGTATCAAGGGCGTTATTACGGCCAGAGGTGGTGGTTCTGGGCACTGATTTCTCAGTATCTATGCACCCAAATTGCGTGAAAATATAATCACATGTCAGTTCTGGTATAATGTATTTGTCCAATGAATACCCGTTTGTCATCTGCATTTCTTTTTGGTGTAGCAATTTTAATGGCCAGTAGCATACTATGTGGCCGACCTCAGATAGCGCGTGCTCTGCCACGGCCGATATCTGCACATGCCCCAACGTCCTATGCCGCTTACGTTTTGTGGCCCTGATGTTGACTGATCGTCCTGTCATTCGAACTTAAACTATTCCTCATGGGCATGATATGCGGTATATTCCCGGCATAGCAAGTGGTTCCCTTTCCTCCTTTGCCGATTTTCTTAGCCTGTTTATTAATACTCTTTACGTCGTGTTTGCGAGACGGAAACCAATAGGCAGTTTGTCAACAAGTGGCCACGAGAGCCTTAGCAAACTTTTACAAAAGAAATTCCAATCTCCTCTATTTCATATCAGGCGTGAACTTCCGAGGGTTCTGCAACTGATGACTACATCATATCGATTTCCTTAAGTCTCGTCGGGTGCTATCTGCTGTTGCCCACTCCGAGCTCTGTCACACGCCTTGAGATTAGCACCAGCGAATCCTTCATCACGAGCATGAACAATCCAACGTCGCACGTTGCTAATTTCAATACCTTACACAGCTTCTATTCTTCTATGCTATGGTCGTGCGGTAGCGTTCTCGCTTCCCACGCCCGGGTTCCCGGGTTCGATTCCCGGCGGAGTCGGGGATTTTCTCTGCCTCGTGATGGCTGGGTGTTGTGTGCTGTCCTTAGGCTAGTTAGGTTTAAGTAGTTCTAAGTTCTAGGGGACTGATGACCATAGATGTTAAGTCCCATAGTGCTCAGAGCCATTTGAACCATATTCTTCTATGGATTTCCCTTGAATGCACGTTTTCTGCGGCTAGGAACTCAATTACTTCACACTGTTTCTCGTTTACCGAAATGTACAAACTACAATTGTTGATGCGGAATCATAGATTAAGATATGTTGTTAGTAATCACAGGAGGTTCTAAAATAGCCAGCTAAAATTACTGATCCCTATAATAGTACAGCTGCTTAGCTGACGTATCTATCTACGTGTGTAAGTGTCTGAGGATGCTAAAAATGAGGCACCGAAACTGGTAATCAAGTAAGTCATAAAATTACAGTTGTCGATATTTGTTTTCTTCAAGTTTCTGACCAGTCGCAATATCACTCCGTTTAGTCAAGACAGAGCTACAGAGGCCAGTAATAGGTTTTCACAGCCTTATTGTCTTGTAGATTTGAAAAATTTCTTGTGAGATGAATTATATAAAAAAATGTTGTCTTCTGCTATAACATTTCGTTCTTTCATGTTGCAGCTATACTGAGGAACCACGAAACTCAATCACTTCAAATGTTTTTATCTTCTGTTTCTGTGTTACATTATAATTATTATACAAGATCCCACCTTCAACAACTGTAAACAGTTTTCACTAAAAAAGCTCTATGTCTTGGACGTATAGAAATTATATGGTAAAAGTTTGTGAAACACGCCGTTGTACATCTGCTTGTGTAACAATATCTTCTACTGCGACAACATTTCCTAAAGTTGATCCTAATGCGACAGTAGTGGAAGTAAATCAGTTCATATACTGCTACAGGCAAATATGGTCAAATTGTAAATGAATTATGTACACTTACTATATTATGGCAATGAAAACGTGTAGCAGTCAGATACTTAACGGTTCTCACATTGTGTCTGACGTCGCATCAATAACATGTATAATTTTTAAATAAGGTCTGTTTCTAGGATTACGAACTTCTATCGGTAAAAAAGGGAACTTTATAGGATCAATTTGTTGTCTACCTGTCTGTCTGTTCGACTGTTAACACCTCTTCTTTTCAGAAACAAGTAGACGTATTGAGTTAAAATTTATGTAGTACTAAGGCCAATTAATACGACAGAAATTTGAACTAAGGCCAATTACATTGCAATTCTGTCAGAGACAGCAAAGGACCTGAAAAAGCAGCTGAACGGAATGGACAGTGTCTGGAAAGGAGGATATAAAATGAACATGAACAGAAACAAAACGAGGATAATGGAATGTCGTGGAATTAAAACTGGTGATGCTGCGGGAATTAGATAAGGAAATGAGACACTTAAAGTAGTAAAGGAGTTTTGTTATTTGGGAAGCAAAATAACTGATGATAGTCGAAGTAGAGAGGATATAAAATGTAGACTGGCAATGGCAAGGAAAGCGTTTCGGAAGAAGAGAAATTTGTTAACATCCAGTATAGATTTAAGTGTCAGGAAGTCGTTTCTGAAAGTATTTGTATGGAGTGTAACCATGTCTGGAAGTAAAACTTGGACGATAAATGGTTTGGACAAGAAGACAATAGAACTTTTGAAATGTGGTGCTACAGAATAATGCTGAATATTATACGGGTAGATCACATTGCTAATGAGGAGGTATTGAATGGAAGGAATTTGTGGCGCAACTTGACTAGAAGAAGGGATCGGTTGGTAGGGCATATGCTGAGGCATCAAGGGATCACCAATTTAGTACTGGAATGTAGCGTGGAGGGTAAAAATCGTAGAAGGAGACCAAGAGATGAGTACACTAAACAGATTCAGAAGGATGTAGGTTGCAGTAGTTACTGGGAGATGAAGAATCTTGCACAGGATAGAGTAGCATGGAGAGCTGCATCAATTCAGTCTCTGGACTGAAGAACACAAAAACGAGGCCATTTCTCCATTGGGCGTATAAAAACTTTATTCCCAGAAGTTAATGAAATCAAAACATATGGCCATCTACGTCACACTAGCAAACTGACTCCACAAACCCACTGAGTACCTTCCTCTGACCTATAATCATAAAATTTGATAAAATCAAGTTATTAGAGCACTAGTAAAGGAAAAAATCAGAAAGTTGTTAATCTGTAATTACAACACACGAAAAAAATATTTCTTTTTGTCATGGTAAATGAGGAATTACCAAAAAATTTAAACGAAATGAAAACATTCTCAGGAATGTGACCGTTATGTCCCCAGTATCGATATCGATAACAGGCAGAAATCGTAGAACTTCTCGATTCCTGGGATGTGTGAACGGTCTGTATGCGATATTATTTTCGTACGGAACTCTCAGGGCGCAAGTCCTACTCACACGTGGACAATCAGTAATAAGCAATTATATAGAGTAAATATCACTAAAATATATTTTGTCTCTATTCTCCATACTTTTATCTACATTTCCAGATAAGTTCAATTATTGTTGAAACATTTATCATACGCAAAACAAGGTTTTGAATTCCAATGTCAATGAAAGTCTGCCGTTTGTGAAGAAATCCAATCCATGGCTGCAGTTTTCAGTGCGTCGTCGTTGAACCGTTGACTACATGGAGGAACTTCAGGCTGGAAGACAGTCGACGAAGACAATTGATATGTATGACACGCTTGTGCTTCTTGCAGCTCAGATTCAAATTATAGACAGAATCTCAAAGTCCGCAGTCGACTCAATTTTTTTAAAAAATTATAAGCTTTTGCAGCTCAGAATACAGGCGATACAGCCGAAAATGGCATCTAACAGCGCGCAAAGCATGATGGGAGCGGACACGCAAACGCACTGTAGGTGTTGCGCATCGTGCTCGCTCTCATTCACAAACGGACGTTCGATAAAAATTATCTCTCGTACATCAGTTACTTATACTAATAAATTCTTCGATGGAGCAGAAAGAGTTCACTGCATTATTATTTTATTCCTCTGATAAACTGTTCATCTTTATTTCACATTTTAAATTCTGGGACATGATTAACAAAGCACCTTGAGGTGAGGTGAAGATCTGGTTGTAGGAGTAGCGTCATCGACGCAAGTGTAACAAAAAGTGACCACAGATCGTATTGTTCACCTAATATCCGCAGCACCCAATAGCTAAAACGTTTCCGTCCCTCGACATGTTCATTATTTCGTATAATTAGTTATTAAGATGCTTCCTACATCCGTGTATCTGGTACGATATAGTTACGGACAGTGTTTCGCTGAAGAATAGAAGACACCTGATCAAAATCGCGCGAAGCCCACTTTGGCGACCTCTGCGAAATTATCGAGTTAATAACAAACCGGTTTTTGAGAAACTAGCAAATCATTATACGGAAATAGAGAGGGAAGAAATTGGCACTCATGAATCGGACAGAATTGCACACCACTGAAATGACACATACTTCATAGCCTGTCTGGTGACGATCCCGAATGCAGAGCATAACAGCTGCATGTGAGTGCCCGGGTAATTTTCCACATTTTTTGTTAACCGTCAGTCCAGATGACCATCTTTCGATACAACTTGGCAAAAAATAACTGACACCAGATCAAATGTGAAGGCACTATTCTGAACTGTTCCCGTTCTATTTCATTAAAGTGCAAGTGTGATAATTTCAAATTTAATTACAAATCTAACGAAATGGAAGAAGACCAAAGGGAAAATAAATATAAAATTTATAAAATTTTGCTGTTATTTTTAGAATTATTTAGGTTATTCCATAAATTAAAGAATATGAATTTGGTTTTATTTAACATTTTCTTTAAATTTTGAACGGCGAGGAAATGAAAGAAGATACTTCTATTTATAGTCTTTTCCGCGATTTTTGTGTTATTTAACAGATCTTCGTCATCTACATCTCTGAGAAAGTAAAACAGGATAGGAAGAGGTGAAATCTTTATTTTTAATTTGCAATACAACGAGGTTACTTCGTTATTTAAATAATGAAAATGGAAATGAAGATGGGCAGAGAAGGAAAATAAGTTAACAGGCAAAGGGAAGTGCTGAAGAGGTGAAATTAGTCCCTATACAAATAAAAGTAAAATAACACAAACGTGAAACGAAGAAAAGATAACCCAATTAAAAAATGACTGTAACTGAGAAGACGTCATTAGGATCTCTCCAGTGGCAAAACATTTTGGGATAATATTCCACCTGGATCTCTGGGAAAGAACTACCAACGATAATCTCCTCAACTCAAAAATCAACGAAAGGGTAACATTCTTAGAGGCAGAACATGGAATGTCGGAGTTGTGAATATAGTAGGAAAGATAGAAAATCTGAAAAGGGATATTCAAATGGTGAATCTAGATTTGTTAGCCTGTGAAGCAAAATGAAAAGAAGATGAAAAAAGAGTAATAACAACAGCAACAGGGAAACGTTTAACAGGGACACGCTCTGTAAGAGAGCAAAGTGAGACTGCCTATTTGACTAACTCAGGCTGGCAGTCGACATAAATATAAGGGGCGTTCAAAAAGAAACACGTCGGAGGCATAATTACAGAAACCAGTACATGTATGTGAAACCTTCCCGTCTCCTCCATAACTCTTTTGTTAATGATAACCTTCCCTTTTACTATAACCTATGTAACCTTCCCTTAGGATTTCTGTCTCTTGCTTAATAATAACAAATGAATTCTTCCCTTTGAAATTTATTCTCTTTCTCAATCTTCGCATACAAATTTAATTGCTGCTTATTAAAAGTGATTTTCTGATTATTTCGACGAAACATAGAATGTGTCGTCGTCGTGGCCCTCACTCGTTATCTGCAATAACCCAAAACTGTTCCTTACCTTTTTTACTGTTGCTAGATCGCCAACTGACTGCTACATCGAACTGTGACATGAATATATATACTCTGTTTTACTATACTGTATTAGCTGCTGGTGGGCTGTCATAATAAATGGCTGTATTTATTACCAAAGCTGACGTTATTTTTTAATCAATTTGACTGAAATTACGTAACTCACAGTTAAACTTTTTCTTGACAACAGTAAAATTTTGCAAAGTCTTGCTCGATGGTTTTTTGGATGGATTATAATTAGAAATGTAATACTGCTGGCAAAAGTTAATTATATTCTGAATGAAATGATTTTACAAACATTGGAATGAGACTTACTTTTTGCAATAATCTTACAACTAGCAATGCGCAAACATAACTTCAGTAGTCTTGAGTTTCTCAAAAAATTAATTCAGTAATATTAGTTCCTCTTTATATAATAGTTAGCTGATGTCTCTGTACATCCGTTTATAATCTCTTGTAAATCATAGCTAGTGGCTGGCAGGCACACCGCTCCTCTCAACCTCTCGCTTCAGACCTGCTACCGACTCGCTTCACTTCTCGCTTACTACTGACATCCTACGAACGCTAGAGTGCGGTCTCTCCTGCCAACAATGCTTTCTGGTGGAGACAATCCCTGCTACCATTACAAAATGTATCAATGTGCGGTCTTTCCCGCTCTTTTCTTAAAATGTATCCGTACGCGGTTTCTCCCGCCCTTTTTAAAATTATACCAACAATACTTTGGTGCAGACATTCCCTGCTACCACAATTATTTCCAACACGACAAATATTAATTATTCCTACTTAATCCTATTAATAAAATATAAACATCTTTCATAAATTGTGGTTTGACAATAGACAGTAGAAATATACACGTCTTACATATGTTAGAAGTATTGACCATGGTTGTTGAAACACCTGTCCCACTGTGACACAAGGCCGTGAATGGCTGTCTCATAAAATTCCCGGGCCAGCCATGTGAACCAGTTCCACACGTACAGCTGGCTGTCGTCATCCGAGGTGAATCGTTCGCCCCTCAGAGCCTTTTTAAGGGGACCAAAAATGGCGCAATCACAGTGAGAGAGGTCCGGAGTGTATGGAGGGTGGCCGAGAACCTCCGATTTGAATTTCTACAGTAGTGTCGCGACTGTGTTGGCCGTATGAGACTTTTCACTGTCGCAGAGCAGAGTGACGCCACGGGTGAGTTTGCCTGGTCGTTTTGATTTGATCGCTTGGAGAAGGGTGGTCAAGGTTTGCGAGTAACGCTGGGCATTCACTGTTGTCCCGTGCTGCAGGAAGTGTATCAGAAGGGGACCATCATGGTCAAAGAAGAACGTCAGGAGAAACTTTCCTGCACTCGTGTGGACGACGACGTCCAGCTCTATGTGCGGAACTGGGAATTTTATGAGACAGCCATTCACCGCCTTGTGTCACAGTAGGAAATGTGTCTCAACAACTAGGGCCAATACTTCTAACATACAGGTTAGGGTTTTTGTAATTATGCGTGTGACTGTTTCTTTTTGAAGGTCACTTATGCACTACTGGCTATTAAAATTGCTACACCAAGAAGAGATGCAGATGATAAACGGGTATTCATTAAACAAATATATTATACTAGAACTGACATGTGATTACACTTTCATGCAACTTCGGAACATAGATCCTGAGAAATAACTACCCAGAACAACCACCTCTAGACGTAACAACGGCCTCGATACGCATGAACATTGAGTCAAACAGAGTTTGGATGGCGTGTATAATTACAGATGCCCATGCAGCTTCAACACAAAACCATAGTTCACAAAAGTAGTGACTGGCGTACTTTGACGAGGCAGTAGCTCGGCCACCATTGATCAGACGTTTTCAATTGGTGAGAGATCTGGAGAATGTGCTGGCCCGGGAAGCAGTCGAATAATTTCTGTATCCAGAAAGGCCCGTACAGGACCTGCAACATGCGGTCGCGCATTATCCTGCTGAAATGTAGGATTTCGCAGGGATCGAGTGAAGGGTGGAGCAACGGGTCGTAACACATCTGAAATGTAACGACCACTGTTCAAAGTACCGTCAATGCGAACAAGAGGTGACCGAGACGTGTAACCAATAGCACCACGTGCCATCACGCCAGGTGATACGCCAGTATGGCCATGACGAATACACGCTTCCAATGTGCGTTCTCCGCGATGTCGCCAAACACGGATGCGACCATCATGATGCTGTAAACAGAACCTGGATTCATCCGCAAAAACGGCGTTTTGCCATTCGTGCACCCAGGTTCGTCGTTGAGTACACCATCGTAGGCGCTCCTGTCTGTGATGCAGCGTCAAGGGTAACCGCAGCCACGGTCTCCGAGCTGATAGACCATGCTGCTGCAAACGTCGTCGAACTGTTCGTGCAGATGGTTGTTGTCTTGCAAACATCCCCATCTGATGACTCAGGGGCCGACACGTGGCTGCACGATCTGTTACATCCATGCGGATAAGATGCCTGTCATCTCGACTGCTAGTCACACGAGGCCGTTGGGATCCAGCACGGTGATCCGTATTACCCTCCTGAACCCACCGATTCCATATTCTGCTAACAGCCATTGGATCTCGACCAACGCGAGCAGCAATGTCGCGATACGATAAACCGCAATGGCGATAGGCTACAATCCGACCTTTATCAAAGTCGGAAACGTGATGGTAGGCATTGCTCCTCCTTACACGAGGCATCACAACAACGTTTTACCAGGCAATGCCGGTCAACTGCTTGTGCATGAGAATTCGGTTGGAAACTTTCCTCATGTCAGAACGTTGTAGGTGTTGCCACCGGCGCCAAGATCGTGTGAATGCACTGAAAAGCTAATCATTGGCATATCACAGCAAGTTTCGCGTTTGTAGCACGTCATCTTCGTGGTGTAGCAATTTTAATGGCCAGTAGTGTATAAATACAAGCAATTTAAAGACTGGGGCGCCCTATCCTCAACAGGAGAACGGAATCACTATCGCAGACACCTGCGAACGTAGCTCTTCTAATTACTGTTGGCAGGCCTGGGCCACAGTACTGGAGTCAGGATCTGCGTTCGCGTCGGCTCTAGGTGCCGCGCAGCGCTGTGAACACCCCCCCCCCCCCCCCCCCCCCCCCCCGCCAACGGGTGACGCGCAGTGTTGACACCTGCGGGTCTCGCCGCGGCACGCTTTGTGTCGCGTCGCCCGCTGTAATTACTGAAGCAGAGGCTCCGTTCGCCACCCTTCCCTCTCCTCCTGTCACACGTGGTGACACGTAAACTGTTACTCCTGTGGCTCCGGGTTAAACTCACAGAAGAGGAGGCGCGTATTTCTGTGTGTCAGACGTCTGTGCACGGAAGAGACACAGATTGCGGTTCATTAGCTGGTGTGTGCACCAAGATACAGTCACTCTGAAACTCGGTGCTAGATTACGGGAGTTTGCCATGTTCGTACAATGGTTGTTTCGGAAGAAATTCTGGCCCATTGAAAGCAACAAGACAGAGATAAAAAATGATATAAAAACACAATTCAATTCATTCATGTGTTACAATATGAGTGAATGATTTGAACTTCAAATAACACAAGGTTTCTGAGGCATTTTGACATATTTATTTATTTCTAACTCCTTAAGTGACACTGACGAATATTCGTACCACTGGCCTTAAACTCTGTTTATTGCTTTAGTTTCTACAAACAATCGACTATACAGATGTTAATATGTTCACGACAATACGTCTGATATCTACGAATCTCATTTTTACGTTTCTATGTCGGCTTGAGGTATCAGCGAAGAACTGAGATACGGTATGAATGACCTCGCAGACGCTCGTCTACAAACTGCTTTTGCGTTCAGCTGGCATTTGCGACCTGTGATTTTACTCTTTTAATTCAAATTCATAGTATCCTTTCCTACATTATAAAATATAAGACCAGTGCTAGAGTCGTTTTTAAGCATATTTATAATTAGTTTTCCTCCGTGTCATGCATGCAAATGAACAGAGTCTGAAATTTCAATGAATTTAAACATCAGGTGTGTACGGGTTGTTGATATAATCAACGGGGGAGTTGAAAATGTATGCCCCACCGAGAGTCTAACCGATGATCTCCTGCTTCCAAGGCAGGCGCTCCAACCCCTAAGCAACCGAGGACACAGCCATCAACGCCGCTGCGCGACTTGTCCCAGGCAAACCACTCCCCCCCCTCCCCCACAACTGACTCACATTCTCAATTTACTCCCCACACTACGAAAGTAATGCTCCATGCCTATTAATCTCAATGCTCGTGGCAAGGCCTATTCCCGCATGAGTTAGAGCGTGTGTGGGCTTCCGCACAGAAATGATCCTTGGCTTGTGATCGCTGTAATTACAAGTGTACGGTATCTGTTCTTCCGGACATGCACGAAAGAAAAGACACTAGACGCAAATAGAGTCTGGTGAATTCACTTCCTTGTTACATCCAATTTTATTGATTCCGTGCTGTGAAATGCTTTTTCTGATTAAGTATGATCATTATAGATGCATTGTTCCATAAATTAGCTCGTAATTTTTAGCAGCTGAGATAATATAAATTATTTCTGCTGACAGTGTACATAGAGGATAATTACTGATCGTATACAACATGCCGGAAAGAGTTTATGCACACACTTGAATGGAGTAAGTATATTACTTACTCAGTTTTAGTTGGATTTTACTCTCAGAGGAATTTTACTGGTATACGTGAATATTAGCAATCGATCTATCACAATGACATAGTTTCTTGACCGATGAAGATATGGCTGATCCTGTAGTGAACTGCTCAGAAGAGTTTATGGAAGAGCTTGGTGGGGTCTCTGATGCAGATGATGTAGTTACTATTCCTAAAGGTTCAAATATTGCTACAGCAACTGACTAAAGGCTGAGTAACACAGTATCAAGTGGAACAGTACGTGAAACGTACAGTTGCAGTAGATCGTGTAGAGTGTTTGCCTGCCCTTGAAGAAGTACTTCATGACTGTTCCAGACACTGACTCTGTTTACTGAAGGGGCTGCCGGTGTGGTTTATATGTGCGGTCCAAAGATGGTTGCGAAGCCCGAACCTCTGCGAAATGTATTCCTCCTGCGCCTCCGCCGTAGTTACATTACTAATTTCCTACCGACTTTTTCAAATTTTTGCAGCATAACTTTTGTGTTTCTGATTTAATGATACATAATTTAACACCATATAACTCACGTGGACTTAGAAATAGTTAATAACTTGAGACGTTTTATCGATTACTATTCACCAAGAGTACACACTGACATGTATTTGACTGTTATGCTAGTTGTCACTTAAAGAGGCAATGTAGACTTTGGGATTTATCTGCTGAACAACACATCCAATAAGTCACCAACCGGTTTTAGTGTCGTACGCGTCCTATTCTGCCGAAATTCTTAGTAAAGGTTTTGCATAAATGTAGAATTTGATTGATTCACCATTCAGTTTGGTCTTCAATCCTCGCGTGATGGTGGTGGAGTTATTGGTGTAATAGGCAGGTTTCAGGAAACCATACATACCAGAGTAAGTGAACCCCAAGAAATGAGAAGATGGGAAGAATATATAGAATGGCTATTCTCTGCAGACCAAAAGAAGAAGAGCTCGGGCTAGAAGAAGAAGATAAAGTAGCAGATGATGACAAAGGAAATGCAATACTAACTAGTGAGATTGAAGCATCTATGAAGAAGATGAAAAATGGAAAGGCAATGGGAATTGATGAGATTCCTGCGGAACTGTTAAAGTCATTGGAGAAAGGTAGGAAAATGGAGTGGATTGAATTGTGTAATCAAATACAGATTATAGGAAAATCGCCAAAGGACTTTACAGAAAGTATCTTAATACCTACAGAAAAGAAAAAGAACAGCAAAAAGTGTGAGAAACATAAAATAGTGAGTCTAATATCGCATGCAGCCAAAGTCTTGCTGAGGACGCTCAACAGAAGGCTATATGGGAAGGTGATTTGAATGATAGAAGAACAATTTGGTTTCAGGCGAGCAGTCGAAATAGAGATGCCATTGGGATACTGAGAGTGGTATGGGAGAGGTACATGGAGAAGAAAAGGAAGGTGTATGTTGCGTTCATTGATCTTAGGGAGACTTTTGACTGTGTCAGATGGGACAAACTGACGGAAATCCTAAGGAAACGTGGAGTTGACTGGAGGGATAGACGGTAATTAGAAATTTATATTTGAACCAGAGACCAAGGGTAAGAATAGGAAGTTTGATAAGTGAAGAAATTGAACTGAGAAGAGATGTAAGACAAGGTTGTTGTTTGTCACCAACACTGTTCAATCTCAATCTGGAGGAAAATATTAATGAAAGATTTGATGGAAGGAGAGGAGTTTGTATAGGGGGTCGGTGGGTGGGATGTATAAGATTTGCAGAGGAAATACATGTGATGCAGAGAGTGCAAGAGAGATGGGACAAATGTTAGATCATCTAAACACAAAAATAGAAGAATATGGAATGAAGATTAACAAGAAGAAAACGAAAAGCATGGTTATTGGGTGATAGGGGAGAAAATGCAGTATGAAAATAGGGAGAGAGGAAATAGAGCAAGTGAATAACTTTAATTACTTGGGAAGTGTAATAATGGATGATACGTATTCCTCAACAGAAATTAGAAAAAGAATTCGAATGGCAAAAGAAGGATTCAAGAGGAAACAGAAATTACTTTGAGGACGGCTAAACAAAGATCTTAGGAAAAGACTTGCCAAATGTTACATCTGGAGCGTTGCACTATATGGTGCGGAGACCTGGACATTGAGGAAGGAAGATGAAAGGAGATTGGGGGCACTAGAGATGTGGATATGGAGAAGAATGCAAAAAGTGAAATTGGAAGACCGAGTATGGAATGAAGAACTACACTCCTGGAAATGGAAAAAAGAACACATTGACACCGGTGTGTCAGACCCACCATACTTGCTCCGGACACTGCGAGAGGGCTGTACAAGCAATGATCACACGCACGGCACAGCGGACACACCAGGAACCGCGGTGTTGGCCGTCGAATGGCGCTAGCTGCGCAGCATTTGTGCACCGCCGCCGTCAGTGTCAGCCAGTTTGCCGTGGCATACGGAGCTCCATCGCAGTCTTTAACACTGGTAGCATGCCGCGACAGCGTGGACGTGAACCGTATGTGCAGTTGACGGACTTTGAGCAAGGGCGTATAGTGGTCATGCGGGAGGCCGGGTGGACGTACCGCCGAATTGCTCAACACGTGGGGCGTGAGGTCTCCACAGTACATCGATGTTGTCGCCAGTGGTCGGCGGAAGGTGCACGTGCCCGTCGACCTGGGACCGGACCGCAGCGACGCACGGATGCACGCCAAGACCGTAGGATCCTACGCAGTGCCGTAGGGGACCTCACCGCCACTTCCCAGCAAATTAGGGACACTGTTGCTCCTGGGGTATCGGCGAGGACCATTCGCAACCGTCTCCATGAAGCTGGGCTACGGTCCCGCACACCGTTAGCCCGCCTCCAGTGGTGTCGCGACAGGCGTGAATGGAGGGACGAATGGAGACGTGTCGTCTTCAGCGATGAGAGTCGCTTCTGCCTTGGTGCCAATGATGGTCGTATGCGTGTTTGGCGCCGTGCAGGTGAGCGCCACAATCAGGACTGCATACGACCGAGGCACACAGGGCCAACACCCGGCATCATGGTGTGGGGAGCGATCTCCTACACTGGCCGTATACCACTGGTGATCGTCGAGGGGACACTGAATAGTTCACGGTACATCCAAACCGTCATCGAACCCATCGTTCTACCATTCCCAGACCGGCAAGGGAACTTGCTGTTCCAACAGGACAATGAACGTCCGCATGTATCCCTTGCCACCCAACGTGCTCTAGAAGGTGTAAGTCAACTACCCTGGCCAGCAAGATCTCCGGATCTGTCCCCTATTGAGCATGTTTGGGACTGGATGAAGCGTCGTCTCACGCGGTCTGCACGTCCAGCACGAACGCTGGTCCAACTGAGGCGCCAGGTGGTAATGGCATGGCAAGCCGTTCCACAGGACTACATCCAGCATCTCTACGATCGTGTCCATGGGAGAATAGCAGCCTGCATTGCTGCGAAAGGTGGATATACACTGTACTAGTGCCGACATTGTGCATGCTCTGTTGCCTGTGTCTATGTGCCTGTGGTTCTGTCAGTGTGATCATGTGATGTATCTGACCCCAGGAATGTGTCAATAAAGTTTCCCCTTCCTGGGACAATGAATTCACGGTGTTCTTATTTCAATTTCCAGGAGTGTATTAAGAAGGGTTGGAGAATAAAGGA
This sequence comes from Schistocerca piceifrons, assembly GCF_021461385.2. Classification (NCBI taxonomy): domain Eukaryota; kingdom Metazoa; phylum Arthropoda; class Insecta; order Orthoptera; family Acrididae; genus Schistocerca; species Schistocerca piceifrons. The sequence continues at coordinate 149,383,592 of NC_060145.1, read as the reverse complement.
ATACTCTGAAAGTCAGCAGAAAGAGAAAACGGAACTGGATTGGACATTGTTTGAGGAGGGAGTGTTTATTGAAGGAAGGAATAGAAGGAATGGGGGAGGGAAAAAGGGAAGAGGAAAGAGAAGATACCAAATGCTGGACAGTATCAAAGGATATTCAAAATTGAAAAGATTGGCTACGGACAGACGAAAGTGGAAGAGCCTTAAGCCATCTCAAGACCTGTCGTAAGGCAGAATACCATACTACTAACACATACCAGAACAAGACTCGTTCAAGAACATCACTGTTTCACGTGTGGTATGGCAAGTGTCACAGTCCTGGTGATAATGGCCAACTGATAACTCCAGCTTATACACGAAACAATGATACGTTAGGGACGCATTTTTTTCTCATCAGTCAGTTGTGAGTTTTCTGTGGCCCAAATGCGGCAAATGCGCCTTTTAATGAGACCAACGAGATAAAAATAGTCTTCGTAGAAAACTTCATAGAATTTTAGTATTCACTTCCTGAAATTACTGGCAGATTAAAACTACACACCCGACCGAGACTCGAACACAGGGAATCTGTTTATTACGAGCAAGCGATCTACCGACTGAGCTCCTATTTCCAAACATCAAATCAGCGTACACTGCTGCGAGAGCAAAAACTTCGTTCTGGTGTATTCAGTCCTATTTGTTTGATATTCTCATTGGTGAGCCATTTTCGCTGTACATGTTGTCTTGATACAAGCTGCTGAGTCAATTAGGCGTAGTAAGCTTGAAGATGCAAATATTTAGTGAGAAACCGCTGAAGAGTTGTCCTGGTGCACGATGACCAATCGAGGCCCATGCTCCCCGGCCACAGGCCAAACTCCCGCTATCTGCCGCGAGGTTTGTTACTGAACGACCACTTCGAGCTCATGTCGTATGTTTTGCATCAATAAAGGAAACAGTACTTTCACAGCCTTTGATGAAATTTTAAAACTATTTTCACTCTAAACTGGACACACTTTGAGAATCATAGCAACCAAACTTTCACCACTTTCATACTAATGTTTAACAATGAGGACGCGCTGTTGTATCATGTAGCGCTCCCTATTTACTTACTCCTGTCTGCTGTTGACCTGCCACGATTACACCGAGGTGTCGGAAGTCATGGCATATCTCTTGACAACATGTCGGACTTCTTTTCACCCGGCGTAGTGCAGCAACTCCTGGTAGCATGAACTCAACAAGTCGTTGGAGGTCCCTTGCACAAATATTGAGCCTTGCTGCCTCTATAGTCGTCCATAGTTGCGGAAGTGGGCGGTGCAGGATTTTGTGCACGTGCTGACCTCTAGATTTTCTTCCACAAATATTCAATGGGTTCTATGTCGAGCGAACTGGGTGGCCAAATCATTCGTGCTAACTGTCTGGAACGTCCTTCGAGCCAATCACGAACACTTGTGGCACGTTGACATGGCGCATTGTCATCGATATAAATGAAGTTCAAGAATGGGTGAAATAGGTCTAAAAGTAGCCGAACATAGCCGTTTCCACTCAATGATCAGTTGGACCAGAGGACCCAGTCCATTCCATGTAAACACAGCCCGCAGCATTATGAAGCCACCACCAGCTTCCACAGTGCCTTGATGACAACTCTCGTCCAGGCCTTCGCGGGGACTGTGCCACACTCGAACCGTACCATCAGCTCTTAGAACTGAAACCGGGGCTCATGTGATCAGGCCAAGACTTTTCACTCGTCTATGGTCCAACCGATATGGTCACGAGGCCACCAAAGCAATGCAGGCGATATCGTGCTGTTAGTAAAGGCACTCGCATCGGACGTCTGCCGTCATAACCCACTAACGCCAAATATTGGCGCGTTGTCCTAACGGATACATTCGTCCTACGATTTCCGAAATGGAGTGTCCCATGCGTCTAGCTCAATCTACCTTTCCGTGTTTAAAGTTTGTTATTCTGTTAATTCCCCTCGTGCGGCGTTAATCACATCGGGGACCTTTTTACATGGATCACCTAAGTAGAAATGACAGTTCCACCAATGCACTGCCCTTTTATGCCTTGTGTACGCGATACTACTGTCATCTGTTTACGCGTATATCTCTATCCCGTGGCTTTTGACACCTCATTCTTACATGTTGGTACATTACAGCAAAAAGGCGAGTAAATAAAATTTGGCGCACTAGTTGTAACACTTTTTCAATAAGTTAATCCAATTTACAAATGGACTGTTGGCCACGATTGTGGGAGCTGTTGCCGTTTGGAAATCGAGCCTCGTATTCACGTATTTAGCAGCTGAGCACGGAATTCTAATGCAAAATAAGCGGATCGATGGTACCCAAGATCCAATCACGGCTCATTTTAAACGACCATTTTCAACTTCCTCATAGTACGTATTGTATGTCAATGTGTGTTCTACCGCATTACTGTCATTGGTCTGACTATCGCAATATTACTGTTATCATTCTTTTTTTCTGTTCGATAGCGGTGAAAATGTTACCGATGATGGTGCCACTAAAGCGGAGTTACTAAATACAGTTTTCCGTAATTCCTTCACGAAAGAAGACGAAGTATATACTCCAGAATTCGAAACCAGAACAGCTGTTAGCATGAGTGACATAAAAGTAGATATCTTAGGTGTTAAGAAAGGCAGGTCTTCCGGTCCAGATGGTATACCTATCAGGTTCCTCTCAGACTATGTAGACACAATAGCGCATTTCGTAGCAATCATATACAACCGCTCACTTGACGAAAGGTCTGTTCCTGAAGACTGGAAAGTAGCAAGGGTCACACCAATATTCAAGAAAGGAAATAGGAGTAACCCATTGAATTAAGAAACCCATACCACTGACCTCAATTTGCAGTATGATTGTGGAGAATATGCTGTACTCCACTGACATCAATCTGCAGAATGATTTTGGAGAATATGCTGTACTCGAACTTTATGAATCACCTTGAAGAAAATGAATTATTGTCGACAATGTCTGCCAATGTTCCTAACACTGAATTTATTGTTAACTACTGCTGCATGTCAGTTTTAATAACTTATATTGTTGTTATATAGACATTAGTGTGGATAAAGTCTTCAGCGCTATCAGATTGATTTCTTAATTAGATAAACAGTAAGTATTAATACTGGGAGCTATGCATCGTGGTGGGAAATATGATAAAGTCTGTCGCCGCTCAGAGATAGCCTTCTTGCGTCACTTTTCCACGCACCAGTTTCGTGCCACACGACCACCTGTCACGTGTCGGCTGGGAAATCTGTCTTTCCTACCTTCAGCGTATGCAGTTCTGTGGGAGTTGCTGACTCACAGAGTACGTCTATGCTGGAGCCTCCCTGCTGCAGCTCGCTGCTTGCTCTTGGCTCATGGCGCCTCGCTACTCGCTGCCAGTCTCTTTACTTTTACACTGCAATCTAGCGCCTGGCACATCGCTCCACGTTGGTCGCACAGGCATAACTCTTCTTCAACTAACTTAATATTTCAGGTGAGTCAGTGCTGTGCAGCTGGATCCCGTATTCTTTCGTATTCAAGTTCCTCATAGTTTCGGTAGGGATAAACATGGGTTTTTATAGAGGTTAAATTGTAGACAGTCACCACCAAAGTACGTAACCCGAAAGAAATTTTGAGCACCCAGAAGAGAAGGAGGAAACAATACAACTCGCCGGAAAGCTTTACATTGATATTGATCATATCGCTAGTTGAGAGGATTACTTGCAGTGTGGAAAAGCTGTGTTCCGTACATCGTCTCACGACGATGATGCCAAAGTCGAGGTTTTTGACAACGAGGAAGGGGAAGAGGTATGGCTGCACGATGTGACTGTAGATCGTAAACATGGCAGATACATTCACCTGTACTAACAACAGCTCAGAACTTATCTAGAGCATTTTTTCAGATGTTACGAATGTCACAGCAAATTTTCCAGTTGATTTTAAATATTATTGAAGGAGATTAGTGTCGGGTATGAAGATTTGACCCAATATTACTAACGTAATTTCTGTTGGAGAAGAATTCTTAGGGCTACCCGCTCTGAAATTGTGTTTGATCTGTGTTCATCCACATCTATTCGCATAATAAGAGAGTGTGCTGGAAAGTAATGTCTACAACATTTTTGTGTGAAAATTCTTGAAGCTTTTCGAATAAAAAGGATTTTCCAGATCTTTATTCTTCGTGTCTACATATCTATTTCTCAACGCTGTCAACCTGGTGCCTAAAACATTTCTCCCGACGAGGTACCAGTTTGTTGAAACCGTTACTACCGAAAGTTTAACTTTCTTGATGGAGCTCCATTCTCACCTCTTTTGCCATCGTTTCATCACAATGAAAGTGAAGACTTCGAAGGTGTTCTTTAAGTTTTGGAAACAGACGAAAATCAGATATGACAAAAGTTGGGTCCTTATGGATACCGGTCAATGGCAATGAACCCAAGGCGTAGGGTTGTTGCAGATGCCGCAGAGCTCATGTGTGGTCTGGCATTGCCTTGCTCAAAGAGAGGGTCCTCCATGTGTTTCAGATGGCCCCATACACACCACATTTGTAGATTTAATTGATAATATTCCAACGAAAGAAAGATAAATTGGATGAAACAGAGGAACTATTATTGGAAAAATACTTAGACCTATTGTTATCCATTAAGAACAGGTTATAATATGCATGCCATTAGTCCCAGATAGCTTTGCGTCCATAAACCGCTGAAATAAGTACCCGTTCAAAATCGTCTCTTGTAATTCTTGCAACATTGCAGAGTAAGGTGGCTTCACTGGTAGGATACTGGGAAAATGCTATCTACAGAGTAGATTGCTTACAAAACTCACGTGACCGATTCTAGAAAATGGTTCAGTGTGCGTGATCCATATCAAATAAGACTATGAGCAGACACTGAAAGTTTACAGAGATGGGTTGCACCAACGGTCACACGGTTTGTTTGATCATGACAGAAACACAGACGAACTTGGGTTACAAGACGCTTGAAGTGAGATGAAAACTATCCCTCGAAAGAGTACCAATAACGTATCAAGTACCAGTATTAAGCGTGGAAATACTCCGGCTCCATAAAAATCGACCTTGAAGTGATAACGAATATAGTTTTAATCTAATTATGGGTTGCACAGTGGAGTTAAGGAAGTCATTTTTCCCGAGCTCCAAACTTTAATATACGGCACGAAGAGAAATACCTTCTGCCCTACATTTTGTAGTAATTTGTGCGGTCTGGATGTAGATGGAGATTCAGATGTACGCCGGACGAGAACTCGTGCAAAGAAGAACAGCACCCAAACATGCTAGGGTGACTTCGCAAGAGCTCCCCATTCTTACTAAACCTCCGGAAACGTCTCAGTTTAGGCGGTGAGTCCGCAGATGGTGCTATAAGGGGCGTACACTATAACTGGCCACACGTTTCTACCAGAGTTTCCGATAATGAAGCCAGTCCGTTCTTGAACTGACTTAGTGAGCCGCTGCAGAAGAAATCTTCCTACCTCTTATGTGGAGGTGCACTGGTACTTTTACGTCACCTTGCAGATCCGTAGCAGCGCCGTCGGATTCTGAAATTTCAATACTGCCGTCTGTGTTTTACGTGATGAAGGGGGAAGAAGTTTTTTTGTGCAAATACGAGTGCTGTCCAGAAAGTAAGTTACGATCGCTCGCGAAATGGTAACGACTATGAAAATCCCATAAAGCTTTGCAAAGATGCGTTGGGCAGTGTCTCTAGTATGACTCTAGGTACAATTATGTCGCTCTTTTCGTTCCTGAGGTCTTAGTGAGCGCGTAAAGATGTTATAGACTATAGTGTCTCCCACCAAGTACGAAGGCCTGGTGAGAATTTTCCCCTGAAGCTATGCAACCAACATTACATAATTGTCGTGCGGTTTCTTCTTCAACACAATTCTCAGCCTCATTCTGCAGGGGCAATGAAGACGTTCCTGCATCGTTTCAATTGGAAATACAGCCCGTAATTGTCTTCCACTGGGTTTCATCTCTGCTCAAACGAACCGCTGGCTATGAAGACAACATTTTGGCACAGACAACGAGCTTTAGGCCAGCGTAGAGAATTGGCGGAAAGTACTGGCGGCTGCCTCCTATGATGAGGGTATTGGAAAGTTGGTACAACGCTACGACGAATGTCTGAGTCAGAACGGCGACTACGTAGAGAAGTAGCTGAAAGGTTCAGCTAACTGTTACAAATGAAACATTTCTGATTTTCACTGTAATTTTCATTTCGCGATCAATCGTAACTTACTTTGTGGACAGCCCTCGTAATTTTTACACAGGGTGCCATTAGGGTGCCTTTATTTAAGAAACACTGTCAAATAAACTTTTTCACAATGATTGTAAGCTACTGTTAACGGTACGAGAGCACGGTCTACCACATGACAAGATCGAAAGGCATCCTATCGACGACTGCAAACTATTGTGCACAGTCTTTAACCTGACAAAACAACCGGTGTAGATCACATAAGATTGTAGATCTTCGGTTACGACAACGTTATTCATTCATTTTTGATATCACCGTTTCCTCACATTGTAAAATTACTGAAATACAGAATTTATGACCCCTACCCTCCGCTTAATGTCTGAGTGATAAAAGGCAACTCCTGGTAGTAAATATTAATTAATAACAATTATCTAACTCGCTCCAGGATAAATGTACTTTCCCTACGTATCTCTTTGCTGACGTCGCAATCTATTTCTCATCGGCACCTTATTCCACTGGCTGTGAAAGCGTCAGATGGCCAACTACCTCTGATAGCTAGTGTGGGAACCTACCGCCCGCTCCTTACTATGTACGTACTGCAACGCTGTTACATACACTTCACGTATGCGAAATAGCAAAACTAGAAATAAAGTAATATCCTCTCTTATCTGCAAATAAGGTTATACCTTACAATCTTGAATCAGCCTGTCGTGTCTCAAGTTTCAGGACATGCGGTGATGGTGGTCGTGCAGAACATAAACCAGCTTGATAGCATTGCAGGGCGTCAATGTTACGTAGAAGCGGGGTGGGCAACGATGGTGCATGTTAAAAGGACTGGTGAGGTGCAGTGAGTACTTTCATTATCGCCGGGCATATGCCGACGAGTAGCGAGGTGGCAGCGTAAATGCACACGCCGCGTAGCTTATAATGTGGCATGATCTCGACAATGGGAGCCATTGTGTTTTAATATTAGTTACGACTAGTGTGTTCAATTTTCCTCTGATGAATATTGTAGTTTATACAGCACTGTGTTGAACTAGGGACCTAGATACGACGAAGAGGCTTCGTCGACGGCGTACACTCGGTGGTACACAACCCCACAACAGGCTACAGCAGTCCACTCATCCCTCCTCCGCCCCACACCGAACCCGGGTTATTGTGTCCTTCGACCCCAATGGGTCCCCCCAGGGAACGTCCCATACCAGACGAGTGTAACCCCAAATGTTTGCGTGGTAGAGTAATTATAGTGTACGCGTACGTGGAGACAGCGTTTGCGCTGCAATCGCCGACACAGTGTAACTCAGGTCGAATAAGGTGAACCAGCCCGCATTCGCCGATGTAGATGGAAAACCGCCTTAAAAACAATCCACAGGCTGGCCGGCACACCGGACGTCAGCACTAATGCAGCGGGCGCCTTCCCGCCCTGAAAGCAGTGCGTCAGACCGCACGGCTAGCCCGGCGGACTAGTTTCTATAGTGCTTGACTTCAGATTCAGTTTCATAATGAATTCTGTTCTTATTTTCGAAAATTAAAATCATTATGCCTGTAGCACATCTGATGCAAAAACAAACCAATACTGTCCATACAGGTCTTGCAGGCACAATGGGACCAACCAAGCGCCGTGTCATCCTCAGCCCTTTGGCGTCACCGGGCGCAGAGATTGATGGGCATGTGGTCATCACACCACCCTCCTGGCTGTTGTCAGTTTTCGTGACCGGTTCCGCTACTTCTCAGTCAGGTAGCTCCTCAGAAGAACAATCCACTTGCCAACAGCACTCGCCATATCCGGACGGTGACCCATCCAAGTATTAGCCAAGCCCGACAGCGCTTTACTTCGGTGATCTGACGCGAACTGATGTTACAACTGCAGCAAGGCCGTTGGCGCTTCTGATATACGCTGTACTTGTATAATACAACTTAGCTTCCTTTTTTTGTGTGATACGTCAGTTTCCATCCCTCTGAAATATTTTCAAAATGTATCCTGATAATTTTCTAGCCCCGACTTGTGGGGTGGCGGAGTGTAAATGTGTTTACAGATGGTTTTTTGTTTTGTAGTTGCTTCTAATTTGAGCGATTTTTAAATACCACTGCCCTTTGCAAGAGCCTTAAAATTACTTTCGTGGACAGCCAAAACGCGATGGGGAACATACTTTCCGTAATTTCTACTCTACAAATCTACAGCTCATCCTGCTGAAACTGTAATGAAATCTTCAGATCTCTACATATATTCCAGAGGAGTCAGGATCTGTATCTACATATATACCCCGCTAGCCACCAAGAGATCTGTGGTGGAGAGCACAATTCGCTCCAAAGTCATATCCCCCCTCTCCCCCTTCTTTTCCACTCGCGCATCGCACGAGGGAAAAACGAGTGAACGCCTCAGTACCAGCTCTAACTTCCCTTATCTTTGAATGGTGACCACTGCGTGATTTGACGCTAAATTAATCTCTACTGCCTTTTAACAAATGATTATGTCGAGTAAAAGTTCACTCAAATGATTAACAGCAGGTCAGAGATGACTTCGACTCGAAGTTCCCACCATTTCTAATTATTACTATAACTGTCAATTAAGTACAATTGATTGCCAGCCTTAAAAGCGGTGAATAAGCAACGCTACTTGCCACGCGATTTTCTACAACATTAAGGTCGGCACAAAAAATAAAAGCATCTAAGGTAAAACAGAAGCCTTCCGGTAATTTATTAATCCAGGTGTTAGCATGTGGACGTAATGTGCTGTTCCAGTCTCTTCTGTACCTAAGGTCCATCACCATTCCCTTTGGATCCCTACCGTAATTCGGTGCTCTCCGATACACACGATCGAACAGCGGAGGAGTGGTACTCAAGCGTCAACTTTAGGTTACAATATCTCTGGATGTAATAAACATTTTACAATGCAACAAACGGCACTGATTACGAATTTGTTTATATGTTCAGATGTGCTAACAAAACTAATGGGGTTCAATTTAAAAAAACGTAGGTTAGTGTTAAAAAACATACTTCCGTGCATTTTTTTATGGTTTGTATTAACCAATTACACTAGCCCCTCTCCTCACGTTCGGTCTGTGGAATCGATTCGTCAGTATTTGATGTGGTTTACGAAATATATCCAGCGGTAATGTTAGGTGACTCACACTGTATATATACTTTCAGGAAACATTCCTTACACACAAATAAAGAAAAGATGTTATGTGGAATTGTGTCCGGAAAAGCTTAATTTCCATGTTAGAGCTCATTTTAGTTTCGTCAGTATGGTCTTCCACCTACGCTCAGTAGAGCACGTTATCATGATTTCATACGGGATACTCTAACTGTGCTGCTAGAACATGTGCCTTTGCAAGTACGACACAATATGTGGTTCATGCACGATGGAGCTCCTGCACATTTCAGTCGAAGTGTTCGTACGCTTCTCAACAACAGATTCGGTTACTGATGGATCGGTAGAGGCGGACCAATTCCGTGGCCTCTACGCTCTCCTCACCTCAACCCTCTTGACTTTCAATTACGGGGGCATTTGAAAGCTTTTGTCTACGCAATCTAATGTAGAGACTCTTCGTGCTCGTATTGTCGACGGCTGTGATACAATACGCCATTCTCCAGGGCTGCATCAGCGCCTCAGGGATTCCATGCGACGGAGAGTGGATGCATGTATCCTCGCTAACGGAGGACATTTTGAACATTTCCTGTAACAAAGTGTTTGAAGTTACGCTGGTACGTTCTGTTGCTGTGTGTTTCCATTCCATGATTAATGTGATTTGTAGAGAAGTAATAAAATGAGCTCTAACATGGAAAGTAAGCGTTTCTGGACACATGTGCACATAACATATTTTCTTTCTTTGTGTGTGAGGAATGTTTCCTGAAAGTTTGGCCGTACCTTTTTGTGACACCCTGTACATATATACGACCGGGAAGTTCCTGTCTCAATCGCTCGCCACCGCTGCTGTGTACGCACGGTGTTTGCTATCCGGAGAACTGTATATATATATAGTGTGTGTGTTTTATAATTAGGCACAATTCCATCATTACTCCGTATAAATATAGTTTGATCATTGTAATTTACTTCTGAAGGCTAGTCAATCCATCATGATTTTACAAACTGAAGTAAAAAATTCAGTTTTTACTTAAAAGCTCGAAAATTAAAAGAGGTACCTCCATAGAGACCTCTATAGTATGTCTGTATAAAAAATTGACCTGTATCAAAAATTACAACTTCCTATCCTTAATATTACGTGTTTCTGAAATTTCGTAAAAGGTGGATTTTTGTGGAAACATTGAATGCTTTTACATCATCTGGCCAGTTATTATTTTATTACTAACACTTTAAATTTCACTTTAGAGTGTTGCACAATTGTTTGGCTGAGTGCCTTTGAGCAAGAGAGCCGCGGGCCGAGCGACGGGGAAGTTCCTGTCTCAATCGCTCGCCACCGCTGCTGTGTACGCACGGTGTTTGCTATCCCGAGAACTGTTATGATTACAGAATCAGTAGAGTACTTTGTTTTACTCAGGATTTTGCCGAAGAAAATATACATATTTACATAATTTCGTTGTATTGAGAGTATGTAAGTTAAAACTGAAGCCTCTACGAATCGTACCTAGGAAAAGATATCAAATTTGAAGTCCGCAGTAACGAAACGGGCCCACTTTTCGTGTTTATGTTATATTTTTCAACCCACAAATAATTTTTCTCATTCAGAATGTGTGCTCTTATTTGTAGATTTAAAATAAGGCAGTAGATAACATAACGGATAGGAATTATTTCTACACGTATTTCATCAATGCACGTGCTGCATGCATAAATTATTACTCTAAGTAGGCTGTTTAGGTTTTTTTTGTTGGTAACGCCACGTAGCTCTCTATATGAAAATCACTGGCTGTGCTGTATGCAGTCTCGTTTGCATTGTTAGAATATTTGCTATTGTAGTGTTGGGCAGTTGTATGTGAACAGTGCGTAGCGTTGCGCAGTTGGAGGTGAGCCTCCAGCAGTGGTGGATGTGGGGAGAGAGATGGCAGAATTTTGAGAGCGGATGATCTGGAAGTGTGTCCACCAGAAAGAGTAAGTTTGTAAGACTGTACATCATGAACTGATATATATATATATGACTTTTGAACATTATTAAGGTAAATACATTGTTTGTTCTCTATCAAAATCTTTCATTTGCTAACTATGCTTATCATTAGTTAGTGCCTTCAGTAGTTAGAATCTTTTATTTAGCTGGCAGTATTGGCACTCGCTGTATTGTAGTTGTTCGAGTAACGGGGATTTTTGTGAGGTAAGTGATTCATGAAAGATGTAGGTTATTGTTAGTCAGGGCCATTCTTTTGTAGGGATTATTGAAAGTCAGATTGCGTTGCGCTAAAAATATTGTGTGTCAATTTAGTGTTGATCAGAATAAGTAAAGAGAGAATTGTCTGAGTACGTTCAGTTCTGCTCAGCTGTTTGAAAATCAAATGACCTAAGAGGGTTGCCAGCACAGTAATTCATAAATTTTCCAAAGGGGACGTGTCAATACTACTTAAGGAAGAGTCATCGTGGTATTTAATGAGTTGACAGCATTTATATTGGAAGTGATCATGAGTTGTAAACTTCCTGTACTGGAAAGGCAAGTTCTAAGTGTTTATATAATGTTTCTTCTTTTAATATTTGGAACTGTGAAAACTTAACCTAGAAACTGATGCCCGTAAAGGTATTGTATTAGCTTGGCGCACCTGACGGGACATTGTTCGGCTGTATGTGGATTCACAAATCCCATGTGCACGCTACAAAAGTCGCTCCATTTTTCGTGGTATTTATTATGGACGTAAATCTGACATCATCAGGGTGTTTATTTTGAAACGTGTTCTTCGTAAATAACTGAATTCGAAACACGTTATTGTTCGAAGTAATGAAATCTTATTTATTTTTATGAACACATCAGTCGTACATCAAGACTGAACGGATTATGGGTTAAAGAGCCAGAAGGTTCCGGCGTGAATAAATAAAAAAACCCCGTGAACGATCTTCCCCTAGAGGCAGATATATAGAAGTCTAGTTTTGCCAGGATGTCACACCGCTAGGCGCGCAGCAGATTCCCATGTTTCATTAATCGAGTGTCGACCTGCGTTCCCGCTGAAAGGACGAGAAGGCCGACTTGTGTTTCGGAAATGCGTTACGCACCGGCTAATCCGTTCCGCCGCGGCGCCGACATGCCGAATGGTAATCCCGGATAGCACAGTGGTGGGGGGGGGGGAGGGAGGGGAGGGGGAAGAGGACCGGTAGCGGCGGCGGTGGGTGTAGGGAGGGGGCGGGCTCGCATCAATATGCATGACGTCATAACTGGATTCGGCCGCGGGCGGCGCTCTCAAAAATCAACGCGGACAGCTCAGGCAGCAGCAGCCACACAGCAGCGCCTGCAGGCCGGAACAAAACAACGTCGGCGTAGCTGGAAGGGTGTGGGGAAGTGTGTGGCGGCGGAAGGACCACACAGGCTGCGGCGTGGGACAGGCGTCGCGACGTGTCGTCATGTTGCCAGGAGCGGTCTTGTTTCGCACAACTCCAAACCACATTAAGCCGTTGTAGGCGTGAGTCGGCAGTACGAAAATAAAAGAAAAAGAAATAAAACAAAAAAGGTTGTTAGTGTTTTCGTCGAAGGTTATTAGAAACCTGATACGTTAGGTAATTCAGTAGCACTGTCCAACAAATTTTCATTGAAAATTTCTAAAACATATAAATTTACGATGCCTACATTTACTCTGACGTAGTATAATTGGAAATAAATAGCGTATAACGTTACTTGTTTTTTGGTAAACGCCGAAATGCAACAACACTAGATAGTTTCACTTTGTCGTCATGCTACGACGGAAACTATCAGCCGAGACAATCAAAGACCCAGAGAGGTCTAAGAACAATAGTCTTATAATTAGTAATAAAGAAGAAATTCTTTGACTTTTTGGGTAGAAAAAAAATAATAATTTCTATTTCATCTTATATTGTTGTGTCTTTGGGTGTCGCCTAGATTAAACCTGACTTATACGTGCTGTTCTCTTAAATAAGTAACAATCCATTCTAGATTAAATGTTGTTTGGTTGGGTGTCGCCTAGATTAAACCTGAGTGATACGTACTGTTCTCTTAAATGAATAACAATCCATTCTACATTAATTGTGGCGGGAAACTTTCTCAAAATGAGACAAATAATCAGGTAATGTTGAATGTGCCCGTCTTTAAAACGGAATTGACTCGTTTCGTGTGATAATTTTGAGAGCAGTTTGGCTCCAATTCATTCACTACCATGTTAAAAACTGAACCTGCAGAATTAAGGAGGTAGTTCAAATGTTACACTAAATGAGATTTCACAGTTCCTAAATGGATCGATTCCATAAAGATTATGAACCTATCTGATATTTGCTGATTCCATACAAGCTGAATCAAACCCCATTGATATTATGTAAAATGTAATTGTCAGCCAATCGGTAGTACACAATTTTTTTTAAAAACACATTAACCAGGTTTTGATAATCCGAAGACTATCTTCACCAGAATGGTAAACGTTACCTAGAAAAATATATAAGGCATAAGTAATATACATAAAATAGGTACATATGTGAAAATTCTCAAGCAAAACCAGAAAACTGTATTACATGAATTCATACAACAACTTAAAATTTCAGAAAAAGTGCTCTCGTCAAATCACATTTTCCATGTGTCAAGAATAAAAATCATAATAAAAAAGACAGACAGTTACCACAGAATGATAGCCGGCCGCGGTGGTCTAGCGGTTTTAGGCGCTCAGTCCGGAACCGCGCGACTGCTACGGTCGCAGGTTCGAATCCTGCCTCGGGCATGGATGTGTGTGATGTCCTTAGGTTAGTTAGGTTTAAGTAGTTCTAAGTTCTAAGGGACTGATGACCACAGATGTGAAATCCCATAGTGATCAGAGCCATTTGAACCACAGAATGATAAAACCATGCTTGTAAGTGGCGGCACAAGTTAACAGCTGTAGCCGTCTACCGGCACATATACAGCGTAAGAGGCACCAGACTGAACGACATGTTAGCCGACACTGCCATGAGGTGGACACGAGGATTAGTAATGCCATCTAAGAACAAAACGGCAAACTTATGAACGTTTGCGTTAAGAGCAAAATTAGATGGTTGTACATATACACTAGTAACATACAATGGCCAGATAACAGGCAATAAGGAAGTTTGCAAAACCAGTAAATCAGCCTTTATACAGGTAGTTTTAAATAAAGTAAAAAACTGAGAATGACAGTTGGATAAGGGAAAGAGACATTCCCACGCTACTGTGGGGAAAAATTTCGAAAATTATGCAATGCTAAGTAACGGCACTAAACCTTGAAAGAAGCTTTTACCACGCAACTGTAATTGTTCATTAAGAATAAGAACTAAATAAAACAGTCTTAAAGCGTGAGGTGTTTGAAAATTTCCAATTCTTCAAGGATATACAGTCTGAGATCTATTTTCTTGGAGTGTAGGATACTCACATCTTGCACTTGTTTGGGTTCATGCCTTGTGATTAACAAGTGGTCACCAAAGTATGAACTATGAATATTAGTACCCTTTTCCTAGTAGATGTTTTCTAAATATTACAGACATAGTTCGCTCTATTTGTCCTATGCAATAGGTCGGACAAGAGTCGCAGACGATTTTATAAACTCCTGACCTTTGCAAATGAGACTGTGTTGAATCCAGATTGTGAATAAGATTACTTTTTAGTGAATTTTTGGTGGAAAAAGGTACTTTGCAATCACATCTATTTTGCAGAAGACGCTGTATTCTGTAAGATGTAGGTCCAAGAAATGGTATAGAAATAGAAAAATCCAAAATCGTTAATTTGTAAGTGTAACATATGAAAAAAAAAGTTTTTTTGTCATTTGTTAGCTGACTGGCTGACCGTCCGTCTATTAGGAACTCTGTTTCTCATGAACGGGTAGACCTATCTACCTCAAATGTATGTCTCATATAATAATATATGTGATAAATATAAGCTTCTAAATTAATTCAATCAAAAGATGCGGTCATTTACGTTGACCTAAAATCATAAAATTTGTCAAGAAGCAAGATTTCACAATACAAACAAAGAAAAAATCCGAAAATTGCTAATTTATAACTATGTCACACGAAAAAAATATTTTTTGTTATTTGTTATCCGACTATCTGTCCTGTTAAGTCCTTTTTTTCTCAGGCATGAGTAGACGTATAGCATGCCAGCGTCGATACGATAACAGGGAAAAATGGTCGAGGTTCTCGGTTCCTGGGATGGATGAACTATTTCTGCACATAATTGACTGTGTACGGAGCCCTCGGTGTCCGAGATCTACTCGCACTCCTGTTTTTATTCTCTGTAACGAGGTGTATCCATTCTGTCATAACTTTTAATTGAAGGAAAAAAGGAAATATGTATCTATTAGCAGTAGAAGACCACATTAAATGCCATTAAAAAGTACATAGCTCCAACTTCATAACTGCGTGTTCTGTTTTAAAAAATTAATACCGTAGAAGAGAAACAATCATGACAGGTTTGTGTACCGGAGAGAGGAAGTAGCCTATATGAAGATGAGATGGGAGATATAATACTGCGAGATGAATTTAACAGAGCACTGAGAGATACTAGTGGAAACAAGGTCAGTGGAGAAGACGACACTACGTCAAAATTATTATATCTTTGGGAGCAGTTGTAACCTCCCCCTCCTGATCAGACTACTTGATTCCGATATAACTGACCATGATCGCATACGCCTAATGAAATTTTACAGTGAGTAAGGCTATCGTTGCCGAAGGAAAATAACACCGGTTAGTTGGTGAAAAGTGTACAATAGACTCTTCTGAAGAAAGAATCTATACTAAATTTGAGCTAAATACTGATGATAATTTTGCAACTTTGGAATATAGCGCAATTGCTCACGAAACGCACAAGGGGAAACCGGCACCACGTAATATTTACTACAAGAACCACTGATAACACAAAGAAAACACTGATTAGCTAAAAATATGGGATAATAAAATGGTCGCCAGCTCACTAGGGCACTAGAGTAATGTATCTCCCGAATCTTGAGAAAGGTAACGGCAAAGAAATATGAGCAAATAATCACTGGATTAGCAACAAAAGGTAGTCACGATTTTCCACAGCACAACAGTTCACGAGAAAATAAATGAATCAGAAAGCACTGTGTTTGCAGTTACTTACTCTGAAATACTTAATTTTGGAAGTGAAATTACTGGTTAAATAAATGACTGCCTTAACTTAAGCTTTGTTATGTAAGAAGAATGACTTACAGTAACCTCAGTATAACGTAATGCAAAATTTAGAAAAAGGCAAGCAATTTACTTTTAATTATTGAAAGATTCAACTGAATTTATTTTAAGCAAATGAGCAATTTGTTTCAATTTTAAAATAACGACAATAAAATACATACTAAGCCAGTAGAAGTCACTCGCTGAGCTAAATACAGAATAAATGAAATTGTACACTCTTAGTTTGTGCTGTATCTTTAGTTATTAGTTTTACCAGTGACATTTTACGAGGCGTGTTTTTTAAGTAAATACCGTTTTGAAATTAAAAAAAGAGGTGCTAAGACATCTGAATAATTTTATTTTTACATAAAAGCCTGTACCTTAATCTACGAACTGACGCCATTACAGTCTGACTCTTACTTGTTTACGTTGTGTACTGAGTGTTTAAACTGCCTTCGATAATCGTGAGTCCCGCCAACTGTGAAGTACGGACTGTTATAAGATTTCTTAGTGCTAAAGGTCTAAAAGCGATCGATATTCATCGTGAGATCTGTGCAGTTTACGGAGAATATATTATGAGTGATGGAATGATAAGAAAGTGGGTGAGTGCATTTAACGGTGGCCGCACAAATGTGCATGATGAACAACGGAGTGGGCGCCCTTCGGTCGTTAATTAAAGTTTGGTGCAGGAAGTGGACAATAAGGTGAGAGAAAACATACGCGTTACGATTTCCTCCCTGCGGGATGACTTTCCTAATGTTTCTCGTAGTGTTTTGTATGGCATTGTGACCGAGCACTTGAATTACCGAAAATGGTGCGCACGTTGGGTACCGAAAATGTTGACGGATGTGCACAAAACCAAACGTTTAGACAGTTCATTGACTCTCCTTGGGCGGTACCACAACGACGGTGATGATTTCTTAAGCCAAATTATTACGGGCGATGAAACATGGGTGGCCTACGTCACACCAGAGTCAAAGCAACAGTCCATGGAAGTTCAGCAAGGGAATATTTTTGCTGCAAGAGAATACTCGTCCGCATGTGGCGAATCTGACCAAAGACCTCATCACTTCTTTTCGATGGGATACTCTAGATCATCCTCCGTACAGCCCCAGTCTTGCGCCCAGTGACTACCATCTATTCCTGCACTTGAAGAGACACCTGGGCGGTCAGCGTCTTCAAGATGATGTCAAAACAGTGGTGATGCAGTGGTTAACAAGTCAGGCGGCAGAGTTCTATGAGGACGCTATTCAAAAACTGGTACAACGTTATGACAAGTGCCTCAATATTGACGGAAATTATGTAGAAAAGTAGGTAAAGGTTCTGGCTTTCATGTAAAAATAAAATTATTGAGATATCTTAGCATGTCTTTTTTAAATTTCGAAACGGTACTTACTTAAAAAACACGCCTCGTACTTTAAGTGGCCTGTGTCATGCAATACAAGAAAGAACAGCTACTGCGAAAATTTAGACTGAGATCGGTCATTAGCAAACACACAAAACTGAAATGGTTCAAATGGCTTTGAGCACTATGGGACTTAACATCTGTGGTCATCAGTCCCCTAGAACTTAGAACTACTTAAACTTAACTAACCTAAGGACATCACACACATCCATGCCCGAGGCAGGATTCGAACCTGCGACCGTAGCGGTCGTGCGGCTCCGGACTAAGCACCTAGAACCGCTAAACCACCGCGGCCGGCCACAAAACTGACAGTAAATAATCGATCAATTTTCATTTTCTTACGACACTCGGTATTGCATGGAAAGGAAAAGGGACCCTGCTTGGTAATAATGTCTACGGACAATGACAACACAGGTGATCTACAAGATTTAACTACTGCAAATTACTGTTCTATTTATTCATATTTTGTGAAAGAAATGTTGCTGGGCAATGCCTACGTAAGTTTACAATTTTTCATTTAACAGTTTTACTACGAATGTAGCCGACGACAATGCTGAGCTGCCGTTGTTGCTGCTGCTGCTGTTCTATGAGAACCCCGAGTCGTCTCCGGAGCCACGGATAATAATGGGACACGCAGTAGTTGGAACTGCAGCTTCCTACGCCTGTCCACCCCTACTGTGCGCTCAATAATCGCGACTTAACAAATCATATGCGTCTACATTGGTGCGAGAATAGCTACACATCGCGTCTGGGGGAGCGCCCAAACAAAACTTTCGCACTCTTTCACAACTCAATCTACTCTGCCTATTCTCTGCTCGCAACGTTACAGAGACGCTCCATACGCAAATATAAACAACGGCGCAGCTACTACAATTTTGTCGTTGCTATTGATATATTTCAATACAGTTCTCTTTGCTATTACCCAGAAAATTACAATATTTTTATTATGATTACAATCTTTTATATACAGTCTATTATATACAGTCTATTGTATACAGTCAACTACTGACAGCCTTGGGAGAGCCAGTCCTGACAAAACTGTACCATCTGGTGACCAAGATGTATGGCACAGGCGAAATACCATCAGATTTCAAGAAGAATATAATAATTCCAATCCCAAAGAAAGCAGGTGTTGACAGATGTGAAAATTATCGAACAATCAGTTTAATAAGTCACGGATGCAAAATACTAACGCGTATTCTCTACGGACGAAACGGTGGGGGCAAGAATGATACTGTCAACAGGAAAATTAAAGAGACCTTTGGAGAAAAGAGAACCACTTGTATGAATATCAAGAGTTCAGATGGAAACCCAGTTCTGAGCAAAGAAGGGAAAGCAGAAAGGTGCAGGGAGTATATAGAGGGCCTATACAAGGGCAATGTACTTGAGGACAACATTATGGAAAATGGAAGAGGATGTAGATGAAGATGAAATGGGAGATATGATACAGCGTGAAGAGTTTGACAGAGCACTGAAAGACCTGAGTCATTAGAACTACTGACGGCCTTGGCAGAGCCAGTCCTGACAAAACTCTACCATCTGGTAAGCAACATGTATGAGACAGGAGAAATACCTTCAGACTTCAAGAAGAATGTAATAATTCCGATCCCAAAGAAAGCAGGTGTTGACAGATGTGAAAATTATCGAACAATCAGTTTAATAAGTCACGGATGCAAAATACTAACGCGTATTCTCTACAGACGAATGGAAAAACTGGTAGAAGCTGACCTCGGGGATGATCAGTTTGGATTCCGTAGAAATATTGGAACACGTGAGGCAATACTGACCCTACGACTTATCTTAGAAGAAAGATTAAGGAAAGGCTAATCTACGTTTCTAGCATTTGTAGACTTAGAGAAAGCTTTTGAAAATGTTGATTGAAATACTCTCTTTCAAATTCTGAAGGTGGCACGCGTAAAATACAGGGAGCCAAAGACTATTTACAATTTGTACAGAAACCAAATGGCAGTTATAAGAGTCAAGGGGTATAAAAGGGAAGCAGTGGTTGGGAAGGGAGTGAGACAGGGTTGTAGCCTATCCCCGATGTTATTCAATCTGTATATTCAGCAAGCAATAAAGGAAACAAAAGTTCGGAGTAGGTATTAAAATCCATGGAGAAGAAATAAAAACTTTGAAGTTCGCCTATGACACTGTAATTCTGTCAGAGACACCAAAGGACCTGGAAGTGCAGCTGAACGGAATGGACAGTGTCTTGAAAGGAGGATATAAGATGAACATCAACTCAAGCAAAACGAGGACAACGGAATGTAGTTGAATTAAATCGGATGATGCTGAGGGTATTAGACTAGGAAATGAGACGCATGAAGTAGTAAATGACTTTCCCTATTTGGGGAGCAAAATAACTGAAGATGGTCGTAGTAGAGAGAATATAAAATGTAGGCTGGCTATGGCAAGGAAAGCGTTTCTGAAGAAGAGAAATTTGTTAACATCGGGTATAGATTTAAGAGTAGGGAAGTCGTTTCTGAATGTATTTGTATGGAGAGTGGCCATGTATGGAAGTGAAACGTGGACGATAAATAGTTAGGAAAAGAAGAGAATAGTAGCTTTTGAAATGTGGTGCTACAGAAGAATGCTGAAGATTAGATGGGTAGATCACATAACTAATGAGGAGGTATTGAACAGAATTGGGGAAAAGAGGAGCTTGTGGCACAACTTGACTAGAAGAAGGGATGAGTTGGTAGGACATCGAGGGATCACCTATTTAGTATTGGAGGGCAGCGTGGAGGGCAAAAATCGTAGAGGGAGACCAAGTATACTAAGCTGATCCAGAAGGATGTAGGCTGCACTAGGTACTGGGAGATGAAGAAGCTTACACAGGATAGAGTAGCATGGAGAGCTGCATGAAACCAGTCTCAGGACTGAAGACCACAACAACAACATATACAGTCAAAAATAAATTCACAAGTACATCTATTACGTATTAAATATAGTTTCTGTAATGCAGCTTAGCGCTTTAGTATCAAAAGTTCTGTGAAAGTTATCAAAGGATATTAAACTGCTAAAGTTTTGGTTCGTGCAGAAGATATTTTATCTGCAGTTTCGGTGTTACAAAGTATCTAAACTATTTAGGCTGTTACGCAAGAAAAACGAGAGTACGAAATATCGTCAGATTTCAAGAATGTAGTAACTCAAATTCCAAAGAAGTCAGGTGCTGGTAAGTGTGAATATTAACGAACTACCTTTTTGGTAGTCATGGCTACTAAATGTTAAAACTAATTCATTGCACGAGGATGGTGCAACTGGTAAACGTTGACCTGAATAAAGATAATTTAGAGTAATGATGAAAGGACCTGGAAGAGCAGTTGAACGAAATGGACATTGTCTTGAAAGGAAGATATAAGATGAACATCAACAAAAGCTAAACGAGAATAATCTTGAGTTAAGTCGGGTGATGCTGAGAGCATTAGACTAGGAAATGAAACACTTAAAGTGGCAGATGGGCTTTGCTATTTGGGGAGTAAAATAACTGATGATAGTTGAAGTAGAGAGGATATAAAAACTAGACTGGCAATAGCAAGGAAAACGTTTCTGAAGACGGGAAATTTGTTAACGTCGAGTATAGATTTAAGTGTCAGGGAGTCGTTTCTGAGAGTATTTATATGGGGTGTAGCCATGTATGGAAGTGAAATCAGAACGATAAATAGTTTGGACAAGAAGAGAATAGAAGCTTCCGAAATGTGATGCTACAGAAGAATGCTGAAGATTAGATGGGTAGATCAAATAACTAATGAGAAGGTATTGAATAGAATTAGGGAGAAGAGATATTTGTGGGACAACTTGACTAGAAGAAGGGATCGGTTGGTAGGACATGTTCTGAGGCATCAAGGGAGCACCAATTGAGTATGGTAGGGCAGGGTGGAGGGCAAAAATCGTAGAGGGAGACCAAGAGATGAATACACTAAGCAGATTCAGAAGGATGTAGGTTGCAGTAGGTACTGGGAGATGATGAAGCTTGCACAGGATAGAGTAGCATGGAGAGCTGCCTCAAACCAGTCTCTGGACTGAAGACCACAACAACAATAAGAGAACAACTCAGGACACTCCCGTTATACTGGTGTGACGGGAGCGTTGTCTGTTGTTCTACGCTATTTTACGATTGACGCCCGCTACGTAGCGAAGAATTGCTGACTATGAACGCTAGGTCACCGCATTCTCTTTTTTGATCAGCACATACTTGATTTCATTGCACCTGATGCTGCTGCTATAATTCTGCATCAACCGGCCGCGCTTATATGTAAAGTACGTATAGTTAAGGCGGTTTTATCTTCAAAATGACTTACCTTAGAACATAGGTTGAAGAAAGACAAATTAAGTTTTTAGCATTTAAAAATTTAGATGAAGATTCTGACCAAAATGACTTCCGTAGATTCTTTGAAATTTTTAAGGCCGTAGTGGTAAAATATATGGCACGAGGGGTTATGAACGACCAGCACAGAAGCCATACAGCATTTATAAGGTTCCAATGGCTCTGAGCACTATGGGACTCAACATCTCAGGTCATCAGTGCCCTAGAGCTTAGAACTACTTAAACCTAACTAACCTAAGGACACCACACACATCCATGCCCGAGGCAGGATTCGAAACTGCGACCGTAGCGGTCGCGCGGTTCCAGACTGAAGCGCCTAGAACCGCTCGGCCACTACTGCCGCTGATTTTCTTCAGTCAGTACATCGAGCAAGGTTAAGCAAACTAAGGAGAATAATGGAAAGTAAATTAAAGTATATGGAGAAAAATAAAAACATTGCCAATAGATGTTACATTGCCCTTAGTCATGTCTATTCTCAAGTAATATATTTTTTTTCACACCTTTTAGGGCTATGTCGTTCCCTATTTCGATGGTAATTAAGTAGCCATGATCGTTTTTAGTATGTTTCATATTCGTAACCTTTCCTCTTTACCATTAAGTTACATTCTGTTGCGCACGCAGGGTTGCCCTCTGCATATTTCAGCCACCAGAATTACGGGTATGTTTCGTGAGCCAGGTACGACAACTGCCTTACCTAGGAGGTTATTTGTAGATAGAAGTCGAGATACTGTTCATAGTGAAGCCTTCTGCATGCGGGCCAGTAGGTGGTATATAAGTCGGTGTGCGCAGAGTTGCGATCGCGCGAGTCTATTTACGTCTGCCCGGTCACGTGTCCTCGTGACACCACGGATGTATCCTTCCGCCGGCGTTACATAGATCAGTGCTCCACCAGTGGTGGTAGTCACGCTCTGGGCTCCGACGAATCAACAACCGCTCCATGTCTGAGCGACGGACCATACCTGCCGCCCCCGCTGCCGGCCAAGTTGTGCCGCCTTCGCGGTGTGCCACATTCGCCGCTGCGCTTACAACATCCGCTCCCGATGGCACCGCATCGCTGTGGTTACAATTTGGTGCCTATGAGCTCCTCGCCACATAGGACCATCCCAAACCCTTTCCTCTGCTCTTCAAGGCATTGTCCGGGATAGACAATTTACTGTTATCAAGTTACGAAGATATTCACTTGTCTCAAAAATGGCTCTGAGTACTTTGGGACTGACATCTGAGGTCATCAGTCCCCTAAAACTTAGAACTACTTAAACCTAACTAGCCTAAGGACATCACACACATCCATCCCGAGGCAGGATTCGAACCTGCGACCGTAGCAGTCGCGCGGTTCCGGACTGAAGTGCCTAGAACCGCTCGGTCACCAGCGGCCGGCAAGATATTCACTCTCTGAAATGTACTTCGTTTACTTTCTGTAATTTTCTGTAACAAACAGTTGTAACTTCAAAGACTACGTTTCACTACTTCAGCCACCGCACTAAGCAAACGACAGAAAACATTCTGCTGTAAAAGTGCTGTCCATTCCGATCAACGTGTGTTCAAAATAATTACTACATACAGACAGAAAGTTTGTGTCATCTGTGAACGGTTAATTGGTATACACTGAATAACCAAAACATTATGACCACTGCCCACCACGACGTTGGATACTGCCTAGTTGGGGTACGTGACGCGGTAAGAAAAAGCATATAGGTGGAGCAGACAGTGACACCGAATCACCCTACCGAAGGCATAGGTTGCAAATGGGGAATTCCACTGATCTAAGCGACTTTGACAAAGGGCAGATTATTACTACGCAGAACCTGTGAACGAATATTTCGAGAACAGAATAGGTAGAAGGACAGTGAAACAACCACTAGGTGATAATTGGCTGGATGTGTACGACTCTTCACAGAACATGGGTTTCGAAGGCTTGTCTGCTCTGTAAAGCAGGATAGATGACCTGCGGCATCTCTCCCGAATGAATACAATACTACGGGATGCACATCGCCCATCGTACTTTGTTGAGCATGGAGCTCCGCAGCAGACCACCACTGCGTGTTCATACGTGTACCCAACGACTTCGTCAATTGCGACTGCAGTGGGCAGGGGACCATCGGAATTCGACAGTCAATCTATGGAAACGTGTGAGCTCTACGGGTGAATCACATTTATGCTACACTAGTTCGATGATCGTCACCAGAAACGCTGTCATCGAGATGAACGGCGGCTTGAATCGTGCAACGCGCGACGGACGCAGGCTACGGGAGAAATGCTGTGGGAGATATTCTGCGCTCGCGTGGGACCTGTGGTAGCAATCGAAGGCACACTGACTGCTGCGAACCTCCTGCATCCCTTCATGCTTGTGTAAGTAGGCTGCTTAGGTTTTTATATTGGTAACGCCACGTAGCGCTCGGTATGAAAATCACTGGCTGTGCTGTGTGCAGTCTGTGGCTGGTTTGTATTGTTGTCTGCCATTGTAGTGTTGGACAGCTGGATGTTAACAGCGCGTAGCGTTGCGCAGTTGGAGGTGAGCCGCCAGCAGTGGTGGATGTGGGGAGAGAAATAGCGGGGTTTTGAAATTTGTAAGACTGGATGTCATGAACTGCTATGTATATTATGATTTTTCAACACTATTATGGTAAATACATTGTTTGTTCTCTATCAAAATCTTTCATTTGCTAACTATGCCTATCAGTAATTAGTGCCTTCAGTAGTTTGAATCTTGGCAGTAGTGGCGCTCGCTGTATTGCAGTAGTTCGAGTAACGAAGATTTTTGTGAGGTAAGTGTTTTGTGAAAGGTATAGGTTAATGTTAGTCAGGGCCATTCTTTTGTAGGGATTTTTGAAAGTCAGATTGCGTTGCGCTAAAAATATTGTGTGTCAGTTTAAGCACAGTCATGTATAATTTCTCTAAGGGGGCGTTTCATATGTCGACCCTTAGCCGAGGATACCTCGCTGGAATCTTCTGATTTTTTTCTTGTAGTTTGTGTAATTAGTGTAGCTATTATTTATTGCTAGCGCGTAATTGTAGAGAGAATTTCCTTTGTAGTTGTAGTTTTTGATTCTTGTATAGTAAAACAGTTGTGGCATGCATGTAGATTTGCAGCAAGTATTTCGCAGCTGCGCTTGCAATTAACGAGATATTATTTTCAATGCTATGTTAATGTGTTTTTATATTTTGTTCTTCAAATTGTGCTTTTCTGTGTTATCGTGTGAAATATTGTGTCAATAATGGCGTGTGAAAAACGCAACACTAGGCTCCAAAGTAAACTGAGAAATAATAGTGACGACGA
This sequence comes from Schistocerca piceifrons, assembly GCF_021461385.2. NCBI lineage: Eukaryota > Metazoa > Arthropoda > Insecta > Orthoptera > Acrididae > Schistocerca > Schistocerca piceifrons. Next base: position 149,358,186 of record NC_060145.1, on the reverse strand, counting down.
GCGTAGCTTATCAGCACCACTGTGTAATGGATTAACAGACATTCGAAGTAGTAATTTGGTAACTGTGCATAGGGAAATGGAGCGGGCGGCAAATAATGGTGCAGACAGTGAAACAAGTAGTGAACAGGGAAGCATTATCGATCGATCGGTCGGCAACAGCTCGCCTCAGGAATCCGAAATGACATAACACAATATTGCAAATACTGTAGACTCAGGTTTTGGGTCCTCACCGTTTTCTCAAATGAGTCAAAGACACATTTTCTGCTTGTCAAAGTGTGAATGTTGTCGGTGCAAATTCACTGCCGAAAAGCACTGAGGAACATGTTTCAGACACCAGTGCATTGTTATTACAATTAATACAACAAATGGGACAAACACAGCAAAAGCTTCAAAAGTTAGACACAATGGAACAAAATCTTCAGAAGTTAGACACCACGCTTGAACAAACATGTTAAGTTTTAACTACTGAGTCACATAACATTGAATCGAAATGTCAAAAAGTCTGTAATGATGTAAAAACACAAATTTGTGAGCATTTTCAACCTATTTTTTCGCGGCATGAAAATGCATTACAGAATCATGAAGCAGCTATAAAAGAACTGCAAACTATTGTTCATGAAGATCATGAGACCTTGCAAACTAAATGCAAGCTAAAATTGACTCAAATTGAAGGCACACTGACTGCTGCGAACCTCCTGCATCTGTTCATGCTTGGTATGTTCCCCGACGGCGAGGTCATCTTTCATCAGGTTAATTGTCCGTGCCTCGGAGCCAGAAATGTGATACTGTGAACTGACGAGACTTACAATGAACTGACGTTGATGTCTCGGCGACAAAATTGGCGTGATGTATATCCTGTGGAACCCATCTGGGTCTCTATCGAGCGCCATCAACGCGTATGCAAATCAGGGGCCCGTTATTTACGCGAACTACATGCGCTGCGGATTGACATATCATGCTATATACCTCCGCAAGCCTATCAACATACTGCCGCATCCTTGATACATAGAATCATTGATGCATTTCGTTCATAGACGGAAAAGCAAGCTATTAAGCAGGTAGTCATATTAATTTCGCTCATCAGTGTCTGTTCCCACTGTACTTTTATTCCTCTTTCTGTATTTTATTTCACTGCCTTCATTGCTAATGAACAGTGATCAGCTGCAAGGCTTCGTTTTGTTCGTCTTAACACAAACTTTTCTTTCTTGTCAACCCCTTTTTTTCTATTTATGATTTGTGGGTATTGTAGGTATTCCTTTGTGTACTTCAGTCCCAGTATTTTAAGTGCTGTGACCATTTTACTGCATGTCATATATCTAATATCTTGTCTTTGTATGAAAATGTTAGGAAAGAGTCCAGATATTTCTTCACAATGTCCTCCAAAACTAAGCCCTGCTTAAGGTGTGTCACGAAACGAATTCAGTCTACACACTCATGTTATAGGTTAATTATTCTTCAATATCCATGAAACTACATGTGTAAACTAACATTGTAAGGGGTTCCAAAAGTAATGATCCATTTACATGAACAAATGTAATGATCGTGTGGCATTATGGCCGGGAGACCCCAGCCGGGAAAGTTCGGCCGCCGGGTGCAGACCTTATTTCAGATTACGCCACACTGGCCGACCTACGCGTCAGTTATGATGAGGATAATACAACACCCAGTCCAAGAGTGGACTTCCCAAGGAGACACCTGGGTAGAGTCATCGATGGTGGCCTTGATGAGACTTGACATTAAACATCGCTGCCGCTAACTCTGCTGGACATTAAACTCTGGCCGCAGCTGCAAAAACCCGACTACAGTACTCTTTCACCCATGACATCAGTAGCCTCACCATCGCTCGTTAAATGATTCACACTACAACAGGGCTCACATCAAAGTCCGCCTTAGCAAACGCTCTTAAAACCCTGGTAAGGACCTAGAGAATTCTATTTATGAATACAAGAGTTGTTCAGAAAGTAAGTTCCAATCTGTCGTAAAATGGAGACCACAGTGAAAACCAGAAACGTTTTACTTGTAACAGTTAGATACACCTTCCACCTACTTCTCTACACAGTCGCCACTCCATCTTCGAGCTTTGTCATAGTGTTGTACCATCTTTCCAGTATCGTTGTCGTAGAAAGGAGCCGCCTGTGTTTTCGGCCAGTTATCTGCACTGGTCTGCAGCTCGTTGTCTGTGGAAAAATATTGTCTTCGTAGCCAGCGGTTCTTGTGAGCAGAGATGAGACTCAGGGGGAGCCAATGACGGACTGTATTGTGGGTGACCAAACACTTCTCATCGGAAACGCTGCAGGAGCGTCTTCATTGCCCCTGTAATGTGCGGTCGAGAGTTGGCACGAAGAAGGAACTGCTCGACAGTTGCGTTATGCGGGCGGCATGACACAGGCGAAATCTCTAACGAGGCCGTCATACTTGGCCGAAGATGCTATTCTTCACGCGTCTTTATGTGCTCACCGTTCACTCAATACTGAACAGAGCACGATCCATGGGCATACTAAAGACACTGCCCAACACATCTGTGGATATCTTTACCAGATTTCCCCAGTGTTTTCCATTTCGCGACCGATCGGATCTTACTTTCTTGACAACCTTCTTATCTGCCTTATTAGTGTTTTCATACAACAATGGTCAATGACCCTTCTGTTTGTCGAAGACTAAGTGTTGCCACGATCTAATTACATTCTTGAGGGGGTCTCCCACTACCTTCATTTAGTATTCAGACTGAGATGTGCGTGAGTTAGAATAGAGATCTACCTCTCAGTAAGCCTCTCCGCTCGCCGTATGCTAGAAATGGGTTCGCTGGCGTCTCGCAAGAGAGAGCGTAGCCGCACACCGAGCTGATTTAACAGCATGCGCGCTTCCTCCGGGCTTCAGTGTTTGCGTGCCGTTATGCATATTAAACGGGGTTGCTCGCCAAGGACTGAGGTCCGGTTCATCGGGTTAAAGATGGCTGTGCTTACCGCATTTGAAGAATTACTATTTCGCTCTGCCCTTGTGGTCGCGCATTACGTCTTCAGAGCAGTGGCGGCGCTTGGTATTGTTACAGTGTTGCCCAACTCTCAATAATTTTATACTTTATATCTCTCCTTTTCTTACATTTCTTTTGGTTTAGGATGCCTAATACATATCATGAAATACACTGATAGGCTAGAACACTATGACTATTGACCTACAGTGAATACAAACTCATCTGTCACCAGCTTGTCAGGCACATGCATGGTGCATGTAGTACAGTGAGAGTGCTGTCCGTGTATAGAATGTGGAAGGCGCGTGATCCGTCTGAGTTTGATCTAGGGCTTGGCACAAACATTTCCGAAACGGCACGCCTTCCAGGAGTTCGAGGAGTGCTCTGGTGAGGGTATTCGACACGTGACGAAAGCAAGATGAAATCACGCCCAGACGTCTTTGGGTTGGGAGGCCACCCCTCATTACAAATGTCGGACGTCGTAGGCTGGGCAGACTGGCAAAACATGACAGGCGGCGGACTGCAGCGGAAGTAACATCAGACATTAATGTTGGGCAGAGCACAAGGAGAACAGTGTACTATGGGACCGATACAAGCTGGCGGCGGCTTCATTATATCTGGAAAACATTCACGTGAGCATCCATGTGTCCAGTGGAGCTCGTGCTAGGCACCATGGTGGCCAAGGAGTATCGCAAAGATTGCAGACCACGTACATCCCTTCATGACGATCATCCTTCCGACGTCAGTGGCATTTTTCAGCAAGATAATACGCCATGTCACAGTCCAGGGGCGTGATGGAGTGGTTCGAGGAACACAGCGGAGAGCTACAATTGATGTGCTGGGCCCCAACTCGCCAGATCTTAACCCCTCGAACACATAACGGAATGGAATTGAATATGGCGTCAGCGTTCATCGCTCCCTTTCCGGAATTTATGGGAATTAGGTGAATTTTTGTGTGCAGATATGGTACCAACTCCCTCTAGCGACGTGTCAAGACCTTGTTACTTCAATGCCCTATATATATATATATATATATATATATATATATATATATTACCGGGAACTAACTTCCGTCGTCCAACTGCTTACTGCCACGTAGGAGACTCAAAAAATCTCTGGGACTCTAAGTAAACTCAGGTGTTTGCACTACTGTGGCAACCCCCTAGAGAACCCATTGTATTCCGAGCAGAGGCAGCATGCTCGCCAATGACTTGACGGGGTGTTGCAGAAGGCGTGCAGACGTCCCTACTAGAAATACTTCAAAAATACCCCTTTAGATAGCACTACTGTACTGAGGACAATTCTCATATCTTCCACTCGTCCCGCAACGTTAATTTGTTACCTAAGACGCTAGGGTACGCTTTTCCGTCATCCACAATATTACTAATATTGATATTACTACAACAATCATTATAACATTTTGCTTCATTCACAACCTTATTTTGAGAGTAGAAATTAGGGGAAATGTTTTCTCATCAGCATAGCTACATTTTATATTTTTGTCAATAGTATGTGGATTTCAGATTTAATGCTAACATTGTGACATTTGGGATAGTGGCTAGGGTACTGCTTTTGTTGAAGTTACTGCAGCCGTAATGTTTATGTTTAACACTTTTCATATGTTATGCTGTATCAAGGTGATTAAGTGTTTTGGTCCTTGGTACCGCAGTTTTCTGTGCGTTGCTGTACCTGATATGTCCTGGACGCGTAGAATTATCTGGTCACGTCGTTTAGAGTTTGCTCTAGACCGTTCAAGTTAATCGTCAGAATTTCGATGACATCGATTGAAGGAAAAAGGTGCTTTTCAATCATTCTTGCGCAATTCAGTGAGCCAGGAAAGATTGTCCGAAACGGCGATACTTTCCATTGAAAGAAATCTTGTGAAGGAGATGGCAGTATTCAGCCAGCGAATGACTGAAAGTTCGCATCAATACAAAACAGGAGGGAAAGTTTCCAACACAAAAGTGGTAAGAAAAAATGTACTTATAATGCACAATATGTCTCTTACTGCCAGTCGTTTAGAGGAAGAATGTATTTCCGCTACTACGAATGTAGCTCATTGCATAACGATAAAGCTTTTCTAGGTATTACATAAATCCTTGCATACTCTTTGGCACTGATAATTTTCTGTGACCGATACATCTCTAACTTCTCGCTAGACCGTATACTGCATTTGAAAATTGAATTCAGTAACCTTAACACACCATGAACTCTTGGGGTATTTATAATGAATGTCGGGAAGCCAGGCGCTAAAATAATTTTCTCCCTCGTACGAGTTTCATATAAAATGCAGTACTGAAACTTCGTTGCAGCACTCAACTTCAGAAACAACCGACCACCACTGCTTCAGAGTTGGCAAGTTTCTTATTTCTGCTACTTTGGTTTGTGGATTCGGAGCTGCCAGTTTCACTACGTAGCCAAGGGCTGAAGTAGAAAGAAAAACGGTGAGCTGTTTTTGTTACATGCGGCTGGAGCGGTAGTTGTGGCTGTCGTTTTTCGAGCAGCGCTCAGCTATAGAGGTTGAATTAGGGTCTTCGCATGTGACGCTACCTAAATGAGGAACGACCGTTATTTTAGTATTACTCTACAGATGGATCAGCATTCCGAGTTACCAATTGCATGTCAGAGTTACTTTAAGCCCACTCGTAAAAGGAAAACAGGATTTTGATTTTAAAACTAATTCTGGGAGTGTAGTTCTGTAAGGTGCTTATTCCTTTGTAGGTATTCATGTGTCAAATTGTCGCAATTTTAAACATTGCTGAGTCGTAGTTAAATTCTGAAAGCGATTAATATTTATCTCTGTTTAAGTCGTCTTATAGGTAAGTTGTGAAATTTTATCTTATGTATATTTCAGATTACCTAATGAACTGAATGAAACAACTGTGTGATGTCTGGGCTAAGGTCAAGCAGGTATCATCGCCTGAGCAACAGTCAAATGTGTTTGTTTGAAGCCCTTGGATTATCACTGGTATGGCTAGTTTTTTATTAATGTTTAAATTTTGTTAAAAGTAATTTTCTTAGTGTTTACCGTATTTAAAGATTTATATATGCTTTATTTAAAAAAATATTTGTGTGTAACTTTAACCACAATTCTCATTGTATGGTGGCCTCTGTGTTCAATTTGTCAATGATGAAAAGCCGTTGAGGCAGATATTTTTAAGAGTCTCTTTCTATTTTGGGCACAGCACTTTACCACTCCCAGCTCCATGGTCCCTGTCATTTCACAAGTGCCAAACTCCAGTGCAACCACAAGGTTGGTATAAATTACTGAATAGCTCTCATAGATTTGCTGGGTCTGAAGTGCTTAGCATATTATTATAGTGCTTCAACACACAAAAAGAAACTCTCAGACGGTTATTTGATATATTACAAGTACTCCATATATACCCCCTCCCCCCCTCTCCCCCCCCCCCCCCCCCCACGATTGATGCTTCAGATATCATGTCGATAAGAAAGTTCTTCCCACGTTCGCCGGGCAGCATGTTCCTATCAGTTTTTTCAAAGGCCTGCCGATGCGAGCTCGCCCTTGTAGTAGGTTTGTTCGCATCAGAGGCGTAAGCCGAGTGGAGTAGCCACGCGGTCACGGGCGCCTTGGCCTTGCCACGGTTCGCGCGGCTTCCTTCTTACCCCCCCCCCCCCCCCCCTCGTAGGAGGTTCGAGTCCTCCCTCGGACATGGGTGTGTGTGTTGTCCTTAGCGTACGTTAGTTTAAGTCAGTACTAAGTAAGCCTAGGAGCCGATGGCCTCAGCAGTTAGGTCCCATAACAACTTACCACCACAAGAGGAGGCATAAACACTGAATCTTTCAAATAGCGCCACACACACAAAAAAAAATTGCTTCAGAGAGCGTGGTGTCCCTGGCGTCAATTGCTCATCACGACCAAACCACCACTTTCTTAATTTCCTGTTTCAGAATTCACGCACATCATGATGGACGTCGCGTGGAGCATCATCCAGTTGACAGATGAAGTGCACACTTTCTATCTCCAGCTGTAGCGTGATCCAGTTTTCCAGTAAGTCTAGATATGCGTGTTGTGTAACGGTGTTTACGCAGAGGAAAAAGGCACTGTAAACCTTAAATCATGAGACTGCACAGAACTCATTAAATTCTGGTGAAATGGTTCAAATGGCTCTGAGCACTATGGGACTTAATTTCTAAGGTCATCAGTCCCCTAGAACTTACAACTACTTAAACCTAACTAGCCTAATGACTTCACACACTTCCATGCCCGAGGCAGGATTCGAACCTGCGACCGTAGCGGTCACGCGGTTCCAGACTGTAGCGCCTAGAACCGCACGGCCAAATTCTGGTGAATCTCGAATGTGCTGCCCCTCGTATTGGCACACTGTGTCTGTTCACTGTGCCACTCGCAAAAAAATGTTAATTCCTTCTTCCACAAGCGGCTGCAACTGTACAGAAATTTCAAAGCGTCTCGGTAGTCAGGGCTTGTAGAAATTGCAAGTGATAAGACTTCAGCTCACGCCTTTCCCGTAACATCTTCCAAACGGTCAGTTGTGGTATGTTCAGATCTCTGCTTGCCCTGTTCGTCGACTTCTGTGGGCCGCGTATGAAATTCAACCGCACGCAGTCAAGCGTTTCTGCACTCACTGTAAGCCGATCCGTAGGTTTCTCCTTGCAGTGGCATCCTGTAGGTTTAAACTGTGCATACCACCGCCGAATGGAGTTGGCGGATCCTTGTTGAATCTCGTTCGGAAGTGTCGCTCACTGTTATGAGGGACTGATGTGAATGCATTTTGACCACAACATACGATTCCTCGTCGCCTGTCGCCATCTTGTCTATCTGATTACTGCTGCGCAACAGAGAAAGCATAGAGCTGAACATACCATATCCGACCGTTTGAAGAAAAAGACGGAAGCTGAAGCCTTCTCGCTCCCTATTGCTACAAACCCTGACTGCCGATGACAAGATCAGATCTTTTGAAGTTTCTGCACAGTTGCTACAGCTAATGGACGATAATGGGTTTTGTGAGAAACTCATCTTCAATGATAAAATAACGTTTCTGTGAATGGCACAGTGAACAGACACAGTGTGCGAACCCGAGGAAAATCTATTAATCATGGGGTGCTGGAAAGCTATCGTAGGGGAAGAAGTATGGCAGTGTTGTGGGAGAAAGCGGCCTCGGCAATAGGTACGAGAGACGAGAAAGATTCCTTGCATTATGCAGTAAATTTCAACTGGTAATAGCAAATATGCTCCTCATATATCAAAGCAGGATGGTGTGGATAAATGCAATGAGACAGAGGAAGGTACCAGTTTCAGTACTTTATAATGAGATGGAGACACCCAGAAGCAGAAGCATATATTGCCTCAAATTCCAATCTACTAACGATGAAGAGTGCCGACGCTTAAGGGAATCCTTAGCAAAAATCAAGGGTTAAAGAACAACTTACTCTGCCACGCGTAAGTTGTTAATCCAGAAGAAAATACCCTCAAATATCAGCATTCACCCCCAAGGTGCGGGACTAGACGAGCACTGCAGTCGTGGACTGTGCGGCTGGTCCCGGCGGAGGTTCGAGTCCTCCCTCGGGCATGGGTGTGTATGTTTGTCCTTGGGATAATTTAGGTTAAGTAGTGTGTAAGCTTAGGGACTGATGACCTTAGCAGCTAAGTCCCGTAAGATTTCACACACATTTGAACATTTTTTTGAACACCCCCAAGAATGTACTCTAATTAAATGTTGCTATTCACACCACACTTGAAATTAACAGCTGAAAACGCGGTTTCCTCCGCACGTCACTGAAGTTAAGTTACGTCTACTGGAGGGCAATGGGTACTAGCCCCGTATTAGATAGCCATTTGAAGCTTTCGACAAAAGTATTGGAAGAAGCACGAATGACTGCACTGACGAGAACTTTAGAAATTCACTCTGTCATAAAAATTTATTTGATTTATCAGTCTTCTTGTGTACCACTATTTTCATGTTGAATAAGTAGCCTACACTATCAGCATAATGTAAGCAGATCTTGAACAAATTGATGCTGTGTTCTGCCTTCTGTCAGACATTCGTTACGAATACTGTCTTTTCGAAAATAAATCCTATATTAATCACGTACTCGTCATGTGATGTTAGTGTTATTGGATGTAAAACATCTTAAAATAGCTCTTACGTTGTTTGAGATATATGTGTGAACAACGCAGTGTTGGAAAGAGCAAACTCTCCAGATCTATATGGTTCCCGATAGGTAGCAACAGTGTAAGTTCACTACAATTCTATTAAAAATGGTGTCGGGACAAAAGAAAGCGTTTTGTGTTCTACTTTTTGCGCAGGGCGGATCAATAATAACAGTTCAGCGTGACTTTCGTACTAAGTATGATGTAGATCCTCCTACAGCACAGATCATTAGACGTTGGCATGAACAATTCCGAGAAACAGGTTGTTTGTTTAAAGGCAAATTGCCGGGTTGTCCCCGAGTGTCTGGTACAACGTCGAACGCTTTCGCCATAGTATCACAAGGAGTCCGCAGAAATCCGTTCGCTGTGCAGCTCGACAGCTCAACGTGCCTCCAATGTCCGGCTGGTGTGTGTTGCGTCGACGTTTACACAGGAAACCATACAAAACTCAGCTACTGCAAGCTCTTCGTGGAGGTGACAAACAACAACGTGTGGAGTTCTGTAATTTCGTTCTTGTCCAGACGGAGGATGGCATTTTTCTTTCACGCTTAGTGTTTAGTGACGATGCAACATTCCATTTAAGTGGAAAGGGAACTGTCATAATGTGAGAAAATGGAGTACGGAACAACCACATGAAGCTGTACAACATAAGAGGGACTCTCCAAAATTTAATGTATTTAATGCAGTTTCAAGGGGAAAAGGTGAATGGTCAATTTTTCTTTTCCGAGAACACTGTTGCAGTGCGGCTCCAACAATACAAATCTTCTCGACTTTTTTCTGTGTGAGTGTCGCGTTTTGTGACAATATATCAATAAATGTAGCAACAGTGAATTTATGAAATCGCTTCAATCATTCATGGTAGCCTTGCATAGCTAAAACTAGCGACCTGCCCTTGTTTCGCACAGGTAGCAGTAAGGAGTTACGTCCGAACGACCTGATGGCCGTAGCGACAGTAAATTATATAGACAAACCTTCCTCGTGAAACAATGTACCTATTTGTGAAATCCGTATGAAAATTCTAAGACTAGTTCGTGAGATCACCCTTCACATACAAGCAGGAAAACGCGGCGGAGGAAATTATAATTTGTGTAGATATTATAACAAATCAATAACAGATGCACCACTACATAAAATGGTATCCAACATTCGGCTTCCAGTAGCTAAAACCACGATCTTGAAAGATTGATCGGAGTCTTCTGCCACGATACTACGCTGCCCGCAAACTATTCTCTGTAACGATGAGGGGAGTCCACGATGTGTACGCGACACTGGCCCTAAACAAAACTGAACTACCGTCGAGCAGCACTCCTTGCTGTAAAGTGACACAGCGAGCGAGAATGCTGTAAGGCCGAAATGATATATAGAGCGTTGATACACTGAACACGCCACACAGACAGCACTGGCCTTTGGCGATGGGAGACACACCACGCTCTACTGAACTGCTGCACTGAGAGGGCAGGTAGCAACTTTCTGTGGTAATAAGAGTGGTGAGAAAGACCCAAATAAAACTATGGAAAAAATGAAAGTTGTGCAAAATATTTTTGTCAACATTCTTGTTTGTTGCAGTTTATATCTCAAGAAATTACTATAACTTCAAGACTTGAAAAGTTCGAGGGCATCTGGAGACAAACCGACAGTTGCTCTTTTCCTTTTTTCACACACTGTTCGTGGACAGAATCCGCAAAAAGGTTGAGGGGTCAATACAGGTAATGTAAGAAAGCCATATTAACTCTTAATCGACCGTATTGTTTCAAAAATAAGAAAAGACTTACATCTTTCTTTCTCATGCGCCGATATAATGAACATCCATTGAAATATGTTAAATGACTTCATGATGCGAAAAGTGTCTAACTATATTTATTTAATTTATTTGTATATGTATAGGAAACTTTTAATTGAATGAAGCACGTCTGAAGACAGCGAATACTTCCTGAAACCGGTAATCTTAATATTGTTATATAACAATGCGATCATGATTTAATAAATTATCAAAGGAAAAATGCCGCTGTCGGAGCACAAAAAAGGCGAATGTGTTCCTCTTTAAAAGGCTAATGGGAAAGTGGGGAATAAGCTGCTCAATCTCCATTCATCCTTCGAAACAGAAAATTTTGTCAGGCGAACATATTCGCGCTCTTTTAGCACAGAGCATTCTAAAGCCGTTCGCACTGTATTCCGTTTCGTTAACTCTTCATACTCAGAACTCCCCTTTCTCTCTCTCTCTCATCGTCACTGTATATATGTCACCTAATCCCAATCAAGGTGAAAATCAATTAGGTCATGTGGCAATAACTACATGGAAATCTTGGAAGTCAGAGTGAGGAAGGGACTAAACATAGACTCAGATCATTATCTGACTGAAATAAAGACCATGTTCCAACCGGACAAACCTAAACCGAAACAAAAAATATTTCCAAGAGTAAACACTAAATTTGTCATGCAAAATCAGGACACATTCTGTGATATATTAAACTCACGAAAAATGAATGATTGGGAAGAAATTAAAGAAACATTGATAGAATCAGTTCAAGAATGGGACAACCATGTAAAATACCGAGACACAGGTGCTGGAACGAGCTGTGTGATGAAACAATTGACAATCGACTGAAGGCATGGAAAAAATGGAACAGTAATAATAAACATGAATACTGGGAACAGTTTAAAGAAAAAAGGAAAAAAGACAGCAAAAATCACCAAATCAGCCAAAAGGAACAACACTAGAGACTACTACAAGACTTTTAAAGAAGTTTTAACAGGATTTCAGTCACCAAGTTTACATTTTAAAGTTAAATACTTTGAAAATCTATTAAATGGTGAAGAGTCTAATGACAGTTCACAATTTCAAAAACCACAACATGAAAATCCACCATCGAAACCACTTACAGTAAAAGAAATACAAAAGTTTATCAAAGCATTGAAGAATAACAAAGCAACAGGAGAGGATGGGATAGCAGCAGAAATGTGGGAACTAGGGGAGATCTCTACATGGCAGAAAATTCACAAAGTAATTAAAGACATTTGGACAGAAGGAATCATACCCAGTGAGTGGAAACAAGCATTGATCCATACTCTCCACAAAAAAGGAGATAAAACAGACACTAATAACTACAGGGATATATCCTTGTCACCAGTAAGATACAAAATACTGTCTAAAGCACTTTTAAATGGAATAGAGCAACTAGCAGGATCGAATGCAGGAGATTAACAAGCAAGATTTAGAAATTGTATTTCATGTGCATAATAGATTCTTAATTTAAAAAAAGTTTCGAGAGTGAGAGCTATGTTGTTGTTATGATCTTCAGTCCTGAGACTGGTTTGATGCATTTCTCCATGCTACTCTATCCTGTGCAAGCTTCTTCATCTCCCAGTACCTACTGCAACCTACATCCTTCTGAATCTGCTTAGTGTATTGATCTCTTGGTCTCCCTCTACGATTTTTACCCTCCACGCTGCCCTCCAATGCTAAATTTGTGATCCCTTGATGCCTCAAAACATGTCCTACCAACCGATCCCTTCATCTAATCAAGTTGTGCCACAAACTTCTCTTCTTCCCAATCCTATTCAATACCTCCTCATTAGTTACGTGATCTACCCACCTTATCTTCAGCATTCTTCTGTAGCACCACATTTCGAAAGCTTCTATTCTCTTCTTGTCCAAACTGGTTATCGACCATGTTTCACTTCCATACATGGCTACACTCCATACAAATACTTTCAGAAACGACTTCCTGACACTTAAATCTATACTCGACGTTAACAAATTTCTTTTCTTCAGAAACGATTTCCTTGCCATTGCCAGTCTACATTTTATATCCTCTCTACTTCGACCATCATCAGTTATTTTACTCCCTAAATAGCAAAACTCCTTTACTACTTTAAGTGTCTCATTTCCTAATCTAATCCCCTCAGCATCACCCGGTTTAATTTGACTACATTCCATTATCCGCGTTTTGCTTTTGTTGATGTTCATCTTATATTCTCCTTTCAAGACACTGTCCATTCCGTTCATCTGCTCTTCCAAGTCCTTTGCTGTCTCTGACACAATTACAATGTCATTGGCGAACCTCAAGTTTTTACTTCTTCTCCATGAATTTTAATACCTACTCCGAATTTTTCTTTTGTTTCCTTTACTGCTTGCTCAATATACAGATTGAATAACATCGGGGAGAGGCTGCAACTCTGTCTCACTCCTTTCCCAACCACTGCTTGCCTTTCATGCCCCTCGACTCTTATAACTGCCATCTGGTTTCTGTACATATTGTAAATAGCCTTTCGCTCCCTGTATTTTACACCTGCCACCTTCAGAATTTGAAAGAGAGTATTCCAGTTAACGTTGTCAAAAGCTTTCTCTAAGTCTACAAATGCTAGAAACGTAGGTTTGCCTTTTCTTAATCTTTCTTCTAAGATAATTCGTAAGGTTAGTATTGCCTCACGTGTTCCAACATTTCTACGGAATCCAAACTGATCTTCCCAGAGGTCCGCTTCTACCAGTTTTTCCATTCGTCTGTAAAGAATTCGCGTTAGTATATTGCAGCTGTGACTTATTAAACTGATACTTCGATATTTTTCACATCTGTCAATACCTGCTCTCTTTGGGATTGGAATTATTATATTCTTCTTGAAGTCTGTGGGTATTTCGCCTGCCTCATACATCTTGCGCACCAGATGGTAGAGTTTTGTCATGACTGGCTCTCCCAAGGCCATCAGTAGTTCTAATGGAATGTTGTCTACTCCCGGGGCCTTGTTTCGACTCAGGTCTTTCAGTGCTCTGTCAAACTCTTCACGCAGTATCTTACCTCCCATTTCATCATCATCTACATCCTCTTCCATTTCCATAATATTGTCCTCAAGTACATCGCCCTTGTATAAACCCTCTATATACTCCTTCCACCTTTCTGCCTTCCCTTCTTTGCTTAGAACTGGGTTGCCATCTGAGCTCTTGATATTCATACAAGTGATTCTCTTCTCTCTAAAGGTCTCTTTAATTTTCCTGTAGGCAGTATCTACACTCCTGGAAATGGAAAAAAGAACACATTGACACCGGTGTGTCAGACCCACCATACTTGCTCCGGACACTGCGAGAGGGCTGTACAAGCAATGATCACACGCACGGCACAGCGGACACACCAGGAACCGCGGTGTTGGCCGTCGAATGGCGCTAGCTGCGCAGCATTTGTGCACCGCCGCCGTCAGTGTCAGCCAGTTTGCCGTGGCATACGGAGCTCCATCGCAGTCTTTAACACTGGTAGCATGCCGCGACAGCGTGGACGTGAACCGTATGTGCAGTTGACGGACTTTGAGCGAGGGCGTATAGTGGGCATGCGGGAGGCCGGGTGGACGTACCGCCGAATTGCTCAACACGTGGGGCGTGAGGTCTCCACAGTACATCGATGTTGTCGCCAGTGGTCGGCGGAAGGTGCACGTGCCCGTCGACCTGGGACCGGACCGCAGCGACGCACGGATGCACGCCAAGACCGTAGGATCCTAAGCAGTGCCGTAGGGGACCGCACCGCCACTTCCCAGCAAATTAGGGACACTGTTGCTCCTGGGGTATCGGCGAGGACCATTCGCAACCGTCTCCATGAAGCTGGGCTACGGTCCCGCACACCGTTAGGCCGTCTTCCGCTCACGCCCCAACATCGTGCAGCCCGCCTCCAGTGGTGTCGCGACAGGCGTGAATGGAGGGACGAATGGAGACGTGTCGTCTTCAGCGATGACAGTCGCTTCTGCCTTGGTGCCAATGATGGTCGTATGCGTGTTTGGCGCCGTGCAGGTGAGCGCCACAATCAGGACTGCATACGACCGAGGCACACAGGGCCAACACCCGGCATCATGTTGTGGGGAGCGATCTCCTACACTGGCCGTACACCACTGGTGATCGTCGAAGGGACACTGAATAGTGCACGGTACATCCAAACCGTCATCGAACCCATCGTTCTACCATTCCTAGACCGGCAAGGGAACTTGCTGTTCCAACAGGACAATGCACGTCCGCATGTATCCCGTGCCACCCAACGTGCTCTAGAAGGTGTAAGTCAACTACCCTGGCCAGCAAGATCTCCGGATCTGTCCCCCATTGAGCATGTTTGGGACTGGATGAAGCGTCGTCTCACGCGGTCTGCACGTCCAGCACGAACGCTGGTCCAACTGAGGCGCCAGGTGGAAATGGCATGACAAGCCGTTCCACAGGACTACATCCAGCATCTCTACGATCGTCTCCATGGGAGAATAGCAGCCTGCATTGCTGCGAAAGAAGGATATACACTGTACTAGTGCCGACATTGTGCATGCTCTGTTGCCTGTGTCTATGTGCCTGTGGTTCTGTCAGTGTGATCATGTGATGTATCTGACCCCAGGAATGTGTCAATGAAGTTTCCCCTTCCTGGGACAATGAATTCACGGTGTTATTATTTCAATTTCCAGGAGTGTATCTCACCCCTAGTGAGACAAGCCTCTACATCCTTACATTTGTCCTCTAGCCATCCCTGCTTAGCCATTTTGCACTTCTTGTCGATCTCATTTTTGAGACGTTTGTATTCCTTTTTGCCTGCTTCATTTACTGCATTTTTATATTTTCTCCTTTCATCAATTAAATTCAATATTTCTTCTGCTACCCAAGGATTTCTATTAGCCCTCGTCTATTTACCTACTCGATCCTCTGCTGCCTTCACTACTTCATCCCTCAGAGCTACCCATTCTTCTTCTACTGTATTTCTTTCCCTCATTCCTGTCAATTGTTCTCTTATGCTCTCCCTGAAACCCTGTACAACCTCTGGTTCTTTCAGTTTATCCTGGTCCCATCTCCTTAAATTCCCACCTTTTTGCAGTTTCTTCAGTTTCAATCTGCAGTTCATAACCAATAGATTGTGGTCCTAATGACAGTTCACAATTTCAAAAACCACAACATGAAAATCCACCATCGAAACCACTTACAGTAGAAGAAATACAAAAGATTATCAAAGCATTGAAGAATAACGAAGCAACAGGAGAGGATGGGATAGCAGCAGAAACGTGGGAACTAGGGGAGATCTCTGCATGGCAGAAAATTCACAAAGTAATTAAAGACATTTGGACAGAAGGAATCATACCCACTGAGTGGAAACAAGCATTGATCCATACTCTCCACAAAAAAGGAGATAAAACAGACACTAATAACTACAGGGATATATCCTTGTTACCAGTAAAATACAAAATACTGTCTAAAGCACTTTTAAATGGAATAGAGGAACAAGCAGGATCGAATGCAGGAGATTAACAAGCAAGATTTAGAAATTGTAGTTCAGGTGCATAATAGATTCTTAATTTAAAAAAAGTTTCGAGAATGAGAGCTATACAAGATGAAAATACAGTACTTACTTTCGTAGGCTTCAAGAAAGCCTACGACTCAGTTGACAGACAAACTCCATTCCAGATACATTAGGAATCAGAGATATACGAAAACACCAGAAGACTTGTTGAACCAACGCTCACAGATACAACACCAAGGATTAAGTTTCAAGGCGGAATTTCTGAACCATTTAAAATCAAAATAGGACTAGAAGATGGACTGTCCGTAGTTCTCTTTAACTTGATTTAGGTAAAATAGTAAAAACATGGGAAAGCACATTAAAAACAGAGGCACAAATGTTATTAGTATGGGCCAAGGAAAGAACAAATTTGAACTGAAATGTTTAGCCTGTGTGGATAATATGGCATTGATAACTGAAAACCGAACAGATGCTACAGTTGTACTTGCTGTGTTACACGAGACTGCTGACAATACTGGGCTAAAAATATCCTATGAAAAAACCGAGTATACAGAAGACAAATATAATACAGAAAGGTTTATGAAAACAAACAATTGAAAAATTGAAAGAGTTGATAAAATCAGATACCTCGGTGAATGGATCCAAGCCAATGGCCTGTGTAACACAAGAAATAAAGAAAAAGTAAAAAAATTAGAATCTGCGTAGCGAATTAACAGAACTAGGAAAAAGAGAGGGTAAAATACTAAGCAAAATTCTAAGCCCTGAGGAAAGTAATGTAAATAGGTGGGTCAAAAGAAGATATGATGATTTATACAAAAATACGGAAAAGATCACTGATACAATGAGGAGGGGCGGCTAAAATGGAAGGAACACGGATTACAAGGAAAATTTATAATGAATGGAAACAGTGAAGAAAGATGCCAACAAAATAGGTGTCACAGAAAAAATAATACGTGACAGGAATGACTTTGGGCTACTGATAGTGTGGTGTGCGTACTGTAAGACCTTCAGTACACACACCATCAGATTATTTGACTTACCGCTCTAACAAAGTAGGCGAGTGTCAGCAATATGTCTCGTGGTCTTATCATGGTGTGTTTATCTTCTGCCGTTAGGTCAGACGATAGAAATGCCACTTGCACGCTTAGAGTAGCACACTGACGGTGACCAACTTTAAACAGAACATGATTAATTTTCACACACATTTATTAAAATAATAACAAGCATAAAAATTACTTAACTTGCTTCTGGATGCTATTTACAATTGAAAATCTGAAGTTCCTTTGGTATTGGTACGTTAATCTTATTCTTCACATATATCTCTGATACTTGACAAAAGTGTCTATATATTTATCTTCATGGCTATGTACAGGAATATGGTTATCTTATTAGGCGCAGACTGAAACTTGACTATAGACTGGTACAGACAAATCTAGAACTCGTACAGACTGGTACAGACTAATGCAGACTGGTGCAGACTAATACAGACTGACTAATCGGAGGTCTGTACACTCGTTATATCATCTTGCGCGTTCGTGTATCACTGCGTGAGTGTGATCCGCGAGGAGAAAAGGTTCTACGTTAGCAGCAATCTCATTGGCTGCGTTACATATTAATACTCGGATCGGCGGAAGCAGAAGTTGGTCTGTCTCTATGGCAGCGCCATCTCGTAGTGTGGAGACGGACGAGCGCTGCGCCTGCACTGTTGTGCTTAGCGGGGAGCGCTCTAGTGGGAAAGTTGTGTACGCGCCGCCGACTACTCGGAACTATGTACACAACAGATAGAAAACGCAAACTATGAAGATGAACCAAAACCTCGACCCAAGGGAATATGGACAGGTGAGCGGAGACGAGCAACTGAAGAGAAAATGAAGAAGTACTGGGAAGAAAGGAAGAAAAAGTTACACCATATTTAAATTAGGTCTACAACTTTGCTTCCGCCGTTGTGCAGTAGACAGCAGTAGCGGCAAGTGTGGTTCAGGTGGTTGGTCATAGGTGTAATACAATAATCGTAGGCATCTGTAAACATTATGCCATAATAATACTAGTCGATTTGTGATTGCATCACAAAGTTATTTCGATTAAGTACGTCAACGTACGTACTCATCTCTCGACATTTGTGGGAAGTTTTAATTTTCTACTTTAACATAAAATCTGGAGCTGTGGCTCTTGAAATGCTGGGTAAGATCAATGGTGAGGGAACTATTAGTGGAAGAATGTGCAGAGAATGTTTTCAACGCCTTAAGAACTGTGATTTTTATGTCGAAGATCGGCACGGCTGTGGAAGGCAGATCGTTTTCGTAGCTACTGAAACCGACGAAGACAGTCACACCACATCATTATCGAAATAAACTGATGTGTTCGAGCCCAGCACCAACACAAACGGCCACATTTCAGCGACAGACTCGTAAAGATAATTTTGATGCAGATCAGTGCTGGACCTCATGTCGCAAAACCCGTCAAAATATAAATGCAAACATTGAAATGAGAAGTCCTATCCCTCCCGCCTCCATACGTTGCCCTCTCTGACTACCACCTCTTTCGATCAGTGGCATACAGTCTGGCTAGCCAGCACTTCCGATCATATGAACAAGTGCAAAATTGAATCGATTCATGGATCCTCAAAAGACGCGCAGTTGTTCCGCTACAGGATTCGTATGCTACCCGTAAGATGGGAGAATGTAGTGGCGAGCGAAGGGCTTCACTATGAATCTTAATTTTTTTGTAAGTTTTTCACAATAAAGTCGCGAACTTCGAGAAGAAACGGCGGTAGCAAATTTGTAGACCGACTAGGTCAGTAAAGTTCTGAATATTTATACACTGCAACACCTTTATATACTTGTGGCACATAAAAACTGCAAGTAAGTTCGCATAATTCTAGGTTAACGCAAATTAGTTTGGTTTACATTCATTTCTGGATCATTACTTCATCAACCAGAGTCATCCAAAACTTCCAGATTATGATTTGTATCATAAAAGAATTTGCAGTCTTTCCAGTATTACATAATTTTTGGCAGTCACTTTAAGTTATTTTAAGGGATGTCAAGACACTTTTCAGTCCATTTTTTTTTGTCACTGCAGTGCCACATTTGGCACATTTGTGTAGTCGTGAAGTGCCTATTATGCAGGGACAGCGAGTTGTAAATATTTATTGGTGACAAACGTTGCTTAAAGATATAGTTCGGTGCCGTCAGAGCCCTTGAGATGAACTACAAACTTTACCACGTGTTCACCAACTCAGTTAAATCTAAATTTACATCTCAGACCAATTATTATATGTATAGTTTACTCATCTAAGTACAGTAAATTTGAACTTTTGAATTTTGGTAACGGATGATGTTACTGAAAGGAGTTTCAAGGTTCCACGAGAATACCATATTAAGTGCATACGGTAAAATTTTCCATGATTTTTCACGAATAGAAATCAGAGAAATGTCCATCCAAACAAGTGATGCTTTTCATGACCATAAAACATGGTTTTTCGGTGTCTTCTCAGGAAATGCCCATCAACAACTGGTACTTTTATAAGTTTCCTAAAGCCCACCGTAGACCGAACCTGATGCAAAAGAACCAAATGATTTGTTCAATGTACCTGTGCTAAAGGAAATGTGTAATGTTTAAATTTTTACCTTGCACTGTGCGATAGCTGTAGTATGTCCGTTCTCCCGATAGCAATGCAAATGGTCGCTGTACCAAGGGCTGACCAAACACATGAGCCCTTATCTCTACCCCTCGTCGAGCCATCCTGATTTAGGTTTTCCGTGATTTACCTAAATCGCTTCAGGCAAATGCAAGGATGGTTCCTCCGAAAGGGCACGGCCGATTTCGTACTCAATCCTTCCCTAATCCGAGCTTGTGCTCCGTCTCTGATGACCTCGTTGTCGACGGGACGTTAAACACTAATCATCTCCACCTTCTTATCTCTGCGACCAATAGAAACCGCGTTATGACACGCCGAAAAACTGTATTTTCGCAAGCGGCTTTTTACAGCATTCATACACTGATTATACTGTACAAATATTTATAAACGTCTTACACTTCCAATGTGTAATACGTCAGTTTTTAGGGAAGTTGTTGCTTCATTAAATAGTTTTAAATAGTCAACAAATATCAGTCAAAAATGGTTCAAAGGGCTCTGAGCACTATGGGACTTAACATCTATGGTCATCAGTCCCCTAGAACTTAGAACTACTTAAACCTAACTAACCTGAGGATATCACACAACACCCAGTCATCACGAGGCAGAGAAAATCCCTGACCCCGCCGGGAATCGAACCCGGGAACCCGGGCGCGGGAAGCCAGAAGGCTACCGCAAATATCAGTCCAAAAACCTTTTGAAATGTGACTGAAGTTTTCTCCCACACAGCTGGTGTCATGCCTTGTGCAGAGAAGCAGTTGATATCCATCTTGTAACGTAATTAAATACGAAAGCGAACGCTGTATACAGTCAAAAAGCAGGTCAGTAATCGTGGGTCCGCAGTCGAGCTGCTTGAGGCATACAGGCACATGTGTGGCTGCTACCTGCCACTAACTTCTGTATGAAGAATTGTCCTACTTAGCAAAAACGCATTTAAAATGTTAACTTTTCTATTAATTTCCTATTCAAGTGAACTCAAATTGTCCCTATGACCCACTGTTGCGATATGTGGTAATAGAGGAAGCGTGATGAACAAGCGTCACATTTTGCTGCTGACGTAGGACTACATCTAACGTAAGGGCATGGTTCATGAGGTGTAGGACTGTTCCGTGACCCATAAGATCAATTGACTCTTATCCTCTGGAATTTTTTCTGCCTGTGGTCATCTCAAACGTGAAGTTCAAAGCACTCCCGTTAACGCTGTTGTAGAATGAAGCAGCTACTTCAGTGATCTTGTCATGAGCCACGAGATTACCGGGGATTATTTGAAAGCAGTCGTAGCTCACTACAGATTTGAGTACAGCATCGTATCCAGTTGCGACGACTACATGTGAAACACTCCTGAACAAGGTACCAATGTACCGTAAATTGCAACAGGTAAAGCGCATTGTATTTGTTGTTAACGTAAGTCATGGTAATTTAAGCACAATTAAATGGTTACTTGATCGAGGTGTTCACATTTCAGATATACTTGTATTAACTAGGAAAATATTTGTACGAAAGTCAGTGCGACTCTTAACCAAACATTCACAACAATGTCTCAAAGGGCTCCTCCGCGGACCCATGTTCACTGGAAAGTTTTTGCGTCTATCACCGTATACCTTCACCTGTGACACCATACACCCTGTAGATACGAGGGGGAGCACCTTAAAAGTGTAATTAAAATCTACATTTCACGCCATTGTTCTGTAAATTGGCACAACTGTTACCGGTGATGTGAGGAATTCCCTACAGGCGGCAGCATACAACAGACAAGCGAAACGGGGCCCCAGTAGCACTTAAAACCTGCTGCCCCTCTTGCGACCTGAACCAAAGAAAAACAGCGTCCTGGCATACGTTTTATAGGCAGTGAAAGTACGAAACCTATTAAAACCCATCAGCGAATGAAGGTCCTGAATGGTGGTACATGTCTGTCACTGCGGAAAGTGTACGAGTAGAAAGCAAGGAAATGGCATGACAGTTGTGACAGACTGTCGACGGCCGGGTCAGGCTCACCGCGATCTGACACCAGAATCTATTGCACCATCACCAGTGCGTCGTATTACAATATGTTAAAAAATCAGCTACGTGGAATTCTGACGAAAGCTGTCATCTTGCAACATGACAATTCTCGGCCTCATACCGCCTGTGCAACACTTGTAACAAGCGATGACCGGAAGCTTGATATTACGCCACATCCGCCATACTCACCAAACTTCACACCGAGGGATTAAGGGGGGGTAGGACGTCAAACGGACCGACTTGGAGCAAGAGAGGCACCACATTACATTTTAATTTCCACTGTCTATACTTCTACAAAAAAACTCATAAAACTTTGTCAGCATGACCGGGAAGGATTCAGAATTCACACTCATAGCAGTGAAAGCTCGAAAACATAACGAAATAATTTTTTTACATGTGAAATTTCATCATTTTTTTCACTTACTAATAGCTGCATTTGTTGTTATAGGTGCACTTTTCATCATAAGTAAGAGAGATTCTTCGATGAATTGTGCATAGCATACAAACCATACTTATAGGTGTATGAAACTCTAGAATTTTCGAAATATATTAAAAACTGTGGTAAAAATTGAGGTAATTAGCAATAAAATTTGTGTTTATCATAAACACGAAGTTTAAAATACAACAGTTCATTCGTTTCTTCATAAATTAAATAAATTATAGAGTTCCATATACCTGACAATATGGTATGTATGATGTGCAAAATTCATCGAAGAATCTCTCTAACTTATGAAGAAAAGTGTACCTATAGAAACAAATGCAGCCATTAGTAAGTGAAAAAATGATCAAATTTCACACGTAAAAAAATTATTTTGTTATGTTTTCGAACTTCCACTGCAATGAGTGTGAATCATGAATCCTTCCTGGTGATGCTGACAAAGTTACATGAATTTATTTGTAAAAGTATAGACACTGGAAATTAAAATGGCCTGTGATGTCTCTCCTGCTCAAAGTTGGCCCGTTTGACGTCCTCTCCCCCTTAATACATGTTTGGACCACACAAAGTGGCAATGGCAGGAAAGGAATCTCGTTCCGGTGAAGAGGTGCAGCTTGTGCAGACGACCAAAGATATTTTTATTTTGTCCAGAGGAGTCCGCGCACTTTCTACGCCCAGGAGAAAGTGTGTTCAACTCCAGGGAAACTATGTCGAAAGATAATAAACTTGTTTTACACTTCCGTTCAATAGAAAAATTAAAATAGGTATTTAAGGTTTTAATTTGACTCCCTCTCAAACTTCGTTAGGTTTGAAAATTTTTTACAACGTAAAAGTTTTTCATTTACCGCTTGCTTCGTAGGGCTACTTGCCACTTTAACCATCATACGATAAGAAATAGGATTACGCGAACTTGCAAAGCTACGTTGACAATATAACCCTATCTTCTTTTGTAGTTGAGAAGACGCGAAGAAAGAAGTGTCAAGGGAGTATTCGTCTTACTTTCTGACAATGTCAGATACTAACAGCGAATAAAAGCCCCGCGTCTGGAAGACTAAGCCGCTGTATTTAATTATAAATGAGAGTAAACGCGGTTTAAGATTTAGTAGGACATTATGAACACAATCCTCCGCCTCGCGGGTCGGCCAGCCTAGCGCTTAACGCGATTAAGTCGGGACGAGTCCCTCTTTAAACGTGTTAATAACACTCGCGCGGAAGGACGGCGCCGGGGGGCGCGCCGCTGCGGAATTAAAAGTATTTCTTGGAGCGAGAGGAGCGTATTGTCTCGCGGCCGGCTACGCAATTACTCTTTGCAACGGAAGAACAGCTCCTACGGCCCCGCGGAACAAAAAGCCCGGCCACGCCGTCTTGGTCCGGAATGACGAGCGCGACTCACCAGCCGTAGCGGGCGGCGGCGGCGGCGGCGCCTCAGCGCTGCCATTGGTCGCTGCCGTCCCAGAGGGAAATCCCCGGGCGATCCGCTGTTTCTGGACAACCCAGCCACTAAAATGTGACTTCACTGCGCTGGACAATGCTTGCTACACTGAGGGAAATAGCAAGGGTTAGGCGAAGAATACCTGAACACAATGCTGCCAAACTTCCTTCTTTTGTCTTACTCACAAGTACTGCTTTCTGTGAAAGCTACCTTCTTATTATGAGGTCTCACATTCATCTTAGCATTTGTCATATGTTAACAGAACATTGAGCTCTGGCCCTATTGTCCTGTATGGGACGTTCTGTTATTGCTCGTGGAACTCTTACGCACTCTTTCAGCACTGATTATTCCCGTACATTCCAAATGACGTGAAGCTCTTCTTAGATTTTCAACTTTCACACGTTGTTTTCTGGTATGTTGTTTAATCAACTTACACTACTGGCCATTAAAATTGCTGCACCACGAAGATGACGTGCTACAGACGCGAAATTTAACCGACATGAAGAAGATGCTGTGATATGCAAATGATTAGCTTTTCAGATCATTCACACAAGGTTGGCGCCGGTGGCGACACCTACAACGTGCTGACTTGAGGAAAGTTTCCAACCGATTTCTCATACACAAACAGCAGTTGACCGGCGTTGACTGGTGAAACGTTGTTGTGATGCCTAGTGTAAGGAGCAGAAGTGCGTACCATCACGTTTCCGACTTTGATAAGGGTCGGATTGTAGCCTATCGCGATTGCGGTTTATCGTATCGTGACATTGCTGCTCGCGTTGGTCGACATCCAATGACTGTTATCAGAATATGGAAGGGGTGGATTCAGGAGCGTAATACGGAACGCCGTACTGGATCCCAACGGCCTCGTATCACTAGCAGTCGAGATGAAAGACATCTTATCCGCATGGCTGTAATGGATCGTGCAGCCACGTCTCGATCGCTGAGTCCACAGATAGGGACGTTTGCAGGACAACAACCATCTGCACGAACAATTCGACGACGTTTGCAGCAGCAAGGAATATCAGCTCGGAGACCATGGCTGCGGTTACCCTTGACGCTACATCGCAGACAGGAGCGCTTGGGATGGTGTACTCAACGACGAACCTGGGTGCACGAATGGCAAAACGTCATTTTTTCGGATGAATCCAGGTTCTGTTTACAGCATCATGATGGGCGCATCCGTGTTTGCCGACATCGCGGTGAACGCACATTGGAAGCGTGTATTCGTCATCGCCATACTGGCGTATCACTCGGCGTGTTGGTATGGGTTGCCATTGGGTACACGTCTCGGTCACCTCTTGTTCTCACTGACGGCACTTTGAACAGTGAACGTTACATTTCAGATGTGTTACGACCCGAGGCTCTACCCTTCATTCGATCCCTGTGAAACCCTACATTTCAGCAGAATAATGCACGACCGCATGTTGCAATTCCTGTACGGGCCTTTCTGGATACTGAAAATGTTCGACTACTGCCGTGGCCAGCACATTCTCCAGATCTCTCACCAACTCAAAACGTCTGGTGGATGGTGGCCGAGCAACTGGCTCGTCACAATACGCCAGTCACTACTCTTGATGAACTGTGGTATCGTGTTGAAGCTGCATGGGCAGCTGTACCTGTACACGCCATCCAAGCTCTGTTTGACACAATGCCCAGGCGGTTCAAGGCCGTTATTACGGTGGTTGTTCTGGGTACTCATTTCTCAGGATCTATGAACCCAAATTGCGTGAAAATGTAATCACATGTCAGTTCTAGTATGTTATATTTGTCCAATGAATACCCGTTTATCATATGCATTTCTTCTTGGTGTAGCAATTTTAATGGCCAGTAGTGTAGCTATCATGACTATGTTACGTTCATTTTGCAGGTCTTTGATTCCAGAAAATCGGGATGCTTATGAAATGAGTCTCAAGCCCTCGTTTCGAATCATTTTGAGGTCATTTCTACTAGTCTGGTTTGCTGTGCCCCGGAACCATTCCGTAAGTCTTGGGTAGATTCGTGAAGCCTTAGTTTTGTGTTGCAGTTCTAGTTTTCGCATAATAGGAAGGGATACCGTGCTTGACTTAGTCTCATCATCTGTTTCTTCGCTAATATGAATAGCTTGGGTTTATGTCTTGTCTAGTAAGACAACAAGTTATCTGACCTGCTTGGTCCAATGGATTTCCTTGTTGTTAGTGCGCAGTCTGCCTCTCAGAATTGGTCTTCTTCGGGTGAACGTAACTGTACGTGTCTTGTTTGCTTTTACAGGTTTAATCTGACACTTTGCCCAATGATCTGTGGCAGTCACTTAGCTCTAAAGGCGGATTATTGCTGAGTTCACTCCACGGTACTGATGAGTAAGACAGTCTCGTCCTGAAATTGTGCGACTGTTGTTTTTTGGCAGAGTGTGCATGTCATTAACAGGAAAAGGGTTGGTGATGGTACAGAGGCTTGTGAAATTCCTCGACGAAAGTATTTCACAAATGAACTTTGGCTATCGATCTTAACGAAAAACCTTCTGTTCGAAAAGTACTCTGGGATCACGCCCTGGACTGCCATGTTTGGTACTAGTCTTGGCCTCTACATTTTGTCATATGTCTTCTCCACTGCAAGGAATACTCCTACATTGTAGCAGGCACGGTTCATATTATACGCTACGTATTCCGTCTCACTCAGTAATTGTAATTCAGAAAACAAGTGCGTGAGGATGAGAACTGTTAAGGTCTTACGATGTCATTTTCGGCAAGCGACCACCTTAATCTGTACAGTATAACCCTTTCAGTGGTGTAGACACTTTTGGCAAAAGGCTGATAGGTCTGTGGTGTACTAGACGTCTTGGGTCTTGCACCGGATGGGAAATTGATACCACCCTTGATTTCTTCCGAGCGGAAGGGTTCAAATGGTTCAAATGGCTCTGAGCACTATGGGACACAACTGCTGAGGTCATAAGTCCCCTAGAACTTAGAACTACTTAAACCTAACTAACCTAAGGACATCACACACATCCATGCCCGAGACAGGATTCGAACCTGCGACCGTAGCGGTCGCGCGGTTCCGGACTGTAGCGCCAAGAACCACTTGGCCACTTCGGCCGGCCGAGCGTTAGGGAAATAATCATTCAGAAAGCAGCTGTTAAATATCGCCATCAAAAATACGAAAATCTTCCTCGTTATGTGTTGGAGCTTCTCGGTAGAGATTCCGCTAGGACCTGGAGCTGATCACTTGTCGTACCTCTGCTGGCGTTGTGAGTACAGGACTGGTGTACTTGGAAGCCTGTCTGACGTGGTGCTCCTCTTCGGTTACTCAACGACTGAACGTATTTCTTCGTCTTTGATACCGAAGTCTTGGTGATGTAGCGCGTAGTGTTAGCAAATAACTCTTCTTTCTGCAATGGATGAAACGTAAGTCCACAGAGCCTAATAAGGCTGTTCTTGGTGGCCTTTGGTTCGTTAATGATCTTACTAAATTCCAGTCATTACTTGTTTGTAGGAGAAAATTCTTTACGTGGTCCCCCCACATTTCGGTTCTCCGCTCGATTGCACAACGGTGAAGTTCTCCAGTGAGTCGTTTTACTTCACTCTTGCCTGAACCGCAATCACTGCTTGCGAAGTCTGTTTTTCAGATTTTCTAAATCTTGCAGCAAAGGAGAGAATTCTTCACCGAATTGTGATACAAAAGCTGTGGTTACCGTATCCTGCGGAACCGCTTTCTCGATTTTCTCGGTTAATGAGATGATCGTTAGATCAGTGTCTGAATTGTTTCAGACGTTAATAGTAGACCTGACATTGTTCTTTAGATGCGTCTCACACCGGCACCATGAGAACCATAACTGGGACCATTAAATCCACCGCACTACCTTGGCTTCCTGTTCTCTGCAGTATAGCTCCACCACATCTTAGGCGCCAAACCGCCTTAGTTAATGAATGGCGTAAAATCCAATACCAACCTTCCAATACATCGGGACATTGCCCCAAATCTTTTCAGACTAAGATCTAGAAGACCACCGAGGAGATCAGCTTAAAACCTTATGGTTACGTCTTACGATGCTATGGATTCATGGAACAATGAATGGTCTCAGACTGGACTATCCAAGAACTGCAATGAAATATCACCTGGTGGAAACCTACCTGGTACAGACCTGCCAAGAGGAACTTGGGTTATACTCAATAAACTCAGAACTGGTCATGGCAGAAGTGGCGAGATGCTCTGTAGGTGGGGCATACGAGATTCACCACAGTGCGATTGTGGACATCCAGACCAAACGATCCAGCACATCATTCAGGAATGCCCTAAACGTGCGTTTAAAGGATCCATTCGAGAACATTATGCAGCCTCCCCTGCAGCCGTCGAGTGGATGGAAGACCTAGACATAGAACTTTAAAGGGACTCTATAGATCCCATATATGTGATTGCTGAATGACCTCATAGCAACAATTTCTATATGATAATTTTATCTTATCTATGACAAGATACCTTATTGTAACAACCTGTGTATGCCTACTTTATAGTTAATTGAATGTCCATAAGACGAGACATTATTTATGTGTTTTAATGTATGTTGATTTTATCTTTATCTGTCTGTATGTGTTTAAACATGAAACCATTTGTACTTGAAAACCAAATACGCTAAATAACAATAATAACCAATTCGTGACTTTCTTATTCGGGGGAAGCGGTTGATTCGGTGCAATTCCTAAGCGCCGATCATTGACAAGTATTTTATCGTCCTAATACGCCGTTGAAACCTCAGGTTGTTTAGGATTGTTATGTCTAGGATGTTTGGTCTGTAATTTCTGTTATTCGGTACCTCTGGTTCCAACGGCCCGTGCGTAATTATACGGAGCCTTTCTTCTAGGTCATATAATTTCGTCCGTTTTTGATTGTTCTGTTTTGAATTCCAAGTCAAATATTTTGCATTCAAGTCCGTGCTAAGTAGTACCTCTTCGAATCTGTCAAAGACGCTAACAAACGTGTACTCAAGTACAGGTGATTAAAGTTGAACTTTCATATTGCTGTAAACATAACGGCACTGGTCGGAATGACGTCAGAATGCAACGAAATACTAGCGAAGAAGGGGGAAAACGTACGACAGAAGAAAAATAAATAGTTACAAAATGTAGCAATAGATGGCTCTGTAAGCATCATACTTTAGTAGTGGTCGACTACAGGTGGCAAACTAATTATACAAAAATGCCTAAGGTGTACGTTTGACGTTAAACAAATTGTACTGCTCAGTGTGCATGAGTGTACAGATGTGATACTGTTGGTTACATAAGCTCATCCACCACGGCAAGCTCATACCACATCGGATGGGATAATCGGTTTTTAATTGTCCTGAGGCCAAAAACGGCATAAAAAGCGTCACTCACATCGGTTTTTAATTCTCTTGGGACACAAATCGCATAAAAAGCATCAATCACAATGAAATCGCATTGTTTTTAATTGTCCTGAGGCCAAAAACGGCATAAAAAGCGTCACTCACATCGGTTTTTAATTCTCTTGGGACACAAATCGCATAAAAAGCATCAATCACAATGAAATCGCATTGTTAATCCCCGTGTGTCTGGTACAAATCATGTTCAATACGCTGTCCACCGTTTTCTGCAACAAGTTGAAATCGAAAAACACCATGTTCCACAACTGACAGAGTCACATTCAGAATGTGTTGCGCAATGCGTGCCTTCAATGCAGCTTAGTTTACAATCAGAATACTGAATACAACATCTTTCAGAAGTCAGAAGTCACACGGATTAAGATCAGGTGATCGGGACGGCCAGGCTGTAGGGAAATGG
This sequence comes from Schistocerca piceifrons, assembly GCF_021461385.2. Lineage (NCBI taxonomy): Eukaryota > Metazoa > Arthropoda > Insecta > Orthoptera > Acrididae > Schistocerca > Schistocerca piceifrons. Next base: position 149,328,564 of record NC_060145.1, on the reverse strand, counting down.
CGGCTGATAGTTCAAGCATTTTCCTAATGGCGCTTCAGCAGCTGCTTAAAAGGATTTGCAATGTGCGGAGGTGTGTCATCTTACATGAAAATAATCCCATCCACACATTCACGCTGTTAGACAGCTGGAATGACATGGTTGCGCAAAACACACTCATAGCTCTTACCAGTGACGGTACAGGTAAAACGGCCGGAAGCACCTGCTCTTCGAAATAAAATGGGCCAAAAATAAACGATTCCGTAAACCCACACTACACAGTGAACTTTTCCGGATGATTGATTCGCGTGTGAATTCTCCGTTGCCCACATTCGACAAATACGTGTACTGACATATCCTGTGAGATGGAAGTTGGCTTCGTCTGCCCACAAAATCTTCCATGGCCAATCATTGTCCACTTCCATGCGAACAAGATATTCTAAAGCAAAGGTCTCTCTTGCTGGCAGTTCAACGGGAAGTAAGTCGTGCACGAGGGTAATTTTGAGTGGATAGCGAAGAAGGATGTTTCGTAGGATTTAACCCATCGTGTTCACAGGTATGTTCAATGTTCGGGCAATTCTCCGTGCACTACACGTTTGCACATCACTGCTCGCCTCCTCCTGCATTGATGTGGCCACTACTTCCACTGACGTCGAATCAATTCGTTTCCTCCCTCTACCAGGTTTCACACCAAAAGAACCCGTCTTTTCGAATTGCCAAATCACTTTCTCCAGACCCACGGCAGTCATCGGACCAACGCCTTTTTCCAAACCCCTCAGCGACCGGAGCTTCTGAAAGCGACGTGGGCGCAGTCATCATGCTTGTAATACAGCTTTACAAGCGGAGCGCAATCCTACATTGAGACAGTCACGCCGAACGTTGCAGTTGTGAAAGAAGGAAAAGCCGTGTTCCCGGTGTGTTTCTGCCAACTTCAGTGGATCGTGCGCATGACAGGTATTTTCATTTACGTGTTGTGACACATACAGCGCCATCTATTGATCATTTTAACACTATTTTCTTTCTTCAGCCATACGTTTTCCCGCTTCTCCGAAAATATTTCGTTGCCATTTGACGTCATTCTGACCGTGGTGTTATTTCTACAGCGTTTTGAAAGTTTAACTTTAATTCTAATCACCCTATATTTACGTGACTGAGGGAGATGTTGATAAAGTGACATGTTAAGTGTGATCCTTATACGAGTTTATTTTCGGTACAACAAGCAGGTACTCTAACTGACAATGTTAGCAAGGATTTGGGTGAGTGGAAGGTACCAGGCCACAGAAAATTTTAATTAAAAATGTCAATTTTTCACTCAACCAACTTCACAAGTAGTAACAAACATCGTTATCATCATGTATAAATGTTGAACTAATCTGAACACGTTGCCTTAATAACTTGAAATCAATAAGCATAGCAGAGAAGATGTTAATTGGATTTCTTGTACAATACTGAATTAACAATTATAAAGGACTTTTGCCGCAGCAGTACAACTTCGGCTCCATTTGTGGGCATAACTATTTAAATTGTTAGATACATTTGGATGATACAACTAGAACAGAGAAACGTTTACACTGTAAAATACTCACGAGATACAACTCATTAATGCTAGCATACATGGAGCCAAAACAATTCTCACATTAAATTAACACCCGCAGTACAAGGGGGGAGGGGGGTGGGGGCGCACATCATGCCAGCATTTTGAAAATACTGTAATATATACATTTACGTGGTATTTGTATATTTGAAAAGAAGTATGTGTGGTTTTTAATGAATACCTCTACCAGATTCCATAAATATTTCAAAATTTTCAGTTAACCTTAACCCAATAATTTAACTCTTATGAACAGATGTCACTTCTTCGGTGAATCTTATCTTCAATATGTTCAGGTTCAGGAACTCACTTACGCATTAATATCTTTTTAAACAGAATGTCGTGAGTAAAAATCGACAACAATTAACACAATTTGCATTTTTAAATTTTTATCGTGGGCATAAAAAGCTTCGGTGTTGTACGTAACTGAAAGTGCACTGATGTTAAAAAGAGAATGCTAAAAGATATTTTCAGGTTCTGTATCCCGTTGACACGTCAGTATCTGTGCTCCCCACCCACCGACCCACCCCCCGCCCCCCTCCCTCTCACCCAGGTAATGCAGATTACGGAAAATGCATTGGAAGTTCTAGGGTTAATCGGTTAAAAACAGAGTGATTACTCAAGCAGAAAGGTGATTTAATTTTATCTCCTCTAATGAGCATATGTCTACAAACAAATAACTTAGAACATTAAAATGTTAAAGTCAATATAATTCTGCTTCAGAAATGTTAAATTAATTTATAATGAGTCTAGTAACACTTTGATTGATCAGGTAGTGGACATAATTCAGCATACAGAACTACTTTACAAATATTTTCCTTTTTCATTAGAATAACAGGGAGCGCAAAACGTAGTGTGCGACACGCTCTTGGCATGAAATAGCAATTCCTTGTAACCCTTTGCAAGAGATATCATGACAATATGACTGCTGATTTTAAGAAAATAGCAGAACTTAAAAACAATAAATGAAACACTTGTATCTAGCAGAATCTAACTCTGTTAAATAATTAACCATTAATACGCCAGTGTATCGAACACACACGATGCTCACCCTCGTGAGTGTAGCTGAGTGACTTCTCCAACACGCGTAAGTTAGTTCCAACACCTGCTCCAATCCATAAAGGCTAACACGCTGCAGATTGGAAATGGTGTCAAATAGGTGCACACAGAGCTGGATACAGCCCTTGCGCTCATCCGAACTTGCTTCATCCCACTAGACCTCAGTCGTATCTCTCTGAAGATAGTAGTCTGCAGAACTTGACCACCACATCTGACAAACTTGTGGCAACTCAAATCGAAATTGTCACTACGCAACTTGCATGGACATACAATTTAACTGCACTGCCGTTAAGCAAACACTGACACTCGGAATATCGGTCTTAAGTCACTGGGACCTACAAGGACAGGATCACGTTAACCACTGGTTCCGATGAGACTTAGGGATGTTGGCGAGGGAAGTGTCCTGAGTGCCTTGTCGGTGGCTTTCCATGCGATAGCCCATGGTTCCCGAAAAACCTATGCTGAAGTCTTAGGTGTCCTGTTCCCATAACGTTTGTTAAATTTCGATCAAGCGCCGAGCGGTCTAAGGCGCTGCAGTCATGGACTGTGCGGCTGGTCCCGGCGGAGGTTCGAGTCCTCCCTCGGGCATGGGTGTGTGTGTTTGTCCTAGGGATAATTCAGGTTGAGTATTGTGTAAGCTTAGGGACTGATGACCTTAGCAGTTAAGTCCCATAAGATTTCACACTCATCTGAACATTTGATCGATCAAGCGTGCATAGTGCAGTGGCTACATTTACGAGTAATGCGATGGCTATACGGGCTCAAATGTTACCTGGGGGGTTCCTTCTTTTCTTCCATCGTACAGAATGTCATTAAATAGTACGTCATGCAAAATTATTCAAAACCCGACACTTTCGCTGTAGTAATTTCATTAATAAATGAATGATTGCAGCGCATGTTCTTAGAATGCGTATTTCGTGTGATACTAGCTATCACTTGCGGTCCTGGAACAGAATTCCGTATGGTGCTTGTTGTAGCAACCGAAATTTAAATTCGTAGAGCATCACTCTCTTTTAACTAAACCTACTGCTGCTTTGCGGGAAAGCGGATTTTTCAGAAGCCATAACGGAAAACACAGTCCGTTAAGTTTCGAAAAGATTGTTCTTTCTTCGATCGAAGCACGCGTGCTTGCTCTTTCATTGATGGAAAGTTAAAAAATATGTCTTCATGAAATCTTTCCTCGAAGCAATTTCTCTATTAATTTTCAGAAATTCAGAAGTATTTTGAAAGTTTTTCTTGAAAATTTTAACGTGCCTGTGAAAAAAAAAAAAATATCACAAAGTTGGCTAACCCGTACCATTAGAATGATAGCCATGACCCTAGTCGCTGCGCCACGCTCGCTTTGCCGAAACATGAAGAACGTTACGAGTATAGGAGGTACCAATACAATTCCAACATAAATTTTCTCGGAAAGTACTAACCGTCGCATGAAAAGCCGTTGATTAGATACTCAGGACAGATCTCGTTACAACATACCTAAGCTTCATCGAAATCCGTTATTAACAGGTATGGCTGATTCCCGACCGAGTCTGCGAGAGAGCCCTACCTGCTGGCGACACGGAATCATAGCGCCACCTAGGCGAGCGCTGCAACGTATATTGTCCCAGAAAAGATCACAATTGATCTGTCGCACTCTAGACAGTACCAAATTGGCCCACTAACAGATGAATAATGGTTTGAGTACATGATGCTTGTCGGATGTGCCCGACGTTACTAGATCTTTTCCCGTGCAGCCACAAACGACCTATGCAGTGAATCGATGTGGACTCGAAAAGGTTGTATAATCTCTTTGCCTGTATAGCTAACACACCGCCTCCTTCGGGAAACACCAAGGAACATTTGTGCTCTCCACTGCGACGCCTTAATGGTAATGTGCATGAGCTCACGCTTATCGTTTACCACTGATAACTGGACGAAGGCCATCCAAGGACAAGTGCTGTCAGTCAATTAGATGCTACGAGCATTTTCTGAAGCTATGTATGACTTTGAACAGGTGTGTGATTCTCTATTCTGTCAATTTACACACCCGGGAACCACGTCTTTGGAACTTTGCTGTCTGTATCTATATAATCCACGGAAGGAGTGCTATTATTGGGCTGAAGTCATCAATGCTGATTGCACTAATTTGCTGTGAGCTAACCCCGAATTCATTTGAAAGGATTACCGGTTCCGAATTTGTTAACTTAAATTGCTAAAATAGTTTATGTCACAGTTTTTAGGGATGGGTTATCTAGTTCCTTTGTATCGGATTACAGTCTTGTTGGTAATTTAGACATATTATTTCTGCTGGTTATGTGTAATTTACTTCGTAAACAGGATTATGTAAATTAAGTTCTACGATCCGTTGTTTTAGTTTAGGCCCTGTGGATGTTGTTGATCAAATGTTATATAGGCACTCTTTTATGAAACTAGTCTGATTTAAGATACGTACATTGGTATAATCTTTCATGGCTAAGATTTGCATTCTACATAATTCTATGTTTGGCTATTTGACCCTAATCTCTGGCTATTTAACCGTTGCCTACATACGAGAGTTCAAATAATCTTCCTCTGATTCATATAAAAGTTAAATTTTCTCATTGATTTTATTGTTACTCGTTGCGTGTTGTGATGTGCTGTGGTTACAGGTGTTAACCAAATGTTTATTCATGCTTGGTGTATTATTCTCTAACTTTAACTAACTGAAATGTTTTTTGCCTGTTCCCGAATTTATTTCGCGACAAAACGACATGACTGAGGTGAAGCTCTACACAAAGTCCCGATTTGAAATCTTAATTCAATATTCATTAAATATGAAATACTTTTATTGCTGATTTTTGGTTATAAATAATTACATTCATTTGATCTTGTCAAGTTTCACTGGCTAAAAAAGGTTTTTCATAATAATACTTCGCACAGCCTGGTAAACAAAATAAATTTCTCCATTCTGGGTGACATGTTATGCTTTACATGGCATGCCACCTTACCAATCTCAGCTCCTCGCTAACTACCGTTATGAAGAAAACTGGAAGAGAAATTTGAGGATCTGTTAGATGACCTTAGGGACGACAAAGGCACCAGAGAGGCAGTTACGACGTTGCGCTTGATTATAGAAGCGGAGAAGAAAACTCAAGATACTTTCACAGGATTTGTTTACCTAGAAGAGGCGTTCACAGGGTACGCTATCTAATCAAAAGACCTGGACAACCGCATGTAACGTGGAACAAACCGCAAGATATGATGAGAGCCGCCCACGTTCGTATGAAGGAGACGGCTAATATTGACAGCAGGGCAGCATAAACAGCAACATGTGTCGATCTGGAGAACTCGAATGTGACTTAGTCGTTCGATTCTCATCAAAGTAATAAATCCACCATGGACATTTCAACTTTTCTGAAGCTGCCCGAATCGATTGTTAGTGACGTGACTGTGAAGCGAGAAGGCGAAGGAATAACCATAGCTAAACCAAGACCGGGTAGACCCCATGCCCCGATGGTCTGGGACCGCCGCCGGTTGCAAAGGGCTGTTGTAAAATGTTGCATGAAATCAGTGGAAGGAATCATTCATAAGTTCCAAGTGCCACCAACAATCCAGGTAGCACAATTACTGTGCGAAAGAGTTAGAACTGAAGAACTACAATGGTCTAGTAGCTACTCATACGTCTAAGGATACAGATACAGCTACTGCTTGGGTATCGATATCTGTACTTTATCCGTAACGGCCTAGCGCTACAGCACTGCTACCAGGGTAACCCCCAGTGATCGAGAAGCTCGTTCTGGCGCCAACTATTACGGGTGTCGCGGAAGGCAAGGAGTAGTACGGAGTAGTGGCTGAATGTCACACGTGGTTGAACGGCACAGTCCCGCGTGCCGTGACACGTTCTATAACTCCGTTAAATTTTGCATTGTTCGTGGATGAGGCTGAGAATATTAGATGCGAGTCGTTAGCAAATATCAGTAGAAGCGAAGGTTACCTCAGAAAAGTAGAAATAAGATGAAATAAGGGTGAACGTCAGTACGTGTGTTTAGAAACGTTAGGAATGTGTAAGGTGGCTTATACTGGAGACAGTGAACCTTTAAGTTGTATGGAATGTCTCCTTCCGAATCCTTTTCACATCAGAACTAGCTCAGTGTGAAGATTTTTAATGGCAATTGTGGTGACTTTGATAGGGCGTGTAACGTTAGGTGTACTCTCCTATTTCGAGTCCTCAGGTACATGTTCCATAGGACTAAGATGTCCACACTATGCTGTGTAGCACAAACATTGCTCCGACCGCCGTAGATATGTCGGCACTGCTAGTTGTAGACAGAAACTTGGCCGTGATAGATACGGATAATGGAACAGGCATCTTACATAAGCTACGCATGTTTGTAGTCAGAGCTAAGCGACGCTTAGTGTATTGTAAAGAGCGACGCCACTGGTCATTAGATGACTGGACACGAGTGACTTCGAATAAGCAATCATGCTATACCATTTGGAAGTCCGATGGAAGGGTTTGGGTTTGGCGAATGCCTGGAGAATGTTACCTGGTAATAATGAAGTTCACAGGAGATTGTGTTACAGTAAGTGGATCTTTTTCATTGTTAGGGTGTGATCCACCTACTGCGCTTAAGAAAACGCTAAATGCGGAAGGATGGATCTGAACACATTTAACGTGACTCTCTATTGCGTATAGCAGAGGAACAGTTCGGAGACGACGACTGAATCAGTATAGGAATGCACCCTGTTATAAAGCAGCTCGTGTGAAGCGATAGTTTGTTGGACAATAACAGTCCTGAAGTTTACTGGTGTGCTCAGAATCCTGACCTGAACCCAATGGAACACGTTTCGGTTGTGTGAGAAAGTCGACTTCGCTGTAGACCCCTGGATGTAACATCACTACCCTCTTTACTTTTGGCGATGAAGAACAGTGGGCTCTAACCCCTCCAAACACATCCAGACACTTCACTGAAATTGTTCCAGGCGTCATAAAGGTGAAGGATGGGCACACCTGATGTTATTGTCTACTAAAACATGTCCAGATGTTTTTGGCCAGATAGTGTAATATGCGGCAAGGTGTTCGAAATTCTGCAGAAAATATCTGTAATCTCTAGCCGAAGACGAGAAATTTACGATACATCGAAGAACAGACAAGGCGAGCGCTGCAAATACCATAACCCGATTACCCAGCAACTACACTCCGTGGGAGAGGAGTAAAAATAAGCGAGCGCATGTCTTGGATTGTCCGTAGATATTCGAGCGTTTCTGAGGAAACGAAGGTCAAATTTTTGACGTAATTTAGATGTCTTTTAAAGTACGATAGTGTCAGCAGACGCGGTAGCGTTGGAGCCAACTAACTGCAATTCTTCAACCAAAATAAAATGATACAATTGTTTTAGTTTCAATCGAAAAGTATCACAAAGGAGAAAGGTGGCTAAAGGAGATAATAGGCCACGAAGCATGAGCTATAAGTAGGTCCGTAACCTAGCCCCACGTACTTGCTGTTAAACGACTAGAAAATGTCTTTATTAGCTATGTATTGTTATCGTTACAAAGTGGAATCTTCGGCCAACCTAACGTGCTTGGAACATCTTTTGTCTCTATCAGGGCCACCAGAAGAGTGAGTGCCTGTTAGCACAAAGCAGTTACCTACATTTCTGAAGTTGACGTCACGTTCCTTGGCCAACTTAATAGAAAAATGAAACTAAAAACCTAATGCACTGACGGCCTGGTCCGAAAGATTTCCGACGTTAGACAGAATAAAAAGACCGCTCTGAGTTTTGGCACATTTTGTTTGTTTAAGCAGTAAGTGCAAGGTGATGGAAATTTATTACGGTATATTAAGACGCCATCAAGATTTATAGGAACATGGTACACTAAAGTAAAAAAATCTTATTATTTATAATTGCGGCATTGAAATCCACGAATTTATGTCTTTATCAAAGTTATATACCAAATAAGTTAGTTCCTGCGAATATGTGAGTAGTCGTTGTTTACTGTATGATCGAAATATTTTGACCTGGCGCCGTCATAACATTTTTTTTGTTTTTAGCTTTTTATTGCCAGAGGAAATTCATAACTTATTTGTGGAAGTTTATGAAAAGTTTGCTTTCTGAGTTTTAACTGTTAACATGAAGGCAGCTGATATCAATTTGAATTTGAAGGTGTTACGAATGAATTTCGTAGAATTAAATGAAACAGTTAATCAAAACATCAGAAAGGTGCAACATATAAATTTTAAACTAAGGATGCGTAAGGCAGCTGACTTCAAATATTAGTAACAGCAGTGCTATTTGGAGGTTTTGTGCAATATTATTATCACATTTGCTCAGCATTCAGAGTTTCCATCAGTTGATCAATTTATCTTATAAAACATTCTGAAACGTGCCTTCGTCGTCTCTGAGTGTAAAATCAATTCATTTATATAATTCACTGTTAAGCCATTTACAAATTTTGAGTCTACACTTTATATCCTCTCTAGTTAGGCCATTGTTAGTCATTTTTAAGCCCAAATAGTAAAATTTTCTGCTGTATGTAGTGCCTCATTTCCTAATATATTTTCTTGAGAGTCGATAGACTTAATTCGAGTACATTCCACTACAACTAATTTTGTTTTGTTGATGATTACCTTAGAACTATGCAACATGTTCTCCATTCCATTCAGTTTTTCTCCGAAGTGCTTTGCCGTCTGACAGATTACAATATCATCAACAAATTACGAACTTTTTATTTCCTGTTCCTAAATTTCAGTTCAACTTCAGTATTCATCCTTGGGTTTCTTCAGTGTTTTCTTAGTTTAAAAACTCCTTTGTGACCTACTTTTTTCCTTTCTTGTCCTTCCACTCTTTAACAGCAATTTAGTTGCCATGCTAGTTGTACATATAATTTCGTTTCTTGTGTTTTATTGCTGCTACTCTCAGAATTTGAAAGGGTGTATTCGAGTCAACACCGCCAAACACTTATTTTAAATCTACAAATGATGTATATTTAGACTTTACATTCCTTCTGTCAATCTTCTAACACACGTTCATGGGTCAGTTTCACCTCACGTATTTCTACATCTCTCTGGAACCAAAACTAATATCCGCCGATGTTGGCATCTACCAGATCTTCCATTCTTCTACCCTCCCATCGTAACCGTAGGAGATTCGTGTCAGCATTTAGCAACCACGAGTGATCAAATTGAAAGTTTTTCTAACATCCATATCCTTCAGCACCTGCCTTCTTCGGAACATCGAGTAATCACATTCTTGCTCTCTATATATGCTGAAAAAGCTATGTTTTCCTATTTCCATCTCTCTCTATAATGGAGGAAAAGAAATCAGAGCTTTAGAAACTTAAAATATTTTTATGGCTTCCGACCGCAAGATCCAGTCGAAAGTTATGTAGGTTCATAGCTGATGTGCATTAGTCACGAGTTTTACAGAAATTTGTTGGAAAACAGTTGGCAAGATTGCACTTGTTAGGAATTGGAGAACAAGAAGAAAGCTTATTAAAAAATACATATTTTCCGAGCTGTAATGTCGCAGCTACTTTGTTCAGCCCTTACAAGTCAGGCAGTTGCGCATATTATCCAGCTCTTCCGATCTGAATGCACTGCGTGTTTTGCTGGGCATTAGTGTATTTGGAGAGTGAATGGGGAGCCCGGAACAACAGATTAAAAAACAATTAGGGCCAGCGCCTGGCTGGCCACGCTCCCTGGGGAAACCCCACCCCTCGCCCCCACACCCCAATGCCTCCTGGGGACTATAAAAGCGTAGCGCGCCAGAGTGGCTGTGTGGCCCCTGCGGATGTGCGCAACCTGCGCTCCACGTTTCTCCTCCCAGTACGGCAGACATGGGCAACATAGGACGAGGAAATTGCTGCATGTTCACTTGCAAGACCCTTCTATAACTGCTTTCAAGCTTTCGGAGCAGAAGTATCTACCTAACCATTGAGATTTTTGTATTAACATGGAAAGGTGTATCACCAGGTACTGTAGATTTTCCTTTCTTGTTTGCTTCAGTTAAGTCATATACTACACACGACATTTTACAGATCCCTCTACTTATCTTGATTGCTCTTAGGCCAGAATAAATGGATAAAAGCCAAATACTGTATAGTTAACATGGGAAATAACAGGCACGATTGACTGCCATGCAGCGCTGTTCGTTATTAAGATGTGAACAAGCGGTACGTATTTTTCGAAAAAGTGTCCAGTGTATTTTAACCAGTAATCCATTTCTTCTCCTCAATACCTGCTCAAAAATGTGACATACTGTGCAGATCCTCTCTTAAGTTGGAGCTTTAAATAACGTTCTGCATAGACTAGCATGGGAAGGGGTGTAAGGCAAGAATGCTTATTGTTACTGAAGCTATTCAACATATATGGAGAACTGATAGGTAAGGCCATAGAGGACGCAAGAGTCATTTTAGATGGAGGATAAAGGATAAAGACTGTCAAATAAGTGGATGGCTAAGTAGTGACAGCGGAATCAGGAGAGATGGAAGATGTTGAAGAGTAATGCAAGAATGGTCATGGAGTACAGAGTGAGGATAAATACAGGAAAGGCAAAAGTAATTAGAGTAAGCAAGAAGGAAGCTTCAGTTAACATACACTTAGATGAAAACAAAAGGATAGAACAAGTGAACTTCTTTCTGTAGCTGGGAAGTTTAATGACATGGAATGGAAACTGTATGAAAGAAGTAAGGAGGAGCATAGAATGGGAAAGAGAGCATATGAAAAGGTGATGCAGTTACTAACATGTAGAAGAAATCCAGTGGAGCTCACGAAAAATTTGCTAAATGTAAGGAGTGAATCATATCTTATAGCGGTGAATTATGGACAGTTGAGAAGAAGGAAGAAAGATATTTACAAAGGTCTGAAATGTGGCTATGAAAAAGAGTGCTTCATTTAAAAAATTGAACTAACGTACTTAGGAATGAAAATGTAATGAAGAAAATACTGAAAGAAATAAGATTATTAAAAGTGATGAGAAAGAGTAACGGATCTTAGCTGGGTATACACTGTGAAGAATTCTCACCAACAAAGAACTGCTGGGTAAAAAGTGGAAAGAATGAGAGGAAGAGGTAGGAACAGAACTGGAATGATGAATGACATTACATGAGGGTGAACACACAAACAGATAAAGGAACATGCTCAGACCGAACACGATGGAGAACCTGCAGTTGAAACCTGTTGTAAGGCAGATACACTAAAGAAATTAGGAGAAGGAATAGGAGGAGAAGAGGATGAATAGAACTCCTACCTCTTCTTCGCTGGTGTACATTGGAGACACACAAACTTATATTACGGAAGTTGAAGGTGGATGAAAGCCGAGCCCAAAACGTGTCCCTGCTTAAAATAATGTTATGTAAAAATGTGGACGATTGCTGTATTTCTGCAAGTGGAAACTGTATTATATTGGATTGGATCTGCAAAAGAGAACCTTATTGTTGGAAAGACGTAAAAATTGAGAATCATTTTTCCCTATCGATGTGACAGAGCCTGTCGCATTGAGAAGACTCTAAAGGCGCGTGGCTCATCTTGCCATCGGCGGCCGCTTGATGGCGGCCAATTACGTGATTACCTGGGGCGAAGCAGCGCCGAGCAGAGCAGGAGACAGGGAGCGGCCGATGAGAATCCCAGGTGCGAGAAAGAGTCTTGAGACTTCTAATTGGAAACCCGTGTCGCTTCCTGCAAACTGAAGAACTTCCCACCGCCGGGCCCTGGTCGCTTTAATTAAGGAGCTCTGCTGATTGAGAAACTTCAGCAGCCGCTAATGTCGTCCTTAAGGGCCTACAGGTTTCATTTGTGACAGGCGCCCTGCTCACGGCAGTAAACGTGTTTCGATACTAATATAACGAGGACATTTCTAATATTTGAAGAACTTGTGGAGATGTCGCGCTACAGTTTCTCCTGCGTATAAAGTGTTCCGACAACTTAATGCAGCGGGGTGACTTCTTTAGCAACCTCCGATATTTTCATAGGCGAACTCCCAATCATTTTCAAGGAACACCTAATAGATCGCTGTGAAGGATATCTAAACTCTCAGTAGTGGGGCTACACCGACCAAGAGCCATAGCACAGCATTTACAGGAAGACGACACACACACACACACACACACACACACACACACTAAAAAACATAGCATCACCACACAGTCAAAGATAACAAACATCAGAAGTTGTTGATAGTGGAAAAAAACTGCCACAGGATGAAGTAACCTTAATCCAGGCCCTCTGTTGTTTGCCCAGGGAGAGAGCAGGATTCCGAACAGAAATTATACAAAAACTTCCGCCTCTCTTTGTTATGTGACTTTCTATTTAAATTTCAATTGCTTCCTTGAAACCATATCCAGATAGCTAGAGGTGCACTCAGGAATGTCTGTTTTCTTATATTCCACAGGGTGACCAGTACCAGCAGTTGCAGATTTTCCCAGCTGTTCTAAGATTGTGTGATGCTTATCTTCTCTGCGTCGGTCAACCAAGGTTCTGATGGTCTGACCAACGAATGACATGCCACCACTGCATAGGATACTGTAGATCCCTACCTTAGACAAACAAACGTCATCCTTGGCGGAACCTAAAAGCCCCTGATATTACGGGGAGAACACAGCTATTGCCGTAACACGATTTCTCAGAAACTTCATTCAGAGACAGAAGGCATCAAAATAAGCAACCACACGTCTCGGATTACCTTTCGATAATAGACTGTTTCTGAGAAAGCGATGATCATAGTTTTCGACAATATTAAGATGTCTATTATCGTGCGCTCATTACAGCCGAAACGGCGGCACAGTGGCTTGCGTCGCAGTCTCTCACTTTCTGCGTCCCTTGTTCGAAACCCGAATGTTGTCTTTATTTCATATTTTTCTATTTTCTTCCATTTTTACCTGTATACCCATGTCCATTAAATGTTACTACCCGAATGTTTCTTATCAAGTTCAGAGATACAAGGGCCTTACATGTACTGTGAAATTACAATTGGATTTCACAATTTCATAGAGTTACTATATAATAATTTTGTGTCTAGTACTTTCAGGGTTTACTATCTTTTTAAATTCCCGTATTCTTACATGTTTGTATCAATTCCTACACTAATTCCTGTATTGTATTCTTTTCACGCAAAGGTAGGTTTGTCGCAGCGAGATTTTTTCGCATGAATCGCATTCGCGAGAAAAAAGGTCGTTAACTAAGTAGAAGATTTCACGCACTGACATCAATTTCGCGGCAAACCACGCATAATGGATCACTGTATCGAAAAGTGACCCTTGGAATTGATTACGAGTCAGGATACACTACACGAAAAACACCGAAAAAAAATTTCAGATAAAATTCCCATTCATTTATTATTTCCCCTTATTTCATTCAACAAAACATACAGTTGGTAGGTGAATATGAATAACGTTATTTCAATACACTTTTGAAATTCTCTGCAAACATGAGTAGATAAATAAATGATAAACAAGAAAGTAATAATCAGGTTTCGAAGACGGGGCGCAAAAGTGTGAATCGGCGACGCTAGTCACTCTGCCACCGCTTTGGTTCAACTATATACTAGCTAAGAGGCATTGAATAAAATTAAATACATAAAAAGAAGAATCGTATTTTGAACACAGGGATCAAAAGTGAAAGGCCACAACTGTGCTACCATTTCGGCTCTAATTATCGTGTGCTAAAGGAAATCTTCAGTATATCGAAAACTTTGACCGAATTTTTCACAGAAACTGTTGGGTGTCTGCGGATAAGACGAAACACATGTTCGGTTATTTTGGCTGCTCTTCCACTGAGCGAAGTTTCAGGGAAATCGGGTTATGACACTTGCTGTGTTCTCCTCGTTGGATGGTGTTCTAATAAGAATCTTCACACCGTGTTTCCACAGATTACGGCCAATCCTGTCGGAAATGCTACCTGCCTAAAGCAAAAATGCTGTACATTGAGGTGCCATCTCCTTATTTCCGTCACTCATTTGGTTTACAGTTGGTCGACAGTGCAAGAGCGCCTGATCTACCTTTCACTGTAAGTATTCTGGCGACACGTGACGCTGAGGCGGCCTTACTCAGCTGAGTCCTTCTCTGTAGCTGAGTCATCAGTAGGCATGGTGACTCAGCGTTTTGGGCAGGGAACTGGCAACCCTCTGCAGTTCTTACAGATGAAATTTGAGAAGTGTCATGTGACATCCTCATAGACCTACTAACGAAAATTTACGAAGAAACAGAAAAGAGGCGACTGCCATGCAGTGGACCCGAGTGAGGCTTCGTTCGACCAATTGAGGAGCTACATCACCGAGTAGTAGCGGCGGCAGGTCATGGAAAACTGACAGCGTTCGTAAGAGCGGTGTACTGATCCCACACTCTTTCATACTGAATCGGATGACGCCATTGTCAAAGGATGACATTGCGGTCGGTAGGTACAGTTAATACTCATAATCGATAACTTATGTCGTTGAACACCTTTGGTTGCGGTGGATCTGGTTGTTTGCACTGTGTGTGTTGTCTTTCAGTATGTGAGAATAATGTATTGTGGTTCTTGTTCGGTGCAGCTCCGTCTAGCAAGATTTTAAATTTCCTTTCACACTGCTCTCTCGTTACATTTTTACGTTTAAAATGACAGGGAGTCCACTCGTCAAAATATCGGTGGCTGTGGAACACTTCAGCCGGTTGTAGTAGGAACGAGCCTTTAATACACAACACTACAAACAAGAGCGACTAATTTGATATGTTTTTGTATGTCCGTTCTTTTGGCAGGAGTTCTCTGGGACGACGGTCGTTTACTATTGTGACAAAATAAAACACCTACAGCCATCCTTATGATTTTACTGTGTTGCAACCAGTTTCAACGCTTCAATGCGTCATCTTCAGGCTGTTCATGAGGTACGGGTAGATATGATCCATATGTATGTCACATCAGTTGCAGCCCACTTTATTAGGCACTCCTTGCTAGTTTCGAGCCTTATTCAGTTTCAAGTGCATAATAGAAGTGGATTCATCATCCTCGTAAAGAATACAAAAGACGAAAAGCCTGCCATGCATGGTTACATGTTCGTCAGTATACACGATCTTCGAATAGCTACCCACAGACCAAATACACGTACAGCTGTTTGCAGTCCCGCGTTGTAGCGTGGCGGAACTGCAAACAGCTGTGCGTATTTGTGGTTAGTGGGTACATATTCCGAGGTCATGTACATTGACGACCATGCTATGGGAAATTGTGCGCTGCGAATGACTTTCGTTTTATACCAATTATGAGGATGATGAATCAACATCTGTTATGGACTTGACAATGAGGAATCCTCGAAGTGGTTAAGAAATATATAATATCCTGTGTGTGTGTGTGTGTGTTTGTATTTGTGTTGACGATTCCCAGAAAACCAATTATCACCAGTTAACAGTTTTTGTGTCTGGTTCATTCTTGGTTCCTTCATTGCGTTCTACAGGTACTACACTAGTTGTAAGATGCTAGTTGTGAATGTGGAGAAATCAGTGTTTGAAATGATCATCATCAATAATCTGGTAGTCACCAGGATAATATCAGTCTTTTTTCTCCTGAATGTATTTTTCTAGGGGAGAAATTCCAGAGCGTTCTACAGCATTCTCATGCTTTTCCGATATTCTCGAATATCAAAGAATTTTTCATAATATTCTCGAATTTTCTAGAATACAGCTTGGGAATTACACATAACGCATTGATCCTCACTCCTGCAAAATCGTCTTAACTGACCAGTTGTGCTATACATTAAAGAGAGTGCAACAACTAATTGAAGAACTGTAGCCACTTACAGACAGAAACAATGAATGGTTGCGCGGACAAACAGTTTTAGCGACAAGAAACATATCAGCGAACACAAATACGACACTGGCTAAGGAAAAATATTGAAATTCATTGATGCCATGATAAACCAGGACGGGTACGTAACTTTTGCAACAGAATTCCTAATGTACGAGACGTGTTCAACAAGTAATGCAACACATCTCTTTCCTCAGAGTTTCATCTGAAAAATGCGTAATTTATTGTGAGGCACGGTGGAATATTCCCGTTTCAGACCCTGTAGTTTCATGATGTTTGATAGGCGACGACTCTCTACGTAGCCTTCAAAATGGCGTTTGTAATTTACGTGCTTTCCAAGCAGACAGTTGTGAATGAGTTTCTTTTCGTGGAAAATCAGAGAATCGCAGACATTCATAGGCGTTTGCAGAATGTCTGGCCGTGAACAAAAGCACTGGTGCCATTGGGTAATGCATCTACCATTATCACAACCACATCGCGCAAACCTATTGTTGCTTCTATGATTATAATTTCCTCGTCTTCTTCTGTTTTCCCATTTTGGTTGGTTATTCCCAATGAAGTTTGAATTTTGGTTTAGATTCGACCAATGTTTTCCCCCATTTCGTCCATCGGCATTCCTCTCTGGCGAATCTGGCCAGTTACGGTGATTATTTCTACTTTTTTCCCGCGAGTTGTGAATTTCATTCACGAAATCGAGTTCGCACAGCGCACTCTTGAAAGCTTCGATTGAATCGCTGCATCTACCGATGAACAGTTGCTGGTAACGTAAGGTAATTTAATGTAGCAATGCCTTATAATTTCCATGGGACTGTACGGTTGATTCAAGAATCGTTCTTCTTGACCTGGGATTCGAAGAATTTGACAGGATTGCGGAACCCTGATGCTTTTAAGTCCCTTCCTAACATGATCTCCTGTTTTATCCTTTCCTGTGCGCCTTGCGACTAGTATTCGCTAAGGAAAGCGTCCTTGGTAGTAGCGACAACTCTCCGCAACTCCGCGTATATATTCGAACTTTCTAAGAAACCACAGGTAAATTGGAGCTTGCATTTCAGTGGCCAAGATTCTGGTAGCATGTGATGCTACTGTGCCATCCAGGTCTTTGGATGTAATGCGTTGTTTGCCTCCTTGTAGACTTAAAAATTCCGGATGGTTAAGAAAAGTTTGTGGCCGAATGGTCCGACATATCCGCCGTACGTCTGCAGCGCTGATTCCATGTATCCGTGGCCAGACGATCTTGGTGCACTGTATGGTATCCCCTTATGTTGTCAGATTCACGTAATGTTTATGACCTCTGTAGTCGTGTACAATTGTTTTCCGGTTCGATCTCTGACGTACTGTGTGTTACCGACGGAGCTTGTTCTATTACACGTTTCGCCGCAACAGGAGCATATTCCTGTGCCTGCCGAACGTCCTTAACCAATTCGTTTTGTTGGGCGGCGACTCGGGTCTGCTGGTATTTAACTTCAGAGATTCGGTCTGTATGAATTCTATCTGTTCGATTCACTATCTCTAAGAGTAGGCTGAAGTTTGAGACATTAGTCAGAAAGAATCAATACACAGAGAAATGGCATACGGAAATACTAAGGAATGACGAGATACGCTTGTAATGCTGTAAGGCTATAGATAGGCAATAAGGGGTAGCTCAGTAGGCAGTACAGTTGAAGAAGTTGGAAAGAAAAACGTAGGTATGAGTACAAAGAAGGTGACTGCGAAGAAGCCGTAGATAACAGAACAAACCATAGGTAACAGAAGAAACAGTTCAGTTGATCAATGAAAGGAGGAAGTACAAAAATGGTAGGGAACTCAGGAATACAGAAATACAAGTCGCTGAGGAATGAAATAATTAAGATTTGCAGGGAATCTAAGATAAAATGGCTCCATGAAAAGTGTGCAGAAATCGAAAAAGATATGATTGTCGAAAGGACAGACTCAGCGTACAGGAAAGTCAAAATAACATTCGGTGACATTAAAAGCAAGGGTGGTAACATTAAGAGTGGAACGGGAATTCCAATGTTAAATGCAGAGGAGAGAGTGGATAAGTGGCAAGAACAAATTGAAAGCCTCTGGGAGGGGAAACATTTGTCTGATGTGATAAAAGAAGAAACAGGAGTCGATTTAGAAGAGATATGGCATCTAGTGTCAGAATCAGAATTTAAAAATGCTTTGGAGGACTTATGGTCTAATAAGGCAGAAGGATGGATAACATTCCATCAGGATCTCTTAAATCATTGGGGGAAGTGGCAATAAAATGACTAATCGCGTTGGTGTATAGAATGTGTGTGTCTGGCGACATACCATGTGACTTTTGGAAAAATATAATCCACACAATTTCAAAGACTGCAAGTGCTGACAAGTGCGAGAATTATCGTACAATCAGCTTAACAACTCATGCATCCAAGTAGCTGAAGGAATAATATAAAGAAGAATGGAAACGGAAAGGTTGTGTTAGATGACGATCGGTTAACAGAATTTGTCGAACTGGTAAAAGCGTTCGACAGTGTAAGATGATACAAGATGTTCGAAATACCGAGAAAAGCTATAGGGTGAAACGGATAATATCCAATATATACAAGAGCCAAGAGCGAATAATAAAAGAGGATGACCAAGAACGGAGTGCGCGGATTAAAAAGGGTATAAGAGAGGGAAGTAATCTTTCGCCCCTACTGTTCAACCTGTACATCAAAGAAGTAATGATGGAAATAAATGAAAGGTTCAGGAGTGGAATTAAAATTGAAGGCGAAATGATATCAGTGATACGATTCGCTGATGACATTGCTATCCGAGTGAAAGTTAAGAAGAATTACATGTTCTCGTGAACGGAATGAACAGTCTAATGAGTAGACAGTATGGACTGAGAGTAAATCGAAGAAAGACGAAAGTAATGAGAAGTAGCAGAAACGAGAAAAGCAAGAAACTTAACATCAGGATTGGTGGTCACAAAGTAGAAGAAGTTAAGGGATTCTGCTACCTAAGCAGTAAAATAACCAATGGCGGACGGAGCAAGAAGGACACCAAAAGCAGACTAGCAATGGCAAAAATGGCATTCTTGGCGAAGAAAAGTCTAATGGTATCAAACATAGGTCTTAATTTGGCGAAGAAATTTCTGATAATGTACGTCTGGAGTACAGCATTGTGTAGTAGTGAAACTTGGATTGTAGGGAAACCGGAACAGAAGAGAATCTAAGCATTTAAGATGTGGTGCTACAGACGAATTTTGAATATTAGGTGGACTGCTAAGGTAAGGAATGAGGAGACTCTGAGCAGACTCGGAAAGAGACAGGTGGAAAACACTGATAAGGAGAACGGACAGGACGATGGGATATTTCCTAAGGCATGATGGAATGACTTCCATGGTACTAGAGGAAGCTGTATATGGCAAAAACTATGTAGGAAAACAGAGATTGGAATACATCCAGCAAATAAATGAGGGAGTAGGTTGCAAGTGCCACTCTGAGTTGAAGAGGTCAGCACAGGAGAGGAATCTGTGGCGGGACGCATCAAACACAGTGATAAGACTTATGATCCCAAAACAGAAATTGTAAACAAGTTTCTGCAGTGTATTTTCGGGGATTCTAACACTCTTATAAGCTGGTATGGTCGTCTCTGTTTGGTGTGTGGGATATTAGGTGCACACTATCAACTGCCCAGCGGCTGTGAAGTGAGAAAATGCTCCTCTGACAGCAGAATTCTTATTAAATAGGTGCTGGTACAATATCTGACAGCGCTAACTCTCTAGCGAACGACTGGCGTACAGACAGCGCTGAATGACTCAGCAAAGCCCCTGGCTGGTTGGTTGGTTGGTTTGGGGTGGAGGAATGGACCAAACAGCAATGTGATAGGTACCATCGGATTGTGGAAGTATGTGTAAGGAAGTCGGCCATGTCCTTTCAAAGAAACCATCCCGCAATTAGCCTGAAGCGATGTAGGGAAGTCTCCACTTGGCTGGACGCTCGACTCGCACGAGGTTAGGATGAGCGGCGGAATGCCATCTGAGTACTTACAGTCACCTGGCACAGTTTATTATGACAGAGTACCGGTTTTGGTCACATGACCGACCAACGTTGTGTAGCTATGATACCTGGCATGGAGTGATCCATGTCACCAATCCAATAGCCTGGACCTTCCGTCATATTGCTTCAGCAACATTCCACCACAGTTAGTATGATTCTGTAGGCAGTTAACTCATTTACTGTGAGTTTCAGTGAACACTTGCTAAAGAAAAAAGGTAAAATGAAAGGTATTCCAACTTCCTTTAGCATCTCAAAGCCACAGGCCACTAGCCTCCTAGTTTTGAAAATCTTATAATCCTGTACGTAGAAAATAAAGAGCGAAAATTATATTGGCTTGAGGAATTCGAAATTCCGAAACATGTTCGCTTCAAGTATCCGAGGCTTTTAAAAGAAAAGTTGTCGAAAAATCAGCCGTTTTTTCGCTTCTATGATGCACGTCTTCAAATGAGTTTATGAATTTATATTGTTCAGACACTGTGCATCCTTCCAGATTGTTTACAGACAGCTTTCCATAATTAGAAGCCGTAGCGTCGCCAGCTGGCGAGCTCCCCAGTACCTCGACACTGTAGTTTTAGTCAAGTCAGACCAGTGCTAGCACGTTTGGTTGTGCATTTATGACAGATGCAAACATGTTCTATGATTGTAAAGGACGTCGTCCCCATATGGTAAATCAAGTATATATGTATCTTAGCTCTTTAAACATGCAGATGGTTTGCTTCCTCCAGTTGTATAAGGTAATAGCTGATACACCCTTTTAACAGTATTTTCCTTCTACACACGATTTCTTATGCCGTTCACAGTGCCTTTATTTTTAAAGTCTCATTTGAACTTCCCACATGAGAGTTCTTCTATTAACACTTTTGGCCTCTGGTGTGTTACCAACTTATTGCAAACTTTCACAAGTTTGGCTTTTGCTTGCTTCTCTTTTTATGGGTATTGCCAATAGTCTTGTACACGACAAAATGTCGTTCTTGGTTTAGGTACAAATTGCAACCACTGGAGTTGTTTCGTGTTTTAGCGCTGAATGTGCACTTGGCCCATTCTCTCCTGGGTGTAATTTTGTGCGTTATGTCTCGTCATTTCATGAGATGATTATTTACTCATAGTTCGGTAAATGTTAAATTTTGTATTTCATACTATGGGAGGTAGTACACGCTTTAGTTAAAATCTTCCTCCCCCCTAACGCCATTTAGGACCTGTAACATTTATGTTGTAGGATTAAGAAATTTTCACGTGGTTTTTTGTTTTAGAATTTTTCTATATGGCCGTTATATTTATAGGAGTATTTGTAATTTTCCTAGGTTGTCTGGCGATGCCTTTCAATACAGGCGGAGCTCTCTCTGCAGGATGCATAGCAGGAACTTCTCACATTGTGCTAAAATTCATATTAGATTTTTGAATGACAAACCTCCTGCGTAACGGCTCTCCGCACTATATGAGACTTAACAGCTGCGGTCATCAGTCCCCTAGAACTTAGAACTACTTAAACCTAACTAACCTAAGGACATCACACACATCCATGGCCGAGGCAGGATTCGAACTTGCGACTGTAGCGGTCGCGCGGTTCCAGACTGAAGCTCCTAGAACCGCCACACTCCTGCGTAATCTTATCTCATACAGGATATGGATACCACCGGCAGGGGGTTGCAATTAGAATGGCCGGCAGTGTAATGAACTCAGGCAGAATACGCCCGTTTCGCTGCAGACTCCTGCTTTCCTGTGTGTAGCTGATATTACCGCTATTTGTGGAAACTAGATTTCTCCTAAGATGCGCCGCTGAAATGAGCGTGGACTGCACGCTTGAGAGCCTAAGCACAGTGCAGTGCGCGATCTCGCACGATGGCGCCGGCTTGTTCCATAAAGCATTTAGGGCGGGGTCGCTACTGGGCAACTCATAAGCCCGTAACGTGTCCGCAGCGGCCGCAACTGACGCACCGCCAACCGCGGAACGACCGAACGGCTGCCTGAATTACCCATTCACGCAGTTACCTGCGCCACTGAAAGGACCACCGTGTGTTACGCGCCGCCCGTGTTAATTCCGCCGCTAAATAAGGCCATTGTCGACTCGACGTTTCGGAAGAAGCGTGCCAGCGTTCATATCCCCGTGTTGGGGGGATAGTACCGAATAAAAAGAAGTCAGGGGGTAGGGATAGGGTGGCTCCTGCCAGTGTTTGCGCATGCGGATGTTAGTGGCGGACGGTGGAGGTACCGTTGCGGTAAATTAGCGCGCGCGTGCAAATGTTGTGCTCTCAAACAGCTCCGATTCATATAATTACGTCAGCACGCCCCCTCAGTCGTCCCTCACGCGCGCAGTCATCAAAGCAGAGACTGGGGTGGCTGCACGTAAATGCACCCACACCCGCCCCTACCCCTACCCTCCTACCCCTACCCTCCTACCCCTACCCTCCTACCCCTCACGTACACGCCAAACCACATACCCGCTTTTCTACATTACTAACGTACAAAATATGGGGTGACAAACAAGTCTGCAATTGTTTGTTTCACCGACAGTGTTTCGATTTCCTTCGAAAGAGCTAATATGTTCACAAGGATTCATGTAATGCCCTACTAATAATTTTCTGGAAGCCAGATTTTCAGCGCCCATAATAAACACAAATTATTGACGTGAAATGTTTTTGAAATTATTTAAGGATAGGCATAGGCACGGGTAAGACGAATTTAAATAGCGTTTGTTTTCGTTTTGTAGCTATAGACCTATATTAAAATCCATAATTTATCGCCGGCCGGAGTGGCCGTGCGGTTCTAGGCGCTACAGTCTGGAGCCGAGCGACCGCTACGGTCGCAGGTTCAAATCCTGCCTCAGGCATGGATGTGTGGGATGTCCTTAGCCTAGTTAGGTTTAAGTAGTTCTAAGTTCTAGGCGACTGATGGTCTCAGAAGTTAAGTCGCATGGTGCTCAGAGCCATTTGAACCATAACTTATCAGTTTCATAGGAGTAACGTCATGTAACGAATTTCCAGTCAGTGAGGTAATTCGCTTTCCTTTACTATGGCAGAAGTGGGTGCTGATAAAGAAGTTTTTACCCTGTTCTTCATAATGGCTCCCTTCATTAAGAACTGGGAAGACTGCCACAGCAAGACATCTTCAGTGTTTACATTTTTTTATACACACATCAAAAAAATTGTTGCATGACACCGGTACCTAAAACTCCTGAAGGTAGACGTTGACTGTGGATATTGTATCACAGACGCAGGCCCTTTGACTGCTCAGAGATGTCACTAAACCCGCCCAAAGATGCAAACAACCTATTAGACGGAGGGGGTCTGACAGTTGATCAGTTCCAGTCATTCCACCAGGAAGGAAGTAGATGGCTCGTGTTGTCTGTAGTTCAACCATGCCTAGGCAGGCAATACCGCAGTTTGATCGCATCCGCATTGTTACTTTGTGCCAGGAAGGGCTCTCACCAAGGGAAATGTCCATGCGTCTCGGACTGAACCATAGTGATGTGGTTCGGACATGGAGGAGATAGGAATTGTCCATGGCATGCCTCGCTCAGGCCGCCCAAGGGTTACTATTGCAGTGGATGACCGTTACCTACGATCATGGCTTGGAGGAACCCTGACAGCAACGTCACCATGTTGAATAACGCTTTTCGTCGCACCACAGGACGTCGTATTATGACTCAAACTGTGCGCAATAGACTGCATGATGCGCAACTGCACTCCCGACATTCCTGGTGAGTTCCATCTTCGCTACCCCGACACCATGCAGCGCAGTACAGATGGGCCCAACAACATGCCGAATGGACTGCTCAGGAATGGCATCACGTTCTCTTCCCCGATGAGTGCCGCATATGCCTTGAACCAGACAATCGTCAGAGACCTGCTTGGAGGCAACCTGGTCAGGCTGGACGCCTTAGACACACTGTCCAGAGAGTGCAGCAAGGCAAAGGTCCCCAGCTGTTTTGGGGTGGCATTACACGGGACCGACGTACGCTGCTGGTGGTAATGGAAGGCACAGTAACGGCTGTATGTTACGTGCATGCAACCCACCGACCGATAGTGCAACCATATCGGCAGCATATTGACGAGGCATTTTTCTTCATGAACGACAATTTGCGGCCCCATCGTGCACATCTTGTGAATGACTTTCTTCAAGATAACGACATCGCTCAACTTGAGTGGCCAGCATGTTCTCCAGACAAGAACCCTATCGAAGAGGCCTCGGATGGATTGAAAAGGGCTGTTTATGGACGACGTGACCCACCAACCACTCTGAGAGATCTACGCCGAATTGCCGTTGAGGAGTGGGACAATCTGGACCAACAGTGTCTTGATGAACTTGTGGATAGTATGCCACGACGAATGTAGGCATGCATCAGTACAAGGGGACGTGGTACTGTGTATTGGAGGTACCGGCGTGTACAGCAGTCTGGACCACCACCTCTAAAGCTCTCACTGTATAGGTACAACATGCAATGTGTGGTTTTCATTAGCAGTAAAAAGGGCGGAAATGATGTTTATGCTGATATCTATTCCAATTTTCTGTACATGTTGCGGAAGTCTCGGAACCGAGGTGATGGAAAACGTTTTTTGATGTGTGTATATTGTGCAATTTGGGGGGGGGGGGGGAAGGGGAAGAAAGAAACGGAAAGGGAAGGAACTATTAATATCAGCTGCACTAGGACTTTCTGCCGAATCAGCAGTGAGGAGTGAAAATGTGAGTCACACCGGGACTCTAACCTGGGAAGACCTGCTGACTATGCAGTTGTGTTAACCTCGGCACACTCCTCAGTCGACTCACATTCCCACCTAGCGCAAAATGTCGGCCGTCACTGCCCATGTCCTCCATGTTTTCTAATTCTAAATTCCTGCTGAATGTCGAGCGTAAATATGCATCCACAGTGAAGGTTAGTGGTTCATTGGCCATCGAGGTGAATCAATTATAGGAATGTATTCTGTCTGTTCTTTCGGACAAAACTTTCATAAAAAAATTAATATAAGAAACTTTTATTGCCAAGACCGCAAGCTACATTATAACGATTAAAACATAACTGTTTTCGGTTGCGTACAACATCAGCAGCTCGATTAAATAGTAAAAACGAGTTGAATATGCTTTGAAAAACAACGTCATTAGTGTGAGTCATACAATGACATGCATAAGAATTATGGGTCAACAAAACTATGTAGTATACTGTTAACAGAAACATGGAGAACTAACCAGATTGTAACGCAAAATCTCGAAAACTTCAGGAAATAAAGAAGGAAAATGGTCAGTTGCATTTGATGCAACTTTTACGGTATGTGACTGACCATATTCCTTATTTATTACTTTTGTGGTAAGTTCTATGGGACCAAACTGCTGAGGTCATCGGCCCCTAAGCTTACACACTACTTAAACTAACTTGCGCTAAGGGCAACACACACAGCCATGCCCGAGGGATGACTGGAACCTCCGACGAGGAGAGCCGCGCGAACCGTGACAAGGCGCCCCAGACAGCATGGCTAGCCTGCGCGGTCATTATTTATTACTTGGATCATGGGAGAGTATGGTTTACAACCTTGCTAACTCTCGACGATGCTTTTACCAGCATCTTGTTGGACTGTAGTACGAGCGCTTACCATTGCAAGACTGGTGCTTATGATGATGTTTTTCAACGCATTTTCAACTCCCTTTTTATGATTTGAAAGATCTGATGATTGTTGTTGAACACAGTCGAAACTAATGATCATATTTTCATTGCACAATATAAAATGCGGCCTAGTCAGTAAAAGTACTTTACATTAAAATCTTGTATTACGTTAAGACAGCTGTCTCCTTCCTGACAATGTCAGGCGTCACTAACGCTGTTGGTTGTCAGATCGTCAAAACTTGATGGCTACAATACACTGCCTGGAAAAAAATGTGAAGCACCCCCAAGCGGAGAAAGAAATGAAATACGACTTCACAGGTTGAGCGGGTTTGTGATGTTATTTCAGTGGCTACAAGACAGTCATATTTGCAAAGAACTTGGCACTTTTCATTGAGACGTTGCACCCCCTCTGGCCTCATTGCGTGCACTGATTCGGTTGATGGCTGCCATAGAGGAAGCCATTGTCCTCTCCCACAGAACGCTGGCCGACCTACTGGAAACTGGCGCTAATATGGAATTAGCGTCGGGGCAGGTCTCGGGATATTGCTGGCCATACTAGCACCGTGTTTATTTTTTATTTAGCGTATGGCTATACATGCAACATTAATACATCAAGTGTTAGCCATTAAAATCTTATAACAATCATGAATATAATTTATGTTCATATTGGTCAGTTAAAAGGTTATATCAAGGTTTGAGATCCATTCTAGCGCCGATGGGGATGTCTCCAGGAAGTCGGACCAGTTCCCTGCATATGCTCGCAAGGAGCATTCACCATGGATGTGTTGGATCGTCTGTCTAGGGGCACCGCAGTCGCATTCTGGTGACATCACTCTTCCCTATTTGTGTAGTGAATCCGTACACCTGCCATGTCCAGTACGTATTCGATTTAATGCGGACCATGTTTTCCGTGTTAGTTCCATTCCAGAGATGTTGCAGTTATAGCTCTCAAACCAGGTCTGTAGTTGGTCATTTGTCTCTTGGTTCCAATCTAGTCTCCGTTGTTTCATGTGGTCATAGTTATTATTTTGAAGCTGCTCAGCTGTGCGTACGGGTGGCTTTCTTGATTTCAATCGAGTGTGTCGCAGTTGTGAGAATTCTTCTTTAATTGGTAGTTCTGGTTTTGTCTCAATCTTTCTGAATTCGTGCAGTAGGGCCGCTTTTCTACGCAGGTCCGGGGGCAGGATATTACATAGCACCGGTAACCAGTACGTGGGCGTTGATTTAACAGTTCCAGAAATCAACCTCATTGTGTTATTTAATTGCCTGTCAATAAGTTTGGTGTGACAGCTATTAATCCAGACTGGCGCGCAGTACTCAGCCACAGAGAATACTAAGGCGATAGATGAGGTGCGTAATGTTTTTGCGTTAGCTCCCCAAGTAGTACCGCTAAGTTTTTGAATGATGTTATTCCGTGTTCCAATTTTTGCAGTGGTGTTCTCCAGATGTTTTCGGTAAGAAAGAGTGCGATCCAATGTTATACCTAAGTACTTTGGAAACTTATAATGTTTGAGGTTGGTGTTTCCGAGTTTTATGTTAGTAATTTCATTTACCATTCTGTTATTAAGATGGAATGTAGATACTTCAGTTTTGTTAGGGTTTGGCTTGAGTCTCCATTTCTTGAAATAATTGTAAAGTATTTCGACGTCATTATTAAGGACTTCCTCTGTACTGAAGAGATACTTGTCTCTGGTAGCCAGTGCTATGTCATCCGCATAGCAAAATTTTCTTGACTTTGTGTTTGGGAGATCTGCTATATAGAGGTTAAACAAAAGAGGGGCCAATACGAAGCCTTGCGGAAGCCCGTTGTTAATAAGTTTTGTTTTGCTTGTCTTTCCGTTTATGGTGACCTGGAAGGTTCTGTTACTCAGCATATTATGTATTAAGGATGTTAAAATCTGGCAAGGAATCACTCTTAAGAGTTTGTAAATTATTCCATCTCTCCAAACAGTATCATATGCAGATGTTAAGTCTAGAAATACAGCACTTGTTTTCAATTTCTGTTGAAAGCCAGCCTCTATGTAGGATCTTAATGCCAGAACTTGGTCACAGCAACTACGGCCAGGTCTGAAGCCTGCCTGTTCTATAGGTAAGTTCTCCATAATAATGCCGCTAATTCGGTTATGGACAAGTCGTTCGAGTATGTACAGCTAAGAAGTGCTATTGGTCTGTAGCTTAGCGGTTGGTCTGCTGGTTTCCCTGGTTTCAGCAAAGCTATTATTCTTGCCTTTTTGAATTCTCTAGGGAGATGGTTTGTAGTCAAAATGTTCGAAAAGAAATTTGCCAGCCATTTGACTACGTTCTTTCCAGCGTAGGTTAGAAATTCTGGATGTGTGTTGTCAAAACCTGGGGCTTTGCCCGGTTTCATATCCTTGAGGGCAGTAATGACATCATCCTCAGTGGATGGTCTGGAAAGCTCTGATATATTTGGAGTATTATTTTTTAGTGTTCTGAGTTCGCGCTTAATAATCCTGTAATATCACGCCGACAGACTGTAGGTACTTTGGACAAACACTGCCATGTGAAAAATGGCAAAAAGGTACAATAGCATGAGAGGTATCACATGAGCAGGCATGATGTCCGTGACGTACAGTTTTGTCAACCGAGTTCCTTCTCTCACTACCGGACTGAACTGAAGTTGTACCCGATGTTTCCAGCTTTATACCCGATGGCTTCCCACAGTACGACAGGAGTAACACAGCTGAGCCTCTCTCGTTACCCCAGGTCACTACCACACTTCCCGACGACAGTCGTCCAGCGCACTGCAGAACATTGATTCGTCGCTCTGCGGCAATACCGAAATAGACGGCATGCATCAGCAGTCCACGCCTGAACGTCACGACACCTCTCCACACGCAGCCGTCCGTGTTGTGGTGTTGAAGACAGCCAATGCTTGGGACCGTAATCCCACAATCCGGTTGCTTTCAGTCTACGCCCAAACATGCGGGACGACAGACTCGTAAAGGCATTCCGTTAGATGTTTAGGATAGTGGGCGCAGACGTGAAGGTGATGCGATAAGTTAGGTGGGCTGGTCGGACGTGGTCAGCCGGAGACTTGACGGGTTTGTCTGCCCTCACGATTCCGTGCAGACCAGTATCGGCCCACTGCCACATCCAAATACCTGACAGATCTGGATATTACACGAATGAAGTAGCCGCCCAAATGGAGACCCACAATAAGGACCTTTTCAAACTTGTCAGCTGCTCCCATGTGAGTGCATGACATTTCGTGTCCTTTACACTGATCACTAAACATCTGAACCTGTTTCTGCCCTTATACACCCTATTGGGCATAATAATAACATTAAACGTGAACTACACTAACGCAGGCTGGTGGCCGTTCTACCTGTTACGGAGAAATGCAACTCCAATAATTTACAAAAATTGGTTCAAATGGCTCTGAGCACTATGGGACTTAACATCTGAGGTCATCAGTCCCCTAGAACTTAGAACTACTTAAACCTAACTAACCTAAGGACATCACACACATCCATACCCGGGGCAGGATTGGAACCTGCGACCGTAGCGGTCGCGCGGTAATTTACATTCATACAATGTTGTGTACGTGTACGAAGTAAGTGTGAAAACCGACCATGTCTTCTGGTTACTTCAGATGCATATTTTTTCACGCAGTATATTAATTAGCATGCGATGGTAGACTCTAATCACCACTGTTAAACACCTCAACTACATTGAATTCTCCGTATTTCCTCCGATAACTCGTTAGATACGGATAATGTCATAGGAAGAAACTTTGCACATTGAGATACACACTTATCTTTCATCTGTCCCTTGTCATTGGCGTGTGCAGAAATTTATCGAGAAGCGCGTGGGAGATTGGTGGGCAAGATTTTGTTTTTTATATAAGTGAGTTGATTAATTTCGAGACTCTGTACCCAAAATTCCAAAGGAGCGGGGCTAGGCAAGTGCCCTTATTGATCCCTCCGCCAAGGGTATTCATCTGCGTCTTGTGCTGTACCTTGAAATACGGCTGTCGACCACAATAAATTTGTTCTTGTTATATCGTGATTGTTGTTGTGGTCTTCAGTCCTGAGACTGGTTTGATGCAGCTCTCCATGCTACTCTATCCTGTGCAATCTTCTTCATCTCCCAGTACCTACTGCAGCCTACATCCTTCTGAAATATCGTGATTAACCCGCTGGTAAATTTATATTTCGGTTTCTTGCGCTTTAAGGACGTTAACTTCCTTCTTCGGATAACGACTGAGATTTCCGTAGCATCAGAAATATCGGGATGAGGCTTTGACGTCCGAAATGAAGCTGAAGCACTATATAGTATTTTTGCACAAGTGTGTTCATATCCCATTTCCATCTCTATTTTCCAGAGACGTGAATCTATGCATTGTCTTTCGTCACATAAATGGCCATCACAGTTCCGTTTGTTATGTTAGTCTCTTGATCCTGAGCTCGTAATAATTACTCGATTGCGTCTTCCATTTTCCTAGATCACAGTTTAGAGTAACAAAGTTTATGCGCGAACTCTGTTCACTGCGTCCCTATCGCCGTTCTCATTTTGGCCTGATGCTTCTACTAATTAGCTCTTTTCTTCTTCCACTTGTGGGGCGGCGCGTGGATTTTAGTATGGAATATATGAGAATATTCGCTGTTCTTTACGAGAGCCTGAAACCTGTTTATGCGGTCAGCCAGCTCACATTCTTCTTCTACTCAATGAAATAAATGTTTCTACTCTCTATTTACTCAGCAGGTTCACAAACTATGACTGTAAATAAAAAAAAGTTTTTGAGTTCTAACTGATTCAATCATATTTAGAAAAAGTTCACACTCAGAACATATCAAATTTCTGATAATAATAATAATAATAATAATAATAATGATCCTATCATAAACATTACTAGTAGCAGTTCAGAGGCTACCTCTACGTTAAACTCCAATTAAACGGCCTTTCACCATGAATTCTAATAATCAAAGTTACTAGCTCGCCACAAAACGGGAAAATAATGTCACCACCTGCCACGCCATATCGTTAACATTACGGGCGGCAGACAAGACAGTTACTTCAGTGAAATCTAAGCGATCTAGGACGCTGTAGAGTCCTCGCGTGTTCATAATTGCAGCGAAAAACATGCTTTTAGCAACAAGTGACTGTGACGTCATCCGAGGCAGCGCGCAATCCAGTGTCTGACTGACGCATACTGATAGATAGTTGGGTGCGAAGTGTCTATTTGAACAAGTAAGTACTAGAGTAAATACTTGTCAAAAGGATATCAAGAATGTGAAATCTGGCTGTGAGAAATTGTGTGAGGATGTGGATAAAAGGCGTTCTGACAGAGAGGAAACAGTAGAACTACAAATATAAGAGCTAAGTACCAGTTTTACTAATACAGAAAACAGAGTAACCTCTAGTAGTTCTAGTAACACAGCATGTTGCTTCAGTTGACGCCACTTTCATTGGATGTAGTCAGTTTTTACGTTTTTGATCCAGACAAACAAGTTTACCCATTACAGTTCTGGAATGATATTTGAGGATGTTTAGCCCAGCGCTTGGTCGGAGAGAGAAAATTTCTTCCATAAGAAGTCATTTGTCAGGAGATGCTTTGGTGTGGTCATCTGACGTAATGATAACAAGCAAAACTCTTCCTGAATTTAAAACTGCATTTCTTAACGAGTACTGGTCACACAACAAAGAAAAAGATGTTTTGAGAGGGTTTTTGAGTGGTATAAAGTTTGTTCCATGATGTAAGTAAAAGAGGTGTCTAGAAAGTGGGTTTCAAGGCTGTTTTATCTCACAAGAAAGATGAAATGGGAAATGATTACCATGGGACTTGAAGATATGCTGCCTTGGTACTAGCAGAAGAGAATCATTTCCGAGCCTAGAGCTAATGTAGATAAAATAATATGTGTCCGAGACAGCAGCGTCTTACAGGCTGCTATTGGGGCAAAGAGCGAATGACGGCAGGTGTTCCCTCAGGTCGTCCGCTGCGCCCTTATATAAATACGGTCAGAGAGGCAGCAGACAGACCCTTCGCACCCAGCTATCAATGTCCACATCACTCAAACGCCAGCTTACGCGTTGTCTCGGATGACGTCACAGTCAGCCTGTTGCAAAATGCATGTTTTTGGTACAAATAAGAATTGAACTTGTGGGGAATGTGTACCGCTTAGATTTCATGGAAGTAACTGTTTGTTTGCCGGCCAGAATGTTAACGACATCACGAGGCAAGTGGTGATATTATTTTACACTTTTGTGGCGAGCAATTGACTTTGATTATTAGAGGTCAGGGCGGAAGGCTGTTTAATTGGAACTTACCGTAGAGGTCGCCTCTGAACTGCCACTATAGCTGTGTATGAGAGAATTATTATTATTATTATTATTATTATTATCATTGTGTGTGAGCTTTTTCTAAATATAATCTAATCAGTTAGGACTCAAAAACTTTAATTCATAATCATAATTCCTCATCCCTCTCAGTGAAGAAAGATAGAAACATTTCTTTCATTGAGTACAAGAAGAATGTGGAATTGCAGACTGGAAATTATGGTTAGTATGTCCTGTACCGCCTTCTGGATGACCGCAAAAATAATTTCAGGCTCTCGTAAAAGACGGTGAATATTCTTATAGATCATACTAGCATCCACCCACCGCCCCAAACACTGTCCAGGTGCTCAACATTAGCTGTCAGATTCGATCCTTAATTATGGAACAGTTTGCCTTAGGTTAACGACCCATCACACAAAATCGTGTGTCCACCATCTTCAAATCAACACTGCTCATCATAATTCTTCGTAACGCTTCCATATTCGTCGTCAAAATAGTTCCTGGCTCCCTTCAAACGTAGCAATACCATTTTCCATTACATGCATTATAAGGTGAGAAGTGGATGAGAGTGGGGGGGGGGGGGGGGGAGGAGGTGTGTAACCTTGTGCCAACCCAAAAAGAAAGAAAAATCTTTCACTCCTTTTGACTTATATTAGTAATATAATTTTTAAAAAGGTACTGATGTCCTTGATCTGTTTTTAGTGCACAGAGCATGAATATATCGTTTAACACACTCTTAGCGACATCAGCGCACATTCAATAGTTGATACTACCAAGGCGGGGGGACGCAGGGATCACTTCATTCCAACCCCTAAAAATATGTAAAAATGCAACTTTTGTCTGTTTTGTTAACTTTTAAGCACAATGCAACTTTAGAGAGATATTGATGTGTAATCAAGGTCTTGAACCTTAAAATATTGACTATGACATGTACTGGGTGAAACTGTAAGACTTACATTTTTCGGTTAAGTTAAACAGAAAAATTTGAAACATTTATGGAATCAGGTAGAAAAAAATAACTATAAACATTAAATAGTTTTTCGAAATTTTAAAATTTAAAGCAGCTGACTAGATTACAATATTTTCATAATGTAAGTACAAGGTATCCCGCCCCTCTTCTCTTGGTATTGCGACGGTTAAATCTCGACCTCAAACGCACGCACAACTCGATGAAGGACTCTGAATTTAGGGCACACGAATTCACTCTTGAGGTGACAAGCTAGCACTGCTACCCATAGTCCGTCGTTTTAATTATGTAATCTCTCACATCATCACAATGCTACAGATGTTTTTAATATACTTAACTTGGTCATCGTATTAAATTAAATACAGTTACATAGAATTATTACATAAATTTACACAAATACAGACAACACACAGAATAATATTTTAGAGTTCATTACTCATTCATATGAACATCGAAAATATTCCCAGCAATAATTATACTGACAAAAGGTTAAGCAAATGCAATTAAACGTAAGAATTTCTACGTTGTAACGTATTCGGAAAGTATAATGTAAGTCGGTGCACTTCAAATATCCTGCAAGTCGCGCTCTTAAATCAAGCGGGAGCATGAGCAAACAACAACTCCATATGGGCTTCAGTCGAGAAAAGAACTAGTCAAAAATCAAAAATGAAACGAGACTGACGTGTGGTTGTAGCACGTATGTTTTGGACGTCTTGGTCATAGTAAAATGGCTTGAATGTTAACATACGGAAGTTCGGTCTTCAGTAAGTAACGTTCAGCATTCTTTACAGTGCCAACTTCAATGTTTTTTTGTTGGAATGTTGGAAAGGAGTATTATGACTTGGTGAACATGAGAACTGGACTTGCCACAGTTGTGGAAAGAATAAAAATATTCTGCTACGCTAAGAAGTGCCATTACACAAACAGGCCGAAGCAAGGAAGGAATCAGAAGTGGATTGGCACAAAAAAACTTTCGTCAGTGAAAGAATTCTGATAGTTTCAGGTATTGTTACAGAATTAACGAAGTGAAATGTGGACCATGAGAAATCTGAAAAAGAAGAAACGGCAAGCATGCAAAATGTGGTGTTATGGAAGAATGAGAAAAATTAAGAGGACAGAAAGAGTAAGAGGTGCTAAGTAGGTGAGGGAAGAGCTCTATGGAAAAATGTTGCCGGAAGGCTGGTCAGGTTAGTGGGGTATTAGCTAGGTAATCGACGATTAGTTATTCTGTCGCTGAAAGGAACACTAGAGAAAATTAATAAAAGGTGTTCTATAAATAATGCCCCAAATGAGCGCGTAATAATACAAAAAATTATTGATGAAATTAAGTAATTTACGTATTATTGCAGTGATGTATCTAATATCCAAGAACGGCTACGAGGGATTAGCCGAGCGGTCTCAGGCGCTACAGTCATGGACTGTGCGGTTGGTCCTGGCGGAGGTTCGAGTCCTCCCTCGGGCATGGGTGTGTGTGTTTGTCCTTAGGATAATTTAGGTTAAGTAGTGTGTAAGCTTAGGGACTGATGACCTTAGCAGTTAAGTCCCATAAGATTTCACTCACATTTGAACATCTAAGAACGAACATTTGTTTATTTGTTCGTCTTCTATGCGTCTCTGTACTATTCATCTTATTACAATGAAACATTGTTTAGTTGTAGTGTGCGCATCCGTGAAGGTAGCTGACCACACGTAAAATTTTTTGATTACGACCGATTTTAGTATCGAATCTATAGTTTTTGGAGGGACTGTACTGCCGTTGGAGACAGTTGGAACTGTTTTTCAATCGAAGAGCGGAAGGGTAGTGATGGAAAGGCAGTGACTTACCGGAATATTTCTGTATCGTCTGTAGAAATTGAAAGGGTCCTATAGTCCCCAGTCATTATAATTGTATTTGCTTTCCTATGCACTTTGAATCTTACAGAACAATTCGGGTGTTCTCGTTGCCAAATTTCGTACCAGAGAAGAATGAGCTACGATTCAATCTAGCCGTAACCTGTTTCTTTCTACGATTTGCAATCATCATATGGCTGTTTTGTTGGTCCTTTTCAGACTTGCAAATGCGTCTATAGGGCTATTTTAAGTCGTCCATGTGTTTATATGAAACCCAACTCGCGACTATGATTCCATAAAATATTTATCCTTTGTTCTCCTATTCCAAAACTCTTTGGCATGCCTGATTGAATGACTGTGGGTGTGTTTCATTTTGCTGTACGGTGGTTTAGTCTGCAGCAGAGAATCAGCGGTAGTCTTACAGAATCCCCAACCCTTGTGGTTTTCAGTTAGAGAAAGTGGTTTGATGCCTTTGGGGGAAAGTTACCGGTGTTAGGTTGGTGGGGGAAGTCTCACCTCTGGGTTTTCCTGGCCACGGGTTTGTGTGGGAGAAGTTTTTGTGTGAGATAGGCAGTCTACTTCCAGCTCTCCGATGATCTGCAGGCGAGGTCTCTTCGAAGAAGGGTGAGTTGATTTGATCGCGTGGCGCGTTGTCTCATAGCGAGAGGGGAGCTTTTAGCTTTTGGCTTTGTCTTATAGAGACTGATTTGCTGGGTTGTTGCATGGAATGCAAGGCTTTTGCAGACTCTCAGTTTGATTCCTAATGCAGACTTTGGACCGTAAGAAGAACGTAGCACAAAGGTGTTGCATATGTTGAAGCGATCTCGTGTAGGAAGTGCGGCCTCGGTTCATTGTGAATGTTTTGTGTGTCTGCGGCTGCGTATGTATATATTCTAATCTTCTGCGAACGTTGATAATTTTTGCCACTTTGTGAATGTTCTTTGCTTCATTTCTGTATGTCCGTAGGAAACCATCCACGTGGGTTAACATTAGAGTTTGTGGGTCCTCTG
The DNA here is from genome assembly GCF_021461385.2 of Schistocerca piceifrons. Classification (NCBI taxonomy): domain Eukaryota; kingdom Metazoa; phylum Arthropoda; class Insecta; order Orthoptera; family Acrididae; genus Schistocerca; species Schistocerca piceifrons. The sequence goes on along the minus strand of NC_060145.1, from coordinate 149,292,505 downwards.
CCATTACCCTTTATCTATTTAAATGTGTCCTCTGTAAAATGTTAACTGTTCGCTTCTGCGTGGTTTAATGTTGCTAAAATTTGGCCACGGTAGATAGAAATTGTGTCTCCGCAAACCACGTGGTCACACGAGTTTCCTGTGAGCCTAACTTTCCGGTGGCCCCCTGTCTCTGTTCTAGAGTTTACTTATTGCTCTGATTTTGGAATAATAAATATGTACGGTCCGGATTATTCAGTTGTAAATGTGGTTTGTGATTTCATGTTGAGCTTGTTAGCGCGTATTTGTGGCCCTCGTTGAGGCGGTTTCTCCAAACCGAGGTTCAAATTTACTCTTTTATTGAATCATTTCTCAACACAGCGGAACAAACCTCCGAGCTTCGTTTCATGTTGGTGTTGGGGCCGTCCTTGCTCTTCTTTGTGTGAATTTGGGTCTGAATGCGAGTATTAAAGCTTTCCCGCCCCGCTCTGATTACGCCCGCGATTCTTAATTAAGAGATTCTGTTGTCAATCGTATAGCGTTTTACAAGCAATAGTACATAGTTTCCAGGCAACATCAGTTATATAGATATCTTATATGAATGTCTTAAGAAATGAATAATTTTGTTTCAAGTCTTATCCAGGGTACCGATGTTACGTCTCCTTTACCTGTGCCATTTACCTTGTAGTTTCCTTGTTAGCCTATCCATGGCCTTTACATGAGCACAGGTCCAATAATTACCGTTCCCTTTCTATTTAAAACAAATTCTTTAGAATAGTTCTGCTCTTATTCACAGTATTCACACACTTTTTACTGTATTTTAATATTTGATTCATGTGAGCAATCCCAGGATCATATTAATAATTGCGTCCCATTTTTTTATGAGTGACATTACAACGAATTTTCTTTTATGCGTTGTTTCTGATGACTAAATTAATTAATTTGCCAACTCAGTCGAAGCTCTTGTTTTTCGTATGGCTAGTGTTGTTGGCGACCTAATCTTCTACTTTGATTTTAATGTCAGATAGCATTTCCATTAGAGCGTGGCCCTTTTAGCCGTCAGGATATAGCTCAGGGCTCCACTTATTTCATTAACACCACCGAAGTGCACAACACTTACAAACTTCTTACTGAACTTGGCACTTGTCACTTGCTGTATGAAAAGAAAATCTTTAAAAGACCTCCAAAGTAGCATAAAGGGCCTGAACGCGCAATCAAGAGCGTCTGTAGCACTTTCTAGATGTGCAAGACTCGTCATATGTGTAAACATATTGTGGGAGCAGGAAACCTCTATTATTTGTAGAGGGGACATGAGGATGAAAAGGGGTGATGTGTAGTAATATTGGACCACAATCTATCGATACTTCTTTCATGTATTTAGATAATTTGGAACATTTTATTTGGAATTTTCTAAGAGTATGAACCACAAATTGTATTTTACAGTGTGTCAACCAGGCAGCAAAACTGAGCACTACAGAAAGCCCATTATTTTTTCAGCACGTTTTGAAGACCAAAATTGTGCAACGAGGGTGAGCAGCACTATAACAGTTAACATCCTTTCTAGAGTTGCACTGTGTACAACAGAAGAGAAACGGACAGTTTCTTCACTATTCAGATGAAACTGTGATTAAAAATTCGTTACATTACCTATAAATTATGTGTAAAATATTCTATGTACATATCACACAGATTTGGTCATTTAATTTATATATATTGTAACGACAGAATTTTACGGCCGTAGCGGACAGCGCCAGAGTCGCCACGCTGTGCGCTTATCACGCGGAATGCTGACCGGAAATGAATTCTGAGTTGCGCTCCGTGGCGTGTACACAGCCGCCGGCTACGAAGAGCAGTCTGAGACCGGCCAGTTGTGAACATGTATCGCTCTCGACACAGTGATGAAGGGTTACCAGACACGCGTAATGCATTGTCGCACCGTCTTTATTAATAAATAGTAAAACTAAGTTTTCCTTGTTCCACATTCTGCACTACCCGGAACTAACGCCCACGCATCCCATCCTAACAGCAAATGGACACAATAACATTTTCTCGGCCGTCCAAAAGACTCCGTTATGTGTGTGTGTGTGTGTGTGTGTGTGTGTGTGTTTGTGTGTGTGTGTACATCTCTGGTTCTGGAACTACACGATGAATCTCATCCTGCACCTCTGAAAATTATCGTGGTTTGTACGAGTGAGATTTCAAACAGCCCCACAGAAAGAAATCACATGGTGTCAAAACATAAAATTTGGATTGCCAATTTCCGTCACCGCTGTCAGAAATCAAGAGACAGTTGTCGCAATCGATGTATTACAGTTTGCAACAGATCATTGAAACCAAAGTTTTTAAGGATCCATATGACCCAGTTCACACCACAAAAAACCCTCTAAACATATTGTGGTAGGGTTCGTCGTCCGCTGTTGAGGCGTTTTCAGTGCCTTCTTCGGCCAATTACTCCGTCAGACCCAAGGCCATTGCATACATTCACTCCTTGTGGATTTAATGGCTTCTCAGTAACTACTCAGTCAGTAGTCATGGAGAGCAATGTAGCATTTGTCAACAGTGCTCACTTTCATGGCGAGTAATGAGCTTGCTATGTCAGATCCTGTGACTGTTAAAGGTTTCCGTCATTGTAATTGATCTAAGGGGTAATTAGGCCTCTATTTGAAGGCAAGACATGCTTTTAATTTTAAACGGTAGACACCTATGTGCGACTGACGGGGCTGTTTGACGAGCACCCAAGATCCAAATTTAATCTCTCTACTTGGGCCTGACGATGGGAGAAAGCTGCACTTCGATTCCTTTAAAGTGACTGCAGATGACATTGCTACGTCTAGAATTTATCACAAAGCACAGGCCATCCCATAAAGTCTAGGGCAACATCAACACACCGCAAGCCAGCACTTTAGTGAGTTCCTGGGTTTAATACTTCGGATGAGAAGTGTAGTTCCACTCTTCTGCCAGAGGAAAAGTTGTATAGTTCCACTCAGATGTCATAGGAACGCGTAGTGACCATCTTGGGTTCAAAACTAATAACTAGCTAACTGACAACGAATCAGGTTGATTCAGTATCACCAGATGCACTGTCTCGGATTCTAGACTTACAATAACTCACCTGCCAACCATTCAAGTTTCATGAGTATCCCCAGGCTGGATATCTTGGCTTCTTACAAGTGTACATCTTGTATACTTAGCATAAGTGACCTACTTCCACGATAAAGTCAGGGAAAACACCAGTAGCCACCTTGGATTCTGTACTTTTCATAGGGCATCTGGCACCCATGAAAATTGGCTCAGTATCAACAGGTTCGCCATCTTGGAATTCATACATAGCTTAAGAGAGCTGGCTGCTATACACGCTGGCGCAGGACTCACACAGCCCCTTCATCAATTCTGATGTCATACAGTTGGGGAAAATCCTGAAGTACAAATGACGTATGTCCGCTACATTAGAGTGCCGTCTTAAATTCTATCATAGAACAAATGACCTGGCAACTACACAGGCTGCACCAGTATCCTCAGCTGTGTGACCTTGGCTGTCCTAAGGCCAAACATCTTTGATTTTATACTTAGAACAATAACTGCGCTAGATAGACCAACTCAGATTTTTATAATTTCTTCCACCCCCACTACCCCCACTTTATACATAGTTCAGTTCATCTATGGCATAAGAAGGGGAATATCTGGTGTCAATGCTTGATGTCCTCAGTGACATCAGAGAGGAAGGAGGGAGAGAATCTTACAACAGTGCAGACTGTCCCAAAACTCTTACCCAACCTACTGCCACCTGTATGTGTTCCTGTTGTGCACACCATCACCTTCGTTCGCTTTTTGTATTGCTGCATATTGTAGTCATCATGTAACTGCTTCATTGCCTTTTGCTTGCTAGAGTGTCATTACAATTAAATAAAAGGCGAATGGAGTGTGTCGGTCTAGTGTTTAATCTCAGTTTGGACGGAGTAAGGCAATGGAATTCGTTGCATCTTACATGGGTCTTCAAACTGATTCATTAAGAGACTTATTATTAAAATACTTGCCTATTAGAACTAGGAACATTCACACTGGCAGAAACAGATTTCGCAAAAGTCATTTATATGCCAAGAATTTACAACAGAAACCATAAGCTGAACACAAGCACTTAAAAGGCAACAAGCATTATCAATAAGTTAGCAAATAGCTAATGGTAACTTACCGACGGATAACATGCCATTAGTGGAGACGGACACGGCATGACTTTGGCAGCTAAATTCGAATTCTACACTGCATATATCTTAGGTGAAAAGTGTGGAGATAAACCGGAGAAATGAGAGAGAGCATTGTAACCATGAATGTTTGGTCGAGTGGACGAAAGGGGTGGTTGCAATATCTTCTTACGACATTATGACGTCGAAAGCGGGTTCCAGCACCCAATAGGCTGTTGCAAGGCTCCTACCAAAATTAGTTTCTTGCGCTGCGTGGAAACGGTGGTGCTTTATCGTGAGCATTGTTATGTCCTTGGTAATGAGCAACAAAACTGTAACAAGACTACGTGACAAGTGCCTGGAGACGATTGTGATAACGGTTGGTGTCTTCCACGCTTGATACTTAACTGCAGCCTCTAATGTCCGAACTAAGAGAATGAGTGAAATAGCCGCGTCTCTGAGTTTTACAACCTCAGAACGACCGATCTTTAGTTAGACCCCCATGTCAGAAACAAAATAAAAAAGCGCAGGTATTGTCAGTTGCTGAGGAAGGCATTGGCTTAGTTCAACCTGCTAGGAAATATAATGCTGACGACGCGTTCTTTCTTTGCAGGTTTCCCATCCTGCCCAGGCACCACCAACGAAAACGAGTTTGTTTTCTTCATTAAGGGTCCTCTTAGAAGAAGGCAGAGTCGTTCAAATTTTGACCGGATTTCAATGCTTATCTCTATTTCCTTTGAGATTAATACCTGCATACAGTCGAATGTTTCATGTAGCGAGGGGGCCAAAAGTTTGTTGAAATATAAATCCCATATTAATTTATTGGAGCCCATTTTTCTGTTATTTGACAACGTGCGTGGCGGGTTTGAGTTATAGTGTCAAAATCCACTCCAGTCATATTATTAAGAACAAGACAGTTTCAGTTTGACTGACCACTACTGCTCCGTAACATGTTGCTTTCTTTTCCGTGAAAATCAGTTCCCACATCGAGGTTACTTCCTGCAATGTATCTTCAATGAATTCTATAGCTATTAAATAACTGTTAGGCTGCGTCTACTGTACAGACACAATCTGGTGTTTACAAAATATAAAGCTTTCTTCTCCTGATGAGGTATTTTGTTCCTTGCATTTGTGTGGAGATTTCGCAAAATCTGACGTGTACTAAGATGAATTTTCGTGCTGTATTGCTGTGTACACCTGTCTGAAACTACCTGTCAATTTAAACTCTATGCCAGTCTGGGCCCTAAACTAGGACCTTCGCCTTTAGCAAATCATTGCTCTACCGAAGGAGGTCTCGAAGCACGAATCACTACCCGCTCTCACATCCTTCCAAATTTTCTTTCAGTTGTACTCGTTCCACAAGATGTGGAGGAGAACTCCCGTGGAGTTCGGAATAAAGAAGGTGAGGTAGCGGCGGAAGAAAAGCTGTGAGGGCGGGTCGTGAGTCGTACTCGGATATCTACGTTGGCAGAGCAATGGTTCACTAAAGGCAAAGATTCCAGGTACGAGTCCTGACCCAGCACACAGTTTTAATTTGTTAGAAAGTTCGAATACAATAGTAATTAAAGTAATCAGAAGAACAATGCTTACAATGGATCAGTGAGAAATCCGGGAGTACGGGTATGAGAAAATGTATCTACTTTTAGCAGAAAAGCAAGGAACGCAACCTATATTTAATAACAGAAGAATGAAATGTAGTGAGGACTGAAGAAGGGTTGATTAAAATGCACGAGAGAGAGTGAGAGAGAATCAACTGTGACTGTCCGATACACGCCGATATTAGCAAATGCGATCACTTTCGGTTCACTTAAATATTTTCCGATATCGGCTACCTGCAGGAATTCTTGATAGGTGTGAGATGTACGTATGTCCAGATTTATTTACTATCATTTACTGGTCACATGCCAAAACCAAATAAAAATCTGTTTTACTATTCATTTCCGTTTGACAAACATAAAAAAAAGAGTATAATCTAAAACACGGAAACTCAGTTGGCTGCGAAAGGACACATGCAGCCATAATCGTTGCCCTCATTTGTTTACGAATTATCAAGATGAAAATGACGAAGAGTAAATCCTGTCATATCATGGTATTTATCTGAAGTTTAATAAAGGACTTGCTTTCTGTGTATGAGAGGCTTTATGCAGCTCATATACGTCGCTGTACTTACGATTCTGTGAATGAAACATATAAATTTCAATACTTATAGCACTCCAGGTAAATATTTTTACTATTTACGAACACAACATTTAAAACACGTTCTATTCCTAAAGACAATGAAAAGTAGAACGCCACGTAATATGATGACCTTTGCCGCACAGCTCAATTGCTGACAGTTTACGTAAGTGTCTTCCGTGCGCCTGGTACCAGTCTGCCGCTGGTTTATCGCTGAAGTGAATGTCGAGCTGCGTAAGGAAGACTGACATGTCTCGAACTTATTTTCATTACTCGTTCTGTGAAAAGGTAGCCTACATTCTTTATTAGTACATGGTAGTAGGGGTAATGGTACCACACACATATGGAAGACATGCAACCAAATAACTTCACCGTCAATTTTAAGGCTGAACGCAATGGGTCTGTCATTTGTCAAGGAAACTTGCCTCATATCCAGTGAGGCACCGTCGTATTGGCACCGTACACGGGGCTTTGCAGACATACAATGGTAGTGACGCCTAACGGCAGGTGCCCCCCGCAGCAGACCGCCAGTGAACGTTAACTGGGGCACATGGCGCGGGGTGCACGGAGCCCACTGTGTGGAAAACATTTCAGAGGCTGCCCACCCACTGGCAGGCAGAGGTGTGCACACTCAGCCGGGAAGTTTGTGCAGTCGGCGACGCGCGAGACAACGGTAGAGGTGAGTGTGCGCCTGAAAGCTGGCACCCCACCACACAGCTAGGCTGCAGACGCGGCCGAAATGTTAAGGGGAGCGGCGAGAGCACTGTAAGACACACTACACAGCAGTACAGCGAACTGGCTAGTGACTCCAAACACACCAGAGGAGACGAGTGTGCGAACGAGAAGGGGGGTCCATTTGTTAACGGTAAAAAGATGGCACAAGGAGGTAGCTGCGACTGTTTGCTGAAGACACAGTAGTAAGTGTCGAAGTGTCGTCTTTGACTGTAGAGGGATAAAAAATGACTGGAATATAAGTTCGTTTTGATTTAATGAGTAGCTCTAAATATGGGAAAGTATAAGACGCTGTTGTTTACAGGAAGCTGGCGTCTGTTAATGGCTGTAGGAAGATACACGAAGAATTTCTGTTTGGTGTGATGGATTGTAAGTTCCTCAAAATTTGAGAAAACTTAAAAAAATGAAAACATATAGTGAAAAATCCTGTAAAATACGAATACTATATTATACTAATGCAAAAAATCGCAGCACCACAAAACAAATAATGTAGCGGAATAAGTTTGTCCAGGGAACATATTTTAATGATTAACATTGCATGGTAACAGGTTAAAGTGAGATAAGCCGTTGCTAATGTGAAATGCAAGTACATTAATAGCCAGTGCAACCACCAGAATGTTGGATGCAAGCAATCAGACGTATTTGTATTGTGTTGTACCGGAGCTGGGAGGTTGTGGAATAGTGTTCCATGTCTTTTACCCTTGCTTGGTCAACACAGGACCGGGTATTGCTGTTTGTGGATGATGCAAGAGTTTTCGTCCGATGATGTCCCATACTTGCTCGACGTGAGACGTCTGGTGATTGAGCAGGTCAAGGCAACATGTTGACACTCTGTACAGTATGTTGGGTTACAACAGCGATATATGGGCAAGCGTTACCCTATTGGAAAACACCTGCTGTATTGCTGTTCGTGAATGACAGCACAACGGATCGAATCACCAGATTGATGTACAAATTACCAGTAAGCATGAGTGGCGTAACCATGATAGTGCTTCAGCTGTTATATGAAATCTCACTTCTGACTGTAGATCCAGGTGTAGTTCCAGTATGTCTAGCATGCAGAAACCTGGGCTGCAGCCCCTCAACTGGCCTGCTTGAAACCAACACAGGGCCATCACTGCCACCGAGGCCGAACCAACTTTCACCAGATAACACAACAGACCCTCATTCTGTCCTCCAGTCAGTTCTCGCTTGACACCACTGAATTCGCAAATCGCGGTGCTTTGGGATCACTGGAATATACCCAACAGGTCGTCTGGGTAAGATCTGTCCTTGACTTAACCGACTTGTACCATGTCGTGCCGGACGGAGTGGCCGAGCGGTTTTGTGCGCTATAGTCTGGAACCGCGTGACCGCTACGGTCGCAGGTTCGAATCATGCCTCGGGCATGGATGTGTGTGATGTCCTTAGGTTAGTTAGGTTTAAGGAGTTCTAAGTTCTAGGGGACTGATGGCCTCAGAAGTTAAGTCCCATAGTGCGCAGAGCCCTTTGAGCCAACCAGTTCGTTTTGTCACTGAGGTGGCAACTGCTGTTCAGATTGCTGCTGCAGATGCAGTACGTTGCGCGAGAGTAATACACCGAATACGATGGTCTTTCCTCTCGATTGCACCGCGTGGGCGTCTGGAGCCCGGTGCTCTTGCGACGGGACATTCTCGTGTCCATCGCACCAGCAATCATGTACAGTGGCTAAACTTAACCAAATCATTCTGCAGTATCGCAGAATGAACATCCAGCTATTACATCACTTCGTTTGAGCTCAGTGAGGTGTTGATAACGGCGTCTTTGTCGCCTTAAAGGCATTCTTCACCAACATCAACTCACCAGGTCCACTCAGAGGTAGCTAACGTTCGGGACCGTTACAGCGTGTTCTCAACGCAAACCAGACTTGCAACCGAGTAGTGGCGCTACTAGGGTCTCTCTTATGCGACTGGTGTGCAGTCTGAATAGTTAACACCTTTTATATGTAGACACACACGTACCATCTTTAGTGTACGTCGCGTAACTCCTTCTTGGTGCTGCTATTTTTTTCCGTCAGTGTACATGTATGGGTGAAGCGTCGATTCCGCTCATTAGGGAATTCCAGCAACGTGTAGCTCACCAGCGGAGGAACCTCAGTAAGTGAGTGGCATGTGCATCATACTAATGTTGTTGGAAAGGCGGGGCTGAAATAGCAGGACATCTGGTAACAAACTCCAAAATCGAGGAACGCAGGACAACACGACTCCTGCGGGTAAAATGGCTAAATTTCACTCAGATTCACAGTGGAATCCTGGTGGTATGTTGATCAAATGATATGTCACCTCTAGCCGTAGTGAAATGATGTGAACCATTTGAGCAAGGCAGCAAGATGAAGCTAGAGGTGCGAAGAAACTCTCTAGCAAAAAGTACGTTCTCACAGCTATTCTCAAATGGCTTCGTGATCATGGAGCGGATTTCTGTTGTACAGAGACTGAACGATTACTAGGACATTTCGACTGTAGTTTACAGAAACTTGGTGATAATGTCGAAAAATAATCTAGTGCATCGGTGTCACTATGGAGTGCAGTGCAACATTCAGTAAAGGTTGCTTGACCTGCGATAACTAAGAGTAACATACTGCCTGGTATTTCCTTGCAGAAAAGGAGACTGCATTACGAACCCTAGCGCAAGCCATTCCCCAGTAATACTCGAATATTTGGAACCCCCCTAAGGTCAGATAAATGGAAGACATCGAAGAAATTCAGAGGTGTACTACTAGACTTTTTATCTATAGTATGAGAAATAAGCGAATTTTACGGATATGCTCCGTTAATTCAAAGGAGATTCTTTCGACGGAAGAGGATTTTCTTTTCGTGAAATATTGTCGGGAAGGTTTATACAGTTCTATACAAACGGCCTTTGCGACAGACTGCAGAACCACTCTTCTGCGATGAACTTGTATCTCGCATAAGAACCTCGAAGACAATTGAAATTTTTGCTGTTACGGAGGCATATAGACATCAGTGAGATGAATAGGAAGGGAAATGACAGTAGTAGGGGAACCCTTCACCATATACCGTTTAGCGTCTTGCTGAGTATATGTTCAAATGTGTGTGAAATCTTATGGGACTTAACTGCTAAGGTCATCAGTCCCTAAGCTTACACACTACTTAACCTAAATTATCCTAAAGACAAAGACACACACCCATGCCCGAGGGAGGACTCGAACCTCCGCCGGGATCAGTCGCAAAGTGCTGAGTATGTAAGTATCTGCAGTTGAAACTGAAGGAATTTTCCATAGTTGATCTCCTATCAAACAAAATCACTAGAGAAGGACAATTCCGTCTAACATCAGTCTCTCAAACTGATGTCAAACCTACGATCAAGAAAATTGCTAATCAATACCGGATCCGTGAATCGCATATAAATAAGCAAGCACCTAGCGACCATTTCTCTCAATCATGGTCCACTTACGTGAAGCAAAGTAAGCTTCATATTTTTTAAAAATGATTTCGTGATGTTTCGAGCTGTCATTCTCTCTGTTTCATACACGATTGTACAATTTCGGCGTTAGGCCCTTGTCTGTTTTCTAAAACGAAGCATACATTTGTGACACTTGTTATTTTAACATAGGAACCAGTCATATCTCTATATATACAAGAGACATTACAACTCACTCTATCGACAATTTTTAGTGGTATTTTATACCATCTACGTCCTTGTTCCACTATATAATGCTTCCGTTTAAAATACTTGAAACTGTCCATCGCACATGAAATAAAGTGAATTGCAGCTGAAGATGTCACAAATAATTCAAAAAATTCAGCGCAGTTGCAGGCGCAACTATTATGATAATTATGAAAGTCTTGTGACAATCCCGAATTAGTATGACTGTGATATACTAATGTTATTCTCCACATCTGTATCGGACTATAACTTGTACCTGTTGAAATTGTGATAACTATCTAACGGACATGTAGCATGTGAACCATATAATATTGCCATGCCCAAAGAACCATGAACCACTGAAGTACAATTCATAGAACTGTTTTGAAGGGTTTTTTCTCTACCTGCTAGTGTTACCTCAGCACTCAACGGATTCGATGTAAATATATAAATTTGATAGCGGAACGCTTAAAAGCACCTGATATACAGAATTAAACACGCTGTAAGTTTACTTGGCTCAACCAATTCTGTGGAGGCAGCCTACCAGAAAATATCTATATTAGAAACATCCAGGTAGCCACGCGTGTTAGTACTCCGCTTCTGTGGCCCGGAGAAACGCACTGTCTCTGAATCGGTTCCGCCCGGCGATTTAACAAGGATAACTGGTACGCCAGCGGTTTCTCACATCTAACTGGGTCTCTACCTGTCTTATATCCACGTTTCACCTCGATCTCTGTTTTCAGACACAATTAGATGTTTTCGAGGTTTTCCAGCTAGCTGTATCGCTGCTGGCCATCTCTTGTGAGGCAGAATAATTTTTAGATAACTCATTCAGGAACATCTTCCGGGATATAACCCTTCCACATGAAATTCCTAATGCGATGCGGAGGAGGATGGGCAGAGGGCTTACCGTAAATCTGTATAAGTTTTCCTTTGTGCTCACGTGCAGATCTTTGAGAGTCAGGATCTGAGACTCTGGCCGCTTTATATAGTTTCCCAATGACGTACGTTACGTGCACGCTTTTGTTGGCTTGCGTCTGTCATTTAAGCTTGTACTGATTTTCTTGGCATATGAAAATATGGGTCATACAAGACACGCATATACTGCTGAGGGAAAGAAAGTACCGAGGCAGTTGTTCTTCACATAGTTGGTCTTGCTCCCCATTTACTATTCGCTAGTATCCTCAAGACGTTATTCCTAGTCGCCACCTCTTGGTGGGTCTTGCCGCACTGACGGTGTATGTCTGTGATCTGTCCAGGAAGATATATGGATATGCTGGTTTTCCGTGAATTCCACATGGTTGCCATTTCACTTGACGTTGTACTTTCTGTTTGCCTGTTTTCAGCGTCGGTAGAAGTCGCTAACTCATGTCTTCAAGGGTTTCGCCTGAGGGAATTCTGTTGCTAGTATTCAAACATGATATTTATCTAGTTCTTTGCTACATCTTCATGATTACGTTGTTGATAGTCAAGTCATCAAAGACTACGATAGGTGTGATCTGGAAGTACACGTTCCTGGGTAAAAAAAAAGTCGGGAACCGTATTGCGCTTCAGCTGGGCCACTGAGTCACCCGACCTTAATTCCACAATAAATGCCTGGGGCCGAAACTTAACACTGAACTTCCCCACACTTTTGGTTAAGAATTCGGCTGACATTCCACTATCCCGCACGAGTAGCACAGCTCTCAACCACGCTGACTGCTTCCCCCGCTGTCACAGCACGCTGTCTGAGCGCGAAGAGGGGAAGAGGGGGAAACTACGAACACGTGGAATTGAAATGGGAGTGCAGTCGCACTGCACACGATTTGGTTCTATATTTCACATTTCTCAAATTCATAGGTCGCAAGCAATACAATTTTTCTGTATTACTTAATTGTTTTTGATGCGGTGCATACATAACACAATTAAATTAGAATTATATTAATACCGTCAGCTGCTAACGGGCGCTGATGTACCTCAACGGCGACAGGTGGAAATGTTTCCCCCAACCGGAACTCGAACCCGGGATCTCCTGCTTGCATGGCAGACGCTCTATCTGTATGAGCCACCGAGGACACAGAGGACAGCGCGACTGCAGGGACTACCTCGCGCACACCTCCCGCGAGACCCACATTCTCACCTTGTGTGTCCACAAACTACATTCGTAGTGTCCCACCCCAACACGCTAATTACTCGTGGAAGACATTCTTACCAAGTCCCGTAACAGTTCGGGGAATATGTGTGCATTCGCACAGAAGAAGGTCATGGCCGGTATTGCCAGAACTATACACTTATATGGATAAGGTGTCTGCTCTTTCGGACATGTCCGAAAGAACAGACTCCATATCCATAAAAGTACATAACACAATTATCTGGTACAAACTGTCGACAAACAGATGCAGACAATATAAGATTTTTGCAGTCAAGTTGCCACGTAATCGCAACATAGTTTTTAATGATCGAAGAAAGTCATTTCACAGGAATATCTCCATCGAGAAGTTGTAACACTTTCGGATCATCACTGCAGAGACCTGGAAAATCTACATGAGGAAAAAATGTCGATGTACTAAACAGTTTTAATGTTAAAGGGATTTCTTTTTGAAAAGGAAATTACCTTGCAGGTCAGTTACATCTGCACATGAACAGAGGTGCTTTCAACTGAAACGACAAACGGCCTCCGAAGCTAATACAAGACTGGCAGTGTTAAGGCAACTATCCTTGCAGTTCTTTCAATTCTCTGAATTCTTCAGACCTCGCGTTCTTCTTAACGACAGTGAACTTAGAGAAGTGTCTGTCAGAATGTTTCCCATCTCTAACGCGATTTTCTCTTTAAATGCATCCACATCAGATCAGCAAGGAGTTGTTCCTCATCTTGCATTATCTTACTGTGGAGACTATGCAGTCAAGTCCACTTAAAATACGAGGTCTGCAATTCATTTCCGATGTTCGAATTATTGTTCCCCCGCGCTTTTTGCCCTCATTAATTCAACAATTTAAGTAGAAAAATCGTTCCATGCAATCTCCTAGACTTAACCAAAATACTTTGCAGCAATACATAAAGCCACTGCACTCTTCATTCTGATTCACTGAAAACAATTGCGACTGACAGAGTAAAAGTGCGCGCAACTTCAGAAATTTTGCTATTCATACCATCAATGCAAATTAAGCATAGTGTATCTTGATTTACAGGACAATGAGCCCCTCTGTCGATCGTTGCAATATTTTGCTGTTTCACTGTCAAATAAATCTTTAAATTCTTTCTGTATGGTAGTGTAATATCGTTTCATGGTTCACATGGCTAGAAGCACTCTGGGATTTAACATCTGAGGTCATCAGTCCCCTAGACTTAGAACAACTTAAACCTAACCTAAGGACATCACACATATCCATGCCCGAGGCAAGATTCGAACCTGCGACCGTAGCAAGAGCGCGGTTCCGGACTGAAGCACCTAGAAACGCTCGGCAAAAATTTGCAGTATGTATTGACCATGTACCCGTCGTTTATGCCATTTCATAATTTACATTGGGAATTCTCATCCCTCTCCTCTGTATTCAATATCGTTTTTAAAGACTTGTAACGACAGATCGCTAGAATGCATCTTCTTTGCACTGTAGTCGCTAGACCTGTGGAGTCCTTCTTACCACAGACAAATAGGTTAGGATAAATAGTCTGACACAACAATTCTATCGCACTGAAGAGAATTCTGCCAAGTGAAAAACATTGCACCGCAGTACTAAATGAAATACCGCGTGCTTCCGGGAAGGAATCAGATAAACCGAGTCGGGCTTAGCATTGGCCCTCACGCGGCCAGCACATCCGGCTTACGTGAAATTTGGCAAGCAGTGGCCGGCTATGACTTGCTGGATCTAATCACCAATGAACGACTTCATCAGGACAACGCATACCTGAAGAAAGTGAGGGCTGCCTCCGTATTCGAATAGGGCCAGTTATCATTACTAGAAGCAGTCTTCAGAGGTATGATTGTAGCCCCTCTTGTGCCTGTTCTGCTTACATTATAGCTAAGTCTCGGGTTAATCAAACTTTTGACACTATTTACAGATTACCATCCTTCTACAGTTCATTCCTTTAACAAAATTATCATAGGAAATTAATTTCTCCTCTCCTACTACTATCACATCATCCAGACATCGTAAAAGCCAGAAGATGATGAGAATGACACTCATCGATACGTCGCGGGTTTTCGACGCAGCTACCCGGATGGAAGACCGAGAAGATTTCATCAGCAGTATACATCGGGAAAGCCTACGTTCGCATATGCAGTAGAACCAATTCGGAATGTTGCAACTACTAAGTTACGTAGCTGTAGTTAATCAAGTATTGTGCACTCCAAGTTGAAAAGTAAAAGTGACAATAAAAATGAAAGCTGGCACTTTTCTTGATGTAAAGCTGAGTAAACACGTTTGTCAAGCGAAAGAAAGTGTGTGACGAATGGGACTCGCTTGATGATGAGTTTGAAACTCCAGCAAATATTCATAATTCTCACCCACGACTTAAACAGCAATAACGAAACGAGACGCATAGCCGAAGACAATAATATCACAACTGGAGGTAGTTCATCGATTACGGCAGACGAAGTGTTTCGAGAAGCTAGTCTACAATAATCATATCGTACATGGTGCTAGTATTCTTGTTCTGTTTTGAGCGGTTAATTCAAGGGCGCTCCCCCAACCACATTTATCGGACTTGATCATGCCCTTTCGTTTTACAAGATAATAAATATAGAGGTCATTCAGGGAAACTCAAGGCAGTCAGCTGGAAAGCCAATATGTTCTTCCGAGAACACACTACGTGACAAAAATCTTGGGATACCTCCTAACAACCTTCTCGGGCCACCTTTTGCCCGGCGTAGTGTAGCAGCCCCAGGTGGCTTGTAAGTCCTCTGCGGAAATATTGACCAGTAGTGCCTCTATAGCCGTCCAAAATTGCGAAACTGTTTCCGTTGAAGGATTCTGTGCGCGCTCTGCCCTCTCGATTATGTCCCATACATGTTCTATAGTATTCGTGCCGGACGACCTATGTAGCCACTTCACTCGCTCAAACTGTCCAGAACGTTCTTCAGGCGAATGGCAAACCATTGAGGCCAGTTGACAAGGCACACTGTCATTCATAAAAACTGAGTCAATGAATAGCATCAAATAGTCTACGAGTAGCTCAAAATAAGAGTTTCCAGTCAATGATCTGTTCAGTAGGACCAGAGGACCCAGTCCATTCAATGTAAACACAGCCCATGATGGAGTCACCAGCAGCTTGTACAGTACCTTGATGGCAACTTGGGTCCGGGGCTCATCTGAGCAGGCCTTGGTTTGCCAGTCGCCAAGGGCCCAATCGATATGCTCACGAGTCCAAGAGAGGTCCTGTAGGCAATGTCCTGTTAGCAAAGGTACACGCGTGAATCGTCTGCCGCCATTGCACATTAACGTCAAATTTCTCCTGACTGTCCTAAGGAATATGTTCGTCGTACGTCCCACAGTGATTTATACCTTTATTTCAAGCAATGTTGTTTGTCTCTTAGCACTCACAGTTCTACGCAAGCGCCGCTGATCTCGGTCGTTAAGTGATTGCCGTCGGCCACTACTTTGTCTTTGGTGAGA
Organism: Schistocerca piceifrons; assembly: GCF_021461385.2. Lineage (NCBI taxonomy): Eukaryota > Metazoa > Arthropoda > Insecta > Orthoptera > Acrididae > Schistocerca > Schistocerca piceifrons. Next base: position 149,276,228 of record NC_060145.1, on the reverse strand, counting down.
GGTAATGCCTACAATACACTCACGACGCACTCCTGACACTTTGGATCTCGGAAAATTGAATTTCCTAACGATTTTCCGAAAGGAAAGTCTGTTAATTCCCATCGTGCGGCCATAATCACGTCGGAAACCTTTTCACGTGAATCACCTGTGCAGGAATGACAGCTTCGCCAATGAACTGCCCTTTTACACCTTGTGTACGCGGAACTGTAGCCATCTGTATATCCGCCTGACTTTCGTCACCTGGACCTAATGTTTATCAGCCTCTTCCCTGCGGTTGCGCCTGTAAGGCGTCTTACACGGGACGCTATTCCGACTTTCATAATGCGTCCTACAATCGGAACAGTGGATGCTGTTACGATTCTAGCGAAAATCTCGAAAGCGTCGAAGGATCGGCATCGGCATGGCTACGTTCTGAGAAGCACTCTGATCCTAACAAGCCGCCATAACGTGTCTCTGCAAACATAAAAAAAATCATGAACCTGAAAGTGAGAAGACTAAAATAGGACAATTATAAAGAAGAGGAACTGGCGGGAGGGCCGGAACTGACATTTTCACAGCGATAATACACAATCTAAATGCACTACGACCTGAGAATGAAATCTGCCAAAGGAGTGTCCTGAGAATATTAGGTTCCAGCGCATGTGGTCCCTTCGACGACTTACTCCACCAACAGTTGTATGAGACCAGCTCTCACATTAATCTCAATTCTCCGGATGGCTTCCAAAGAAACAGTTAAGTGATGTGATATTTCTACGCAAGACATATACGCGGTTGAAGCCTCGTTTACAAACCATTGTCGTATGCGTAACTGATCAGGCTGAAGAAACTGGGTAAATAACGACATTGTGCTGACAAAATGTGGTGGGGGCATTTGGAGAATCGCATCAACGTTCTCTGTTTTAGTGAGTGGACAAAAATAGCCACATGTTCGTACAGTCCCAGATAGAAATTCTGCTCCAGTTAACTGGAATTCATTTCACTGGTGTAATGCAGTCCAGAAAGTACGTTACACATGTCGTTTTACGTCAACACCATTGCGCAAAAAGAGTGGCACATTATCAGAAGCGAGTAAACGTTGGGATTTTTCGATAGACACACTCCTGCTGAGGTACAGGTAATATGTGTACCTCAATGTCGCAGTGAACTGGCGCCTCAGCTGAAAATGGACTACAAAGTTGAAGTGCGCGGGGAAGTACGATTCAAGTGTAGAGAGACGTCTGAACAGCGCACCGATCGACCGTGAAATTCTGGCGGTATATCGATCAAAAGCACTAAGTAAAATTGCAATTGCTATCTCTACTGGGGTTACATTTACGATGATCAGCAATGTAAAACCGACGAAAGTTTCCGTAGTCAAACAAGTGTCAGTGTCAATGCGCGGATCACCACGCAGCTACACCGAGATGACAGAAGAAACCGCATAGAGATGTGCACATGCCGGTAGTATTGAGAACACAAGGCTTATAAGGGCAGTGCATTGGCGGAGTGTTCGTTTGTATACGCGTGATTCATGTGAAACGGTGTCCCGACGTGATTATAGTCGCACGACGGGAGTTAACAGACTTCGAACGAGCAATGGTAGTTGGAGCTTGACAAATGGGACATTCCATTTCTGAAATCTTTAGGGAATTCAGTATTACGAAATCCACAGTGTCAAGCGTGTCTTGAGAATACCACCTTTCAGGCATTAGCTATCAGCACGGACAAGGCAGTGGCCGACGGCCTGCACGTAACGACGAAGAGCAGCGGCGTTTGCGTAGAGTTGTCAGTGCTAACGAACAAACAATATTGCGTGAAACAGCCTCAGAAATCACTGTGGGAATTACGACTAACGTATCCGTTAGTGCAGTGCGGGGAAATGAGGCGTTACTGGGCTATGACGACGGAAGCGAGTGCCGTTGCTAACAGAACGATATCGCCTCCAGCGCTTCTCAAGGTCTCGATACCGTATTGGTTGGACCCTAGACGACTGGTAGACCGTAGCCTGGTCAGATCGGTCACGATCAGTTTTCAAGAGTTATGGTACGGTTCGAACGTGACGCAGACCGAACGTAGTCATGGATCCAAGTTTTCAAAGGGCACTGTGTAAGATGGTGGTGGATCCATAATAATGTGGACAGTGCTTACATGGAACAGACTGGCTCCTCTTGTCCAACGGAAGCGATCATTCACTGAAAGTGGTTATGTTCTGCTACCTGCAGACCTCTGTAGCCGTTCATGGGCTTCGTGTTCCCGAACGTGCCACCATCACAATTGTTCACGATTTGTTTGAAGAATTCTGGAAAATTCGACCCAACGATTTGGCCACCCATATTGCCCGAAATGAATCCCATAGAACATTTCTGGGCAGTAATCGAGAGGTCAGTTCGTGCACGAAATCCTGGACTTGCATCGTTTTCGCTACTATGGACAGCTGTAGAGGCAGCATGACTCAATATTTCTGCAGGGGACTTCAACGGCTTGCTGACACAACGCCATGTCGAGTTCCTGCACTCCGCCGGGGAAAAGGAGGTCCGATATGATATTAGGAGGTGTCCCACGACTTTTGTGACCTCACTGTAGTTGTCCAATTACACAAGTGCTTTGAAATGCATCCACACGTTAAATCGTTTCAGTTTGTTCAGTCAGTTCAACTGGCCAGCAGTTTGTCTATAAACAGCTGATAGCACTGCCGTGGAAGGCAGATAAATGAGATATGTTGTGTACCTTAAAGAACTACTTGCAGAGGTGTTCCGAGCGAGGAGGGACAAACGCAAAAGTATCTGAATCAAGTCCGTCCTACTCTTAGGGGTACATATTTGGTGCGTACTCACATTAACACCACCAGTCACTCGTTTTAGGTCTTACAACTATGTACAGTAGACAACTAGGCTATCGCCATTGAGTTAATCCTAGAAGAACAATATATGTCGCATACTAATACAGTATCACAAATAAATATTTGGTAACATTTCTGTTTCACCAGACCACACACTACTAACTGAGAGCAGAAGTGTCAGTGTGAGTTAAAATCCTTAAACAGACGATACAAATGTTTCTCTATGGCTTTCATTTCACTGCGAGCGGATTCTGGTATGGCCACTTTAGCAATGTCGCCAACTAGTCAGACTCTAAAAGCAAAAAAGTACAAATGTAGAAAAATCTTTTTGGTAATTTCTACTTACTTTTTTATTGTTATGTTTAGTCCGATTCGATCTTGAGGCGCTCTCTTACATGATATCAGCAACTCTCTCTCTCTCTCTTTCTTTCGTTTTGAGTCATCAGTCTTCTGATTTGTCTGATACGGACCGCCAAGAGTTCCTCTTCTGTGCCAACCTATTCATCTCCGAGTAGCATTCTGTCTTCCTCTACAGGGTTTGCACTCAACAGCTCTCTCTAGTAACAGCATCATTAAACATCAGTAACTAATATCCAGTTGTCGAAGGTTGGCGCACAATTGCTTTAGCACAGTGAGGTGATAGCAATAGCCGACGACAGCTACTGTCAAGAGGCAACTGCGCTCGCGTGTTCGAAACATGTGATAACACACTTCTACACGGCAGCACTCGGAAACGGAATTCTACTTCAGATAATTGCGAGCCAGTGTGTTCAGCGCTGCTCCGAAAACGCTACGCCTCTCTTGAAGATGTCCACTGCAGAACGGACGAAACGTTGGGTTTTAACAAGAATTTCATCAGACGAAGGCTTCATATCATGAAACAAGAAATTAAGTGTGACATTACGAACAATACAAACAATAATTTAAATAACAAATCAAATGGGTTCAAATGGCTCTTAGCACTATGGGACTTAACTGCTGAGGTCATCAGTTCCCTAGAACTTAGAACTACTTAAACCTAACGACATCACGCACATCCTTGCCTAAGGCAGGATTCGAACCTGTGACCGTAGCGGTCGCGCGGTTCCGGACTGTAGCGCTTAGAACCGCTCGGCCACCCCGGCCGGCTTTAAATAACAGCGATAATAATAAAAATGACCTGCTGACAACGGCCTGGATAGCCACTTCTTGAATTTGAGTACGTTCGCCGGCCCGGATCGAATATTCCAGGTCTGTTAACTACGAGGTTCATTGTACCAGCCATTGCTGGTCTCTAGGCGATTTCCCACGTCAGACACCGAGCGAGGGGGCACACTAGTTAGCACAGTGGACTCGCATTCGGCATGACGACAGTTCAAACCTGCATCCGGCCATCCTGATTTAGGTTTACTGTGATTTCCCTAACTAACTTCAGGCAAATGCCGGGAGGCTTCCTTTGGAAGGGCACGGTTGACTTCCTTCCCATCCTTCCCTAACCCCATGGGACCGATGACCTCGCTGTTTGGTCCCCACCCCCAAATCAACAAACCAACTAATCAACCTCATCAGGCTAGGCGAATATTGGGCTGGTACCCAAATCCCGCCTCAGCTTCATGATTCGTAGGCATGTGGGAGATGTTTGCCTATTTTTATGTGGATAACACTAAACCCAAAAATTTGTGGTACACTTCTCCCTCTCGAGGGGTAACAGAGTGGCAACAGGAAGTGCCCCCAGCCATTCGTTAAATTAGACATCCCAATCCAGTAGTAACCATGCAAACACTGCATAGATGCGTTACAAATCCAAAGCCATTGAATAATAAGGAAAAAGAATAACATTTGCAGATATTAAGGACTATAATAATTACTTAAGGAAATATGGTTCTGCCTTGAGCAAATATGATTTTCTTGTTTTGATACTCATGTTTGTTCAGAGAACTTTCTCCGTATTATAATATTTACCTGATTTCTAGACTATAAGATTTACATAGGGAAATGTACTGACAGAAATATTAACAGAAAAAGTAAATACATGATTATTGTGACATATTGGTGTTCATAACTCTGTTTGTTACTGTATTTAAAGCACAGCTATAATTATTACCTTCCAAAATGTCATCTTCAGTTAACAAGAACTTATCAATGATTATTTACGTAATTTTACACATGTTAGTGCTAATATTCATCAAATGCGAATATGGACAACAATCAGCTGTATAATAGAATGACGACAGTGAAAATTTGTGCTGCACCGGGACTCGAAGCCATATTTGCAACTGCAAACACGTTTTTTTTTTCTTTTTTTTATTTTATGATGGTTGTAGTTGCCGCAGCGCCTACTCCTTTGGACATGCATTTCTTGATATTCATATTCAATTTCGTTTTTATAGCACTACTGTTATATCATATTGAATTGTAGACAAGAATTCGCTATTTTACTCTTTGCTCAAAATTTTTTAGGTTTCTGTACTATTTTTCTAAGTCGTAGTTGTCAGATGTGAAATGGTTTTGTTCTGTGATATATGTTAGAATGTTTGTTGCTTCTTTTATACCGGGTTTGGGGATGTCTTTTTGTTGTTGTGATTTCTGTTTGATGATGCTGATGGTTTCTGTGGTGTGAATACTGGTGTACATGGATGTGATGTCAAAAGATGTCAGTGTGGCTGTTGTTGCTATGTTGATGTGTTTCTTCTTCTCTGCGAGCTCCTCAGTGTAGCGCATACTTCTGTTGCCTGTGGCGAGTCGATGTGGCCGAGTGGTTCCAGGCGCTAGAGTCTGGAACCGCGCGACCGCTACGGTCGCAGCCTCAAATCCTGCCTCGGGCATGGATGTGTGTGCTGTCCTTAGGTTAGCTAGGTTTATCTAGTTCTAAGTTCTAGGGGACTGATGCCCTCAGATGTTAAGTCCCATAGTACTCAGAGCCTTTTGAACCATTTTTGTTATCCGTGTGCAGATGTATAATGTTTCCCTAAGTATGAGTGCATTTCTTTGGCTGGGTAACAAGTGGACACATTTCTGTAATTTACTACTGGGTGTATTGGTATATCTTTCTTGGACACACTTACACACACACACACACACACACACACACACACACACACACACACACAAGTAAACAAACACAGAAAGACAGACAGACATACAAACAAAGGCACATACTTCGATAACCCAATGCTATCGCAAAATTCAAAACTGACATCCAGAATAGGATGGCGGAACAAATAAATACCACAAAACAATAAAGCAGTGTGTTATTAACCACCACCGAAATACCCATCAGATGAGTGGAGATCCAAGATCTATAGAAAGTAAGTACACACATTTAGATAAATAATTAGCTCTCCCAATCTCCATTCGACATTTTACAAAGCCTAATCACAATCAACATACAGTTCAACACTCTTTCCGAGAAATGATACTGTGATGCAAAAAACACTACTCAATGAGTAAAATAGTGAATGTTTCTTTACAAAAAGTGTAATACAATGACAGAGATTCTATAAAAACGAAACAGAAATGTTTTTAAAAATTTTAAAAAGTATCGGTAATATCATATTAGGCCGAAAATTTGGGAAATTACGCAAGGAAATATTGGTAAAGGCTTGTTAACTGCAGTTGACAGACTGGAAGTGTATAACTGTAGCTGTACCGTGCTTTGCAAATAAGAAAGAGACTACTGAACACCAGTATGTAATGCCGGTGTATACATTTATTTATCCTGTTAATACTCCTGTCGATACATTTTTAATGCATATACCTCAATCTTGAAGAAAGATAAATATCATAACACATACATTTTTTGTATGTTGTTTAACAGGGAATAGATAAGACGCACTGCAGATGGAGAGACTTCCCTGAAACGTGTAAGGGTACTAAAACAAGGAAAAGTGAGTTTGCTCAAGAGAGAACCACGTTTCATTATTAGATACTAGGAAGCAAAAGAAGGCAAGGAATAGCTCTAAAAACAAAAGATTAGTTCAACGGCAGACCAGGCATTTCCAAATAAGCTCTACAACAAATTCTGAAGTGCTACAAAAAAACTACATCAGACTATACTGGATATGAAATTCAGTAAAATCTGTCTCCCTGATAAAATAATGCCAAAGTATGTACATATCATTGCAATCATGATGTTACCTGCAACGCAAGGTGCCCAATACAAAGCAAAAGTAGGTTGGCTGAAATAGAAAATTATATAACTGCATTCAAAGATGGACCTGCTCATCACTGAACTGTTTAAAAATCATCTTGAACCATCAAATCATAGAAAAATCTCAGAAATACTTTTTGCATCATGAATAAAGTCAGAGACCACGCAGAACTTGTAATGGAAAGAAAGTGGGGAGAACAACTAAATTTTCACAGACTTATAGAAAGTAACACAGCAGTTGATGATAGAAACAGTAGGCAAACAAATCACACATTCCTTATACAACTGGCCAACCTCAACGGTGTACAATCTACAAAACAAGGACTAAACCTGCTAGGAAATAAAGAAATAAAAACAAAAAAGAAACACTCCAAACAGGCTTTGAGGGAACAACGGGACCGACAAGTCGCCGTGTCATCTCAGACCTTAGGCATCATCTGATGCATATAAGGAGGTGCATGTGGTCAACACACCACTCTCCTGACCGATGTGTTTTCGTCACTGGTGGCATTACTTCCCAGTCAAGTAGCTCCTCAACTGGCCTCGCAAGGCCTGAGTGCGCTCATCTTGCCAACAGCATTCGGCAGACTCAGGCGGTGCCCCACCCAAGTGCTAGCCAAGCCCGACAGCACCTAGCTTCGGTGATCTTACAGGAACTAATGTTATCACGGCGGCAATGTTGTTGGCAAACCTGCTAGAAAGAGGACATAAATACTTTGTCAACACATTGGTTACACACAAGATAGTGGGGTACATCACAGCAGAACGTGAGTACGTAATGAAACAACAAGAGGGAAAGAACAACTGTAACTTCAATACAGGATTAACAAGAGAGCAGAGGAAATCAGATGCATAACAAAGGAACCAAAAAATAACATACTGATGGGAACAAAAAGTTGAAGAAGAAACAACCAGAAAAATAATAAGTTAACTTAAAAGTAACGGCGCTGTCATCACAAAATCAGACAACACCACCATCATGGTAGTAATAAAACAGGAGGAGAACAAAAATAAATTCCTAAAATTTGTAGAAGAGAACAACATAACAGAACTAACGAGTGACCCAACACAAAGATACCAGGAAGATACACAGACACTTCCCGAAAACATCTCACGCACATTCACGAAACAGAAAGTAAGTTGGCTAGAACAAAATAACCCAAGCACCCACATAAACAGCCTACCACACACTCACAAATAGGATATGCCAATACGCCTACTCATGTGTTACATACGGTGTAGCCAGATAAATGTATACATAGACAAATATTGTATGTAACCAAACAACAGAAGTATGGACAGCAATGAAGAGCTTATACAGAACATGAAACGCATCAAAGTAGCAGCAACAGTCTCACTCACATCATTTGATGTTAAATCCACATCCACCAATATCTCTCCCACAGAAACTGTCAACTTCGCTCCAGACAGAAATTAGAATCACGAACAGATATTCCCAAACCCCTATAAAAGAAATAACAAACATTACAAAATTGAACACAGAGCAAGACTGTTTCTTATTTGAGAACGACAACTACTCAGAAAAGAATGGACTCCCCATGAGGTCACAAATCAGTGGACTGCTAGCCAACACCATCTTAAATCACACTCAAAATAAAATATTTGAAACTATAGTGAATCCTAAACAATGCAGACTAATATACCGATATCGTTGTGTAAATGATATCATATGACCTCCAGACAAACGCCTGATCATATACAACAAGTCCACAATGATATAAACAGAGCTGACCCACAAATAAAATTCTTTCCATGTTAAAAAAACACACAGCACCAGCACATCTATACATAAACAATCAAAGTATCCTATTATGCAGAAGGAAGCTGGGTTCCGACATATGTTACACAGATTGAATGAAATACTACTCGCTGACGACAACTACAAAAGTGAGCTACACATAATTAAACAAATATTAGTAGAAAATGGATAGAAAGCAATGTTGGTAGACAAAATATAGCAAAAAGTTAAAACATAAGCGAGGAATGCAACAAACACAAAGCAGCTGGCAGAATAACATCAATACACAACCACAGACACACAGAACATAACCACACAAAACACAGACGCATACAACACATCGGAAAAACAAGAATCAACGTTAACAAATGGTACACACTCACCAACAAGAAAGAAGCAGCTTATTAAATATGCAATATATTCAAAAAACGAGGGCTGTTAACCGCCTACACATTACACTCAACTATATAAAAGAAACTGAGGACTACAAACGTAACACATCTGGTATCTGCCAGCTCATGTGTGGACACTACAGTTCAGTTCATATTGGACACACAAGTAGAAATTCCAACATGAGATGCACTGAACACAGAAGGGCACTTAAGGGTAACATCAGCCATGATAAGTTCGCAGATCTCAATGAGGAGAAGCACTGACTAACTGATAAAACACAGACTTAAAAATTCCGAAATACAGCAACAGCACTCCACAGAAACTTACAACAGAACAGTATTTCCATACACAAATTCACAGTTGGAGGAAAAGAAGTTATGAGTAAAAACATAGTTTTATGCAATGGAACCGTGTTCTTCAACTCTATCAGACACTAACACACACACACACACACACACACACACACACACACACACACACAACAAAGACGCGCACACCAAAGTCCCAGTGTCACGGTAAAATTCAAAAATCCTTCCAAGAATACCCAGTGAACATCACACAAACAGTGAAACAAGGTGTTTTAGGGATCTCTGCTCAAACACCTTCTAGAGACAAAAACACAGAATGTACGAGAACAAAGTGCACACATTTACATAAACACGTTCCCCCATCCCTACCAATTATTTTAAAAGCCTAATCACAATCAACACACACTTCAACATATTTTCCGAAAAATAGTGCTATAACCTGAAAAACGCCAGTCAAAGAGTAAAATAGCGAATTTTTCTTCACAACATAATAGGACAGTAGTACCATAAAAGCGAAATAAAAAAAATACAGAGATTACGGGAATGTTGGTAATATACAGGTCGCCATCATCATCAGTTATCTGCTATATTAACAGGTCCTTTGCCTCTCCATTTTCTGCGATCCATTGCTTCCTTCTTAAGGCTGCTGTATGTTGTACCGTCCATCATGTCATCCAGTATCTGGAATCTCCTCCTTCCTCGCTTCCTTTTCCCTTCAACATAACCTTCTAAAACTGTTTTTTATCAGTCCGTCATTCTTTCTTAGTATATGCCCAATCCAATTTCTTTTTCTTATCTTTATTACATCTAGTAACTGTCTTTTCTCTCCCACTCTTCTCAATACCTCTTCAGTTTTTTACTCTGTCCATCCAACTTATTCTTTCCATCCTCCGCCATGTCCAGATCTCAAAAACCTACAGTCTTTCTCTGTCTTTCTTCCTCATAATCCATGTTTCACCGCCATATAGAGAAACACTCCACACAAGACATTTTATGAGTCTCTTCCTGAGTTCTCTGTCCAGACCACTGCAGAAAATTCTCCTTTTCTTATTAAACGCCTCTTTTGCCATTGCTATCCTTGTTTTAATTTCTATGGTGCTCTTCCAGTCGGTGTCTATCCTGCTTCCAAGGTACTTAAAATTTTGCACCTGTTCTAGTATTTCTCCACTCAGTATAATTTTTATTTCCTTATTTCCTCCTAGTGCCAATACTTTTGTTTTATTTGTGTTAATTTTCATTCCATATTTTTTTTCCATTAGTTGCAATGGTGTCCACCAAATCCTGTAATTTTTTTTCCCCTGTGGCTAGAAGTACCACGTCATCAGCAAACCTCAAACACCTTACTCTTCTTCCTCCACTTTCTATGCCTTTGTCATCTAATGAACATTGGTCAATCATATTTTCCAAGTAGAGGTTGAAAAGAGTAGGTGATAGACAGCATCCTTGTCTTACTCCTTTTCCTAATCCGATCCAGTTTGTACTTTCTCCTCTCACTTTAATTGAAACTCTTTGATTAAGATATAATGAGTTTAGAGGTTTTCTGGTTTTCCTGTCTACTCTCTTTCTCTCATTACAGTCGCCAGCTTGTCCCAAACCACATTGTCAAATGCCTTTTCTAGATCGATGAAGCACATAAATAGGTCTCTTCCTTTTTCAATAAACCTTTCTCCCAAGATTCGTAGGAGCCCTATTGCATCTCTGGTGCCCGTATTCCGTCTCAAGCCAAACTGCTCCTCGCCAAGATTCTCCTCCATTACTTTTTCAAGTCTTTTATTAACTACTCTTAACATCACTTTGGCTGCATGTGAATTAAGGCTAATTGTCCTGTGCTCGCTTCATTTCTTGGTTGCTTGTATTTTCGGTAATGGAATCATTACTGTCGTCAGAAAGTCCTCAGGCCATTCACCACTGCCACGTATTTTATTACATAACCTCAATATTTCTCTTATTCCATCTTGGTTCAAGCATTTTAATATTTCTCCCGGTATCGTATCTGTACCTACCGCTTTGCCATTTTTCATTGCAGCTATGGCAGACATTACTTCTTCCATTGTGATGGTTGGTCCTTTCTCGTCATCACTTACACTGTTGTGTGATTAAAGTTCCAGAGTTTGCTATTTGTGTCATATAGCTCTTTTACGTATTCTTACCATCTCTGGAGGACATCGTCACGATCTTTGTACACTACCTCTTCGACTTTACTCAAAATTTCCATAGTAGCGCTTCCAGCTCTGTTTTGTTCCCATGTCATAGTCTTTACTCTGTTGTATAGTAGGCCGTATCTTCCCTTCCTGTCCAGTTCTTCAATTTCATCACATTCCTCTTTTAGCCATTTTTTCCTAGCCTGCTCTGTATCTCTTCGCAGTTCCTTATTTAACCTTCGGTATATCTTTCTTGCTTCTTCAGTGCTCTTGTTATTCAATTTTCTTCTCTCCTCCATCTTGGAAATTATTTCTTGTGTGACCCATGTTTTTTGTTTATTTTTTTTCCCTTTTCCCTTTTACATATTCTATATTTTGCAGTCCTGCTTTAATGATTCCTTCTTTCAGCATATTCCAGTACTCGTTGGCATTATCAGGTGGTTCTTTGCGTCGTAATGTGTTGAAACTCCAGAGACAGCATTTCTGTTATTTGTTCTTTGTTGGATCTTATCTTCTCTAGATCGCAATTCTTCACCATGGCCGCCTTCTTCAGTTTTTTCATTCTTATTTCTATACCTAAGTTGTGGTCACTATTAATATCTGGACCTGGTAATGTGTGCACCTTCTTGATTCCATGGAATCAATATACAGGTATTAGTCCTAAAATTTGGTATATTAAATAACAAAACATTGATAAGTGCTTATTAATTGCAGGTGACATACTGGAAGGCTATAATTATAGCTTGTTGCAAATACCAACACATGTGTGAACGTCAAGATGTAATACTAGGCTATGTATTTATTATTCCTATTAATATTTCAGTCAGTGCTTTTCTTAAGGTAAATACTCTAATCTCGGAAACAGGTAAATAACATAATGCATGTATTCCTTGTATGTTGTTTATCTGAGAATAAATAAAACCTACTGAAGAAGGAGAAACTTCTCTGAAACACGTATAGTAGTAAAACAACGAAAATTGTGTTTGTTCAGAACAAAGCCACATTTCATTATTACCTATTAGGAAGCAAAAGTGGATAAGAAAGAATTTCGAGGAGCAAATCGTTATAATAAAGTTAATTATTTTTGCACTTTAGAACAACTGCTTATTATCGCCAAAAACAGGATTGAAGATTATAGAGGAGACTAATAACAGTGACTGACTATGAAGGAAGGACAGACTGTTTCAATATAGGACGCTAAACAGTAAATAGGGTAAGGTATTGACCATAAAAACAACTAGAGAGGTATATAGAATTGATAGCTGTTGTGACAAAAGACCTTTCACTGTGTTTTGAAGGCACTGTGTGGAAGGCATTTCTCCGAGATTCTGTGGAATATTGTTGCAGCGACGATGCCTGAGACAGGAATTGATTATGAGACGATAGTTCCGTTGTGTAGTTATGTAGAGGTGATTTTGTTTGTTGAAAGAGACTATTACTACTATTCTGTTCCGACAGTAGTGTTTACAGTTGGCTGCACGTAAGAGCGGTCAAGGAGTGGGGATATAGTAGAGCAAACGGAAGAAGCGACAATCCCAACACTTATCTCCAAGTAACCATGATAACTTTTTGCAGTGCGAGTAATGTGCCGAGGAAATGAACGTCACAGAAGTATCGCACACAAGTATTCATCACCAGTTTCACTTGGCACGATCTGCATTATGGAAGTCATTGAAGTGTAGTGCCACTTTACTCGACCCGTGGGAGTTTTTATAATTTACAATATTTCTTCTAAGGTTAAACAAATACTAATTTCTATTATTTTTGTAATGCTTGCCGACACCTTACAGACTGCAGATGTAAATTTTGGAAATTTGTGGTGAAGTTTTATGGGACCAAACTGCAGAGGTCATCGGTCTCTAAGCCTACACGCTGCTTAATCTAACTTAACTAACTTACGCTTTGGGCAGCATACACACTCATGCCCTCAGGGAGGACTCGAAGCAGAACGGACCGTGACAAGGCGTCTCAGACTGGACTGCAGTTCACTCAAATTGCCGTGATGGTCCAGAAGTATTGCAAAATTTCTTGATAAGAGGAAGATGTAATTCCTGCGTCGTTTAGGATTAGGGTTGGATGTTATTAGCTAGACTGACGGGTAACAAATCTTTTGTGAACGACTAAATGTGCTACCATTTTAGATGGCTTAATTTTCATGCCTGTATATTGTTCCCAATGCGATAAGGCACTAAGTTAGAGTTTAGGTGTTGGATGGCTGTGCTCAGACTTGTTAGAAAATCACTAGGGCTTAGCTGAAGGTCGTTTGCATACAGGTGATACCTGAAATGCGAAAGTTGACACATCATTCACTCGTGATTTGAAAAGTAATGCTTCCGAAACTGAAGCTTGTGTGATCCCTTATGTTATATCCCTTCACTAAAACGTTTACGCCCTGAACATTTCACTCACTTGACGGTAAATACGGTATGAGTGGAACCATTAAAGAAACATTTCTCCAGTAGTAGCCGTCAAAGTCTACAGTGATGAAAGCCCAGCAGAAGTCCTAAGAAACAAGTAGCAGTTGCCTATTGTTTGTCCAAAGCAAGTTTCAGTTCGTCGTTCACTTCTGTATGAGCAGTTGTAACGCTGTGAATTTTCCGGAAACCTGATGTAATCATCTAGTGATTTACTTAAGGTTAAGTAATTAGAACGCTGATAGTGAACTTGGTAGTCTAAAGCCTTAGAAAATGATGACAGGCAGCAATTGTAGTGCTCTCTTTCTTTTTCTTTCCCTTTTTTTTTTTGCTTGTAGTGAACCATAAATAAATTAGATCAATTGCACTCTCCCGCAGTCGTCTTAGTTTTTACTATTAAATGCTAACAAATAACAATCTAATAGAGAGTATGTGTGAATTTCATAGATACATTACTGGCCATTAAAATTGCTACACCAAGAAGAAACGGGTATTCATTGGACAGATATATTATACTAGAACCGACATGTTATTACATTTTCACGCAATTTGGGTATATAGATCCTGAGAAATTAGTACCCAGAACAACCACCTCAGGCCATAATAACGGCCTTGATACGCCTGGGCATTGAGTCAAATAGAGCTTGGATGGCGTGTACAAGTACAGCTGCCCATGCAGCTTCAACACGATACCATAGTTCATAAAGTGTAGTGACTGGCGTATTGTGACGAGCCAGTTGCTCGGCCACCATTGACCAGACGTTTTCAATTGGTGAGAGATCTGTAGAATGTGGTGGCCAGGGCAGCAGTCGAACATTTTCTGTATCCAGAAAGGCCTGTACAGGACATGCAACATGCGGTCGTGCATTATCCTGCTGAAATGTAGGGTTTCGCAGGGATCGAATGAAGGGTAGAGCCACGGGTCGTAATACATCTTAAATGTAACGTCCACTGTTCAAAGTGCCGTCAGTGCGAACAAGAGGTGACCGAGACGTGTAACCAATGGCACCCCATACCACCACGCCGCCTGATACGCCAGTATGGCGATGACGATTACACGCTTCCAATATGCGCTCACCGCGATGTCGCCAAACACGGATGCGACCATCATGATGCTGTAAACAGAACCTGGATTCATCCGAAAAAATTACGTTTTGCCATTCGTGCGCCCAGGTCCGTCGTTGAGTACACCATCGCAGGCACTCCTGTCTGTGGTGCAGCGTCAAGGGTAACAGCAGCCATGGTCTCCGAGCTGATACTCCATGCTGCTGCATACGTCGTCGAACTGTTCGTGCAGATGGTTGTCTTGCAAACGTCCCCATCTGTTGAATCAGGTATCGTGACGTGGCTGAACGATCCATTACAGCCATGCGTATAAGATGCCTGTCATCTCGACTGCTAGTGATACGAGGCCGTTGGGATCCAGCACGGCGTTCGGTATTACCCTCCAGAACCCACCGATTCAATATTCTGCTAACAGTCATTGGATCTCGACCAACGTGAGCAGCAATGTTGCGGTACGATAAATCGCAATCGCGACAGGCTACAATCCGACCTTTATCAAAGTAGGAAACGCGATGGTACGCGTTTCTCTTCTTTACACGAGGCATCACAACAACTTTTCACCAGGCAACGCCGGTCAACTGCTGTTTGTGTATGAGAAATCGGTTGGACACTATCCTAATTTCAGCATGTTGTAGGTATCGCCACCGGCGCCAATCTTGTGTGTATGCTCTGAAAAGCTAATCATTTGCATATCACTGCATCTTCTTCCTGTTGGTTAAATTTCGCGTCTGTAGCATTTTTAATGGCGAGTAGTGTATATAGTACAGAGAGTGAGATGATAGTGTCTACGCCAAATGATGTTATTTGTTGTGTCTGTGGGTTGTGGAATAACGACAGTAATAGTACACTACAGAACAGCTGCCAGAGCTAGGAAATCAAATATTTAATTGCGTAGAAGACTCTGGGTATTTTTTTAAAAAATCACCTTAATTGAGTCACGAAGCTAAATTGATTCCGCTGGAATGAAATTCCAAGAGAGAATTTTCTGGCCTTCAAACAGAGGGAGTCAGCTACACGCTGAGTGGTGTTAGTTTCAAGTTACAGCGGTGAGTGGAAAATGTAATCCACAGAGAGCGCAGCCTATCCTGGCCGGTTATTGGTTTCGGACGGGTACAAAAGGCGACCGAATGTTCATTTTTCGTGTGTGAAACAATACAGGATACCAGAATAATTTGTTACGCGAGGCAATGGCTCACGATTGGCCAAATTAAGCAATTTCACAGAATCGAGTTCTGCTGAAACGCAGTAAAGGATTGCAAAAGGCCTGACAGTCCATTAGGTACGTTGTATTTTCACTGTTGTGACGTCATTACAAGGAACGGGAGATAGATCACTGACCACACATACCATTCTGACACCACACTGCACTCGCTCGTTGGTCGCTGTGTTTCTGCATTAATACGCACCGCTGTGTCTGTTAAATTCAACATTTAGTGCCATTTTATGACGTAAATAAAGTTTAACAGCAGAATATGTCCATTTCGTGGAACAAATAATTATTGCTTCTAAGAATACGAAAATATACAGAGTTTAGGGGTGCAATTGCAGGTACTGTGATCATTGGTAGCTTGATATGTGGTGTCATCGCCAGACACCACACTTGCTAGGTGGTAGCCTTTAAATCGGCCGCGGTCCGTTAGTATGCGTCGGACCCGCGTGTCGCCACTGTCAGTGATTGCAGACCGAGCGCCGCCACACGGCAGGTCTAGAGAGACTTCCTAGCACTCGCCCCAGTTGTACAGCCGACTTTGCTAGAGATGGTTCACTGACATATTACGCTCTCATTTGCCGAGACGATAGTTAGCATAGCCTTCAGCTACGTCATTTGCTACGACCTAGCAAGGCGCCATTATCAATTGCTATTTATATTGTGATGCATGTACAGTCAGACAGATGTTCACCAATTATGGATTAAAGTTAAGTATTCCAGCAGCTACGTACTTTTCTTGATAGTATAATTACTTTACCTGTTCCAGACTTCACGCCAGCCTGCGTGAGTTAAACGCGTGCCGTTCGGCTTCCTCCAAACCCCGTGAATTGGCTCCTGCCAATTCACAACATCATATATACCCATTTCAGTGTGTTAGTTGCTTTTCTCTATGTGTAAAAGTCTTCGTGCAAGAATGTCACATAGTTTATTACCTGATGTGTTCTGCACGGCCGTAAATGCAGCACTACGTGGACTGCGCCTGCATCCACACATCCACACTCTCACACTTCACCTGCAGCCAGGGGAAAATAAGCAGTAATGGCTTGTTCTTGCCCCACGTACTTGGAGGTTCTAACATATAAAAACGTAGTACTTCTAATAGCTACAATTTTTAGTCTGCAAATGAAGTGAATATTGATGTATTGTTGTTCAATACACTGTCCTCAGTCACAAATATACTATCTGCACTTACACCTCTAACACCCCGTATGTGATTGTAATTCGTTGGAGAACTCTCGGACGTAAAGTTTGAAAGCTGTCGTCGTTACACTGTACAGTAGCACGGAAACTTTTCGTGCTTGGTGACGAAAAGGTGCTACCTGTCAGTTACGATATGCTACTGCAGTCAAGCAAAGCATATACAGTATCTGCCGTACACTGTAAAGTTCCGAATATATAATCAACATGCAGGGTCAGTTTTAACGGTCGATCGTCGAGGGTGTAAGCGAACTGGTAGTAGTAGCTTTAGTAGTGTTCATGTTTATAAAAATTTCCTTATCACGGCCTTGTTTATTATTTTGTTGACGTAGCAACCCAAAAATATCCACTTTTTGTCAAGTTTCCAAAGCAACTGATCTTTGGTCCTAATAACATTTAATTTTGGAACAGTTTATGATTTTTCACAAAAAAAGCACAGACTCACGAAGTTTCACTTTTAAAGAATAATTTTCTTTTGGACTAATTCCAACTAACACTTTTCCGTAATTAGTACGACTTTCCACTATAAAACTGCTTTCAAATTAACTTACAATATCCAGCGACTTTAGTGTACCGGTCCGCCGCAACTTCGCTTCAAGTACAAAGATGATCTTTGACTGCTGATTTATAACTGTCACTTGAAAACTTATTTCGTCCGCAATTTGATAAATTTTCGTTTCTGAAAAGTTATAAAATTCAATTTATCTTTTGTATGCCTGCTAAAGAAAATCTCAGGATCATTATCGCTGTGAGGTATAGTCCATAAAATATCACGTCCGTGCACTCAGTATTTGAAAGATAGCATTATCCTGTGTAATTTGATCCCCAGTTTCATTAAGCGAACTATGGAGACTTTTTCAGACGCGTTCATGCAGGCCCAATGTGCCGTTGTTCTTTTGTTGGCTGAAGAAGGACCAGCACCGGTAGACATCCGTTGGAGAATCTACTTATGGGGCAGCATGTCTATCGAAAATTTACTGAGACAAGTATCGCCGCTGCTTCATGATAACGCACATCCCCTTTTCGCAAATGCGTAGCTGACATGCAATTGAAAAAAAATAGGATACGGAATAGAATGGTACATACAGAACATGCAGAATGTAAATGCGTCACGTAATTTCAATTAAATCGAACATGTGTGATGATACAAGACTATGGAAACAGATGGTTCAGCAAACACAAACCCGTCCACGTACACATTTCATCCAAAGAAGAGCTAGTCCATTACGCCCAATCGGAGACGCTGATTAGAATCACCATACTTCCATTCCAGTCACGGCCTAATGTTCCCTCGCAGAGCATTTTTCAGCATCATTTTGAGCTTCTATTCTCCCTTATACCACTGTTGTATAGTACTAATACTAGCAATGATTACCACAAGGACACAGTATCTTACCTGCTGACTGCATTTTCGGTAGAGTAGAGAAACTTCTACGAAAAAGGCCAACAATTATTACAAAAGAGGAATGTAATGAAGTCTACCAGTCAGTGGGTCATGTAAGAAAGCTTGGTGAAAATTGGAGGATGGTAAGCGTGAAACCCTCCCTAAAGGCCTACGAAATTCGGATCACATAAGTGAAATTAAACAAATTTTTACATATAAATACGAATCTATGAGAAACTCTCACACTGATGTGAAGCCAGCTGCAGTCTAGAGGTCCCAGCGAGATGTAAAAGAGCGGAAGTGCTTTCTGAGGCGTGGACGGACAATTGGGAAACTTTTTCTTTACTGCGAGCTGAGATGCTTTGAGCCATCCAATCACAGATGACAAGAAGAAAGATGCTGATCGTTCGTACAAATTAATTCCGGAGATGACGGGCGAAATCAAGGGGATTTAAGCTGGAATAGACCAATTACTGACGATGTACGCACGTTGTTCAACACAGAGATAGACGAAATTGCTTGTGATCGTTTAGAAGGTGTTTCTAGTTTATTTGATTAAGTGTAAGAATTATCTCAAGAAATCGTACTATTAATAGGTAATAACATAGTTACATCATTATATTGTGCTATGGTGATTCGAAGTATTTTAAATAATTGTGAAGCAACAATAACAGCAGTAAAAAGAATGAATACCGAAGTCACAGTAGCCAATTCTTCCTTATTACTTACTAATTAGTTAAAAGTACGTACTATATAGTATTGCAAGCATTGTACGATAAGATGCAAGTTATTTTCAAATATATCATTTTTTAAATTCATTCAAAGCCGAATATGTCAAAATTGTTCGTGCTAATGAGACCAGGTACATATTTAAACATACTTTTTTAAAAATAGTTCAAATGGCTGTGAGCACCATGGGACTTAACATCTGAGGTCATCAGTCCCTTAGAACGTAGAACCACTTAAAACGAACTAACCTAATGACGTCACATACATCCATGCCCGAGGCAGGATTCGAACCTGCGACCGTAGCGGTCGCGCGGTTCCAGACTGGAGAGCCTAGAATCGCTCTGTCACCACGGCCGGCGTACTTTTTAAAGGAATATTTTCAATGTAGATTTGATTTACAGATATGAGCTGTCTTTAGGCACAAACCTAAAACGCTTTTGCATTGCAATAAATTGTTTTTATCCATACGTACGCCTGGAATAAGTTTTAGGTGATTGTGAAAACTGTAATTAACGGACATGTTCACCTTTGCATGTCACCTGTTCAAATGACGTAGCACAGATTTTACGCCGACTCAAGTGGGAGATAGTTGCGCACGTGGCCTATAGTCTTGATCTGTCTCCATGCGATTATCACAGGGTCAGTCCGTTGAAGGGTCGAAATGTCCTATCAGACAAGAATGTGTAGCTCTTCATCCAACAGGACACGCTGTTTTACCAGACGGGCATCTTCTACTCGCTGTGCCGGGAGGGGGGGGGGGGGGGGGGGGTAGCGATGATTCCCTGAAAGTTCACGGTGATTTTGCCTCATTGGCTAACCGAGTCTGGACTGTACGACCTTCAAGCGGAAACTTTTTAATCACCCCGTATACATATTGGATATGCCTTTGCCCATTCTTCGAGTCTCCGTGACGTGACCATTCAACAAATAAGACCAGGCCGCATGATGTTAGTCCTGTCATAACCTACCTCTACTCACAGGGTATTCAGTGGTTGTCCTGTGTAGCACGTTTTACAGATGTCTCATCTGTTGAAAATATCTGGTCTTTGTTTACCTAGGTACTAGCACATCACTGATAAGTTTGATGAAGTCTGGTAGTGAGTCGAACCAGTGTGGAAATTTAGTACCAATCTCTGTCATCCAAGCTTACTTCGACTTGATGCCCAGTCTGCTTCGAGCCCCTGCAGCTGCCGCGGGTGGTGACGCAGTGTTCCTAAGTACGCATCGTAAAATAACCACATGTTGCCTCCAAAAATTTCTGATGTGTACTTCCTTCTATACTGTATACTCACAATGTCGCTATTTATATTCTGGTGTTGCACTTTTTGATGACCTCTAATGTAGCGTTTATCTTCCCTGAATGTCGTAAGAATTTTTCTCGCTCGTTATATATTCCACTTCAAGGTGGCTTCACGTAAATCAGTGACTTGAGGGTATCGCGACCGGCTAGTCGTTGCACTGGCCGTGATGCCACAGCGACGCCTATTCGCAGTGCTCAGTTTATCTATCTTCAAGTGCGTGGCAGTGTATTTGAACGGTCGGGATGGTGGAGTTCTCGGACGACGATCTCATGCTGATTGCTAAATCATTGGACCAAGAAGAGGAAAAAGAAAAAAGAAGAGTGCGTCCGACAGGCGTGGCAAAATGCAGGGACAGAAGGGGAACTATTTGCCACTCTTCACAAGGAATTAGAGGATGGGGCAGGGTGTTATGACGATTTATAAATGTTAGGAAATTCATTCAGCTTACTTTTGGACAAGTTACTAGTTCTTCTGAAAAAGCGAAATACACATTAGAAAACGCCATCACACCAAGAGAAGGCCTTTCCGTTTTCTTGAAGTTAGATAGTATATAACTTAACACACACATTTATGATAATAAACTTTGAGAGTTTACTTGTAATTAAATACCTGAAATCAACGTTATTCCATAACCGTTAATCAAAACATGCTTATAACAGATCAAATCAATGTTACATCTCATTTATTTTTTAGTTTAAGTATGAGCTAGACTTGCTGAAGGAAGAATTCATTTGAGGATTCAAATCACAATTTTTAGATAAAATGGAAAATGAAAGTGTAAAACTTTCTTTTAGCTTCGTTTTTTTTCGGTAGGAGTATGAAAGTGCTGCTGCAATGAATAGTTGAAAGAAGTGGCTGGCTACCTTAGATGTTCCTTGATATTGACTCCCTGAAGTACACTGATGATAGATTTCTTCAAATTATTCCACTAATGGTGAGGAGACGTTGACTGCTCGTTTTTACCAGCAGATGACTTTTTATATTCATTCCCTGAAGGAAAGTGATAAGAGCTCCCAGGACATAATTTGTATCCTCGGAGATGTGTGTAGTTGGAAAATTGTCATGATGGGAAAATATTTCGAATTAGTCCCCCATCCGGATCTCCAGGATGAGACTGGCAACAGGCAGCTGACCATTTGAAAAAGATTGAATAACGGACGACGGAATAACATTCTACGAGTCGGAGAAAGGAATTTCGGAAGACAACGTCGTTGAGTGAAGTGAAATGACAAGAAGATAGGAATGTCTGGTCATACAAGTACAGGTTAATATCTACAGCAGCAGAAAATGGTTTACATGGAGCAGAACTTTTTATGAGTAGGAAGTGAGGGCAGAGAGTGGGTAGCTGTGAACAGTTCAGTGATAGGGTCGTTGCCGTCAGCATCGACCGCACGCTAACACGGATAACAACAGTTCAGGTATACATGCCAACGTCACAAGCAGAGGATGAAGAGATATAGAAAGTATATGAGGATATCCAACGAGTAATTCTTTACGTAAAGGGAGATTAAAATGTAATATTCATGATGGATTGAAATGCGGTTTTAGTGGAAGGATGTGAAAAAAGGTTCACGGTAGAATATGGGCTTGGTACTAGGATTCAGAAAGGAGAAAGACAAATTGAATTCTGTAATAAATTTCAGTTAGGCCATGATCTCATTGACTGGAGCGGAATTGTCTTCAGTGATGAGTCCGACTTCGAAATGAGGCTCGATGAGCAACGAAGAGATATCTGGAAACGCCTCGGACAGCCAACCTGACTGAAACCTGCCATACTGCCCGACAACCAGGAGTGATGGACTGAAGGGCCATTTCATATCATATCAGGACCCCTTTGGTCATCATCCACAGCACAGTTAGAGCACAGCGGTATGTCGACGATATTCTACGCCCTTTAGGGAAAGCCATCCTGGGCTTACATTTCAGCAATATACTGCCCTTTTCGCGAGAACTTCTACCGCTTGTCTTCGTGCTTACCAAACCCTATTTTGGCCAACAGGGTCACCAGAACTCTCGAAAATTTAGAATATTTGGAGCATTATGGACAGGGGCCTCAAGCCAGCTCGGGATTTTGACGATCTAACGTCCCAACTGGGTAGAATTTTAACGATACACATCAGGAATACATCCAACAACGTTATTAATCGTTGCTAAACCGTAGCAGTGCTTGCATAAGGGCCAAAGGTAGACCACCACTTTATTGACTTGCTAAAATTGTTCAGCTCATTCTATCCAATAAATCATAAAATTTTTCTGAAATGTTATTCATTTGTTTGTCTGTACAGGTTCATGACGTCTACATTTTTCCGTCCCAATCCGATAATTCCTTCGTAGTGCGTCTTAGGAGTGCAGTACCTTGAGAGAATGATGACGAAGGTAGAACGGAGTACGTATGTTGGAGTACGTGACATCTGTTACAATAATGCACCGTATTTTCTGACGGAATTATGCAGCAGCACCGCCATGTAAACAGAGCACTGAGCGCTGATATCTACAACTTTGGGACACCGAGTACCGATCGACCATGTGTGCCATATGCAGCTGTAGAAGGGGTAAGAGAAAGTCCATATACAGTCCAAAAATATCAATGGTCCACGCCTGCCACTGTAACGCACTTAAAACAAATGAAGCCTATGTTTCTCTGTGATAATGGACTCTGAAAGCAACCTGAGCTGTCAATAATCGGAATCTAATCTGCATAATACTGTGTGCGTATTGTATGAGCGTCAGTTTCACCCCATTTAAGCCCTCAACATACTTAAAACTAACGTTTGGATAATTTATCTGACTGCGTATTTGAATATGAAAAACTGCAGGAACAAATGAACTTGTAACAATGAATACCTAAGCTATATGGCTGAGTATTTTAATAAGAATTTACAAGTGATACAGAATATGGCTTGTGCAACGGAATTTACTGGACTAGAGTAAATGATATGTTGTGTTGTGTCAGTGTCTCTATTTTGACGTTAAGGCTTCCACTCCCCTCTTTAGATGACTGCCTTTTTCCAAGTGATTTACAGCAATTCGCAGCAGCATGCAGCTTCAGCGGCTAAGCTTATTGTTACTAAAAATGAATTTAATACAAAGGAGTTTGCTTGGATCCTGTTAACTGCTAAATAACTTTTAAGAAGGGATTTCATAGATTAAGTTTATTTAAAAACTTAAGAAATTTTCGTAGCCAATAATAGTTTCACAAATATCAATAATGCCGAAATGCCTGCCAATGACCTTATAAATGTCAATAATAGCTGAGTGCCAGATCAAAAGGAAAAAAAAACATTTCAATTTCAAATTTACATTACTATTTAAGAACCACAGCAAATCTATGAATTAGATGTGCAGAATAAGTATTATTATTTCGAGGATAAGGAGACATCTTTAACTGACAAGCAAAACATGGGATTACTGTAAGCTCGGAGCAACAATCGCGAGCCCAATCCTGCAATTGCTCTTTACGCTATGATTGCGAATTTTACCTTGAATTCTATCTTCAGCCGTAGCTAAGCCATCTAAATCTCTCCTGGTCATATAAAAGAAATCATACCTTGAGTGTGGTAAGGTCTACTACCACCGACGTGAGCGCTGCGTGACATTTCTTCTGTCTCCGAGCTCTCGACCAACACAACTGAAATTTTACTTCCGTAGACAGACCTCGTCTTAAAACAATCTTTAGAATCGCGCTCTCATGTTTCGCCCTCCGAATGTTAGGCCTACTATCGATATCTGAGTTGTTATTCATTCTCATAGAAAATCGAAAAATCGTACACAATGCAAAGAATAGCCTTAAGTTGGCTGTATTGTTTTCGATATTCTATGTAATATTTAATCAATGTATTGGATGGTTCTGACACGCTCTGTACACCACGAACTTGAAATACCGGAGAAAATTGTGTTGAAGATTTTGCGACGGCGGTTAAATTTCAAACCGTACCGTCTGTAACTGGTACAACAGTTAAGAAGATTATGGCCGGCGCCTTCGATTTGCATTTGAGAACGAAGAAGCTGATATTCAGCTACGAAGCAACCTTCCATTTGTCTGGAAGGGTAAATGACCAAACTGTGTGAGTGTGAGCCAATGAATATTTTTATTAAATTGTGGCACATGAACGAGATTCGGCGAAGGTTAATGTTTCCTGTGCGCTGTCGCAGACGAAGTTGTGTGTGTCGGTTTTTTTTTCTGTGAGAAGAGACTCTTACCTTGATATATTGCAGTTGTGATTTTTTTCCACAACTGAGTGCTTATCCCGAGACTTTCATCTGCCAATAACACGGCGGCACGTTAAGTTTGGAACATCGACGTCCGTTGGTACCTAATTGACGAACTTCCGCCTGACAGGATTAGGCGTTGTGGTGAAGATGGCATAGCTCTTTTCCTTTGGGAAACCTGACCGAACGCCTTGTGACTCGTTGTTTTGGCAAATTAAGGATCGTGTTTACGTAACTCACTACCAAAACCACTGGAACAGCTCAGAGAACGCATCTATGCTCCTGTGATGACCAATAACCGGATGTTGCTGCATAGGATATGGAACTTACTTGACTACAGCTTGGACGTACGTCGTGTGGCCAGAGGCATACTCATAGAACATCTCTAGAGTGTAAAACGCAAACAAGTAAGTTTGCAGTTATATTCATGCATCAATTACATATCTACAAGTAACATTTGAAAACGAATTAATCGCTTATAGTATCACTG
Organism: Schistocerca piceifrons; assembly: GCF_021461385.2. Classification (NCBI taxonomy): domain Eukaryota; kingdom Metazoa; phylum Arthropoda; class Insecta; order Orthoptera; family Acrididae; genus Schistocerca; species Schistocerca piceifrons. Next base: position 149,250,681 of record NC_060145.1, on the reverse strand, counting down.
TATCTTGTTGAGAAGATTTCGTTGTTCATAAGTCTACAGCGGGAAAGAAGAGTTCATCTGCCCGAAACCAGTAGCCTAGCTCTACAGAAAATTATATATGTAAGTTTTCCCCTGGTCCAAAATGGGGGAGAAATTTAGAGTGCGGCAATTATCGAGGACAAAGTCCGTCGAGCAAGAACACAAATGGAGGCGCAAATCTACCGCTGGGGGCAGAAAATGCGAACACTGTGCAGAGCGCTCCTAGCCCCACTATTAGTCGCTGAACATCGCCACCGCTCACAGGGCCGGACATGAGCAAATATTTAAAGTTGGCGGGGATCTCTTTCCGCTTTCTCCAGCACGCCTGGCCACTGTCGTCGAGCTTCTGCGTGCTCTGGCGGGGCTTACTCGCTAACGCCATTACAAAGTTTGCTTCCAGCGGAGGGCATTAACTGGCAGTTATCCGGCACGAAACTGACGCAGACGCAGAAATTAAATCTGCTAGCAGAATGCTGAAAGGTTCGGGACCACTACTTTCTTTCGGTGTGTGTGTGTGTGTGTGTGTGTGTGTGTGTGTGTGTGTGTGTGAGTAGAACGGTGTATAATGCGGGAGAATGGAGAGAGAGACATCCAGAGGGAGGCAGAGAGAGGGAGAGAGAGAGAGAGAGAGAGAGAGAGGTAGAGAGAGAAAGACAGACAGACAGAGAGAGGAGGAGAACGAGAAGTTTGGAAAGTGGTCGTCAGTGACGGAGAGAGAGACAGAATGGGAGCGTGTAAGCATTGCACAATTTTAAAACTTGATTGCAAACGCGCTTAGGTTCGCTGGGTGCTGGACTAGTACCAAGAACTGCTAACAAAAATTTCTTTGTTGTACAACAAGATTCTGTCTACAGACCGTGAACCATTGTTCACTACTGACAACAGCTTACAAGGCGGTATTAAATCAATGGCGCCAAATAAGACAGAATTCGTGGATCTCGACTGTTGCCAAATAGTAAATAATGACTTTTATTAAATATTTACGAACTGTGGGGCACCACTTTCTTAGAATATAAACATAGAAATGAATGAAGTGGCTTAAGATATCTGCTGTGGTAAATTCACTAAATTTATGGCTGCTCGAATACTTGCTCATGTTTGCGACCTACGGCTCTTTAGGCCGATACTTGTAACCTCTTATTCAAGGCTCTTCGTCCTTGTCTAAACATTCTTTTAAATTTTTTCGCTGCATATCCTCCTCTACTTGGTTTTCCCACTGTTCAGAGGTTCTACCCTTTTTTCTTCTCTCTCTCGTGTGGCAATTGCCGACACGGTACTTATTTTCGGCATCGTTCATGTCCCAAACCCATCACAAGCTCGTACACTTTGAAAAGCCCTTTCTACATCTGCATACTCCATAAGCCACCGTATGGTACGTGAAGTATGGTACCCTGAACCATTGCTAGTAATTTCCTTTCTTGTTCCACTCGCAAATAGATTAAGGGAAAAACGACTGCCTGTATGCCTCCGATTGAGCCCTAATTTCTATGATCTTATCTTCATGGTCCTAAATATTGGCTACAGTAGATTCGTTCTGCAGTCAGCTTTAAATGCCCTTCTAAATTTCCTCAATAATGCTCCGCGAAAATCATGTCTCCTTCCCTCCAGTGATTTCCATTTGAGATCCTGAGGAATCCCCACAATACTGTCGGTAACAAATTGAGCAGCCCACCTCTAAACTACTCCGATGTCTTCCTTTAACCTGATCTGGTGCGGATCCCAGACACTCGAACAGTACTCAACAATGGGTCGCTCTAGTGTCCATATGCTGTCTCCTTTGCCTAAAATTCTCAAATAAAACAAAGTAAAACATTCGCCTTCCGTAGTACAACTTTTCATGCTCATTCTGTTTCATTACGTTACGATCACATATTTCATCGACTTTATTGTGTCAGGCACCACACTACTAATGCTGTACTTGAACATTACGTGTTTGTTTTTCCTACTCATCTACATTAACTAAAATTTTTCTACATTTAGAACTAACTGCCATTCATCACACCAACTAGAAATTTTGTCTTAGTCATAATGTACCATCAAAAAGTCACCCACTCTGTTCTGATTGAATAACATCGGTGATAGGCTATGCACGTGTCTCACTCCCTTCTCAGCCACTGTTTTCCTTGCCTGCCGTTCGGCTCTCATAATTAATGCCTTCTTCTCCTGGTTCCTATCCGTTCCGGATGTTGGCAACCATCTTGGCAGTGCTTTTCTTGTCACTTGGAACCCTAAATAGTTCTGTAGACGTTTTAGAGGTCCACGTCCTGATGTTCTTAAGCTTGGATTTTCTTCTCCGGCCAACACTTCTCTTCCATGGTATTTTTCCTTGCGGGATTGTGTGGAGGAGGTAGTATCTGTTGTTGATACGCATGATGTGTCTCAGGTACGGAATCTTTCTTGCTTTCACGGGGCCAGTACTTCTTTCTCTTTCTTCATTCTTCATGAAACCTCCACATTTGTGACATGCGCTGTCGACGCTATTCTTAACATTTCCCTCTACAGTCACATCTCAAAAGCCAATGATTCTGTCAGAGTCCATGTTTCAACACCATTGAAGAACGTGGAAAATACGTAACAGCGTAGACGTCTGATCTTCGTCGTTATTGCTAAGCCATGATTCTAGAAAAGGTAACTCATCTTATTGAAGGCAGCCCTGGCTTTCCCAATCGTCGTTATTACTAAGCCATGATTCTAGAAAAGGTAACTCATCTTATTGAAGGCAGCCCTGGCTTTCCCAATTCGAGTTCTCACATCATCAGAAAGATCCCACTGGTCATTTATTGTAGTGCCAAGGTACGTGTACTTGCTCTATGTGATAATTTCCTATCTTAATGTGACACGCAGGGACTCTGTTTTTACTGATTATCATTGTTTTCGTTTTTTGATAGTTGACATCTACACCATATTCAGAGTTTTTCGTGCAAGTCTGTCGACAAGGTACTGCGAACTATCCTCTTTATCGGAAAATATTACTGTGTCGTCAACATATTGGATGTTGTTGACATATTTTCCGTTTAAGAGCACTCCCATCTCTACTTCATCAAGAGCTTCCTGAAATATGTATTGTGAATAGATGTTGAAAATTAGTGGGGATAGTATACAACCCTGCCTTACACCTCGTAGAATGTCTATGTCTTCTCTGTTTTCTCTGTACAGTCTCACAGAAGCCGACTGGTTCCAATATAGGTTTACAGTTATGCGTGGGTCTTTACCATCCAAAGCAACGCTTTTTAAAATCTCAGCAATCTTCTGGTGTTTTAGTCTGTCGAAAGCCTTCTAATAATAAAGCAGGCACAAATATCGCAATTCACGTCTCTGCACCTTCGCGCGTGAAAAATGCATTTCTGAAATCAGACTGTGTAGAAGAAATTTGTTCTTCACACATCTTGTAAATTCTTTGGTGAATGTCTTTTTTCTGTACAAATTCTACATAACTTCGCGATCGCTCTATTTTATGTCTCTGCCACCTTCAGAATTTTGGTGTAATCCAGGCACCATTGACGGAAGACAAGTACTATAAATGTAGGTTTGTTTTTCTTTAGCCTGTATTCTAAGGTAAGTCGTAGGGTCAATACTTCCTAGCACGTTCTTACATTTCTCCATCACCCTAAGTGTTCTTATCCGAGGTCGGCTTCGCCAGTTTTTCGATTCTTTTGTAAATAACTCGTATCTGAATTTTCTAACCACGACTTATTAAACTGATAGTTTGGTAATACTCACACCTGCATTCCTTGGAGCTGTACTTATTGCAATCTTCCTGAAGTCTGAAGGTATTTCGTCTGTCTCGTAAATCTTGGGTACCAAATGTGACAGTTTTGACCTGGCTCGCCCTTCCAAGGATATTACAAGTTCAGAGGGATCTCGTCTACTCCAGGGGATTTGTTCCGACTAAAGTATTTCAGTGCTCAGATAAATTCTTCTCGCAGTATCATATATCCATCTCATCTTCATATACTTCTTCCTCCCTTTCTATAATACTGTTTTCTAGCTCATTTCCCTTTCATAGCTGCTCTATACCCTCCACCTTCCCCCGCTTTCCCTTCTTTGCTTAGCGCTTGTTTTCCATCTGACCTTTCATACTCATAAAGCTGTTGTTTACTTTTTATATAGGCGGTGTTCACGTTTCCTCTTGCTATACGTGCTCCTGTAGCCTTGAATTAATCCTCTCGCCATTTCTGCTAATCCAGTTTGCTCTTTAATTTTCATTGTCACTTGTTAGGTACCTGCGTTTAATTTTGCCTCAATCATTTGTGCACACAATAAGATATATTATTTTTCTAAACTTCAACGTAAACGTTGGTGTTGAGTATGAATATGACGTATCATGTATTCAACGCGCTAAGAAGCGTAGATATTTGAAATATGTTGAAAATCACACTTTCAAATATTTGTTGAGTAAAAATATTAAAGATTACATTCATTCTGTGATCATCTAGTTCAACGATCTACGAAGACAACATTTCAGGAATCAGTACAGTGCAAACATAACACGTAATTTCTTCTAATTACAGTTACAATAGTTGTTACAGATATCCTCGTATTTGCTCCGAAATCTCATTCGCTCTTATTTTTCCTAATCATATTCTCGTGGGAATTTTCATATTAAAGCGAAGCACCAAATTATCACAATCGACGACTAATTTATCTTGCTATTTTTAACGTAATAGAACTACATGGCTGTAATATTAACAAAAAGGCATTAGCTCTGTATTGTTTTCCTTAATTTAATCCAGTTCACGCTTTTACTTTACACTTTTCTGAAGGAGAGCAGGTATATTGCGTAAACCTGATCATCCAATCTTCCAACAGCTTTCTAAAGGATAATAGGAGGGCAATTTAGAAGAGCAAGCTCCTTTGATGTAGAAGCTGTTGAAGCCACAGAAACCAGATAATTAAAGGTCTTTAACTTCAAACGAATTGCCCATTACCTGTTTCAAAATCTGGTCTAAGAAGGTTAAAGACTATTTTGAGAGTGTAGTCTTACTACCTTATCAAGACTGTCGGAAATGACATATCAAAAACGTATTGAAAAAGTCAGTACAACAGTTTGTAGTTTACCATTTCTTAAACTATTATATTAGACCTCCACACTTCAATAAATAAAGGAGAAAATCAAGCGTTCCATCTGAAGCCATTACCAACAAACTGTGTCGAAACGAGAACGAAAACAACAGTACACCGTCGAAGGCACTGTCAATACTCATTAAGAGATTTCCGCCGTCTCTTCAGTAATAGCATATCTACTTTGCTGTACTCAAATATAGGATCATTAGACTACCAGTAACCACGTTCTAAATAACTCTGTCTCTCATTACGTCAAGATTCTTTACGTAAAGTCGTTCAGTGTTACAATGTACTCGACTATGGAGTAGTCTACATTGCAACACTGGAAACGTGGCATGGAGCCAACTTTCAATGTGAAACTAATGGTTTGCCACTGTTATGGTTTATAACTTTTACACCACTAGCTGCAATCTTCCATATGCCATCACCATCACCACCATCTTCAATATATATTAAGCTCTGCTGTTACACGGACCTGATTGGTCTACGCTTCCACCTCGCTTTGGATCTGCCCTGCTCCGTTTCTTCGTACCATTGATTTGTATCTGTACAGTATGTTCGGTTGTTATCCTCCGTCCTACTGACCTCCTCTTTCCGTTTCCTTCAGTATTTTTCTATTTTTTCTGTTACAGACATTAATCTGAATTCTGCTCACATCTCAGTATTTCGCTTTAGAGCTTTTCCTGTGCATCCTTTTACATATCAAAGAAATCACATATTCTCTCTCTAATGTATCCTTTTCTGTTGTTTGTCAATGTTTCGCTACCTTGCATAAAAATGAGAGTGGCGGTGTGAAAGGTGAAAGCTGTGCTGATAGCATACGAGTAACTAGCTTGAATCAGGTTACAGAAATAGCACAAACGTTTTATTATCTTCAAACACTCCCCCCCCCCCCCCCCCCCCCGACCAACGATTTTTTCCTTTATTTCCAATTTTTTCTCCATGTTCCTTCTCTTCTCATTCACTGCCTTCTTAATCCCAACCTGCCTTTCTTCTCTTTTCCTCCTCTATTCACTCTTTTCTTTCCCTTCTCACCTTTGCTTGTACCATATCAACTATTTCCCTCTTTGTCTCTTCTTGGTTTCCGTACACCTTCTCATTTTTTTCCGTCCCTTTCTTTTACTTTTGCACTTCCTTTTTCTATTGTAAGCCTTCTCTTTCTTTTATTTTAAACGCTGCACTCTTCGACTGATCTACGGTACACTTCTGCTAGGAGACGGAACAGTTCTTTCGCATAATTTGCATAGACTCTAACTGGAATCCTAGGAGGCCCAATGGTCTTCCTCTGTTGAGCAGTTTCTGTCGATTTTCTATCCCACTGTCACCTATTTAGAGACCTGTAACTGTGTCGTTCGTGCAACGACTTAAATGAGGAACTACAAGTTGATTTTCGTCTGTGAAACATTGTTGTTAAAGGACGTTTGTGGTGTCACCGCCAGACACCACACTTGCTAGGTGGTAGCTTAAATCGGCCGCGGTCCATTTAGTACATGTCGGACCCGCGTGTCGCCACTGTGTGATCGCAGACCTAGCGCCACCACAAGGCAGGTCTTGATATACGATAGAGCACTCGCCCCAGTTGTACGACGACATTGCTAGCGACTATACGGACGAAGCCTTCCTCTCATTTGCCGAGAGACAGTTAGAATAGCCTTCTGCTAAGTCCGTGGCTACGACCTAGCAAGGTGCCATTAGCCTTACCTACTTTGAGAGTTATAGTATAAATGTCTCCATAAGAACGCTGTATTCATCACATAATAAAAGTTAAGTATAAAGCAGCTACGTACTTTTCTTGCTACCAGTCAATAGTTATCCTGTTCCAGAATTCACGCCCGTCTGCGTTAGATAGCGTGCCTATCGGCCCCCTCAAAATAACACTGTGTCGGCACTTCTGTCGACACATCAACGTTTATTATTGCGGTCTTTTGTTTGTCATTCTCTGTTTCGTTAACAGTATGGTCACAGAGTGTGTGCACCGATGGCTTCGATTCGTGTACTGATGTAACGCAAAAGCAGAAATTCTTAGGATTTTCTGGCAAGTTGGTAGCGTAACCCCCTTACGCTAATTTAGGCTTCGTTAGTTTTTTTTTATCGGTCAGGCCTTTGTTACGGCCAGAAGCGCGGTGTGCTGACCACACAGCTCTCGATGACGCCATTGGCTCAGAATGATAAGATCGTCTCTCGGATCCGACTAGGCCGATTGTGACTAAAAAGCGCTGCTCACCTTTTACCATGGATGGAGACGCGAGAGAGTTGCTTGTCAGTACGTTAGCACAAACCTCATAGTGAATGGTGAGAAAGCGCTGAACTACTATACAGCAGAGTAAGAATCGGCCAGATCGCATAATTCCGGTTCTCCTACAAATTAATAAGTTACTGAATTACAACCATTGCCACCAAATTCATATTAAAGAATTACTGTTTCCACATCACGTAACAGATGATTCCAATTTTAGGCTTATCACAGACGTTCCTTAGCAGTACACCGACTACAAATTACCTTCGTTATTACATTTCATATGAATTTTCCATTTTTTATATTACGTTTGTTCATCTTCTTGATTGTAGTTGTATAACACTATTGTATCATTCAGATGAAGTATTGTTCGATACATGTGAAGTCGATGGACACATCTCCGTCTACCTTGGGTAAATCATACTTGCTAATTTGAAACATATTTTTTTTAAACACACGATAACGTTATGTGCTCTTACTATGTGTGATTACTTTTATGTTAGTTGTAATACGGCGATGGGTGTCCGACTAGCCTCCAACGATAATTCCTCGGAAAATTGAATCATGTTATAAAACTCGACGACAGCGTTGCAGTTTCGTTATTCATTAGCTGCTTTTAATCAAATTGTGTACCAAACGTGTGGAGTAAGATCTTATTTGTGCGACAGGTTTCGTGATTTCCGGGCAGAGAGGTCACAGTTCGTTCCTCATGAAAGTACTATAGGTCCTCTGCTGTTCTCAATCAGTAACAAAGACTGAGGAGTCAATCTGAGCAGCTATCGGGGATTCTTTGCAGATGATGCTATCGTTTAGTACTTACTAGAGGAATCGGTATTGGCGTCTAACTTCCGGCCTCTGTCGTCGATGACCAGCAGGCAGCATGGGTGCTTGAACCGGGCTCCTGGTGCAGAGCACATACGCAATAAGGTTCACTGAACTGTTGTTGAGGAGACTGTGTTGATAGCTCCTTTGCTCATATGGGCGGTTAGATGGTCAACAGCTGCACATGGGTGAATTTTAAAGTTGTCCCGGCGAATTCACTGTTCAAATTTCGGGCTTGCAGCCGGTCGTCGATCAATACTTCGCACAATATTTCAAGTGGGCACCTGCCATTCATCTTCAGGAGAGCCGTCGCAGACTGGTGAAAACGTCCTCCGTTCCGCAATATATAGCGCACTGTAACTATTCTGCGCATGCCTCTAAAACTTGATAGATGAACCTCACTGCCCACCGGCTATGCCCTCGCTGGTGGAATAGCGGAACTCAGTCGCCCTCTGCTTTGCTGTTTGCCGTGGCCGTCGGCGCACTCTGTCGTCCCCCATTAGAGCAAATCGTGGAGATGATGAGATTCCATGCCCGAACTTCTCACCGCCGTGCAGCAACAACTAGTGGGGATACTTTCCTTAATCGAACGTGTATTGAAGGCCTTTGGAACATCTTAAGATGGATCGCCCTGGGACCACGAAAAACCTGAAAATCTGTATATGGAACGCCAACGGAATGAAACACAAGAAAGCAGAATTCACTGAATTTTTACAACGTCACAAAATCGACATCGCACTTGTAACGGAGACGCATCTTTGTCCAACAACTGAGCTCAGATTTCGTTAACATATATGTCTATAGAACGGACAGACAAGGCCAACGAGGTGGAGGGACCGCAGTTCTGCTTAAAAGGGAACTGGGGCACCATCATGAAACACTACCACACCTCCAACATCTGTAGGCAACAGCAGTAACGGTTCGATCGGCGGTAGGCAATATCACTTTCATTGCGGCGTACAACAGCCCCGGTAAAAACCTGGTGCCAGACGACCTACGGAGTATCTTCACCAATTTTGACAAAATCTTCCTAGGAGGTGACCTTAACAGCAAGCACGTCGCGTGGAATTCCCGGCGTACGAACTCTCGTGGACGAACTTTCATTGCCATGGAAGAAGAACTGGGCATTACAGTCCATGGCCCACGATAGCACACACGGATTCCTTACGTCTATCGGCAAGAAGTAGACGTCCTAGATATTGCTATCATCAAAAATATTGAGACGAACCTCCAGCTCCGCATCGTCGACAATCTTTCGTCTCACCACCGACCTGTTATCAGCATAATGGAAAACGCAACGGCCAACCTTCCGCCCCCCACCTCACAAACTCTGAACTGGGGTCAATTTCGGACATATCTTGACAACAATATTTGCCCGACGCAGGACGTTTCAACACCGGAAGCCATAGACATCGCGGTACAAACTTTGACGCAGAAGATAAAGGTAGCTAAACGGAGGGCAACTACTCACACGGTCTACCCTGCAGTAGCATTCGACGAGTTCTCGCCTCTACTCGAAGAACTGAAGATACAGAGAAACAGGAGCAAGCGACGTTGGCTCCGCTATAGCAACCCGATCGATCGACGAGAAACACACGTCTTAACACGAGAACTGCACAGGAGAGCGACCGAGTGGCGACAGGAGGTATGGGAGGATAAGATGGAAGAATTCTTACTTCGAACGAAGAACGAATGGCTGGCAGTCAAGAACATACGGCACCAGCGGCCACCTAAACGATCCATCAGAGGGCCAGATGGCCTCCTCTATGACGAACTCGCCCAGACAAAGCTGTATGCTACGACTTGCCAAGAACAGATGTCTACACCAGCGACCCCCGTGAACGACGTCCGCCTGCAAGAACAGGAAGCCGTCGTTACAGCAGAATGGACTGCTTTTCGTACTGCGCCTGTGCAGAGCCGCCCACAACTCACCACACTAGCAGAGATCCGTAAAATTATCCAGAAGACTCGGAATAACGCGCCAGGCAACGACTCCATAAACAACACCGATTTGAAACAATTGCCCAGGAAGCCAACTGTGCTCCTTACCCGAATTCTCATCAGCTGTCTTCTGCAGAGATATTTTCCTACCGCTTGCAAGACGGCTCGAGTAGTTCCAATACCCAAGCGAGGTAAAGACCCAGCAGAACCCAACAGTTACTGGCCAATTAGCATCTTGTGGACCCTTGGCAAGGTGCTCGAGAGAGTGCTGTTGAAGAGGCTCCAAGACACGCTTACAGCGCATGATGTTATACGACCCGAACAATTCGGTTTCAAGGACAAGTTATCTGCCGAACTTCAACTTCTACGGATCATCGAACGGATACAAGAAGGATACAACAAGCAGCACTTCACGATTGGTGTCTTCCTTGACATCGAAAAAGCTTACGATAAGGTGTGGCGGCCCAACCTTATCGTCAAACTGCATCGCACTACCCCTATTGCGGATTGTTACATTTCTGCAGGAGAGGAAACTGCATGTCAGAGTCGACGATAAAAACTCCGAAATGAATCTGATCTCCGCAGGAATTCCGCAGGGCTCTGTCATTTCGCCTCTGCTCTTCAACTTATATATAAATGACATCCCAACAGTCCCCCTCGTTACGGCGAGTTTTTATGCGGACGATACGGCCTTTCTGACAACTGGACGACACTTGGACCAGCTAATCGCTAGGATATAACGGCAACTTGATGTAATGGAACGCTGGGCGCTGCAAAATAAGATAACGATTAACCCGACGAAAACGGCAGCCATTCTGTTCACACGGAGGAAACCAGTTCTGAACGACAGACTCCAAATAGCAGCTCAATTTATCCCATGGTCGCCGGGAGTGAAGTATCTCGGTGTCTACCTTGACAAAAAATTACTCTTTACGCAGCATATTGACGACAAGAAGACGGCAGCCCAGAAGATGGCCAGGTCATTGATTCCATTCCTGAAGAGTAAGGATCTCAACCCTAAGACTAAACTCCACTTGTATAAGGCAACAGTGGAACCCACAATGTTGTATGGCTACACCTCGTGGGGAACTACGTGCGTCTCCAACTACAACAAACTCCAAGCGTTGCAAAACATTTGCTATCGATGAATCACAGGAGCTCCAAGAAACGTCGACATCCGCACCGCACTCCACGAGACCACTACAAGAGAAGGTTCATGACAAGGCTTTACGAGTTTTTGACAAAATCGAGGCCCTTAGGGACGAAGTTCGACAATTGGAATCGGTAGGAACGGTAAACCCTGCAAGATGGCACAAGTATCGAGCACCGAAGTCAATAACGTTTCACCCCCCACAGGCAACCTGTCATAGCACGAGGAAGCAGTCACACATAACAGCCTCGACACATTTCACCCTCCACAGGAGCTAGACATCACCAAAGACAGCAGGCTAAAGGACCCACTGCGTGCCCAAGCATAACTGAATGTGTAATAAATAAAGTGTTTTCCTTTTATCCTTACATCCCATCCGAGAAGAATAAGTCATCAAGGATGATCTCTTCAGTCCACACTACACACTATTAAAAAAAGTAATAATAATAATAAAAAATTCCACGCACTATCCAGCTGGTAGCAGCTGTCACGGTTTAACATATTTTCCGCCAGTCGTAATTCTACGGATTCTATAATAATGGAGTCCCAGAAAGATGTTGCTGTGGACAAAATCATTGTTTTCTCATACTCCATTGAATATCCAGTAGAAATACAATGTTCAGCAATAGCGGACTTGCTTGGCTGAAAAAAGCGGGTGTAACGTTGATGTTCAGTGCAGCGTTCTTTCACGGCGCGTGTGGTTTGACCTATGTGAGCCATACTACATTGGCACAGTATCTTGTAAATTCCGGCCTTTCGTAATAACAGATTGTCCTTAACTGATTCCACAAGGTCCGCAATCTTCGATGGTGGGCGCAAAACCACTTTTACCTGAAATTTTCGGAGGATTCTTGCTATTTTAAACGAAGTGTTGCCAACGAAAGGAAGAAAAGCTAAAGATTGTTCCGGCATGTTCTCCTCTTTATTCACTTCCTGGTTCTTAGTTTTAATTGCCGGATGGAGTACCCATTTTCGCTCAATTTGGACGACGCGACGCTGTCTGTATTAGGCAAGGGACTCCATTTTGCACCTACGCCTACAACACCACCATTAGCAACTGTTTCTTTTGAGTGCTGTTGAAGAAGCTGTACGACGTCTTCCTTTGGATGCTGCAGACGAAATAAGAAGGGAAACTCGTCGAGCTCTGTTGAAGGCTCCTGCTCAACGCAGTAATTTAACCTCTGCAGAGAGGGCTGCATTACGAAATCTGAGATTGGACCCTGACGTAGTGGTACTGAAGGCTGACAAAGGTAATGCAACTGTTTTGTTACCTCGTGGTGTGTATAAAGATAAGATGTACGGTCTGCTAAGTGACTCTACCTATAGGACGATTGATTATGATCCTAAAGGACGTGTGCAACGGAAAATTTCAGCACTATTAAATTCCTCCTCCTTATCGCAGCCGGCCGCTGTGGCCGAGCGGTTCTAGGCGCTCAGTCCGGAACCGCGCGACTGCTACGGTCGCAGGTTCGAATCCTGCCTCGGGCATGGATGTGTGTGATGTCCTTAGGTTAGTTAGGTTTAAGTAGTTCTAAGTTCTAGGGGACTGATGACCACAGATGTTAAGTCCCATAGTGCTCAGAGCCATTTGAACCAACCTTACCGCAAGAGACAATCGAGAGGTTAAGACCACATGGTTGTGTACCTCCACGACTGTATGGCCCTCCAAAGGTTCATAAAGAGGGTCCTCCTCTGCGTCCAATAGTGAGCAACATTGGAGTTCCTGCATATGATTTAGCTCAACATCTCGCTTCCTTACTGAGACCTTTCGTGGGCAAGTGCTCACATCACATACGAAACTCAGCTCATTTTATCAATAGACTGGGGGCTCTTCGTCTTAGCAGTGTAACCGTCTAGTAAGTTTTGATATGGTCTCACTTTTTACAAAAGTTCCTCTTGCAGGTTTTTTGACACTGATTGGTAACATGTTTCCTGTTGATATCACTTCTTTGTTCAGGCACGCTCTTTCCTCATCTTATTTTATGTTTGATCAACAATATTTTGAACATACTGACGGTGTCGCAATGGGTAGAACCCTGTCTCCTCTGGAGACCAAACTTTTTATGGAGGATTTTGAGGAGAGAGCGCTTGGCTCAGCTGCCCTGAAACCAACAGTTTTTTGGAGGTATGTGGATGACACTTTCATAGTGTGGCCTCATGGAGAAGATAAACTAATGGAGTTTCCACATCACCTCGACTCCATTCATAGCAACATACGGATCACCATGGAAATAGAAAAAGATGGTTGTTTGCCTTTCTTGGATGTCCTGGTTCGAAGGAAGAGTGATGGTTCTCTAGGGCATTCAGTTTACTGGAAACCCACTCATGCTGCTCTGTACCTGCAAGCATCGAGTTCCATCACCCATCGCAAACCGTGAGTGTGCTTAAAACATTTGTTCATAAAGCTCATACTCTCTCAGATCTAGATAGCTCACCTCAAGAACGCGCCCATTTAAAGGCAGTATTCAACGAAAATGGGTATTCCATCCGGAAGATTAACAGGGCACTAACACTTAAACAAAGAAGCAGGAAGTGAATAAAGAGGAGAACATGCCGGAACAGTCTTTATCTTTTCTTCCTTTCGTTGGCAACACTTCGTTTAAAATAGCAAGAATCCTCCGAAAAGTTCAGGTAAAAGTGGCTTTCCGCCCACAATCGAAGAATGCAGACCTTTTGCAATCAGTCAAGGACAACCTGTTACTACGAAAGGTCGTAATTTACAAGATACCGTGCCAATGTGGTATGGTTTACATGGGTCAAACCACACGCACCGTGAAAGAACGCTGCACTGAACATCAACGTTACACCCGCTTTTTGCAGCCAAGCAAGTCCGCTACTGCTGAACATTGTATTTCTACTGGATATTCAATTGAGTATGAGAAAACAATGATTTTGTCCACAGCAAAGTCTTCCTGGGACTCCATTATTAAAGAATCCGTAGAAATACGGCGGGCGGAAAATCTGTTAAACCGTGACATCGGCTACCAACTGGACAGTGCATGGAATCCCATCTTCTCCACGATTTGATCTAATCGGAGACGACAGAGTGCGCCGACGGCCGCGGCAAACAGTAACGCAGAGGGCGACTGAGTTCCGCTATTCCACCAGCGATGGTGCCACCCGCGGGCAGTTTTGTTCATCTACCAAGTTTTCGACGTGTTGTGTACATAGTTCCGCGTAGCCAACGCGTACACAACTTACCCACTAGAGCGCGCCCTTTAAGCACAACAGCGCAGGTGCAGCGCTCGTCCGTCTCCGCACTACGAGATGGCGCTGCCATAGAGACGGATCAAATTCTGCTTCCGCCGATCCGCGTATTAATATGTAACGCAGCCAATGAGATTGCTGCTAACGTAGAACCTTTTCTCCTCACGGATCACACTCGCGCAGTGATACATGAACGCGCGAGATATTATAACGAGTTTACAGACCTACGATCAGTCAGTCTGTATTTGTCTGCACCAGTCTGTACCTGTCTACATTTGTCTATACCAGTCTATAGTCAAGTTTCAGTCTGCACCTCATAAGATTACCATATTCCTGTACGTAGCCATGAAGATAAATGTATAGACACTTTTGTCAAGTATCAGAGATACATGTGAGAATAAGATTAACGTACCAATACCAAGGAACTTCCGATTGTCAATTGTAAATAGCATCTAGAACCAAGTTAAGTAATTTTTATGCTTGTTATTATTTTAATAAATGTGTGTGAAAATTAAGGAAGTTCTGTTTAAAGTTGGTCACCGTCTATCTGCTACTTTAAGCGTGCAAGTGGCATTTCTATCGTCTGTCCCAACGGCAGAAGATACACATGCGACGATAAGACCACGAGACAGATTGCTGACACTCGTCTACTTCGTTAGGGCGACAAGTCAAATAATCTGATGGTGTGTGTACTGATGGTCTTACAGTACGCGCACCACAAGACGCATGCGCAGAATAGTTACAGTGCGCTATATATTGCCGAACGGAGGACGTTTTCGCATCCCCTCCCCCTTTTTTTCCCCTTTTGGCAGGTCCTCGGACTCGCACACGTGTAGTGAACTTTCGCGCGCCGGAGATCTTCGCCTAGTGTTTGTGTGTGCCGTCGTCTTCGTGCTCAAGTGTTCCAGTGTTTATTCGTTTGTGCTCCAACGTTCGCGTGTGCCATCTGTCATCTCTGTGCGTGTCCACGTGCCTGAACTTTTTTATTTTCGTCTCTGCGCCAGTGAACGGCTCCGTGTGTTTTAATTTTGAATGTCTACGTTTGTATAACCACCCTGTCTGTTCTGTGGTTACATTCTTTTGTATCACTAGTTTTATCTGTGGCCGAAGAGCGGCGTAATATGCCGCTGCTGGCCTACCTGTATCAGGTGTGAAATTAACAATAAAGGAAAAAAAAAATTTCGCCAGTCTGCGACGGCTCACCTGAAGATGACTGGCAGGTGCCCAGTTGAAATATCGTGCGAAGTATTGAACGACGATCGGCTGCAAGCCCGAAATGTGTTTGAACAGCTGCACTCCCTCCGGAACCACCAAGAAATAGTTATAAGCACAGAGAGCTGTATCACACAAATATTGGTGCTGAAGACCACAACAATCAGAAGTCGTATAATATGTGAACTTGACACATTTATGTATTTCGCCCCTATATATCTCCGTCAGCTACTTCCAAATTTAGTGCCGCACACGAAGCAAGCAGTTTCCAGAGACTGCAGGAGCCGACGGAAATCTGATGTGGGGTGTAACTCTGTTTCGGCTGCTGTGAGTGACACTGTCCTCAGACACGACTTCCTCCAACACTGCAGGGCACAGAGCGGCGGGCAGAGTCCCTCCGCCCACGTACACCTGCTGAGGGGCCCAGTCCTCACGGTTATTATGTCCGGTACGGAGCGCGTGCTTTACATAAACTCGATTTATATGCCCATCTGATATCGGATCTGGCCGCCGTTGATTGGCGCACGGCCAGCGGGCGAGCCTCTGCGCTGCTCTCCTCCCTCTCCGGCCCTGGGATTCCCTACGGAACACCGTCGAAGTCGAGTATCGACGGCCCTGTCGATACTCGCTCCGCAGGCTTATATCGGTATATGTATGTATATAGAGACGCGCGTGCGTCTCTCGCTTTATTGCCTCCTGGAACTGCCGCCATCTGGATGGCTGCGAAACATCGAGGGTAGTCATCACGCGAATGAATCCTCACGGATCGACAGTTGGACTTTGATTCCGTTGGTTACGTGAAAAAAAAGTTTTGTTACGTTGAATGTATTATGCATATTGTAAATGATGTCCCACAAATATTTTGTTCCGGCGTCCGTAGCCAACATACAAGGGCCAAAAAACATAAAAGCGTAAGTAAATACTGGAAATTTTGAAGTTTTTTCATTAAGTCACGAT
Source organism: Schistocerca piceifrons (assembly GCF_021461385.2). NCBI lineage: Eukaryota > Metazoa > Arthropoda > Insecta > Orthoptera > Acrididae > Schistocerca > Schistocerca piceifrons. The sequence goes on along the minus strand of NC_060145.1, from coordinate 149,234,074 downwards.
GAGTTAATTCGTCCATTGAATATCGTAAATACTACTTTCTGTGGCCTAAATATTATGCCATCTAACGTGATAACTAGTAATCTACGGATTATTCAACAAACAGAAGAGCGTCCTATCTAAGTGGACATACATATACTGTTTTCATCATCAGCATAAACATTAGAGCATGTATTTATCCGCATTCGCTAAGATCTAAATGGATTTCGTTTCACGTGGAGCGGAAGCTATGCAGTCTCGAGTACAGTCAAGTACAACAGTAAGTAAACGCTTTATGCTGTGCGTTTTACGCACATTGACTGAGCGATAATACGGGATAAGAGTTTAAGGGCGCATCTGACTTCGAACACTGGTTAGACTGCTGGTCCAGTTAACCTGCAGTTATGTGAGCAATAGCAGTTAAGACGTACAAAGAGAAGAGCAAAGGAAGAATATACACTCCTGGAAATGGAAAAAAGAACACATTGACACCGGTGTGTCAGACCCACCATACTTGCTCCGGACACTGCGAGAGGGCTGTACAAGCAATGATCACACGCACGGCACAGCGGACACACCAGGAACCGCGGTGTTGGCCGTCGAATGGCGCTAGCTGCGCAGCATTTGTGCACCGCCGCCGTCAGTGTCAGCCAGTTTGCTGTGGCATACGGAGCTCCATCGCAGTCTTTAACACTGGTAGCATGCCGCGACAGCGTGGACGTGAACCGTATGTGCAGTTGACGGACTTTGAGCGAGGGCGTATAGTGGGCATGCGGGAGGCCGGGTGGACGTACCGCCGAATTGCTCAACACGTGGGGCGTGAGGTCTCCACAGTACATCGATGTTGTCGCCAGTGGTCGGCGGAAGGTGCACGTGCCCGTCGACCTGGGACCGGACCGCAGCGACGCACGGATGCACGCCAAGACCGTAGGATCCTATGCAGTGCCGTAGGGGACCGCACCGCCACTTCCAGGCAAATTAGGGACACCGTTGCTCCTGGGGTATCGGCGAGGACCATTCGCAACCGTCTCCATGAAGCTGGGCTACGGTCCCGCACACCGTTATGCCGTCTTCCGCTCACGCCCCAACATCGTGCAGCCCGCCTCCAGTGGTGTCGCGACAGGCGTGAATGGAGGGACGAATGGAGACGTGTCGTCTTCAGCGATGAGAGTCGCTTCTGCCTTGGTGCCAATGATGGTCGTATGCGTGTTTGGCGCCGTGCAGGTGAGCGCCACAATCAGGACTGCATACGACCGCTGCACACAGGGCCAACACCCGGTATCATGGTGTGGGGAGCGATCTCCTACACTGGCCGTACACCACTGGTGATCGTCGAGGGGACACTGAATAGTGCACGGTACATCCAAACCGTCATCGAACCCATCGTTCTACCATTCCTAGACCGGCAAGGGAACTTGCTGTTCCAACAGGACAATGCACGTCCGCATGTATCCCGTGCCACCCAACGTGCTCTAGAAGGTGTAAGTCAACTACCCTGGCCAGCAAGATCTCCGGATCTGTCCCCCATTGAGCATGTTTGGGACTGGATGAAGCGTCGTTTCACGCGGTCTGCACGTCCAGCACGAACGCTGGTCCAACTGAGGCGCCAGGTGGAAATGGCATGGCAATCCGTTCCACAGGACTACATCCAGCATCTCTACGATCGCCTCCATGGTAGAATAGCAGCCTGCATTGCTGCGAAAGGTGGATATACACTGTACTAGTGCCGACATTGTGCATGCTCTGTTGCCTGTGTCTATGTGCCTGTGGTTCTGTCAGTGTGATCATGTGATGTATCTGACCCCAGGAATGTGTCAATAAAGTTTCCTCTTCCTGGGACAATGAATTCACGGTGTTCTTATTTCAATTTCCAGGAGTGTAGCTTAGAACGTAATTTAATTTTTAAAGAGAATGAAATAATATTTGGCTAAACTTTAGCAGTAACGCACGCTTCTTAGCGGACGAGACGGCATAACATGCTTTTGTTCTTAGTTAACGTAGTATTGCAATTAAAAACAAGAGAGGCGAAAATTCCTAACTTAAGCACAAGGTAATTCTTTTGCTTCAGATAAGTGTGACGCAAAGCGTATTGCGGGGATTTCACCGTATAACTAAACACTGAAGCCGTTGCCGGTATAACTTATAGTCTGCCGACTTGTGATACCTGAACTCCTTCCATAGCCCAATCCGAAATAAGTTTCAGTTCCGGAACTGCCGCCTTCATAATTCTGTGGCAAATCCCTCAACTTAGCTTCAGATCAGTTCTGTTGGGCTCATATTGCAATGGTACGACAGCCGCTACAAAAATGCAGCATCTGTATGGTGATCTCGGTGTTGTTCAAAATGGCTCTGAGCACTATGGGACTTAACATCTATGGTCATCGGTCCCCTAGAACATAGAACTACTTAAACCTAACTAAACTAAGGACATCACACAACACCCAGTAATCACGTGGCAGAGAAAATCCCTGACCCCGCCGGGAATCGAACCCGGGAACCCGGGCGCGGGAAGCGAGAACGCTACCGCACGACCTCTCGGTGTTGTGAAAATCATTGTGAATCGTATGAGATCACATCTGTGGTGTAAAACACTGCACATAATTCAAATAAAAAGAATCTGATTTTTCGTTTTTGTCGTAATCATTTAATTTATGTTTTCTTAATTTAAAAACTGTTTGTTAACAATGTTTTATAAGATATCAGTAACTCAGAATCTGCAATTGCAATGAAAGCTGGAATTTTGTGAGCAATATATAATTAGGAAATGGTAGACTTGCATTTTTCTTTAGAAATAAAGTTTAGATATGTATTAATTAACATATCTTTAATGGTTTTACGTTTAAAAGATGTAGGTATTCCAAACTGAACGCAAAAATCTACGAAAGCGGAAGCAAATCTTAAGTAAATACTTTATTACATAAAAATCGCGATGTGAGCTGTTTTATAATCTAAAAATAACTAAACTGTATCGTTATAGATCCAACTGATGAAGCCTTAGAGCAAGAAAAAGGCAAAACGCGTTGGTGAAAAGTAAATAAAGTGGCAGCAGGGCAAGGCGGTTTTATTTGCAAAACAAGGATTTCTGTGTTTCTTGCCTGCGATTACCACGCAAGCAAACTTGTCACGAAAGCGAAATTTGAATCCTGCCTCCCTGGATTAGATGGGATACCATTCTACAATACAACCGATTCAGCAACGCACTCCGTATTCAAAACTTTCCTTAAATGCAGTTAATACAGTTCTTCGGAAAAGTTCAAAGCTAATTATTTCTGTAAACTTGCGGAAAACATTACAGCCATATGTTTATCGCCACTTTTCCACTGTGTTCCACGCGCGTATTTCACTATGCAGCGCGAAGCAGCTTCAACTTTTTCACACTACGTACTAGCAGCGCGAGAATCAGCCGACAACAATACGTAGGTCAATGGGAAGTACGTTATAGGATTTAATGAGTGTATTTGCAAGTATTAAAATATGTCACATAAATGGCCGTATCCTTTGATTGCATTGACTTAGTAGCATAACTTGTGTACACAACCATGGAACTATAGACCTTAGCAAGTGACAAATGTCAGCTTGATACGTCTAACCGATACTGAGAAGAAGGTATCTAAACGGATAGACGAACAGAAAGACAGTAGTATAATAAATTATGAAAAAAAGTTTTCCGTATGACTTATTTACAAATTAACGGGTTTCGAATGTTTCCCTTCAGTGTCACTGTGAAACCATCATCTCCCCGAAATATAATGATTCTAGGTCAACGGGAATTACCTTACACGTTTTGATGAGCTAGTTTGTGAGTACAAGAATATATAAAATGTGAGTTTTCAAGCATTAAAATGTGTGGCATGAATGGCCGTATCTTTTGACAGCATTGACTTATAAATTACCACTTATTACAGCAACATGGGCACATTGAACAGACGGACGGACAGACAGATATTAACTGGCCAGTTATTTAATCCGTGTGATGTAATTACAAATTAACAGTTCTATGATGTTTTCCTTTAGTTACACTGCGAATTCTTCCTTCTCTCCGGGTTTCATGGCTCAAGGGCAACGGGAAGTACCCTATACGTTTTGATGTTTCAGTTTTCTACACCACAAAGGAAACAGAGACCATAGTACAAATCTAAACTTGATACGTTTACCCACTCCTTAATTAAAGGATATTGCGCTTCAACAGACAGAGAGGTAGACGGACAACGAAGTGGTCGTATAAGGGTTTCGTTTTAACCGACTGAGGTACGGAACCGTAGATCTGATGATGGTCACTAAATGAATCGACACTTTTTATCAAATGTGACTAATTGCATCTGAGACCGTTGCAATATATATTTTTAAAATAAATTTTCTGATAATGTTCGTTAAGTGAACGGCTTTGGAAATGAGTTATGGAGAGTGGGGAAACCGGAAGATAAGAGAACTGAAGCGTTTCAGATGTTGGGTAGATGTTGAGAATTTGGTTGAATGGTAAGGTAAGAAACGAAGAACTACTCGGCAGAACCGCCGAGGAAAGGAATATGTAGAAATGTAACACTGACATGAAGAGACAAGTATGATAAGACGCTTGAAAAGACGTGAAGGAGAAACTTCTGTGCTGCTTGGAGAAGTAGGGCGTAAAAACTGAAAGAGATTTGGAATACACCCAACAGATATCTGATGTTGGGTCGGTTAGTGTTAAGATGAAGAGGTTGCCACAGACGAGGAAGTGTTCGAAATTGTAAGGTATTTTAAACATAAGCGGTGATTCAGCTGCCAGCTGCCGCTACCGCTATCATTTTACGCATTCCGCAGTATTTTAACTAACCACGCGCGAGATTTTCATATATTAGTGGAAATCATTGTAAGGCAGAGTTTCTACAAAAGTGATATACGATGTCTGAATCACACACGTAACGAATCTATTGTGGAAGTATTAGCTACACGTAAGATATAAACAATCGTGACGGAATTACGTAGTTTCTTTCATAACACGAGTAACAAAAATAGGCGTTTGCATTTCGTAGACGGAAATTGATATAAAGGTAGTCGTTGTCCTGGCGTGTTATTGCACTGTTACTACTTCGTCCAACCTCCGTTCTTCCTCATTACAGCAAATATTCTCTTGAGCTTTGATGTTGTTAGTGTTTGTAGTTCTTGCAGTGAAACTGTTCCCCCACACTTTTCGTATCGCTATTTTTATTTCACATATGGCACCAGATTCAGTTCCACTGGGATAAACACTCGTTGCAAGTGTTCGCCAAAGGTCTTCCAAGATGTTCAAATGCAGGCTACATGCGCGCCAGGGCCAGACACCTGCATCTATATTTCCAGATCACTTGTTATGCAGAATCATCAGCAGATGCATTATCTAGTTGAAACATAAGAATTTCATGTCCTAGATCGTCAAACATTATAATCCATTCATCTAGCATGTGAGCGCACATATTAGAGTTCATTCTAGTATTGAGTCGATCAGTGCCTGATTTACGTTTAGCGCAGAAGGCTGTAAAAACCGTAACACTTCCAGCACCAAACTTTCTGCTCATACTGCTTATACTGAAATCCATCCAAACCATCTAAACAAAATTTCTTCTAACCATTGATATCACTTTATCCCATTCGCTAGTCCCTGACATACACTACTGGCCATTAAAATCTCTACACCAACAAGAATACCAGATGATAAACGGGTACTGATTTGACAAATATATTATACTAGATCTGACATGTGATTACATTTTCACGCAATTTTGATGCTTAGATCCTGAGAAATCAGTACCCAGAATAACCACTTCTGGCCGTAATAACGGCTTTGATACGCCTAGGCATTGAGTCAAACAGAGCTTGGATGGCGTGTACAGGTACAGCTGTCCATGCAGCTTCAACACGATACCACAGTTCATCAAGAGTAGTGACTGGCGTATTGTGACGAGCCAGTTGCTCGGCCACCATTGACCAGATGTTTCCAATTGGTTCGAGACCTGGAGAATGTGCCGGCCAGGGCAGCAGTCGAACGTTTTCTGTATCCATAAAGGCCCGTACAGGATGTGCAACATGCGGTCATGCATTATCCTGCTGAAATGGTTTCGCAGGGATCGAATTAAGGGTAGATCCACGGGTCGTAACACATCTGAAATGTAACGTCCACTGTTCAACGTGAAGTCAATGCGAACAAGAGGTGACCGAGGCGTGTAACCAATTGCACCCCATACCATCACGCCGGGTGATACGCCAGGATGGCGATGACGAATACACGCTTCCAATGTGCGTTCACCGCGATGTCGCCAAACAAAGATGCGGCCTACATGATGCTGTAAACATAACCTGGATTCATCCGAAAAAAATGACGTTTTGCCATTCGTGCACCCAGGTTCGTCGTTGAGTACACCGTCGCAAGCGCTCCTGTCTGTGATGCATCGTCAAGGGTAACCGCAGCCATGGTCTCCGAGCTGATAGTCCATGCTGCTGCGAACGTCGTCGCACTGTTCGTGCAGATGGTTGTTGTCTTGCAAACGTCACCATCTGTTGACTCAGGGATCGAGACGTGGCTGCACGTTACAGACATGCGGATAAGATGCCTGTCATCTCGACTGCTAGTGATACGAGGGCGTTGGGATCCAGCACGGCGTTTCGTATTACCCTCCTGAACCCAGCGACTCCATATTCTGCTAATAGACATGGGATCTTGACCAACGCGAGCAGCAATGTCGTGAATCGATAAACCGCAATCGGGATAGGCTACAATCCGACCTTTATCAAAGGCGGAAACGTGATGGTACGCATTTCTCGTCCTTACACGAGACATCACAACAACGTTTCACCAGGCAACGCCGGTCAACTGCTGTTTGTGTATGAGAAATCGGTTGGAAACTTTCCTCATGTCAGCACGTCGACATATTTGGCATTTTTTTAAATCCAGTTTCCTTCTATTTCAATATTGACTCTACCATTCAAATAGATCGTTCCCAATATATAATTCTACGATATCCTCGACGCTCTGTGTATCTTTGGGAAATATGTTTGGACCCGGGGATCCTTCAAATTTATTATTGGTCCTCGGTAAATCAAAGTCTAGCCACTGTGCACTGTTTTCATCGTCTGATTCAGCCCAATCAGTTGGCAACCGTAGCGTTCGACTTATCTTCTTGGACGTATTCCACTATCATCCTATGATTCCGCTTCACATACATTTTTTTGATATCCATTATCTTCTTCCCAATCGGCCAAGTCGTCCGGAACTTCAGACAAGACGTCCGCGTACCGATCGTAAATAGTCCTATTGTCTGTTTCGTCCTCCATGTTGAAAAGGTACAAGTACTTTTAAAAACAAAACACTTGTTGACGTGTGTAACTCATTGTTACATAAACAAAACACCAACAGAATGCTAAAGATACTAACGTGCTGTCGCCGGCCACTGCGTGATACTATGCACACGACACCACTGTGGACGGCGTAGTGTTAATACAGCTGTTTGTGGTTTTCATTCCACAAGAGGTCTTTTCGTTTGAACTTAGTGATGTGATTTGTGTCGCAGCAGACGTCAGCTAAATGAAAGGTAAGTTAGTCATGTGCGTCATCTGAGTGCCAGTCGTGTAAAATGTTTTTTATGCCATCGGATGTTGTTTGTATACCGTATTTTCCAGAGCGGAGGGTATGGAGCAGCCCAGCTTTTGTTCAAACGAGAGGGGAAAACCGCCTAAAAATCACGTTGAGGGTGGCCACTGTACCAGACCAACGATCGTACACCGCTGCGCTGATTCTGTCCAAATCCAGCTCACCTCCCTGTCTCGCACCGTAGAGCAACGCCCGTTAAGCTGTGCGCGCGGCCTGCACCAAAGACGACCTGTTACCGGATACGTGTAAGTCAAAACTGTCCATAGAATGATGTTTCTTTTGAACGAGTGGACGATAATATGCACAGTGTGGTCATAAAGGCTGTCGGATTAACGCTCTCAACATGTTTCAATGGCACGCATCTAGTATGAACACTTTCCTGCTGACGTTCTGTATATGAAGAACCGTAGTGGACGAGAGATGTCGCATTTCTTAACTACACATTAAATGCGAGGAGGAAAGTTCATACAAAAATTGCGATTGGAGAAGCTGGACTAAAACATACAGTTCTTCTACTTTAATTAAATTACTTTAGACGAAACGCACATTCTTTATTAATTGCTAGAAACCAAGTCGCTGTCAAATTACAGTCGCTAAAAATGAAGGCACTCCAAAACAAAAAACAAAAGGTGTAACCGTTTTCACATGGAGGGATGTTATTAAAACTGTTTCTAAGACTGGTAGCATATCATCATCTTCGGTTCTAAGTGAATGGTCATTTTTGTACGAGAACAGTTCGTAAAGTAAGTGACATGTTATTACAATAGGCCAAGTAACTTATATTGAATACAGTACTACAGTGCAAAGTGACATAGGTAAATGGCACTATTTTTCATCATAGTCACCATACCTCTCTAAACGCCGGTACGAAATTTGTACAAGTTGTTCAATTCCTCGACGATAGAGATCCGTTACCTGGTCACGGAGCGTTCGAGAACCGTTGTGTGAACGCCCCCTTCGTTGTAAAATCTCTTTCTTCCCAAGATATTCTTTCACCTTGTAGAAAAGCTGGAAATCGCAGGGTGCAAGATGTTCTTCCTTTCAAACAGCGTCACTCACGCTAGTGCGGTGTAGCTCAAATTGCTGGAGCCATTTCACAATGGATGGAAGCGATATCGCGCTTGGTCCGTATACCATCAAACTTTCACTGTGAATCTGTATGCAATTTAGATGTTACGACAACAAGGCTAGTACGGCCCCACCTACTTCGACTCTGGACCATGTTTCCAGTTGCTGCGCCATTTCACTCTCACACTGTCATATGCCTGTTATGTGCACACAGCAGAATTGCGTCTACTGGAAACCTGAAAGAAGAACTCTTCTGACAACGTGCCTCTCTCATTGCGCACTGATCTTAAGGTGGAATGCCACGTGTAGCTTAGTTCTGAAATCCCTGCATACAACACCATGTACCGTTTGCTTGATTAGTTAACAGGATAACGGACAAAATTGGATCACCAGGAAATGCTCCAACAATAGGGAAGTTTACACGCTGACTGTCACAATGGCACAAGGGCATGGCACGTTCTCCAACGCTGAACTCGAGTGGTGTATTGCTGTCTAATTACCTAGGGTAAGGAATTACGAGAAAAAACCATCGGATGGAGAAGTTATGAATATTGTAAGTAGTAACTTGGTTATATTGTTTTACCCTCTTCCAATAGCCTTCTTTAAGGAAGCACCTCACTGTAGCATTAGAAGTAAAACTCAGTATGGGGAGCCCATTATTCGCGGAAACATACACCCCAATGTAGCAGTGTTTCATATATACGGTAGTCGGGCAGTGCTCTTCCAATGATGAATATTGGTACCTCGTACTAGCACTATGGAAAGCGACACGTCAGTGAAATCCTCCACACACTCAACGGAGGTGGATGGCCGGGAACAATGGGCAGGTGTGAGAATTCTGCCGCTGCTGGTCTGTACTTGCGTTGATGACAGGCACGGGAGTGGCTGTTACGATGATGAGTACAGAGACCCACAATAGGCAATATGCGCAGGCGTGTTGAACGCATACACACACACACACACACACACACACACACACACACACACACACACACACACACACACACACACGTACGCACGCGCGCACACACGCACGCACACACACACACACACACACACACACACATACACTGAGTGCAAGTATGCATTTTGACTGAACTCAGTATCAAGAAAATAGCCTGCTACGTACTATCGTGTAACTGAAGACATGAAAATACCCTTCGCCCTTCGCCTACTTAATTGTGATCGTACAAGAAAAATATGATGTAGCCGAGCGGTTCTAGGCGCTTCAAAAAAGTGGTTCAAATGGCTCTGAGCACTATGGGACTTAACATCTGAGGTCATCAGTCCCCTAGAACTTAGAACTATTTAACCCTAACTAAACTAAGGACATCACACACATCCATGCCTGACGCAGGATTCGAACCTGCGACCGTAGCGGTCGCGCGGTTCCGGACTGAAGCGCCTAGAGCCAGCCGCTAGTGGCCGAGCTGTCTGTAGGCAGACCATAAAATCAGTATGAGAAGACGAAAATAAAGGATAAAAATCGTATAAAAAATAAATGGTACAAATTAATACTGCAGAGAGGGAACCACTTTTATGAGGTTTTATACTTAGGGCTCCTGAAGAAAAAAGTGTGAACAGCAAGAGAAATAAAGCTAAAGTACTTCTGGGGAATTAAGCAGGGTTTTCGAAATAGCTTCCGATGTGCATGAAAAAAAAAGTTTGGATCAGTAGGGTAGGTGAAGGTAAAAGTATGCATAGGGTAAGAGTACACATGAAGTCTTTTTTTTCAGTTCCCTGAGCCCAAAGTTCACCATTCTCCCACCAGGCAGCGCATTCGTCAGCAGCTCCTCTGTTCAATGCTGGAACCTTGTGGCAATGGGACAACTAGGCTGGAGAAAATGCGCTAAGTCACTTTAGCAGTTTTTGTTGAGTGTTAGGCAACCTTAACCTATTTAATAATTAGATAAATTCAGTACCGGAACTAGTGGCTATAAGCTTCCGATATACTTCTTGATCTCCACGACATTAGTTACATGTGTTATCAGCTGACTGTTGAAAAAGAAAATTGCGGAATGGGGTAAAAGTATGTAGGTTCACAGGACGTACTCTTACCTAATCTAGAAATTATTTGCGAAGTTTTGTCCCACAACCTGCACTTTGACTTACGCACTCCCTTATAACGTATTGAAACATTTTTTTGTTCCTGTTTGCTTACTGTACATTCCTCATTATTTACCATAGATAAATTTTCTTTTCCGCGTTTTTCTTTCGTTGGATAGTCTTTTATTTTTTCCTGACATACCTCCCTCTAAAAGAGGTTTCAAATATTATCACGTCTCCCATAACGGCATTTTTCGAGAAATCGACCGAGAACATGGTGGGGGTATTAACAGAGCCGCTCTATCATCAAGGTTGGGAGTTCAATACGAAATTGGAAATTTGTGTTAAGTTCTATGGGACCAAACTGCTGTGGGCATCGGTCCCAAAGCTTACACACCACTTAATCTAACTTAAACTAACTTACGCTAAGGATAACACACACACCCAACCCCTAGGGAGGTCTCGAACCTCCGACAGGGGGAACCGCGCGAACCGTGTATGGCGCCTGAGACAGCGCGGCGGAGCTGAATAGGGCAAACATCCAAAGCGACCAGGTTTTCAGCGGCTGCCTTAAGGTAACGTCTTAAAACCGGCAAAGCTAGCGAGCAACTCGTCTGGGTACCAAAAGTTATCACGGGAGCAACATCAAATAATTGTACAGCACTGCATTTCCCTTGATACATGTTTTCCGACCTTATTTCAGATCTTTACGAAATTTACTGTTTGAACGCGCCGAAAAACAGTTTTTAATCTGTTTCATATATTTATTTCCAATCCTTTTTGTTTTCTTCGGTTGCAGATGACAGTAAGCATTGTGTATCCCAGGCCTGGTTACGCATACCCACTGGTGTGTGGCAAAGGTATGGAAAATTATTTAGTAGGAAAACTTTTATTACTGCTCTATTAATAATTTCATGACAGTGAAACTTTTACACATTGTAACCGAAAGGGCAGATTAGGTGTTACCGGCACGTTGGTGCAACTAATTAAAAACTATTAAGCATAAAAGAAATATGTTTATGTAGCCGGCCGCGGTGGTCTAGCGGTTCTAGGCGCGCAGTCCTGAACTGCGCGACTGCTACGGTCGCAGGTTCGAATCCTGCCTCGGGCATGGATATTTGTGATGTCCTTAGGTTAGTTAGGTTTAAGTAGTTCTAAGTTCTAGGGGACTGATGACAACAGATGTTACGTCCCATAGTGCTCAGAGCCATTTGAACCATTTTGTTTATGTAATTGCAGTCTTTCACGACTACACAGCTGTCTTGCGTAGAGTAGGGTGCCAGTATCATAAAACCGCGACGTTTCGACGAGTGACATACTCATCATCTTCAGGCAAACTGTCGAGATTTTGAGTATGCCGTGCTACTTATATTTGCAGTGTGCTCCTCTCCACCTGGCTCCAAGAGAGAGGGTTTGGCGGGCATTGGGGAGGGGGGGGGGGACACTACAGATATAAGTAGGACGGCATCCTCAAAAGTTCGACACTTTGCCAGAAGATGATGAGTACGTCACTTTCCAGCCGGCTGGAAACGCGAGAGCTTTTCAACAAAAAAGACGTACTCTTAACCCCATGTGACCTATGTATTACTACTTTTCACTTGCACTCCTGAGTCACTGTTTCTGACCCAAAAGAAATATTCAAAAGCTTACTGAGTGAACAGTGCGATTATTAGGAGAAGAAAGAAGGTAATGGACGGATCAGGGCACAGACTGTAAGGATAAAGAGGCAATGAAGTCATGTAGCACGTTACGGAGGAAGCAAGAAAATTCCGAGGTGGCGGCACTACGGAAGTATGGAAGAGAGGCGGAAGCCTTTAGAAAACGTGCGGGAGCAACATGGATGTGCTGGTATCTGTAGAACATGCGACCTTTTCTCCCTGTGGTGTAATTTATTATCCTCCGAGATGATTCAAGTTAACATAATCATTTCTGAATTGGCTTTAAGCCTAACATGACGTATTAGTTTTCCATAAAACAGTTTATTCCAAACACGTAGACAATAAACACCTACTGGCTGTGAACACTAAGTCTAATAAGCAGTAGTGCGATTCCCATTAAACACATGGGTAATATATCTAAACTTCGCTTAGTAATTCGCAAATTCCAAATTACCGTCCAGTCTTATGAAGTTTTTAACTCATTTCATCTATTAGTACACATTCAAATTAATCTCCAAAATATTTTCAAGTCCAAAGTAGCTGCAGAATGACACACTAAATAGTCTCCACTTAAGTGTACGAATGCAACTGGAAGTCTACAAACGGTAGTCGACACGGCAGCAGCTCGGTACAACTGCATCGAATTGTGTATTTGAGGAACATCTTAAAACGAAAGGGTGTTCGGCGTATGGCCTGGCATGCCCGTTCTCCCGGTTTCAATATCATCAAGATTGTGCAGATTTAGCAGTTGTCAACCGCTCTGAAAGAGGAACGGAACGCCCTACCATATGAACTTTTTAACAAACTTGTGACCAGCATGGGAGCACGCTGTACTGCCGTTCATGAGATCTCACGCAGAACCACATCCCGCTTTTTGTAGCCGGCCGCTGTGGCCGAGCGGTTCTAGACGCTTCAGTTCGGAACCGCGCTGCTGCTACGGTCGCAGGTTGGAATGCTGCCTCGGGCATGGATGTATGTGATGTCCTTAGGTTAGTTAGGTTTCAGTAGTTCTAAGTTCTGGGGGACTGATGACCTCAGAAGTTAAGTCGCATAGTGCTTAGAGCCATTTTGAACAGCTTTTTCTAACGTCTATGGGACCACCATGAATAGTGATGACTTCCACGTAATTATTGTCCTTGAATAAAAGTCTCAATTTTTTTCATCCTGTAGCGTATTTCTTTCAGTTTCCTTCTTTACAGCACTGAACCAGTTCTTTCTATGTATGCTCCACGTTTCATTCAGCTACTTTCGGACTCAAGCTTTGCCGATCAGTAACGTATGATCTAGCTTGCTTACCTTTCTTGAGTTCCTGTACTATACCTTACACCCACAGCAAAAGAGTTTTCACACAGGCAGCCAGTAAGTTAAAACGAACCGAAACTTTTGCGCACGTCGGCAAGCATCTGGTCCCAAAACTTTCTACATTGCATTTGATGGATGTCCTCTCACTACCAGAAGAGCCAAATTTAATTTATGTGTACTCCCTTATGTGTCAAACGACTTGACAAGCCCAACCCAACGCCTATTTCTTTTCTGGTCCACCCTGCAGTCCTCCCCAAATTCCATCGTAACGACAGATAGGAACATACGTATGATCCATTCTGTTTTCACGTACCCATACAAAGAGCTCCTGAACCCTTTTCCTCGAGAGTATTTCTTCTAATTTGCCTATTTCTTTCAAAATATGAGGTTATGCTTTGATATAAACTTTCTTATACAAAAAAGACTATATTTTCTTGGTTGGTATTCTCTGAGTGACTGAATTAAGTTTCTCTCAGCAGCTGATTCTTTTAAATGTAATTCTCTGAATGTGAATGTGTAAAGTGACAATGTTTTGGTTATTACTGTACTCTGTATATGAGACAAATTTTCAAGAATATGCAAGGGAAACAAAAAACATGAGACTCTTTCTGAATAGAGCTACATTTCTCTATATTACCTCACTAATACACCCAGCAAATAAACAGAATCACACTTCATATTGATGTGTCTGTAACTGTTACACAGCTGATGATGGCATCATGCTGTCTAAACGCGTCGTGTCAATAATTATTACTCAAACGCAGCCGGCCGGTGTGGCCGTGCGGTTCTAGGCGCTTCAGTCTGGAGCCGCGTGACCGCTACGGTCGCAGGTTCGAATCCTGCCTCGGGCATTGATGTGTGTGATGTCTTTAGGTTAGTTAGGTGTAAGTAGTTCTAAGTTCTAGGCGGCTGATGACCTCAGATGTTAAGTCCCATAGTGCTCAGAGCCATTTGAACCATTTTGAACTAAAACGCAATTAAAGAATTAAAAACTATTACATAAATACGAGAGGTTGCATAGATATTTTAGGGATATTTCTGCGAAACAGAGGAAAAGCTTAGAGACTGCCTATCTAGTGTCTTGATTTGACACAAAACAGGACACAGCACTGCAGTAGATCACGTAGCGTGTGGAAACCAATATTTTAGGTCGATGGGTGACAACGTCAAAGTCCAAAAAAACGCTTCGCTTAGCACTCAGTACATAAATTAATGACCTAGAAGAAGCTGCTCGAACAATGCGCCCCATGCTTTTTGACGTCCTACGCATAGTCACTGTACAATGCGGATTGTTGGTAGCACTATGGAACTCACAAATGATTTCTTGCGACTTTTTTACAACCACTCTCCTCAATGTTCGACGGTTCGTGTCCCTCAGTACATGAAGTCTCCTCGATCTTGGTTTTGCTGTGGTTGTTCCCTCATGTTTCCACCTCACTACGACATCACATGCAGTAGACTTTGGTAGGCCTGAAATGTGTCAGATGGATTTTTTTTACTGACGTGACATCCAATGACGACACCATGTTAGAAGTCACTGAGCGCTCGTGACCGACCCACTGTACGGTTTTTACCTCTTCAGTGACGATGCAATATTCCCTGCCTTTCACATTGATGGGTTCGCCTCTGCGACATCTGTCGTTCAGTTCCACATTACGATGGGAGATCCGATACACTTTTGAATACAATAAACATTTGCACATAAAAGGCGTCCGACGGATTAACTATCAATCGCATTGTAGTGTAAAGAAAGCCTCTATCAGGCTAAGGACGCTAAGTGGGTGATGATGGTGATTCGAAAGAAAATATTACAACATGAGAGCAATGGACACCCGTGACAACAACAAACGGCGTCTGTCGAAGATGTAATCTGTACTGAAGGCAGATTTAAAATACTCAAAACCAACAGGGTAACCAACAGACCATGATACGTTTCTAATTTTCTGGTTTATTGTTAAAATATGGCGCACTTAGAGCACTAAAAACAACTTTTGGCTGTAATTAGAAAATCATGGATCTCTCAGGCATATAACAACAAAGCTGTCCGCTTGTTCGACACAACAGTGCACGCAATACAACCTATAACAACATTACTCTGTTACGTTCTCCGCAGTTTTATCACAATGTTGTCACATTTATGAAATCACAATAACCCGGAACTAACGACTCGAGCTACTTCTCTTATCACATAGCAGCTGAACAAAATTTTTATTACCTCTCCATGTCGCGGCCCATAGGTTCTGTAAGCAGGGTATTGTAAGAGCCGAGGATGTATGAACATTTCGAATTCAGTGATCTCCTTCGGAATTGGAACATTTGCTTTGAATCACTCCGGAATGCAGTCATTAACATTTACAACTTAAATATTCTTACTCCACCATCACCAGTGCGTCTACTATTCTTCGTCAGCACTATTTAGGATTAAAGAACTTCTGTTCAACCAGCAGTTTCTCATCCTTAGGTACTTCTAACGTTGTTGGATGTATGGTGACTTCTACGAACTTAGTTGCCTACACAACGAGCAATCAAAAACATCAGCCTTAGGGTTATTACTAGTCCTGGACACGATTTTCAGCTTCTTCAGACCAAGACGAGCTGCGATCACAGGAGGCAAGGCTGCCATATTGTCAGGAAGTTGGAAAGACAGTGTACATGAGTGAGAGCTGTTGTATAAAGGGAGAGTTCTTCCTTAGCTGAGAGGTAGTAAATGTCCACTTATGTTGCCATGTATAAGCAACTTGTGTAAGATAGCGGTAGTCTTTCCGCAAGGCAGCACTGCGTGCACGTTGGTTACCATCTTCCCCTATCCGCCGGTTAAAAAAGCTCCTGTAAGACCGTTGGGACAATATGACGGTTAATCAGCCGTGTGGTTGTATTTCGTGCTCATAGCTTACGATAGTTTCCTATTACTTTTACCGGTTAAGGTGTTCAGGTCAAAGCAGCAAGCCATGCAAGAGCCGCAAAAGTCTTGTCATAATAATCTATTTTCCCAAAACCGACCACTCGTATGACGTCTCAAGGCACTTCGTGGCGTACCTTCTAGTTTGCGCTTTGTATGACGCAAATTCATTAATTTCACGTCATAATGTACTCTTTTTGGTTGCAAAAGGGGAGATAATGTTGCTCCAGCGTTCATGACATTTCTCCGTAATTTGTTAGCACTCAATTCCGCTCTTTTTTTACACAACGTTCTGCTCACTGGTTTGATGCAGCCCTCGACAATTTCCTCTCCTGCGCTTAAATCATCACCTTCACCCTACGTCCCCGATGACACCGAAGAGCCACTGGAACACCTGCCTAATATCGTGTAGGAACCCCGAGAGAACGCAAAAGTGCTGTAGCACGACGTGGCTTGGACTCGACTAATGTATAGGGCTGGAGAGACATGACACCAATAATCCTGCAGGGGTGTCCATAAATTCGTAAGAGTACAAGGGGGTGGAGATCTCTTCGTAACAGCACGTTGCAAGGCATTCCAGATATACTCAAAAATGTACATGTCTGGGAATTTTGGTGGCCAGCGGGATTGTTGACACTCAGAAGAGTGAACCTGGAGTAACTGTGTAGCAATTCTGGACGTGTGGGGTGTCGAATTGTCCTGGTGGAATTGCCTAAGTGTGTCGGAACGCATAATAGACAGACAGGATGCTTACGTACGTGTCACTCGACAGAGTCGTATTCAGACGTACCAGGCGTCCATATCACTCCAACTCACACGCCCCATACCATAACAGGGCTTCCACCAACTTGAACACTCCTTTGCTGGCATGCAGGGTCCATGGCTTCATGAGGTTATCTCCACTTCGTACACATCCATCTTCTCGACACAATTTGAAACAAAACTCGTCCGATCTGGCAACATGTTTCCAGTCATAAACAGTCCAATGTTGGTGCTGAAGAACTCAGGTGAGGCGTAAAGCTTTGTGTCGTGCAGTCGTCAACGGTACACGAGTGCGCCTTCGGCTCCGAAAGCCCTATCGAAGATGTTTCGTTGAACGGTTCGCACGCTGACACTTTTTGGTGGCCTAGCATTGAAATCTGCACCAACTTGCGGTAGGGTTGCACTTCTGTCACGTTGGACGATTCTCATCAGTCGTCGTTGGTCTTGCTCTTGCAGAATCTTTTTCTGTCCGCAGCAATGTCGGAGATTTGATGTTTTACCGGATTCCTGATATTCACCGTACACTCGTGAAATGTTCATACGGGGAAATCTCCACTTCATCGCTACCTCGGAGATACTGAGTCCCGTCGCTAATGGGCCGACTGTAACACCACGTTCAAACTCACTTGAATCTCGATAACCTGCCATTGTAGCAGCAGTAACCGATCTATTATCTGCGCCAGACACGTGTTGTCTTATATAGACGTTGCCGACCGCAGCGCCGTATTCTGCCTGTTTACATATCTCTGTATTTGAATACTCATGCCTATACCAGTTACTTTGGTGCTTCAGTGTATTTGCTGAATTTATTCGCATATCTTTCTTCTCCTACCGTTTTTCCATCTACAGCTCCGTCTAATACCACGGAGGTTATCCCCTGATGTATTTACACGTGTTTTACCATCCTCTCCTATTTTCTTGTCAGTGTTTTCCGTGTGTTCCTTTCTTCACCGGTTGTGAGGAGAACTTTGGCATTCGTTATCTTACCTGTGCACCTAATTTTCAACACTCTGCTGCAGCACCACCTCTCAAATGCCACGATTGTCATAGTCCTCAAATTAAGACCAATGTTTGATACTAGCAGACGTTTGTTGACCAGGAATGCCCTTTTTGCCAGTCCTAGCCCGCTTTTTATATACTCCTTGGAAACAGTCGCAAATTATTTAGTTGAAGGTGAAAAATTTACTCAGAGGTGAACTAAAAAAATTTAACAGCTCTGACTTCGTGTTTAATACCAACAATGAGTCCATGCCTTTGCTTTATTACAATGTGATTATTGCACGGTTCTCATTACATACATTTCTGATTATTGTGCAGTTTATTAAATGGTAGAAAGCACATGGTTTACATCCAATAACTCACACGGATAACATATATCAATTTCAATTTAAAGTTAATAGTCGCATATGAATGGTGTGAAGCGGTATTTGACCCATACGATGTTTCGTTTAAGCGTTAGCAGTCTTTTAAAAGTAATGATGATTACGAATGCTGACTGAAACTAGATAGGGTTGTAAATTTTATCAAACACATATGAATAAAATTAATATGTGTTGTTCGTGTGAGTTATTGAACATTAAACACTTGAACCGTTTGAAACTCGAACGCTATTTCCTTAATAGCTCGTTACTACCATCTCTTCCACTGCTTCTATAATTAAGATTCTTCCTTTCAATCTAATTTCACTGCTTACCTATCGCCAACATGCAAGGTAAGCAAAAAGTCTTTCCCTGATTACAGTTACTTTGAAAGTATGCTGGATACTACCATGCGGATTGTTGCAAATCTGTGCTTATCTCGTGAATGCTTTTTATCGGTACTCTGCCCCATGGTTCCGTTTGTTCCCGTAAACGTATAGCCGAGACAGTTTCTGCATGTCTTTGCCAACATCTCTTTGTAACCGACTCTGCAGCATCTCGTATTCGTGCCGTAAGAGTTTGCACATCAGGAACGGGTGAAGTGAGCTCTGTATCCTTAACGTCATCTCACAAAATCCCCCAAAAATGTTTTGGCTGGCGAACGTGGTGGCCATAATGTTGAATTCTGACTACCGATATATTTGTGCAGACAGGTTTCATCCAAGAACTGCGGAACAAACAACCGTTAGTGTGGGGGTACACCATGTTGTGGGAACACTGCCTGTGGTTGAAATTCCTGTAACGTGTGCAACGTAAAGCTCGAACATGTCCAGGTAAATTGTTGTCACAGTGTTAGGATCAGTGTGAAAGAACAGTCCAGTAATGGCATAGACTTGTGGAAGTGCATCAGTGCAGAGTTTTATGAGTTACGCTACCAGTAGCAGCAAACAACACAGCTGTATATTTCGCATTTAATATACTGTTCCGAAAATTTTAAGGAGGTGATAAATAAAGTAACATAATGTACTGGCTACTCGGGGTTAATGAATAAAGTGCATAGAAAGTCAGGTAGCGTGATGTCAGGGTGATAAAAGCGCCAAATGGGTCTGCTCCCTCAACATGCGGCAGCTATAGAAACGGGAGAAGTCAGTGTGTGTCAACCAGCGCACAGTTACGGTGCGACGTTTTGTTGTTTTTCATTAGAACATGGCCAGGACATTAGACTTGGATGATTCCACACAGGGAAGAATTATCTGGGAAACTGAAAGAAGGACAAAGCGGAAAGAGCATAGCCCAGAAGTCTGATATTGCTCACAGCGCCGATCCACTATTCTCAAATGAGAACAGATTCAGTCTGAGTAGTGATGTATACACTACTGGCCATTAAAATTGCTACACCAAGAAGAAATGCAGATGATAACGGGTATTCATTGGACAAATATATTATACTACAACTGACGTGTGATTACATTTTCACGCAATTTCGGTGCATACATCCTGAGAAATCAGTACCCACAACAACCACCTCTGGCCATAATAACGGCCTTTATAGGCCTCGGCATTGAGTCAAACAGAGCTTGGATGGCGTGTACAGGTACAGCTGCCCTTGCAGCTTCAACACGATATCACAGTTCATCAAGAGTAGTGACTGCCGTATTGTGACGACCCAGTTGCTCGGCCACCATCGACCCGACGTTTTCAATTGGTGAGAGATCTGTAGAATGTGCTGGCCAGGGCAGCAGTCAAACATTTTCTGTATCCAGAAAGGCCCGTACGGGACCTGCAACATGCGGTCGTGCATTATCCTGCTGAAATGTAGGGATTCGCAGGGATCGAATGAAGGGTAGAGCCACGGTTCGTAACACATCTGAAATGTAACGTCCACTGTTCAAAGTGCCGTCAATGCGAACAAGAGATGACCGAGACGTGTAACTAAAGGCACCCCATCCCGTAACGCCGGGTGATACGCCAGTATGGCGATGACGAATACACGCTTCCAATGTGCGTTCACCGCGATGTCGCCCAACACGAATGTGACCCTCATGATGCTGTAAACAGAACCAGGATTCTCCAAAAAAATGACGTTTTGCCATTCTTGCACCCAGGTTCGTCGTTGAGTACACCATCGCAGGCGCTCCTGTCTGTGATGCAGTGTCTCAGGTAACCGCAGCCACGGTCTCCGAGCTGATAGTCCATGCTGCTGCAAACGTCGTCGAACTGTTCGTGGAGGTGGTTGTCGTCTTGCAAACGACCCCATCTGTTGACTCAGGGATCGAGACGTGGCTGTACGATCCGTTACAGCCATGTGGATAAGATGCCTGTCATCTCGGCTGCTAGTGATACGAGGCCGTTGGGATCCAGCACGGCGTTCCGTATTACCCTCCTGAACACACCGATTCCAAATTCTGCTAATAGTCATTGGATCTCGACCAACGCGAGCAGCAATGTCGCGATACCATAAATCGCAATCGCGATAGGCTACAATCCGACCGTTATCAAAGTCGGAAACGTGATGGTAGGCATTTCTCCTCCTAGCACGAGGCATCACAACAACGTTCCACCAGGCAACGCCGGTCAACTGCTGTTTGTGTATGAGAAATCGGTTTGAAACTTTCCTCATGTCAGCACGTTGTAGGTGTCGCCACCAGCGCCAACCTTGTGTGAATGCTCTGAAAAGCTAATCATTTGCATATCACAGTATCTTCTTCCTCTCGGTTAACTTTCGCGTCTGTAGTACGCCATCTTCATGGTGTAGCAATTTTTGTGGCCAGTACTGTACATACCCTTAAATGATGAGAGGTGGTAGTATATAACGGCCCCAGGAATATTTTACAATTGGTTATTTTTGATGGCTCAGGTGTTACAAGTTGGGGAGACATAATGTTGCATGGACGTACGGACCTACAAATCTTTGAATTGGTACACTAACCGATTAACGTAGTGGTGACACGATTCTTCTTCCCCGCGTGCGTCTTTTCAGAGGTGCATTGGACACTGACTTAATCTGATGGATGACAATGTGCGTTTGCATTGAACATGACAGTTGGACGAAATGTGGGAACTGTCGTTCGGCGAAAGGACTGGCCGGCCTGTTCCCCCGACAGGACTGCAAGACACAGTCGCGTGGGACGTCTGAGGAAGACTTACTGCCGCACATCCACATGCACCATAGGCAATCCAGCAGTTATCAACCGCCTGCTAGACGAATGGAACGTCCTACCACAAAAACTCCTTACAGTCTTGTGGACGGTGTGGGAGCACGTATCAGAGTGCTCATTACCGCCGTTTTTAATGTCCAGGTGACATGATAAACCGCGCTGACTTAAGTTTAATTATTGTCTTTGATCAAAAGAGACGTCTTTGTTATCCCCATTGCGTATTTCCATTAATTAACTTCTGCACTATTCTGTAGCAGTTCTGTCTTTACATTGTCCAAGGTATAGAGCTATGTTGCTTGGCAACGACACATCATACGGAAGTTACTTTCGTCCTTAAGTTCTGCACATCACTGTATTTACTGCTCGTCCACAGCCTCCCAGACTTAACTCGTGACGAGACCCACACGATC
The DNA here is from genome assembly GCF_021461385.2 of Schistocerca piceifrons. NCBI lineage: Eukaryota > Metazoa > Arthropoda > Insecta > Orthoptera > Acrididae > Schistocerca > Schistocerca piceifrons. The sequence goes on along the minus strand of NC_060145.1, from coordinate 149,211,834 downwards.
ACTGGCTTACACCTGAAAAAGGGTCGGTTGTCGAACTGTAAAACTTAACGCTGTCAGTACCATAATGCCCAATGCATGTCCGTCTGCCTAAGAACTTGCCGGCCGCGGTGGTTTAGCGGTTCAAGCGCTCAGTCCGGAACCGCGCGACTGCTACTGTCGCAGGTTCGAATCCTGCCTCGGGCATGGATGTGTGTGATGTCCTTAGGTTAGTTAGGTTTAAGTAGTTCTAAGTTCTAGGGGGCTGATGACCACAGATGTTAAGTCCCATAGTGCTCAGAGCCATTTGATCCATTTGAACCTAAGAACTTGTCTGCGGGAGACGATGTCGATTACAAATTCCTGGACTGCTCTAAACTTCTCAAGAGTATTGTATGCTGCAAATTTCATGATCACAATTTTCCCGAATCTAATAGAGTTCTGGAGAATTGTTACTCTTTTCACGTGTACAGATGGACGATCAGATGTGTAGCGCCCTAGATTAGTTTATAGAGAGGGTCCGTCTAGAGTAAAGCACAATTTTTGTTTTCCTTTTTGTTTCCTAGACAAGCTTCGCTGAAGTTTCAGCATCATCAGTGTATTTTTATTATCTTTCCGCAAAACAGAAAAAAATGCTGTTCATTACTTGTAGACACATACAATTGTGTTTTAAGGCAATATTTACATATTTGAAAAACAGTCAAAGTCTTTTATATACAACTTGTTACACGTGCTATGGCTTTCCTGGATTCTTATGGTTTTTTTTTTTTTTAATTGTAGTTGTTCTGTTTCACAGTTTGTCACCAGCAACCATACAGAATTTACAGTGGAACAATTATTTACTTCGAAATTTTACGACTGGGTCTCTTATAGCTATGTCTACCCTTAACTAACAACATGTTGAGGTTTTTAGTGTGTTTGTGTGTGGAAAGTTGGGGGGGGGGGGGGGTGGGGTTGGGGTGTTTATGCATTGGTGTTGTCTGATAGTTCTTTGAGGGCAGAGAACAGTGTTCCGTTGCAGTGAACTCTATATTCATTTATTACTTGTTTTCATTCAATTATATTTGCCTAGAATTCTAGGCAAACGGTGCATCTGAGGCTGTTAATTATTAAAATTCAAATTAATATTTACACAGTTGCTGACAGGGCCGCGAAATGTTGAAGATATTTATGTTCAGCAAATGTAGAATTACAGCTGTTACATTTTAATCCTCTTCTGTGTTCTCTATATCTAGTATTAAAATTTCTGCTTATCTCTCCTCAGTAAATTGATTTGCAGTCTTGGTAGGTTTGTTGGTGAACAGCAGATGTGTCGTGTTGGCTGTGTTAGTATTGGTTGCCATTAGATTTCTTTGTATTGAGGTGTCTATCCTGTAGCCTATTTTTAGCCCTTGTTTTTTAAGCACGTGGCCTGTTTTATAGGCTGCTTTGTTGTTGTAAGTGAGAGTGTACCATCTGCTTGTTCTTATGGTAAACTTAAAACGATAATCATAGCATCCCAAGTCATAAAATTTCGAAGTAGATAACTGTTCTACATTAAGTTCTGTGTGGTTTCAGATGACAAATTGTGAAATAAAACAACTGCTGTGAAAATCATAAACAATCCAAGAAAACCACAGCATATAGTGACAAGACATATATACAAAACCTTCTGTTTAACAAATACGTGAAAAGCCATAAAACCTGAAATCTGTATATGTACAAGTTCTATATAAATGTAATAAAAGACCACTGATGAGGCTGAAACGTGCACGAAATAGGTCTGAGAAATAAGGAGAAAAACAAAAATTGTGTTTTGTTCAAGCCGGACCCTGTCCACAAAACCATTTTTGCAAGCAAACACGGACACAAAAGCTTCAACTTCAAGATGATTATAGGGCACTTTGATGGCACTTTCCCGTCGCGCGCTGGTATTACTCGGAGCACTTCTCGCAAAAGAAATAAGTGGAAACAGTTTCTGTTCGACGGCCAGATGTGGACCAGTAGGCGGCGGTGTGTCGCAGCAGGTGATTCCACGGGACTGAAGCGTTTTTACACGGCTCGTTTCAGCCGCCATCCGGCGCGATGGCCATCGCGCTTCCCGAGGCTGCGTTGCGCAGTGCAAACTACTTCCGCCCTCTGTGCGCAGTCTGCGGCGAGCTGCAAGTGACAGTTCACTTGGGAGCTAATTAGAATAATTTGCCTTGTTTCTGACTAATTATAACAGCCTTGCTTGTTTCTGAAGTGCGTGGAGCACCTTGAGCAGCAGAGCCCGTTACCCCTTATGAGCAATGTAGTTCGGATGGTGGGATTGTTGTTGGGAATCGTCTTCAGCCGGTTTATAAACGAATGAACTACCTAGGTTAAGAAATTCGTGTCCTTTTGACACTGGTGGCCAAGGAATGGAAACACTCTTAAATCGCTAAAATGAGAATGAGCTTTACAAGTATTGGTATCCTACGTCTTACTTTCTCTTGTCGTCAGTTTACTGACTTGTTTGATGTGGACCGACAAAGTTTATTCTCCCATCGGTACACCTTTATCTCAGTGTAGTACCACTTATTCTGAAAATCTAAAATTATTTATTGGGTACATTAAAATCTCTGTCTTCCTCATACGTTTTGTTTTCTACGGAATCATTTACAATGCCTATATACGACTTCAAGTGCCTAGCGCACTTGTTAGAATGGTTACTGCTGCTACAATGGCAGGTTATCAAGATTTATGTGAGTTTTAACGTGGTGTTATAGCCAGCGTACGAGCGATGGGACACAGCATATCCGAGGGAACGATGAAGTGGGGATTTTCGCGTACGACTATTTCACGAGCGTATCGTGAATGTCAGGAATCAGGAATCCGGTGAAACATCAAATCTACGAAATGGCTGCGGCTGGAAACAGATCCTGCACGAACGGGACTAATGACGACTGAACAGAAAGGTTCAAAACCACATAAGTTCAACCATTCTGCAGATTGGGTAGATTTCAATGCTGGGCCATCAACAAGTGTCAGCATGAGAACCATTCAACGAAACATAATCGATATGGGCTTTCGGAGCCCAAGGCCCGCTCTCGTGCCCTTGATGACTGCACGACATAAAGCTTTACTCCTTGCCTGGGCCCATCAACGCCGATATTGGACTGTTGATGGCTGGAAACATGTTGTCTGGTCGGATGAGTCTCGTTTCAGATTGTATCGAGCGGATGAACGTGTACGGATATGGAGACAGCCTCATGAACCCATGTACCCTCCATGTCAGCAAGTGACCCTTAATGCTGGCGGTGGCTCTGCAATGGTGTGGGGCGTGTGCAGTTGGAGTGATATGGGAACCATGACATGTCTGGATCAGACACTGTCCCGTGATACGTACGTAAGCATCCTATCTCACCCCCTGCATCCATTCATGTCCATTGTGCATTCTGACGGAGTTAGGTAATTCCAGCAGGACAATGAGACGGCCTACAAGCACAGAAGTGTTACAGAATATTCTTCTGTGTTTAAACACTTCCGCTGACCACCAAACGTCCCAAACGTGAATATTATTGAGCATATCTGGGATGCCTAGTAAGGTACTATTCAGAAGAGATCTCCACCCCCTCGTACTCTTACGGATTTGTTGACAGCACTGCAGGATTCATGGTGTCAGTTCCCTCCAGCACAATATCAGACATTGGCCGAGTCCATGCCACGTCGTGTTGCGACACTACACGATATTAGACAGGTGTGTAAGTTTCTTTCGCTCTTTAGTGCAGTATCATGGTAGTTATTCCCTGATTCCTTAACACTTCTTCGGTCGTCCTGGCCCTTTGCAGTATACAGGAAAACAGTATAGAGGCCGTTAAAGACGGATTTTACTAACCAGAGGCTTCAATTGGCTACTTAGTCCTTGACAGTACTCGATGTTTAGCGAGTGAGGTGTGAATGTCGCGTGACATAGAAAAGTTCGGCAGTGGAGAAGAAATTGTGGAGAGCTGGGTGCCAAAAGTGAAAATGCACATTAAGAGTGTACCATAAAATCAATATGTAAAAACAAGGAAGTACTAGTGTGGAGGGCACTGTGAAGGCAAGGGATAGAAGAAGGAAGTTGTGGAGGTCTGAACCGCAGTATGACAAAGAGGAATGGTGTGTTGGCCACTATAGACGTTTTCGACTAATTTCTACTTACAGGATTACAGCAAGTTCGCTTTTACGCCACAGGCTTGTTCTATGCTCTGTTTGCAGCTTACCTGTAACCAAAAGAAAAAAAAGTTGTACATTTTGGTTAGTCAGACAGGAGGAAAAGCATAGCTTACGTATCTAAAATTGAGTCAGTTGGGACATAAAACTCCGCATAATTTGATATGATAAACATGTACACTATGTGCATACCAATAATTACCATAAAATGCATATCGTAAGAAAACACTACTAAACTAAATTCAGCATTCATCCAGAGATTTTCCATCCAATATTTGAATCACAACAGCTCTACTAAAAGAGTGTACCCATGATCTGATCGAAGAGGTAGAGAGGCAGTTCAGATTAGTTTCAATGACTGGAGAGGAGCTGAGGGCACAACACGCAAATTCTTTAATAATAAAGCTAAAAATAGTGAAAAACTGCGTTTATTAATCACCAAACACAGTAATGGATTCACGTTATGTAAATGTGAATGCTGTCAGTATTCACATATTAATAGTTTTGGACAATTGTGAATATGAAGTGCACCGACAGCCATCTATCATTTCTAGTTACACGGAGAATCGCGGCGGACGGCGAAATAGTTCTGGTATTTCACTATAAAGTGCTCTGTGTATCCTTGCTACCTTTTTTACTAACAATTTCATGTTCTACTTCTTCTGAAATACAGAAGTGATTTCTGGCGTTCCCCAAGGTAGTGTTATGGTCCCTTTGCTGTTCCTTGTCTATATAAACGACTCGGGAGACAATCTGAGCAGCCGTCTTCGGCTGTTTACAGATGACGACGTCGTTTATCGACTAATAAAGTCATCAGAAGATAAAAAAAACTGCAAAACGATTTAGAAAAGATATCTGAATGGTGCGAAAAGTGGCAGTTAACCATAAATAACGAAAAGTGGGGTGTCTTCCATATGAGTGCTAAAAGTAACTCGTTAGACTTAGGTTACACGATATATCAGTCTAATCTAAAAGCCGTAAATTCAACTAAATACTTAGATATTACAATTACGAACAACATAAATTGGAAGGAACACATAAAAAATGTTGTGGGGAAGGCTAACAAAAGGCTGCGTTTTATTGGCAGGACACTTAGAAAATGTAACAGACCTACTAAGGAGACTGCCTACACTACGCTTGTCCGTCCTCTTTTAGAATACTGCTGCGAGGTGTGGGATCCTTACCAGATAGGACTGACAGAGTACATCGAATATGTCCAAATAAGGGCAGCACGTTTTGTATTATCGCGAAATATGCGAGAGAGTGTCACAGAAATGATACAGCATTTGGGCTGGACATAATTAAAAGATAGGCGTTTTTCATTGCGACGGAATCTTCTCACGAAATTCCAATCATCAACTTTCTCCTCCGAATGCAAAAATATTTTGTTGGCACAGACCTACATAGGGAGGAACTAACACCACGATGAAATAAGGGAAATCAGACCTCGTACGGAAAGATATAGGTTTTCGTTCTTTCTGCGCGCTATACGAGATTGAAATGATAGAGAATTGTGAAGGTGGTTTGATGAAACCTCTGCCAGTCACTTAGATTTGATTTGCAGAGTATCCATGTAGATGTAGATGTAGAAACTGGTATTTAACTGAATAGTTTGTCGGTGTAGTGGATCACAAAGTGATTTCAATTTGTCAATAATGATTATAATTATAGTATTCGGTTGGTGCGTAATTATGTACCATTTTGCCATAAGCTTAAGAAACGCTACAGGTGCAGATGACAGAGATTTCAGTCGTCAGTGATATATTATCCTTCACTATTTGGAACAGTCTGCCTTCGCTGGGATAACTTTTCGATTCCGCGAGTGTTTTTTAGACGAAGAACTCATCGAGGCCTTTTTGGAGCGCCATTTCACCCAGAAAGGAAGTTCCTTGAGGACTGCTCGGTAGAGAGCGGGAAAGGTGAAAATCTGAGGTCGCAATATCAGGTGAATAAATTGATGTGGAATAACTTCCCAACCAAACTTTTATACAGTGGTTTTTGTCAGTCTAGCACAACGCGGATGGGCGTTATCGTGAGGTAGTGTGACTTCACACTGTCTTCCTGGTCGTTGTTCTTGAACTGCGTCAGCAAGACGTCACAGTTGTTGATAATAAATGCCACTAGTGTTAGTCACAAGTGTGGGAAACAATTCTTAGTACACCACACCATCGCTGTTCGACCAGACGCATAACATTATATGTTTTACCGATGACCCCAAGTTTTTGTATGGGAAGTAGCTGCTTTGATCTGGCTGAACCATTCCTTTCTTTTCCTTGTGTCAGCATGAAGGCACCATTTCTCGTCGCCAGTAACGATACAGGATACAGGATAGGAATGGCCGGTGTTGTTCACGAGCCAATTGTTGACGAACAACCAGAGATGCACCTATGGTTAATCGCTGATACTTGTGATGTTGGCTTCATATAGTAGCCATGCACCCGATTTTTCAACCATCCCTGTTGCATACAAATGTAGCACGAAGATGGCATGATCACAGGTCATTACATTTTACAGTTCTCGAGTACGCTGACGTGGACCATTGTGGAATAACGGGCTTAAACGATTTTCATAACATCACTAGGATCTTGCTAAACGTGGAGAGTCACTAATGTCCAAAACTATCCTTCTTACAACAAGAAAACCATTTTCTTGCCGTGCTCTGTTCATTGGCATTATCCCCACACACGGCGCTACTGTTTGTGTAGGCTTCCACTGCTGTTACCCCTCTGTTGAACGCAAACAGAAGAACAAGTCAGACATGTTCCGATTTCTCTATTTGGCACTCCATTTTCTAGCATCCACAACTCGACGCAATATCTCCAAAAGACGTTACAACAGTATGACAACACAGTTAACTAAAAAAAAGGACAGTCAATTAATAAACCCATAGCAACGCGAATATCTACATATAAAACAATGCACCAACCTAATAAAGTACGATACCTCATCCCTTCCCCCCGTCTCTGGCTGCAACTCCGTCGGCTCTCGCGACAGTCAGACACCTCGATCAAGCAGCTATTAAAGGGAGTGATTATAACAGCTTTAGGTACGATATTCCAACTTTACTTAACTACAGATCAGGGAGAAGCTGCAGTTAAATAATTGGAATTGTGTAGAATAGCATTAGGATTAATTAAGTTTTCTAGACCTTGACAAACTGCCTACTGGCTTCTGTCCCGGGTTCTTCAGCCGACGTTCATCTAATGATTTTTCTGACGTTTAACAACTTCAGACAAATGCCACGTGTATCTTCTTGACGGCCTCACTTTCCTCGCATACTTCACCTGAGTTGGTATTCTGTCCCCAATGACTTCGACGACGAAGATGGTTCAAATGGTTCAAATGGCTCTGAGCACTATGGGACTTAACATCTTAGGTCATCAGTTCCCTAGAACTTAGAACTACTGAAACCTAACTAACCTAAGGACATCACACACATCCATGCCCGAGGCAGGATTCGAACCCGCGACCGTAGCGGTCACGCAGTTCCAGCATGAAGCGCCTAGAACCGCTCGGCCACTCCGGCCGGCGACGACGAAGAGACAGTTTGAGACCTTCCAGAGAGGTTTCCACTCTGCAGCGGAGGTGTGCTGATTTAAAACAGAAGAATGGAAGTAAAGATGTGAGGGCGAGTTGTAAGAGTTGTGCTTGAATTTCCCGGAGTACTACATCACCATCAAAACTTTGTTGTCCGAGGATGCAGACTACTGAGACCGGGGTGGTCTGTACTTTGGAAGCGTTAGAAAATTTGCAGACTGCATACCTCGATTTCCCAAACGCGTATGATATAGTAGAATCTGACTACTCTGAAGCTGCCATTCATAAAATGGGACTTGATTGGAGACTAGTCTAAATTGTCAGTGTACGTGTAATCAGATTAAAGATAATATTTCAGTGCAGATACCGTTACAGAGAGCCATCCGCTACGGCTGTCATTTGTCGGAGTCCCTCTATGCGATGGCAACGGTACTTCTGCTCCGAAAATTACAGAACAAATACTACGAAGGTTGGTTCGCAGCAATGTCTGCGACGTCTCCACATACGTCTCCGCTGGCCATCGGGGCTCAGTTTGAAGCGGGACTCGTCATGAAGGCGTTCTACTGTATTAAATGGGATGGGAGTTTCTGGAGATGCCTCGGTTTGCGGTGGGATACCAATGTGACTGTCGTTCACCATACTGCCCGACAACCAGGAGCGATGGCCCAGGACACCATTTTACTTCATAACAGGACCCGCTTGGTTTGCATCCGTTGCGCTAATACGTGGACAGTATCGTACATCCCTTTTTGTTGCCGTTCTTGGCAAGCCATCCTGGGCTCACACTTCAACAATATAATACCCTCTGGCACAAGAGTCCCAACTGCTTTTCTTTGTGCTTCCCAAATCTTAGACGTTGGCTAACAAGGTTCCCGAATCTCTCCCCAATTGCGAAAGTTTCGAGCGTTATGAACAGGGCCCTCCAATCATTTAGGGACTTGGACGATGTAACGCACCATTTGGACAGAAACTGGCATGATATCTCTCACGTGGACGTCCAATAACCTTTTAAATAAATGTGAAACCGAATAACTGCTTAATAAGGACGTGAGTTGGACCAAAGTGTAACTGACTTCCTGAATTTTTGAAGGTTTCTCTTGCTTGAATAATTCAATTATTCCGAAATTTTAATCATTTGACTGTCTGGTATATCTATATCACATCTACCGATATCCGTCCCATTCAGGTACTTGCTTCTGATTGCGTTTCTTTCTGTATTAGTGTAGATCGATTCAGCTTGCTACATTTACAGATATTTCTCCACCTGCTAAACAGAAAGAGGCTACATGGTCGATGACATATGAGAGCAGCCGTCAGCAAAAACGTCAACAATTAATCTAATGCACGTCTAACCATCTTATGGCAATCAAATATCTTCATACAAAATGCTCACAAGTTTGAACAAATTTCCAGGCGAAGGCGTCAACCACACCTAATTGAGCTTTGTAGATGCATGTCATTACTGAAAGCTACCAGTCTCGTATTAATGAATATAAAATCTTAAAACCACCGCTCAGATTTATGTGAATTCCGTAATGCTGCAGGGAATTAGCACAGATATAGCCATGCAAGATGACGAATGTGCTAAGAAGAAAATCTCACTATCATCACGAGTGGCACCATAAATGTGCTCAACAGCGACTCGGTTTTTCAGTCAGTTTGGAAATGTTCCCTTGACGCTAAGCACAGTGTGTTTGTATAGCTTGTCGGTCACGGGAAAACGCTGGAATATAAAATCTCATCTAGATACCAGATATTGGTGGTAAGTGTACACTTATCTGCATGTAATTCAGGAGAGGGGCTCAAGAACTCAAAAGGAGGATAAAGGGTTCGTATGCAAGCCAATAACTCAATCATCTGCTGGCCTAAGACAGTTGGAAAGCTCACTTAAAATTACGAAGGAAATAGATAATGCAGTTTTGAGATTACTTGAGAGTGCAAACGAGACAAAGCATTGTTTGCTGTAGTTTCTTATTTTATTTCTTTCTTCGTGAAGTGACAGCGATATATTTTTCATTTCAAATCTGATTTTATTATTTATACACTTTAATTGACTAAAGTGCAGGATCGATAATTTCTATTGCTCTACTTCTGCCTAACTCACCGGAACGTCTTTGACTTTCGTGCTCGCAGGGGTCAGCCGGCGTTTCACAAATTTCAGTAGTTCGGTCACGCTCGTGAAATGAGTCGTGTGCTGTCGTTAGCCGAAATATTAACACCGGTGATGGCTGGAGGCGCTAAATGCGCGTATGATTCCATGTTGAGGTCGAGTGAGAGAGCCCCACTTGGAGCATTTTGTATCAGGGCGGTTTCTGTAGTACAGGCGTGGCTGTTAACTCCGAGAACCACCTTAAGAAGGGCGTTAGCCGAAATGGATCCATTGTGGGCACACGACATCGAGCGCTAAGGAACCGTTACTGGAGGACTATCTCACAGAAAAAAAATTATTTGGTGAGAACTTTAAGCTAAAACTCTCTCTGTGGACCTCACCAGAAAATTGGTGCTGAACATGCACTTATCGCCGTTTGCCATGCTTAATATTTTGTGTATGTCTTACTCAGTTTCATTTACTGTGGGTGATAATATTTTCCTTCTCTCTCTCTCTCTCCGGTTATAATAGTAAGGGCTGTATCGAATTGGTTAAATTATTACCTCAGTTGAACACTTTTTTTAACCACTTTGTTTGTCTTAAGTTGTATGACAACTTCAGAAGTTTCGGTGCAGAACGTGGCTTCTCAAACACTTAACCATAACTGTTTCGTGTTAATCTTCCGTAATCTTCAAATGTTCAAAGTATATAATTAGCATCTTCGGTGTTTTCGTAACTAGATTTTGTTACTTGTTTACCCAGCTGTGTTAACATTCTAAATGCTCATTTTTATTTGTGTTCCTTTCTCTTTGTTATATTTCTGCAATATTTACTGTCTTGACTAATTCATATTAATATTCCAATGCTCCAGTTGGCTGGTTTTCTCAATACCGGTAAGGTACAGGTATCTCGTTGATTTCACAGTAAAATAAAAGTTGCTTGATTTAATTTAATAAAAGCCTTTCATTAGTAAATTTTTTTGAGTAAATATATACCGATGTTTTTCGAAAAATTGTGTTTTTGTCATCTTGGCGCAAGGACTGAGCTAACAAAATTTTTGCTCATTGCCTAGAAACAATTATTCCTGGCGCCTTACCACTTACCTCCCTTCTACCTATCAACATTCACTTACAAAAAAACTTATTTTCACTTATATTGTTGACGTAAATACCATACATTCATTTTTTGAATGCTCATACAAAATCTTAGCTTAGGCTAAAATTATATATACTACTTCAGTCGCTGCAAGTATCCAGTTTAACTCCTCTAATTTAAATCTGGAAGCAGTTCAAACAACGTATCAGCATTGTACAGAAAAAAGGTTCATCAGTAACCAGTTAAATAAACTACGTTCTTAAAATTAATTCTGTTATTGTGGATACAAAATATCACTGGTATCATCTCCTTTTTTTGGTTGTAAATAATTTTAAGGATGAGTTGAAAACGTTCAAGCTTGATATCAACATTTATACACCTTGCAATTCGATGTATTTCTACGCAGTACATGAATGTATCAAAAAAAAAAAAGAAATACCGCTATCGGCATAGAACGTGTTCGCAAAAGATGAAAGTAGCCAGCTAGAGTCTCAGTCCAATACATGGCTTTGGTCTCCTACAGAGTTTCAATTTGATAGATTCCATTAATTTTGTTAAATAAACACAATTTCGAAATTTTGTATATATGAAATACACTCTGCTTGTCTCTTCCCACAACATTTTAATAAACTAAGATAGATGCTTACCATGTTGATTTAATTACTAGCGAATGATTACAAGCGAGTTTCTTCTTGATACGCAGATTAACAGCAAACGTACTGAAGGTATTCAGTGAAATTCTCATGATTCGTGAGGTTTGCTACCATCTCACATCATCTACTCCAATGCAGATTTCCTCGTAAAATTCTTGTATGCTATCTTCAAGTTTGGGCAGTTACTGCATTCGTATTTCTAAAAAATGCTGTAATACTATTACTGATATTACCTATGTTCGTCTGATCTCAGCCAGGTAGTAGCTTGGGAAAATTCAAGGACTTACGCGCGCCAAAATGCAGTAATGCGTAGACATCTGTGGATCTGTGAGTTACCACTTGTTCAAATCTTCACTACCGGTTAAAATGTATCTTCTTTTGGAAGTCATAAATTTAAGCTAGGTGAGCAAAAGCTAGGTTTCTTTGGTTTGAGAAAACCAAACAGAGAACACGTTTGGTGACACTGTCTCCGGCAAACTGCTCGGAGTTTCACTCGCGACGACCTGATGGCTAATTTGCTGAATAGCTTGGAAACGGCGCAAGGCAAGTAATTGGTTTTTTACCGACAGCGCAACCTTCCCTTCAGAACCCTCACAAACTTTTCAGACTGTTTTTGACCATCAGGTACAGTAAAGAGACATTTTCGAGCAGAACGACTTTTTGGCACCGAGATGATATAGTCACCTCTGCTGACACTTGGTTAGGTTTGGGTTCTTTGGAGGAGGAGACCAAACAGCGAGGTCATCTATCTCATCGGATTAGGGAAGGATGGAGAAGGAAGTCGGCCGTGCGCTTTCAAAGGAACCATCCTGGCCTTTGCCTGGACCGATTTACGGAAATCACTGAAAACCTAAATGAGGATGGCCGGAAGCGGGATTGAACCGTCGTCCTCCAGAATGTGAGTCCACTGTGCTAACCTCTGTGTCACCTCGCTCGGTAAGGCTGACACTTGGAAGTCTTACCGGGCTGCGGGATCTTTGTACGCGGTATTTCAGTAGGGGTCCAGAGGCAGTTGTCATCATCCCAGGGTGAACCAGAAGGAGCCTGCATGTTCCATCTAAAACAAGTGCTGGAGGCAACCTCTGTGTTTGTTAATCTAATCATTGAAGTTCAAACTGTTAGAAGCTTTATTAATCACGGAATAACACCTTTTCTTCCTCTTGTTATACTGGCCTTCGTGCCTGCGCAGTTAAACTGAATTTCATTTTAGTTACATAAACCTAAATTAATTTTATTTCAAGCCACTGCGACAAAGATTTGTGTGTCCGTTGTGCCTGGACTGTTAAATTCGACTTTATTTATGGTAAATAAACTAAAACTAAACTGTTTCTATTCAGTGCGCTGTATCTGAGAATTATTATTTCGTGTTCTTCTTTCTAATGTTGTTAAGAATAACCAAAGTATTAAACCAGCCCCTCCATTATCCCTATGCTCTAGTACAAAATAAACAAACTGGACAATAATAAGCTGGACACAGGAGTAAGAGATACTTCCTGTCCAAGCAAACTCTAAACATGAATATAAAATAGAAATAAGTACTACAAACGATTGATTTTCAAAAGGCTTGTGGTTCGATAACACTAGGGTCCCTCCTATGAACCTTGCAGGAGATTGGAAAAATTTCGAATTAACTAAAGTTCTTGTTGTTGTTGTTGTTGTTTTTGGGATCATCAGTCCCAAGAATGTTTGAATGAGGCTCTCCAAGCTACTCAATCCCGTGTGAGCCTCTTCTTCTACGAATAACTACTGCAACCTACAACTTCCTAACTCTGCTTATTGTATTCATCTCTTGGTCTACCTCTACGATTTTTAACTCCCAAACTTATCTTGATACTTTAATGTTTCAGAGTATGTCCTATCAACTCATCCCTTCTTTTGGTCAAGTAGCATCAAAAATTTCTTGCTTCCCCAGTTGCATTCAATACTTCCTCATTAGTTATGTGATCGACCTACCTAATGGTGAGCATTCTTTTGTAGCACCACATTTTAAAAGCTTCAGTTCTCTTTGTTCTCTAAACTGTTTATATTCCATGCTTCACTTGCATACCTGGCTAAACTCCGGACAAATACCTTCAGAAAATAATTCCTAACTCTTAAATATATATGAGATGGTAGAAAATTTCTCTTCTTTGGAAATGATTTTTTTGCCATCGCCAGTATACATTTTATATCCTCAGTTATCTTGCTGCCCAATTAGGAAAACTCATCTACTACTTTTAGTGTCTTATTTCCCAAACTGATTCCCTTAGTAACACCTGATTTAATCCTACCACATTCCAATTATCCTTGTTTTTTTATGATCATCTCATATTTTCCTTTGAAGAGATTGTCTGTTTCGTTCAATTGCTCTTCGAAATCCTTTGTTGTCTTGCAGAACTTATAATGTCACCCAGAAATGTGAAAATTTTTATTTCTTCTCCCTGAACTTTAATTCATATTTTTCTTTGGTTTCCTTTACTGCTTGTTCAGTGTAAATACTGAATAACATCGTGGACAAGCATAAGCCTGACACACTCCCTTTTGAACCACTGCCTCCTTTCCATGCCCCTCGACTCTTGCAACTGACGTCTGGTTTCTGTACAAGTTGTATACAGCCTTTCGCTACATGTCTTTTGCCCCTACTACCTATAGAGTGAATTCCAGTCAACAGCATCAAAAGCTTTCTCTAAGTCTACAAATTGTATAAACGTAGATTTGCTTCCCCTTAACCTATCTTCTAAGTTAAATCGTACAGTCAATATTGGGTCACGTGTTCCTGTATTTTTTCCGGAATCCAAACCGATCTTCCCTGAGATGTGGTTCTATCAGTTACACCATTCTTCTGTAAAGAATTCGTATTAATATTTTGCAACAATGACTTTTTAAACTGATAGTTAAGTAACTTTCACACCTGACAGCAACTGTTTTATTTGAAAATGGAATTGCAGCATTCTTCTTGAAGTCTGACGGTATTTCGTCTTTATCATACATCTTGCCCACCAGATGGAGGATTTTTGTCATGGCTGCTTCTCCCAAGGCTACAAGTAGTTCTGACCGTCTACCCCCGAGGCATTGTTTCGACTTAGAGCTGTCAGAGATTTGTTAAATTCTTATAGCAATATCACATGTCCCATCTCATCTTCATATATGTCCACTTACCTTTCTACAATATTTCTTTCATGTCCCTTGTAGAGGCACTCTATATACTTCTTCCACTTTTCAGCTCTCCCTTCTTTGCTTAGGACTGCTCTACCATCTGAGCTCTTAATACTCATCTAACTGCTTCTCCTTTCCTCAAAGGCCTCTTTAATTTTCCTGTAGGCGGTATTTATCTTTCCCCTATTGAAATACTCTTCAAAATCGTTACATTTGGTCTGTAGATATTCCTGTTTAGCAATTTTGCGCTTCGAGTTATTCTCATTTTTTAAATGTTTGTATTTCCTTTCGCCTGCTTCATTTGCTACATTTTAAAATTTGACTTACCATTCAATAAATTCAGTATCTCTTGTTTTATCCTAGGATTTATACTAGGTGTTGCCTTTTAACCTGTGTGATCCTCTGTTTAATTACTATTTCATCTCTTAAGACTACCCACTCATCTTCTGCTGTATTCCTTTCTCTTGTTGTAGTCAACCATTGCTTAATGCTCACTCGAGAGCTCTAAACAACCTCTGGTTCTTTCAACTTATCCAGGTCCCATCTCCTCAATTTGCTACCTTTTTCCTCTTTCTTACGTTTTAATCAATAGTCCATAACCAATAAATTGTGATCAAAGTCTACATCTGCCCCAGGAACTGTCTTAAAACTTAAAATCTGGTTCCTAAATCTCTGTTCAACCATTATATAATCAATCTGAATCCTTCTGGTGTCTTCTGGTCCCTTCCAAGTATGCAACCTTCTACTATTGTTCCTAAGTCAATTGTCAGCGATGATTAAATTACGTTCTGTGCAAAGTTCTACCAGGCAGCTTCCTATTTCGTTCCTTCCCCCCCTCCCCCCCAGTCTATGTTGGCTAGGTAATGCTGTTCACTGTGCTGTTCATAGAAGCGTACCTGCATTCCTATTTTCTTATTCAATATTAAACCCCTATTTGACTTTGTATTTATGACACTGTATTCACCTGACCAGAAGTCCTGTTCCTCTTCTACAGAACTTTACTAATTCCAACTATAGCTAGCTTCAACCTATCCATTTCCCTTTAGAAATTAAGGGACCGAACATTCCACCTTCCGATACATAGGATGTCAGTTTTGTTTCTCCTGATAATATATACACTATCTAAAGTTAAATTTCTTGAAACAGCTTCTTGTCCCTTCCAAATTACATCAGGAACTAGACTGGGAAACAAAATTTAATCATTATTATTGAACTATATGCTCAAAAACTTATAAGAGAACAGCAAATAAAGGGAAAAAAATAAAAGTTAATAACAGCTTAAAACTGGGTATACGGAATAAAGCAATAAATGGTTTGGCTTTTCCAGTCAACTGCCAAATAGTAAGTGGAACCTTACACAATGCAAAGAAAACACCAGCCCTTCTGAAAGAGACAAGAGAAAAGGTAAGTGTACAAACATCGTTTGAAAAGACAGAATACTTGATCAAGGAAACTCATTCATGAATAATTTTATAAATCGAGTATGGAAACATAAAGAAAATATTCAATTTTAAATATCTGGTTGAATATTTGTAAAAATATTGAACTCATAAAACTGTCATGTCTGTTTGTTTGATCATGTTTATTTGTAAAACTGCTGTATGAATTTTCATGGGGCTTTCACAGGTAACTTGAGCATAGCTTGGCGCAGCATACAGACTTTATTTTATCAAAATCACATCTTGGACAGAAAAATACATCATGATTTCAAGTTCTACCTAAAACCATCGTATCTTTCTGTCTGGGCATGATAATCTCAGTCCATTATCATGGATAGAGGACATCCGCTGGTTAAGTAAACGTTAATATAAATGAAATTCTCCAACAGCCGGGCAAATTAGATGTTATTTTATTTTATTTTGACGTCTACCAATTTTCGCATTCCACTATGCCACCTTCAGACCCTACATGCATCCCTACAAATAAACGATAATGACATATAGAACCATATATCACTGAATGTCGTGAATTCAAGCGTTTCACTAGTGCTACATTCGAAAACTTGACAGCAACTGCAGTTAGCAATTGGTATCAAGTCTTCGAACGAAGCACTCAAGTAGGCATGGTGTAATGCCGAAACTGGTAGCCGTCAAAATAAAGTAAAATAGCATATCAGTTACACGGCTGTTGGAGAATTTCATTGATATTGACAAGAAAATGATAATTTCTTTCGTGGATTTTTACAGGTAACTTGTTGCACCATATAGGCTTTATTTCATCAACATCAGATCTTATAAAAAGAAGACATTGTAACTGAAAATTTTATCCAGACTATTATCCCCCAGGATAGTATCCGCAGCAGACAATGAAATTTCGTACATGTTCTATCTTGGCAGCTCCCAGAAGTTGAAACGCCTGTCTCAGTTGCCAGTAAACTGTAAACTTGGAGGAAATTAGAGCGAGTTGCAGCAAACACGAAAGCTACAATGATATCATGGAACCCGAGAGATACAGTCATACTATTAACAATCGGCGTTTCGTAAAGAACGCTGGTACAAGTATTTAGGTGTCGTGGCAGCAGGAAAGAGACTCTGAAAGGTGAAGCTGCGAAAGTCTGAGTCACTAGATGAGCTGACAGAGTACGAAAAACCAAGACACATGAATTCATAGTCATACCCGCTGTCACAGAGACCACAGAAAGCGTGTGTGATTGATGAGTTCTCATTGCTGACTGTCCAGTGCATAGTCTTATCCGTTGTGTCAGCTGCATTTACCCAATGAGAGTGGAGGATATGGAGGTCGACCCTCAGTACACTTAGCTGTCTGCCGTGGTCTAGAGAACCCAAGTCCAGCTGTAAGGACGCTACTGCTGTCAGCTGTACTGCCAACTTCTGAAGCCACACACTGAGAGATTCCAAGGCCACCATCACCCAGAAGGTCTGCCGGAACGTGACCTGCGTGACCTCGATCTACCTTAGAGTGGGTGGGCCCTGCTGCCCCTAATCTCGTTCCTGTGGCAGACACCAATGCTGATGGCTCGTGTCTCCTAAACATGGGACTGAGAGCCGACACATGCGAGCCAGCGAGTATGTCAAGGGGAACATGGGCGAAACTTATAAGTGATAATCTTCGACGTCCATAAGAGCACTCTGGAGATCAATAGGCAGAACTGGAGGCCACCAGACACTGCGGTAGATGACTCCCCATGACGTATCAGCCACCATATGATGTTTCACAATGCTGACATTAGTGCAAGGAGTGCCCTTGCTGATTTACTACTGCTGGCAACACACTGCTCCATAGGTCCCAACTACAGTGCGGCATGCGGCACTTTGGATGTATCACTGTCTAATAAATGTGTTATTGCCAATGGCACCTTCTTGACGCTCTTCAGCGTAACTAGGATCTCACACCCATATCCTCCCATGAATCTCTCTTGATGACTGTAGAACTCAACACTAATATTTTAGATTGTATTATAAGCTCTGTGTGTTACAGCTTCATGACTAACCCACTTAACTGAGTTCGATGAAATTTGGTACTGAGGTAGCTTCACCCCTGAGAAGAATATAGGCTATTTTGAAAAGTGTGTAGTGCAAGGCACCTACTGGTTTGAAGATTACCCGAATTAGGGAAAAATATTTACTTTTTGAAAGAGCTATTTACTCTTCGAAAGAGATATTTACTCTTTGACTTCTCAGCTTTATCATATTGTGAAAAAATTGTATTTTTTGGTAAATTACTATGTGACACGATTCAAAGTAATGAACACCATTCTTACACAATCTTCAGTGTGTTTAACCGATACTTCCACAATATTTGTTGCATAATGTACATGGTTTATAATTTATAGCTACTTCAGTAGCATGATGCGTAGATCACTGCTGCCTATGCCCCTCTGCACACCCAGCTTGGCAGTGACGCTGTCAATTTTGACGCATCGTATGTTGGGACAGCTTGGGAGTGGGGAGGGCGTATTGCACATCATGAGCTATGTGAGGGTTGCTGATGTTATTGATTCATCATGAATCATAGTAAAACTATCGGCACGCGATCCCAACCACAGGCAAAAGCTATGAAAACACAAAAAAGTGAAGAAGAATCAATCAGAACCATACCGAAAAAACAACAAACGAAAAGAGCATACATACATGACAGCAGATATCTGTTAAACCAATTTTTTTTCTAAAGATGTTAATCTTATAACTTACAATACAGTCGTAAAACAGGAAGACCACTATAGGTCAGGGACAATGTATTTATCTAGATGAAAAGTGGCATTAGAAGATTTGGAATCTTGTGAAAAACATAATATCTAATCAAGATCAAGGATGAAATTGAATATTGAGACCAAATAAGGAAATACACTGATTCTGTCATAAAATAACAGAAGAAATCAGTATAAGATCTATTACCTTCTACGGAAATGAAGAGAAACTGAAGGAAGACACATTAACAAAGAATAGCCACATATTCTTTCAAAACAAAAAACAAAAAAACAGACAAGAATAATGGATGGGCAGGTAAGATAAAAAACGACTTTAAAGAAATGTAGGTTGAATTGGAGACGTAACCGAGCACAAACAAATTCAGACTAGAAACCAAGCATTACTCGCTTAACTTGCAGCGTCAAACTCGAAGAAAATCCTAAGGTTTTCATTAGCGCCTCCATCATCGAAAACACGTAAATTTACCCGCGTTTCACGCGTCAAATTTACAGAAAACTTTTTGTCTGGGTACTCCGTCGCAAAAGACTTCGCAACCGTACAACAAATTCGGAGTATTTTAGGAAGATAAAACAAACAGAAACTGAAGTCATATGACCAGTTGAGAGGATAAGAGCTCGTTCTGAGAAAATCGAAGGATTTTGGAGAAGGATAAAGAAAAGAGAATTTGTAGTCACGACGTGTTCTCAGCTAGACTGAAATGATTTTTTTTTAATGTGTAATCAGCACATTGAAAAAAAAAACAGTAAAACTTAAAATGTGAAGTTGGTTGATAATACCTTTTATTTCGGCTCTCTGAAGAGGGCTATTGGATAATAGTAACACAGTAATAATGGCAAAAATGATCTGCAGTACTTTGGTGGTTTTCGAAATTAATCTTGCATTGTATCTAGAAAGGAATTGTAGTGTACATTGCAAGGACTGAACTGCGACAGGGGACTTTTTCAAATTCAATGTTTTTTGTCAAAAATGGGTAGACTCTCAAGGTAGAATAAGGATTCAAATTATCGTCTGCCGGTTTTCAATGGTTTTCTTAAGTGTTTTGAGGTACGTGCCAAGATTGATTTTAAATAATACTGTGTCCGGTTCTTCCTTTAACATGTCCATTATTATTATTATTATTATTATTATTAGTAGTAGTAGTAGTAGTAGTAGTAATAGTATCAGTGTGTTCTTTGTTAATTTCATACTAGTATTCCACAGTTCAACGTTCTACTATTCTGACTTTTTTAATTATTTGTGACACATTCTATGAAATTGTGATGCTGGTACAGATATACCGCTACATAAAATTTACTAGAAAAATGATACTGACATCATTAAAGATAGGACTAATATCGTATTGATGTCTATCATTTTCGGTACGATATTTTTTATCTGAGCTAATACTGGGTCTGCAGTGAATTCTATATCAAAGGGACGATTAATTCTGAACCTCCTCATTTCACCGTTGTCGACGGCAGAAATACGTCATGCTCACCTGAGCTCCAGGAAAAAGCGTGGTGAAAAGGTCGTGAAGAGCTGGAAACTTTCGGCTGTACCTTGTACAGTTCATTACCGAGCTCTAACTTCAGCTATAACAAGTGCTTACCGGAAGTAGAAAAGACCCCATTGCGGCACAGTCGTGGTTGCTATTAGTGACGGATGTGTGGCCACAAGTGGGCAACTGTACGTGGCCACGTAATTAACTGGGAAACAGCGCCCTGGAAGGAAACTTACAAGGCGTCGGACAGTGATCTACGACCGGCTGACGTAAAGAGATCCCACGGTCTAGCACAATTATGGCGCAGTGTACAGTATTATTAGGTACAACGGTGGTCAGTCTGGGGCACAAAATCAACGTTTTCAGCTTTCCTAGAATCTCTTAAACATTATACGAATCTTCAGGAAGCAGTAAATTATTTCTCCTTACTTGAAATGCGGTACTATCCTAGATCTACGTGAACATAGACTACGAGATGAAGAAGGAGAAAGAATGGATGGGAAAGAAATCTCAGGAATGCTCTTATCAGAGAAGAGGATGGTTGGTGTGACAGCTGCTACAGCATCCGAAAACAAATAACTTCATCCTGAATAGAGCAGTAAAGGGCATTATATGAGTTGCGAAGAAAAACTAGAATATGCAGAACATATTTTGTTGGGTGTAGTTATAGTTATATAGCGATGAGGAGATTAAGATAACTCAGCAAAAGATGGAGAGCATAATAAAACTAGTAGAAAACTGGTGACATGAGAAAACAATGTAAGTCGGAGCCACTACAGTAATATCTAACTTATTTTCGTCTGTCGAACATTTCATTGCATATCAACAATCGTACTCTACAAGTAACCAACTGTACGGTGTGATTATTGGAGTTCAAAGAATGTTTAATTTTTCGATTTTGAAGAACAGCCATTGTGTTTTGTTTCCTCCTTATCGGTGTTGCGAGGTGTTAGTTTAGGAGTCAATTCTTATTAAGATCGGGTGGATTTTTTTGGGGGATATAGCGTTTCCTTCCATAGGGCATTGTTCAGTTTACCTATCCTTATTTTCATCATACTATCGGCTTTCTGTATCAAATTACTTTAGACTTGTGTGAAAACTTTACTGACTTACGTTACCTTTCGCTTCAGGTGGCACTTAATCCTCAATGTGGACCAGTCTCTGAATTTAAGAAAATTATCCAAGTTATTCTTAAGCCACTTGTGAAAAGTAGTATCTTGCCATGCTCAAACCTTTTTAGTATTTGGTGCAGTGTATTAAAAAAGTAATCCTTTTTAAATTGTGTTTCTCTTTTTTAAAAACCCACGTGTCAAAACTCTCATGAATGTATAGTCCTTTAAACTGTTTGTCCACTCGTGAGTGCCACTACCACAATTTTTTTATTTCATAATTACTGAGCCGAAATACAATAAAATACATTGTTCATAGGTAAGGCCCGAAAGCGCCTCATGAGTCTTCCAGTGTGCGATCCGTAATTCATTTCTGTTATTATCCCCTTGTAACTATGTGGTTTTGATTCTTACCGTGTCTCGGCTTTAGATTACGTAATCTGAGCTAGAAGAAAGGACATAGATATGCCTGCAGTAAGGTGGTATACGTATTACGTCAATGCCTGATTGTTAACCAAATATGTTTGTTTTCAGCTCCTTGAATTGTGGTATGAGTTAGTGTGGTTGTCCGCATTATTATGGGTGAGATTTCGTGCGAAAGAGTGTGGTTTTATCTGAGACTGTTCTTTTCTCGGATTTTCTCCGTTTTAACCAGTCATTCCCACTTATTTGGGCGCTGATAACCTCGTCGCTTGGTGCCCTTATGCTATAAGAATACACTCACACAAAAAACTGTGGTATAATACTGTTAATGCTTTTTTTGGTTCTCGTATGAATTTTTTAACTCGTCTACTGAACAACAAAAAATTGTTCTGAAACTTGTAATATCTATTAAAATTGATTCGTTCAAAGGTTATGGGATTTTAAAAATTCATGTGTACATCATTCCAAAATTTTCTTCAAGTGTTTAAAAGAATAACTTGAGGTGATTGAAATATCACCTTCTCCGGAATTCAATTGTTCACTATTTGCATTATTATTTGAATTCCGTTGTGGACAATAAATGAAATATTTTTCTCTTTTTCTGGGTATATTGAGTTCAGTACCTTACAACTCCCAGCTCTTTGATGCACGTCGTTTGCGTTGTATTGCGTTTGATAACCTTGAGAAAAATGTTATGCTATAAAATGGCTCTGAGCACTATGGGACTCAACATATTAGGTTATAAGTCCCCTAGAACTTAGATCTACTTAAACCTAACTAACCTAAGGACATCACACACACCCATGCCCGAGGCAGGATTCGAACCTGCGACCGTAGCAGTCCCGCGCTCCCGGACTGCAGCGCCACAACCGCTAGACCACCGCGGCCGGCCTCTTATGCTATACATCAATATTATTATAACATCTAGTTTGGGAATCTGGGAATTTGGACTAGATGTGTGACGGCTTAATGGTGGTAGCTATGCCATGTGTTTGGGTCTAAGTGGCGTTATCTTTAAACAAGGTAACGCAAGACCATATGTTATCGTACCATCCCGACCTATCTCGATACATAGGCTGCCCAACTACTGTCCTGGTTACAACGTTCTCTGGGTTTCTCATACACAGAAAATAAGTGGCCTTGAGTTATCCAGACACTAGCACACAACTAATCGGCAGCCACTACGATGAAAGAAATCTGATAAAGAGTTGAAGCAGCATGGGAATGACGTGATCTTATCTGTCGCCCATGCTCAGTTCGCATCGATTGCCAGCCACGTTTGAGCCATTGCTTGCGCCAGAGGTGGCATGTCTGAGTAGCAAATTTTTCACATTTAGTGCTCCCAAAACAGCTACAAATTTAATAGCGTAATTTTCCTACCATATTGAATACGAGCAGTAACTGAATTCTGGGTATTCAGTGTCCTTCCTGGTTTTGCAGTGTACTTTTAGGAACATTCAAAACAGCACACGCACAGCGCACAAAGGTAGAACCGCGGAATATGCAGTGAGATGCTATTTGCAAAAGATCCAAGTCTGATGCCAATGCAAAGATCCAGTAGCGGCCGCGCAATCGGGAAGAGGACCCTATTTAAACGACGATACACGTGAAGATCACATCCTGGCTCGAGGAAGACGTTAGTAGGCACAGAATGCCAAGTAGGTGTGATAGACTACACTACTGGACATTAAAATTGCTCCACCACGAAGATGACCTGCTACAGACGCAAAATTTAACCGACAGGAAGCAGATGCTGTGATATGCAAATGATTAGCTTTTCAGAGCATTCACACAACGTTGGCACCGGTGGCGACACCTACAACGTGCTGACATGAGGACAGTTTCCAACCGATTTCTCATACAACAACGGTAGTTGACCAGCGTTGCCTGCTGTAACGTTGTTGTGATGCCTCGTGTTAGGAGCAGAAATGCGTACCATCGCGTTTCCGACATTGATAAAGGTCGGATTGTAACCTATCGCGATTGCGGTTTATCGTATCGCGACATTGCTGCTCGCGTTGGTCGAGATCCAATGACTGTTAGCAGAATATGGAATCAGTGGGTTCACGAGGGTAATACGGAACGCCGTGCTGGATCCCAACGGCCTCGAATCACCAGCAGTCGAGATGACATCCATCTTATCCGCATCGCTGTAACGGATCGTGCAGCCACGTCTCGATTCCTGAGTCAACAGATGGCGACGTCTGCAAGACAACAATCTTCTGCACGAACAGTTCGACGACGTTTGCAGTAGCATGGAGTATCAGATCGGAGACTATGGCTTCGGTTACCGTTAACGCAGCATCGCAGACAGGAGCGCTTGCGATGGTGTACGGAACGACGAACCTGGGTCCACGAATGGCAAAACGTCATTTTTTCGGATGAATCCAGGCTCTGTTTACAGCATCATGATGGTCGCATCCGTATTTCGCGATATCGCGGTGAACGTACATTGGAAGGGTGTATTCGTCATCGCCATACTGGCGTATCACCTGGCGTGATGGTATGGGCTGCCGTTGGTTACACGTCTCGCTCACCTCTTGATCGCATTGACGGCACTTTGAACAGTGGATATTACATTTCAGATGTGTTACGACCCGTGGCTGTTCCCTTCATTCGATCCCTGCGAAACCCTACATTTCAGCCGGAGAATGCACGACAGTATGTTGGAGGTCCTGTACGGGCCTTTCTGAATACAGAACATTTTTGACTGCTGCCCTGGCCAGCACATTCTCCAGATCTTTCACCAATTAAAAACGTCTGGTAAATGGTGGCCGAGCAACTGGCTCGTCACAATACGCCACTCACTACTCTTTATGAACTGTGGTATTATGTTGAAATCAAATGAGACTATGGTATTTAATTTCTAAGGTCGTCAGTCCCCTAGAACTTAGAACTACTTAAACCTAACTAACCTAAGGACATCACACACAACCATGCCCGAGACAGGATTCGAACCTGCGACCGTAGCGGTCACGTTGTTCCAGACTGAAGCGCCTAGAACCGGTCGGCCACACCGGCCGGCTATTATGTTGAAGGTGCATGGGCAGCTATACCTGTACACGCCATCCAAGCTCTGTTTGACTCAATGCCCAGGCTTATCAAGGCCGTTATTACGGCCATAAATGGTGATTCTGGACACAGATTTCTCAGGATCTTTGCACCCAAATTGCGTGAAAATGTAATGACATGTCAGTCCCAGTATAATATATTTGTCCAATGAATACCCTTTCATCATCTGCATTTCTTCCTGGTGTAGCAATTTTAATGGCCAGTAGTGTACATCTGTCAAAGTTAAACCAGTGTGAGAGGGGCCCAATCATCGGCACGAAGGCCGCTGGCTTGTCGACTCACCATGTCTCGCCAGGTCCATCGCAGACGACGTTGGGAGCAGTTGACACGAAGTGGTACCCACGTACGATATGACGGAAATGGAGCGATCACGAAGCCGTCGAGGCGAACGGAGTGAAGGATCGTGCGGCCAGCGATTAGGGATACTAAAGCGATTCCCTCCACGATACAGGCAGATGTACCGACGCCAATTGTTCCCCAAACAATTCCCAGACTCCTTGTGGATGCGAATTTGCTATCCGAGCGTCCTTGACGTGCAGAGCCGTTAACACCGGAACATCGGTTACAGTGGTGCCAAGCCAAATCGACGTGGATTACCACAGTCTGGCAGAACGTGGTGTTTGGTGATGAACCCCAAACCGTTTTGGGGACGGGTGATAGCCGCATATGGGTATGGAGCTAGCCTTGTGAATGGTACAGTTGCACCTATGGTATCGTGCGCCTCAGCGCTCGCACAGCCCACATAATGTTCTGCGCGCCTACGGTAGACGGTCCCCTCTGGTTATGGTACGTGGAACCATAATGGGCCAGCGTTATGTTGACGGAATTCTTCACCCCCATGCGGGACTTCTCATACGTGGTCTTCCAGCGGCAGTTTTCCAGGAAGATAATGCTCGTACGCATACATCTCGAGTTTCTTAAGACTTCCTACGTTATGTTACGACTCTTGCATTGTGAGACGGCTTTCTGGACATGTCCCCCATCGAGCAAATGTGGGAACAGCGGAAATGCCAGACGCCGCCCTGTCACACTGTACGGTATATGATGACTGATGTCTAAGATATGTGAGCCATTCTGCCTCAGGACAACATCAGGCGTCTAATCAACTCGATCCCGGACCGTGTTGCGGCATATATTGCAGCAACAGGTGGTGTAACGCGATATTGATGTCACACAGTATCTGTCTACTTGTACTCATTGTATTTTTTTCACTTGTATCGATTTCAGGCTCAAGTGAAACTCTCATCTGTATCATTATGTCTAACACATTTTAATTCTGTCATACGCGTCCTCTCTTAGTGCGCTATTTTCAATGATCCTGAGAGTATTTGCAAAGCCGAAGGTTGTTAATGCTGTAGTTGTAGTGAAGTCTTCTTGCCGCTAATGTTTACGATGGTTTCGCCGACAGAAGTCTTGCGCTATTCGGAACTTGACTACTCACTTGTCAAAGAAGTTTAATTACAACGCTGGCAGTCTCAAACTTTAATGGCGGATGCAGGCGCGCTACGTCAGCGGTGCCCGCCATTATACGCGAGCGAGTAAACATCGCTCCGCAGCCGGCTGAGAGCGAGGCCGTGTTCGGTAAGTAACAATCAGGTCTCGCTAATTGGCTTTTCTGAAATACTTCGTCGTAAATAATGTTTCACGCAACCTTCAACGAAACTGCTCTGTCGTAAATATTAGTGAGTATAGTCTTCTAGCCTCCCCCCCATGTACCTTGGACCTTGCCGTTGGTGGAGAGGCTTGCGTGCCTCAGCGATACAGATAGCCGTATCGTAGGTGGAACCACAACGGAGGGGAATCTGTTGAGAGGGCAGACAAACGTGTGGTTCCTGAAGAGGGGCAGCAGCCTTTTCAGTAGTTGCAGGGGCGACCGTCTGGATGATTGACTGATCTGACCTTGTAACATTAACAAATACGGACTTGCTGTGCTGGCAGTGCGAATGGCTGAAAGCAAGGGATAACTACAGCCGTAATTTTTCCCAAGGGCATGGAGCTTTACTGTGTGGTTAAATGATGATGGCGACCTCTACGTGAATATGGACTGGGGGTAAGGAATGAAATAGGAAGCCGCCTGGTAGAATTTTGCACAAACTTAATCATAGCTAACACTTGGCTTAAGAATCATGAAAAAAGGTGGTGAACGCCCGCTAAACCCGCTGGGCGGAACAGGTGATTAGGATTGTGGAAAGGGACAAATAAGGTGTCTGTCAGTTTGACTGAAAATTGTATTTTTTTGTATTTTAATAACACATTTACAACCGAAGCGGCACATAGCCGAACTTTTACAACTACGAGTTCCAAACTCCAATTCTTTCACGGCTGAAGGCCTCCAAAAAAGAAATCTTAAAAAGCAAGAAGATAAATTTGCAGTTAAAATTGCAAATAAAATATATCTCACAGCTAGGCTGAAAGCCTCATGGCAAAATTAGATAGACAAACATAAAACAAGATGCAATACAAACGGCTGAAAGCCCACTATAAAATTATCAAGGTTTTAAAATAAATTACCATAACCTTTCAGAGGCAGAAGGCAGAAATGTTTTTGCTTAAAGGGTAATTTTAAGAATAAGGTTTTAAGTGGCTCAAGGCCCACAGTTGATTTTCCAAAATTCGAAAGATACCATAAACCTTTAAGCGAAGAAGGCCGCAATGTTTAAGCTTGAAAAGTAATTTTAAGAATAAGGTTCCAAGCGGCTGAAGACCCAGAATCCATTTTCCAAAACCTTAAAAACTATAACCATAAGCCTTAAGTTTTAAGTGGCTGAAACCGCACTAAAAGAAAAGGCAACACAACGACAATAACCTTTCAACAAATATCCACTTTCTGAAATTCAGACTTACTTATACGCGGCTGAAGGCCTTTGATTTACATAAAACACAGTAAAACCAAAATTTTTTTAAATCATTAGCTATGATAGATTATAAACAGACAATTAAGCACCTGTGGAAAAGACAGTGTGAAGACAACGGCACTCACAAGGGAACCTCCCCATCGCACCCCCTCAGATTTAGCTATAAGTTGGAAAAATGAATAGGCCTTGAAAAACTGAACACAGATCAATCGAGAAAACAGGAAGAAGTTGTGTGGAACTATGAGAAAAATTAGCAAAATATACGAACTGAGTAGTCCACGTGCAACATATGCAACTTCAAGGATAATGTGCAGTTAAGTGCGCGGTGGTCCTGTGGTTAGCGTGAGCAGCTGCGGAATGAGAGATCCATAGTTCAAGTCCTCCCCGAGTGAAAAATTTACTTTCTTTATTTTCGCAAAGTTGTGATCTGTCCGTTCGTTCATTGACGTCTCTGTTCACTATAATAAGTTTAGTGTCTGTGTTTTGCGACCGCACCGCAAAACCGTGCGATTAGTAAACGAAAGGACGCGCCTCTCCAATGGGAACTGAAAACATTTTATCGCAAGGTCATAGGTCAACCGATTCCTCCACAGGAAAACACGACTGATCTATTCTATACGACACTGGTGACGGCATGTGCGTCACATGACCGGACTATTTTGCCAATTTTTTTCATAGTTCCACACAACTTCTTCCTGTTTTCTCGATTGATCTGTGTTCAGTTTTTCAAGGCCTATCCACTCTGCCAACTTATAACTAAATCTGAGGGGGGTGCGATGGGGAGGTTCCCTTGTCAGAAGCCTCCAGGGGGGCGGTCTGCCCTCGTTCACTTAGGTGAGACAGGTCGTGAGCCTAACTAGACTTGATCCATCGGTAACCCAACCAAGGGACAGCCACGGACCAACCGACAAAACGACTTGCTTGCCACCAATCGGTACATGAGAACTCAAACACAAAATGTTACGGACGTAATTATCCATAATCAAATATGTATATGTATTAAGCTGTCAAAACTACACACTGTGTTGGACAGTGACAACAGGTGCGGAAAGGATACTGCCTGAAATTACGTTAGTGGTCAGGGCAGGTAACCGGAACACTAAGGGGCACAAGTCAGAAAATTCCGGTGGTGCACTTGACTTGTAGTCAACCAATATAGTTAATTGCACCTCATTGCAGCAAAATTTCAGCAATACCAACACCCAGTGTTGCTCATAAGAAAACCTTCCCAACAGCGAACCACCGAAACGAACCACACAACATGAATGGACGTGGGTTGGGTACTTAAAACACCACTCAACTTTGACATCCTGGGTCGGTAAGCCACGATGCTCGTAGCGATCGGACAACGCTCCGACACTGTGCAGGGACTGCCAGCCGACCTAGCAGACTGCACCGCACGGATATATCCTCCCTGGTCCGCACCAACAGAACGTCTGCCCTCAGAATGCTGACAACATCTAAAATAGTGATCTGTGGAAATAACGCCAACTACGCACACAACCTGACAAACACTTGCACGAAGACCTGAAAGATACCCAACAGTAACTAAGCACGCATGAAGACAAATCGGGAGTCGATGCGCACACACACACACACACACACGACTCATGAACGATAGGCGAGCCAAAACGCGTCTTCTGGTAGGACGAAAGACCGACGTTCCACCGAGACCATGGCCTGGCTCCAAGTGATACGTGGCGGCAATGGTCGGGCGAGCCATTTCGACGCAGACTTCAACCCTCCAACCCAACTGCACTAGTGCCACATTTGAACTCCCCGACTGGGGGGTCCGCACTGCGCTCCAGACGCGTTCCAATTGACTGGCTGCCCGAACTCGCTACCCGAACTCGTTTACGACGGACAACGAGCGGGAAGTAATAGCAGTCGAGCAAAGATACTAAGAGAGGGGATATATCAATACGCTCAGCTAGCTCCGCTTACAGCCAGGCAAAACAGCAACTCAGTGACAGTGTAACCTTTCCACAAAAATTTGAAAGACAATATTTAATAGAAGCGTAACCTCCCTAGCAATTAAATTTAATGACAATAAAAATGAGAATCGCAATCTGACTCAACGTGTAAGTTCTCACGAAAATAATGAGAAAAAATTCAGTGCTAAAGAAACTTCAGTGACAATGAAAACTCAATTAGACCGAAATGTCAGTCTTTGGCCCTGTGCAAAAAATCAGAATTAATTTCTTACCTCAGTATAACTGCATGTCATATTTCTGCTCTTATTGTTGGCCACGGCTTGGGGGAAATGCATTGCAAATAATATTTGTTTTTTAAATTTAACTGAAACTTTTCTTTAAGGGAAATGGAAGGAAATCGTTGGTTCAATTAAATGGCTTTTTTTTTTTTTTTTGTAAAAAAATTGTCGACGCCCGCCGACTCCTCACACACAACTGCACTCGACTGCTACTACCGACATACTGCACTGCTCACAGACTGCCCACTAACAGACAGCTCGCAACTGTACTGCACGACTACTACCGACAGAGTGACTACTGCTCGCAACACTCGCGCGGTCAAGCGCAGACTAACCACGATAAATGGCTCTCTGGTCAAAGATTTTATCATGCCTCACCATCGCTGTTACGTTACATACGTGTTTCATAACCCTCCACTGGGGGGGGGGGGGGGGGGGGGGGGCAAAAATTTGGCAGCGATGGTGAGTCATTTGGACTTGCCAATCGCGGCAAAATTTTTTCTTTAATTAATGAACTTTTACAATTTACAGAATATTTAGATACATGAATTATATGTGGTGCACATGCACCGAGTACAAAACATTTCAGACAAAGACAAAATGTGAGTACAAAACATAGTAGCAAATCAGAAAACTGCATATACAAATTATTTGACAGATAACAAAGTGCACACACACAGAAAAAATTCTTTAGCATTTTCAGAACAAATAAACAGAATGGCAAAAAATCATGTTGACAAGTGACATGAGTGCACATGCACTGCAGTTCAGAACATATCAGCAAATGACGAAATGTATATACAATGAGTAACAAATGACATAAGTGCATACGCACTGAAGTATTGAACATACAGAATGAGTACAAATCATATTGAAAAATGAGAAAAGTGCACAGGCACTGAAGTTCAGTAGAAAACATATTAACATACAACATAAGTGCACATGAACTGTAGTTCAGAACATATCATCAAAATAAAAATGTATATACAATATAAAAGACAAGAGTGCACATATACTGTACTTCAGAACAAATCGAAAAAATGTCTTTAGCATTTTCACAACAAATAAACATAATGGCAAAAAAATCATGTCGACAAGTGACATAAGTGTACTCGCACTGGAGTTCAGCGAATCGAAAAAAAATGTATAGCCATGAACATAAATGATGTTAGCAAAAAAAGATTTTCATTATTAGGATAGGAAAGGGAAGGATTGCATCATGGTTGTAGCACTTTAGATTGCACATAGCTGCTCTGAAAGTCCATATCTTTCCACAGAAGTACAACACCAAGTGACACAATTTGAAGTTCTTTTCCCATCAGAATTTATCAGCGCAACCAAGACACTGAACTGTCGTAGTAATGTTCCATGTTCTCATTTTGGCAGTACACTAGGTATACCAAACAGTGGGACCATAATAACGTCTTCATCGCTCACGGTGGTGGACAGCATGTCGTGTCAACACCACGCTCTTACAAGGCACACCAACGTAGAATTGGTGCAAAAACCAAATATAGTGCTCCATGATCATGAGGATGGACAGGACAAATGGACATTGCAGTAAATCAGGGTAGTTAGCTCATAAGGTGAAGGACATTAAGTCACATAATATTGAGAATTACAGTAGTAGTTTGCGGCATTCATAGTCCAGTTGTTGAACATTTCTGTACCAAGTATGTAGTATTACAGAATAATGTCCATAAAATTAAATTATTGGCATCATGGGTAATCGTATTACAATAAACAGTGGCAGTCCTTGGCCAGTTACAAAGCTTATTTAGTATGACAGAATAATGTTCATCAGAAGTCTTAATTGAAAAGGAGAGTCAATTATTGGCCTAGCATTAACATAATACATTGAGTGATACAAATTATTGGCACTCATTGGCCATTTACCAAAACATGAAAAATCAACATTGAAAACAAGAGCTAATTAATGGCATAATTAATAACGTAATTCATTTAGTGACATTAATTATTGACACTCAGTGGCCAGCAAGTGTTGAATAGAATAAAACATTGTTCATCATTCAGTATTATTCAGATCATTAAGAAGTCATTATTAAAAATCAGTTAATTACAGTCATAGCATTAATAATCATGGGCATTATAAGTAGTCTCATTACAATAAACAGTGGCAGTTATTAGCCAGTTACAAAGCATTATTTTATATTTTTTTTTGTATCATTAAGAAGTCATTACTGAAGTGACATACTATTCAGAGCTGATCAGCATTACTCAGAACTCTTTTACACTGGTATCATCATTTGGGACTGGTAATACACTTTTTGTTAGCAATGCATTGCGTTGGGATCGATAATTAATTGCTGAGGCATAACAATATTTGCTTTTGACCTATTGCTGCAAATGAGGATAGGTAACGTCATTCGTCATGAGTCAGCTGTAGCAAGGTTATGTAACAAGGCAGTATATGTGATCACATTTATAAATGATAGACACAAATGGGTAAAAAAATAAAAATGCAAGTACTAGAACAGGTATAATAAGTAACAGGTTTAGTAAGTATCATGAAAAGCTTCTCCTGGAAAAAAAATACAAAATGGATTATTGAGCTGAAAGAAGAAACGCATACTATGCTGAAAAGTAGTGAACCTCGAATTAACAGGTAGTGAAATGTGTATAAAAATGTGTTCCATAGCTGTCCTTTCCAAAAGCTTCAGTCATCATACCATGCAATATAACACCTGCTGTCAAAGCAAACTGCAACAAATACTTAAATAACTACATAGCATAAATACATAACTTCAACATTATCCTCATCTGTAAAGAAAAAAAACTTCATTATCAATCACTTCATTATCCATATTATCATAACTTCATTATTATCACCACCTGTAAAGAAAAACTTCATTATTCATAGTAGCATATCCTTCATCATTATTCATCAGCATTCATTATTATCTGCAAAAAAAATCACTTCATTACTCATTACACAACTATTCCTTATCCCTAGCATATTTCATCACTAAAACTAAGATGTGTAGTTCTGTCTGACAGCCTGCATCAATCACCTTGTATTCTGAAAGAAAAAATTAGTTAAGACTGCTATTCTACGATGAGTATAGTATATTCTTGTTAATGCTTGTTAATCCTGATCCATTTACTCTTCCTCATAAAGTTATTGCATCTTCTTTCGTTTATTCCGTAGATGAAATTCCCATTTTTGTTGAATTTATTTCTTACACGCATCATTTCTTTCTGAAATTGATGAACAAAGATTAATGTCTTGCATTTAAATCATATACCCACTAAATAATGACTGGTTTATGGTGACATAATTGACCATACAGCATAACATGACAGAAAACGTAATATGTCAAAGACATTGACAGTGTTCAGATGCAAAAATGTACACAGAATAATACAATGCAGCAGCAAAAAGAAAAATGTAAAACAGTCACGATCTTGAGATGTCATAAGGCAAAAAGAATGTCAAAGTCAACTGGTGTGTGTTATATCTTAGCTATTTCACAATGCATACGAACAAAACATGAAAAAATCGTATATATATATATAAGAAACAAAAAATGTGATGTTCGTTGTGTTCAGCTTGTATGTAGTGTAGTTAATAGAGGCGAGAATTAAAGACTTTAATGGAGAGAGAATTTGATAAAATTAATACGTCACTACATAGAATTGCATAATTATTCATAAAATACGTAAGTTCATCTAGAAAAATATGCACGGTCTGATGTGTAACGACAAGAAAAGCGACCTACTAACCTTACCTTGCCGGGCACTTGCCAAGAAAAGATACGATAATCATCAATAATTAGTCATGTGAATATAATTGCATTAGTAAATGGCATCATAGTATGTTACATCATACAGTGTCTTCATTCAATAAAGGGTTTAATATTTGAGATATGGTGATTGCCTTTCGATTTTCTGGTTCTCAAAGTTTCGACGTGTACAACATTGGGGTGAGGGATGCTGCGAATCCGATATGGACCTGCGTATAGAAGTTCAAATTTACTGCACTTACCTTTTATTCTGCTGGATAAATAGTGTGTACGTACTAGTATCTTCTGTCCAACGTGAAAGTCGCGCCGTCTACAAACCTGTTTTTGCTGTCTTCTCCGGCGCTCTGCGGCACGTTTGATGTTGTTCAGCGCAATGTCAATTATTTCGTGGTGTCTTAGTCGACGACAGGTAGGGAAGTTTACTAATTCTTTAATTTTGTTTGGTGGTTCAACGTTTTTCAGTATAACAGACGGAGTTAGCATAGTGGATTCATTTGGAATGGAATTGATTACATCTTGGAATGAGAGTATGTGTGTATCCCAATCAATATGTCTTTTGTGGCAGTATATTCGCCACAGCTTACCAATTTCTTTCATTAATCTTTCACAGGGGTTCGAAGAAGCATGGTACTTGGATATATAGATCGGAGAAATGTTTCTAGCTCGTAACATACGTGTCCATATGCTAGAACGAAATTGTGATCCATTGTCAGAAATTACTTTCAACACATGCCCTACATGAAATAGAAAATGTTTTACAAATGCTTTCGAAACAGTTTTAGCAGTAGCTTTGCGTAACGGAGTGAAAGTAACAAATTTTGAAGTGAGCTCAACAGCGACAAAGATGTAGCAAAAACCTCTGTTAGTTCTCGGAATCGGATCAAAAATGTCTACAGCGGCCATATGTTTTAATTTAACAGGTACAATGGGATATAAAGGAGGAATATGTGAAGTGGTGTCTGATTTAGCTTTCTGGCAAATTTTACAAGACGCTAAAACTCGTCGTATCCGTTTCTCCATGTTGGTAAAATAACAGTTCTGTCTCAGTATAAGAAAACATTTTCGTGCTCCGTAATGTGCGTAACTTAAATGAGTGTACCAAATTAATTTGTTAATCAGTTCGTCAGGAATGCATAATAACCAATTGTTGCTGTCAGGATGAGAGCGGCGAAACAAAATGTCATTGCGTACAGTGTAATGGTTTCTAATCGTAACATTATTCTTATCTTGCCAAAGGTGTTTAATTTCTTTCCACACGTTGTCTTTATTTTGTTCTTTTCCTATGTCCTGTAATGACGATGAAATAAAATTTTCAAATGCTACTTGCTGAATGTACATGACACTGAAATTTGCTTTGCAGAAGTTGGTTGCTACGTCTTGCTGATTGTTGCAGAGAGAACGCGATAGTGCGTCTGCTATAACATTTTGTGTGCCGGCAATGTGAACTATTGTAAAATTAAATACTTGTAAATAAAGTTTCCATCTACTTAATCTGTCGTGAGTAAATTTAGCCGAAAGTAAAAATTGTATCGCTCTGTGGTCTGTGTAGACGGTGGTATGTCTGCCATAAAGAAAGTGCCGAAATCTCGTAAAAGCCCATACAACACATAATGTTTCCAATTCTGTAACGGAGTAATTTCGTTCAGCAGGTGACAAAATGCGACTTGCAAATACGATGTTTTTAATTACTGTAGAGCCATCTTCTTCAATTTCCTGGAAAATGTGTACGCCTAAAGCGGTATTGGAACTGTCGGTGGCAATGGAAAAATTTCTAGTAAGATCTGGGTGCGATAAAAGTGGAGCATTCAACAAAGCATGTTTCAGGTTCATGAATTCAGAATGTGCTTGCTTATCTCAAGACCAAATACTGTTTTTACCTGTTAATTGGCATAACCTGGGTGTGTCTAAAGCGGAGTGATGAATAAATTTACGAAAAAAATTAATTAAACCCAAAAAACTGCGTAATTGCTTCTTCGTCGTAGGAACAGTAATGTCACGTAGAGCTTGAAGTTTTTCCGGATCAGGTGCAATGCCTTCTGCTGAAATTACGTGTCCAAGAAATTTTATAGAAGTTTTACCAAAATGTGATTTACTGAGGTTAACTGTGAGTCCTTGTGCATGAAAAGTTTGTAACAGTCGTTCTAGAATCATACTGTGCTCAGACAAGTTAGCTTCTGCAATAAGAATATCGTCTACGTACGTCGTAATTCTGCCTTTAAGTTCTGTCGGAAGTATAGTGTTCAAACCGCGAATAAAAGCTGCAGAAGAAATAGTTAAGCCGAACGGTAATTTACAAAATTGATAACAGTCGCCAAAACAGAGAAAAGCTGTATATTTTCTACAGTTCGGATGAAGCTGAATTTGCCAAAATCCCGATTTCAAATCTAATGTGGAATAAATAGCTGTACCGTGAAATTTCTGTAGAAGTTCCTCTAGTGTCTCTGGTCGATCTGTTTCATTAATAATAATGTCATTAATGTGACGTGAATCAAGTACAAGGCGAAGTGAGCCATCTTTTTTCTTAACAATATGTAGCGGGTTTATGTACGGACTAACTGCCGGTTCTATAATTCCTTGGTCAAGCATATCCTGCAATTCTTTTTTAACCTGTTCTCTGTGGATATATGGAATGGGATAATGCTTTGCTTTAAATGTGTCGTGCTGTTTCACTTGAAATTCATACATAAAGCCGGACATAGTACCAGGAATGTTGTCGAAAACTGGAGCTTGCTGTAAAAGAATTTTGCGTAGTTGCGTGCGTTCGTCGTCTGTATTTGCACTGCTCTCTTTAACCTTATCAGAAATCATCTGTATTACGTCGTAGTCAGCTTCGTCTGGAGTGTTATAGTTGTGTACGTACGTATCAGTGAACAATGTGGAATTACAGTCTATGTTACGTGACACGGAAATGACCTCTGTGCTATTGATTGTTTGCTCTTCCGCAGATAGTGAGTGCTGAAATTCTAAAGCAAATTGTATATTTTCATCCTTCAACATTAAATAAGAATTCTGAAAATCAATAACTGCGTCGTGTTGTACCAGAAAATTCATACCTAAAATAACATCAGTTGTCAATAAAGGATCTATCCAAAAATTTGAGTGGAAAGTATGACCTCCAATACAAAATGATAAATGCGTCTGTAATTTAACGCCTACTCCTTTACTCGATACTGCTCCTTTCACTTTTGTTTTGCCTAAAGGTAATGTCGGATAGGTATTCTCTTTGTTACACTCGTTAAAAGTTTCTTCATTTATTACTGATATAGATGAGCCGGAATCAATTACTGCTGAGAATTTCGATGAACCAATTTTAATTTCGATAACAGGATGTGAAATGGTTTTCTGAACGACAGGTCTTTCCTGTAAAAGAGTGTCTCGTATGTCGTCAAAAGTAATTACATTTTCGTGAACAACATTCTGCGTGTCTAAAGTAGTGCTCGTATTACTGGAAGATGCGTCCTGTACAGTATTTAGTCAGATTCTATCTGACGTGTTATTATTATTAGGAGGATGTTGTGGCATTTCGACTATTTGAACTGTCCTATTACTTCTTCCAGACGTGTTACGCTCTGGATGATACCTACTGTCTGGTTCATTCACCAGAATATGTTGTTGCTGATCGTTTTGCTGCTGGTAGGACCGACTGTTATTAAACGTATATTGGTAATTATGCTCATTGTTTTTACGTCTGCGTGAAAGTCATTCCTATACGGTGCATTGCGATACGAGTTGAAATAGTGTGTTGTCTGTACGTAGTTATTTCTTTGCTGCCATGCGTTACTATTTGTTGGATCTGGGACTATACGTGCACGCGGCGAAACATTAAAGTAGACTGCATTGTTGGTTACGTATGCTAAGCGGCTGACTTTCATGCTATTGTAGTGAAAAACATCTATTGTTACCAAAATGTGGTTCCTGTTACTAATAATTTTACACATACTAATGATTACAATTTTATCTGTTATTAAAATTCTCGTGATTCTGGAGTGCCTAATGAAAATTGTCACATTCGGTAAAAATTTGTCACATCGGGTTTTCTTTGTCATTTTTCTTAATTCTAGGTAGAGCAATAGTTAAAGAGCTGTTTTGATAAATATAAAGGATAGTAGAAGAGAAGGCAGCAGTGCAGAAAACTAAAGATGAAACAGCACTACTACAGCTCGGGGCCCCATGCTCGCTACGGCACATATTCATTAAAGCGTAATGAATCCCCTGAGGTCTTTTACGCACTGCAAATAAATTTTAGCTTTTGCGTTGCGAGCAATAGCGGTAAAATTCCAAAAGTAAATCGCTGTATTATTGCTAATTCCCATTTCTGCATTACAGGTAATGCTGTTGAACGTACAATAGCAAA
Source organism: Schistocerca piceifrons (assembly GCF_021461385.2). Lineage (NCBI taxonomy): Eukaryota > Metazoa > Arthropoda > Insecta > Orthoptera > Acrididae > Schistocerca > Schistocerca piceifrons. The sequence continues at coordinate 149,173,756 of NC_060145.1, read as the reverse complement.
TTGTCTTATCGGGGTCAAAGCCAGCTTCCGCATTACAGGCAATAGCGGTGAAAGTACAAAAATAAATTGTCTTATACAGTGCAAATCGTGCATCTGTGCTCTGTCATTATTAAATTCTTTACATTTTCTTGTGGATAAAAATTGCTCGTAATCTACGTTCTTGTCACTCAGTTTGAGAACACGTTAAGGTTTGTGTGTGAATCTGTTCGTCTGTGTCATTTCGGATTTCAAGTTGCGTAGCTTTTCAGATTTTAAGTCGCGTGGCTTTTCGGATTTTAAGTCGCGTAGTTGCTGTAAATTGCTCACATTATACACGCTGCGTGACTCTGACAAATGCTCGCAACGTGACGGGTTCTGTGACGTATTGGTGACTGAAATAATTGTTAATTCTGTTACTTTAATACTTTCGTCAATTTGGTTGTTGTGTCGTTCACTTTTATTAACAACTTCCGTATTCACTGTGTGTGAAACTTCCAGTGACTTTAAATTAAACTCGTCGCGTATCTGTACTGCGTTTTTAGGGCATTGTTCAGTGACTGCATTAATTTCGTGTTTCTGTGTTTCGTTTGCTGAACATTGTTCAGTGACTGCATTAATCTCGTCTTTATGTGATTCTGTTGTGCCTACACGTGTGCTACTTAATTCTTGTGCAATAGTGCCAACTTCTTCATTACTGTTATTAGCACAAGCCTTAGTATCCTCACGTAATTGTTCTTTACTGTCCTGACATTGCACGGTAACAGCTGTAATCTGCTCACTAACTTGTTTGTTCTGTTCTTTAAGGTCGTCTTGTTTTTCGTTTGTGAGTTCGAAACTTTTATCAATTATTTCGCTAAGTTGTTCGTGAAAGTCGTCTAATTTTTCATTTAAGTGTTGTTTGAGTTTTTCGTTATCTTGTTTGACCTGTTCACTAAGTTGTTTGAGATTTTCACTCTGTTGTTTGGAATTTTTATCAAATTTTTCATTAAACTGTTTGAAATTTTGCAGCAAAAATGCCATAATTGGATCAGGTTCAAAATTAGCATTTCTATTCTCTGTGCTGTTCAATGGTCGATCTGGAATTGTCTCGTTTTGTGTGACCATTTTGTCATTCTGTAATTTACAAAAAGGTTTGCCAGTCAAATGTACACTATCAGTCATTTTTTCAGAATTAATAGATCCGTCCTAATTTGAGTATCCTGATCACTTTCATTAGAAAAATTTGTCTGTACATCACTTGAATTTTCCAAACCGGGTGCGTTAAGCTGGGCAGCGCTCATTACAATAGATCGCTCCGCGTCATCAATTGTCGTCAAATTAACAGACGAGACAATTGAGTTCGTTTGTTCATCATTAACATAAAAGTCATCATTAGTTGTTGGAATGCACTGATTGTTAGTGAACGCAGGATTGTCATCATTGCATTGCGTGTCACAAGTCCTATCGGTGAAGTTGTTTAAGTCGGTAATTTCGTTCGTAATACCTCGCGATACACTATTCACAGTCTTTCGCGGCATTTTTACAATATTCACAATTATTCACAAAACAAATAAGCACAAATACAAAAGCAACACACAAATACAACAGAGCAACGAATTGCCGTTGACCTGTAGAAAGGAAGTCACAATATTAGTAAAAGCGTTGCACCAACTCCTAATTATATCTAAGCAAATAAGAGCAGATATCTGACTGTTTTTCAAAAGATTCTCAACGAAATACAATCCTGGACTGGGTGTCGCCAAGTGTAACCTTTCCACAAATATTTGAAAGACAATATTTAATAGAAATGGGAGCCAAGCGTAACCTCCCTAGCAATTAAATTTAATGACAATAAAAATGAGAATCGCAATCTGACTCAACGTGTAAGTTCTCACGAAAATAATGAAAAACAATTCAGTGCTAAAGAAACTTCAGTGACAATGAAAACTCAATTAGACCGAAATGTCAGTCTTTGGCCCTGTGCAAAAAACCAGAATTAATTTCTTACCTCAGTATAACTGCATGTCAAATTTCTGCTCTTATTGTTGGCCACGGCTTGGAGGAAATGCATTGCAAATAATATATTTTTTTTTTAAATTTAACTGAAACTTTTCTTTAAGGGAAATGGAAGGAAATCGTTGGTTCAATTAAATGGTTTTTTTTTGTAAAAAAATTGCTTTGAAATCAAAATCATTATTGGGGCGATTATTGCACAAATTAGTTACAGTTCATTTACATTATTAGCTGAGCGCATTTAAAAATAATATACCTCATCCTGTATCTTGACCAGAATGCCATGTCGACGCCCGCCGACTCCTCACACACTGAAACACGTATGTAACATAGCAGCGATGGCGAGGCATTGTAGCATCTGTGACCAGAGAGTTTGCGCTTGACCGCGCGAGTGTTGCGAGCGGTTCTTAGTCTGTCAGTAGTCGTTGCGAGTCAGTAGTCGTTGCGAGTCAGTAGTCGTTGCGAGTCTGTAGCTGTGTCTAGTTGAGAGCAGTACTCTGTCAGTAGTCGTCGCGTGCAGTAGTGCAGTACGCTAATAGTCGTCATGCAGAGCGGTCGGTCAGTGATAGCAGTCCAGTGCGGGTGATGTAGGCGGTCGGCAACACTGGTCAAGATGCTGAATAAGGTATACTGTTAATTAATATAATCATTAGATAATGTAAAAATTTATTTATTGTAATTATTCTCTAACAAGTGCCCCAATAATAATTTTTATTTCAAAAGCATTTTTTTTCAAAAATTTAATTTTTTATTGAACTAAAGATTTCGTTGCACTTGCCATTTCATTCCACTTCTTTTGAAGAAAAATTTCACTAGAATCAAAAGCATTTTTTTTCAAAAATTTAATTTTTTATTGAACTAAAGATTTCGTTGCACTTCCCATTTCATTCCACTTCTTTTGAAGAAAAATTTCACTAAAATCACAAAAAAAGAGAATATTATTATTTGCAATGCAGTTCCTCCAAGCGGTGCGCAACAACAAGAGCAGAAATGTGACATCCATTTATTCTGAGGTAAGACTTTAACTCTGATTGTTTTACACAGGGCCAAAGACCGATATTTCGGTTTAATTGTATTTTCTTATCACTGAATGGACTTTAATTTTTGGTGAAGAATTTATATTTGAGTCAGATTGCGAATTTCACATTTTGTTGCCATTGTCAGTACATTTCATTGTGGGCAGGTTACGCTTAGAGCAGTGTCCATTAGCATTCATAATTAAATATCGTCATATTTCTTTCTTTCAAATTTTTATGGGGAGGTTACACTCGGCTCCCATTTGTATTAAGTATTGTTTCTTTTTTCCTTTTAAAAAATACGGTGGGGAGGTTACACTTGGCGACACCCAGTCCAGGATCGAATTTCGTTGAGAGTCTTTTGAACAACAGTCAGATATCTGCTCTTGTTTGCTTAGATATAATTAGGATTTGGCGCTACGCTTTTAGTAATTTTGTGACTTTCTTTCTACAGGTCAACGGCAATTCTTTGCTCTGTTGTATTTGTGTGTTGTTTTTGCAGTGTGCTTATTTATTTTGTGAAAAATTGTGACTATTGTAAAAATGCCGCGAAAGACTGTGAATAGTGTATCGCGAGGTATTTTGAATGAAATTACCGACTTTAACAGCGTGACCGATAGTAATTGTGACACGCAGTGTAATGATGACAATCCTGCGTTCACTGACAATCAATGCATTCCAACCACTAGTGATGACTTTTACCTTAATGATGAACAAACGAACTCAATTGTCCCGTCTGTTAATTTGACGACAATTGATGACGCGGAGCGGTCTATAGTAATGAGCGCTGCCGAGCTTAACACACCCGATTTAGAGAATCCAAGTAATGTACAGACAAATTTTTCTAGTGAAAATGGACAGTCTACTGAAAGTACGAAGGATACATTTAATTCCGGAATAGGGACGCACAGTGGAGATTCGATAAGCAGACCTTTTTGTAAATCTCAGAATAACCAAATGGTTACAGAAAGCGAGACAATTGCACATACGCCAGTAAACAGTACAGATAATAGAAATGGTAATTTTGGCTCGGATCCAATTATGGCAATACTGCTACAACTCAGGGAAGATAACAAACACTTAAATGAAAAACTTGACAATAATAACGAAAATCTCAAACAACAATTTAGTGAACAGGACAAAAAATTTAATAAAGTTGATGAAAATTTTAAACAACTTAGGGAACAGAACAAACAAGATAATGAAAATCTCAAACAACACTTAAATGAAAAATTAGACGACAATTCCAGACAGTTAAATGATAAATTAGACGACAATTCCAGACAGCTTAGTGAACAAATTAGAGCCGTTGCCGCGCAGTGTCATGACACTAAGGAACAGTTGAGCACCGAAATTGAGGCTTGTTCACGAAAAAATAGCGAAGAAATTAAGTCTGTTGCGCAAGAATTAAGGGAAATGCAAACAGCCGCAACAGAAACACTCAGAGACGAAATTAGCGAAGTCGCTAAACAATGCTCTGAAAAAGCTACACAATTACGGGACGAGTTTAAAGCAATGACGATAGAACTTTCGCGCACAATGGATCAAAAGATCGACGCGAAATTCGACCAACAGAACACTCAGATTGACGAACGCTTTAATCTTCACATACAAAACAGTGATACGCGTTTCCGCAAATTTATTCAGGATCAAAACAAAGTAAAACGACAAGTCATGGAAACAATCACGGCTCAGAGACAAGAAGACAAACGTAAAATGTTTGCGAAGGCAAAAACGTATGTAGACAATAATATTGCTACAGTGTCCGACGAAATTAATTCCATCAAACAGTCGAACACAGAATTACGTGACGAAATTTCCAATCTTAAGGCGAATACAGACACATACACAACCGATTTTCAAACAGTGACCGACAGACTAGAACAATTAGAACTAGCACAGGATTCTGATGTCGTCAAATCTGACGTTAAAAAACTGAATGAAACTACGCGTAAATTGCAAAAACAGATTAATGCTACTGACACTAAAACTGACGATCAGGCAAAAATACTGACTGAAAAATATGATGAATTGGCCAGTCGTATTGATGCTATCGAAAGTGCTAATGATAATAAATCAGACGATACTGCACCGATTTCATTTAACCAAACACCTGAATTTCAAAACTTACAACAGACAATTAATGAGATCGATTCTTCTAACAACACGTTACGTAGGAAGTTGTCAAGTTTACAACAAGAAGTAACAGAAATGAAAAACACTTCAGTTAATAACATACAACAGACACCAGTTTATGAACATTTGTCAGACTCACGCAACGTGTATAATGTGAGCAATTTACAGCAACTACGCGACTTAAAATCCGAAAAGCCACGAGACTTAAAATCTGAAAAGCTATGCAACTTGAAATCCGTAACGACACAGACAAACAGATTCACACACAAACCTGAACGTGTTATCAAACTGAGTGACGAGAACGTAGATTTCGAGCAATTTGCATTTGTAAGAAAATGTAAGGAATTTAATAATGGCAGAACACAGATACACGATTTGCACTGTATACGACAATTTGTTTTTGTACTTTCACCGCTATTACCTGTAATGCAGAAGCGAGCTTTGAACCTGTTACGACAATTTATTTTTGTATTTACAACAGCATTGCCTATAATGAAGAAACTAGAATTAGCATGCAGACAGCAATTTATTTCTGAATTTGTACCGCCATTGCCTGTAACACAAAAGCTAAAATTTATTTGCAGTGCGTAATTGACCTCAGGGGATTCATTACGCTTTAATGAATATGTGCCGTAGCGAGCATAGGGCCCCGAGCTGTAGTAGTGCTGTTTCATCTTTAGTTTTCTGCACTACTGCCTTTTCTTCTACTATCCTTTATATCTATCAAAACTGCTCTTTAACTATTGCTCTACCTAGAATTAAGAAACGAGTAATGAAAACCCGATATGACAAATATTTTACCGAATGTGACAATTTTCAGTAGGCACTCCCGTAATGACAACTACCGCCGTAATTTTAATAACAGATAAAATCGCAATCATCAGTATGTGTAAAATTATCAGCAATAGAAACCATATTTTTGTAACAATAGATGTTTTCACCACAACAGCATGAAAGTCAACCGCTTAGCATACCTAACCAACAATGCAGTCTACAAGGTCAACCAAACTTTAATGTTTCGCCGCGTGCACGTATAGTCCCAGCCCCAACAAATAGTAACGCATGACAGCAAAGAAATAACTACGTACAGACAACACACTATTTCAACTCGCATCGCAATGCGCCGTATAGAAATTACTATCACGACAGACGTAAAAATGATGAGCACAATTTTCAGCGTACATTTAATAACAGTCGATCTTATGAGCAGCAACAACATCAGCAACAACGAATAATCATGAATGAAACAGACAATAGGTGTCATCTATAGCGTAACACGTCAGTAAGAAATAACAGAACAGTTCACATAGTGGATATGACACAGCATCCTCCCGTAAATAATAGCACGTACGACAGAATTTCACCAGACACAGTACAGGTTTTATATTCCAGTAACGTAAGCAATAATTTTGACACGCACAATCTTCTTCACGAAAATGTTATTAATTTTGACGCCATCCGACACACGTTTGCATTAAGGACATAATTACGACGTATGTAGACGACATTCTTATTGCAGAAGCTAACTGGTCTGAACACAATCTGATTCTTGAACAACTGTAACAAACTTTCCATGCACAAGGACTTACAGTTAATCTTAGTAAATCGCACTTTGGCAAAACTTCTATAAAATTTCTTGGACACGTAATTTCAGCAGAAGGCATTGCACCTGATCCGGAAAAACTTCAAGCTCTACGTGACATTACCGTTCCTACGACGAAGAAACAATTACGCAGTTTTTTGGGCTTAATTAACTTTTTTCGTAAATTTATTCATCATTCTGCTTTAGACACGCCTAGACTATGCCAATTAACAGGTAAAAACACTATTTGGTCGTGGGATAAGCAAGCACACTCTGAATTCATGAACCTGAAACATGCTTTGTTGAATGCTCCACTTTTATCGCACCCGGATCTTAGTAGAAATTTTTCCATTGCCACTGACAGTTCCAACACCGCTTTAGGCGTACACATTTTCCAGGAAATCGAAGAAGATGGTTCAACAGTAATTAAAAACATCGCATTTGCAAGTCGCATTTTGTCACCCGCTGAACGAAATTATTCCGTTACAGAATTAGAAACATTATGTGTTGTATGGGCTTTTACGAGATTTAGGCACTTTCATTATGGCAGACATACCACCGTTTACACAGACCATAGAGCTATACAATTTTTACTTTCGGCTAAATTCACTCACGACAGATTAAGCAGATGGAAACTTTATTTACAAGAATTTAATTTTACAATAGTTCACATTCCCGGTACACAAAATGTTATAGCAGACGCACTATCGCGTTCTCTCGGCAACAATCAGCAAGACGTAGCAACCAACTTCTGCAAAACAAATTTCAGTGTCATGTACATTCAGCAAGTAGCATTTGAAAATTTTATTTCATCGTCATTACAGGACATAGCACAAGAACAAAATAAAGACAATGTGTGGAAAGAAATTAAACAGCTTTGGCAAGATAAGAATAATGTTACGATTAGGAACCACTACACTGTACGCAATGACATTCTGTTTCGCCGCTCTCATCCTGACAGCAACAATTGGTTATTATGCATACCTGACGAACTGGTTAACAAATTAATCTGGTACACTCATTTAAGCTACGCACATTACGGAGCACGAAAATGTTTTCTTATACTGAGACAGAACTGTTATTTTACCAACATGGAGAAACGTATACGACGAGTTTTAGCGTCTTGTAAAATTTGCCAGAAAGCTAAATCAGACACCACTTCACATATTCCTCCATTATATCCCATTATACCTGTTAAATTAAGACATATGGCCGCAGTAGATATTTTTGGTCCGTCTCCGAGAACTAACAGAGGTTTTTGCTACATCTTTGTCGCTGTTGAGCTTACTTCAAAATTTGTTACTTTCACTCCATTACGCAAAGCTACTGCTAAAACTGTTTCGAAGGCATTTGTAAAACATTTTCTATTTCATGTAGGGCATGTAATGAAAGTAATTTCTGACAATGGATCTCAATTTCGTAGTACCATATGGACACGCATGTTACGAGCCAGAAACATTTCTCCGATCTATATATCCAAGTACCACGCTTCTTCGAACCCCTGTGAACGATTAATGAAAGAAATTGGTAAACTGTGCCGAATATACTGCCACAAAAGACATATTGATTGGGACACACACATATTCTCATTCCAAGATGTAATTAATTCCATTCCAAATGAATCCACTATGCTATCTCCGTCTGTTATACTGAAAAATGCTGAACCACCTAACAAAATTAAAGAATTAATAACATTTCCTACATCTCGTCGATTACGACACCACGAAATAATTGACATTGCGCTGAACAACATCAAACGTGCCGCAGAGCGCCGGAGAAGACAGCAAAAACAGGTTTGTACTCGCCGCGTCTTTCACGTTGGACAGAAGATACTAGTACGTACACACTATTTATCCAGCAAATTAAAAGGTAAGTGCAGTAAATTTGAACTTCTATGCGCAGGTCCATATCGGATTCGCAGCATCCCTCACCCCAATGTTGTACACGTCGAAACTTTGAGAACCAGAAAATCGAAAGGCAATCACCATATCTCAAACATTAAACCGTTTATTGAATGAAACCACTTTATGATTCAACACACTATGATGCCATTTACTAGTGCAATTATTTCACCTGACTAATTACTGATGATTATCGTATTTTTTTTTTTCTTGGCAAGTGCCCGGCAAGGTAAGGTTAGCAGGTCGCTCTTCTTGTCGTTACACATCAGACCGTGCATATTTTTTCAGACACACTTACGTATTTTATGACTAATTATGCAATGTTAGCTAATGACATGTTAATTTCATTACATTTTTTTTCATTAAAGTCTTTAATTGTCGCCTTGATTAATTACACTACATACAAGCTGAACACAACGAACGTCACATTTGTCTTTTTATGTACGATTGTATTCCAGTTTTGTTTGTATGCACTGTGCAATAGTTAAGATATAACACACACCAGTCGACTTTGACATTTTTTTGCCTTATGACATCTCAATATCGTGACTGTTTTACATTTTTTGCTGCTGCATTGTATTATTCTGTGTACATTTTTGCATCTGAACACTGTCAATGTCTTTGACATATTACGTTTTCTGTCATGTTATGCTGTATGGCTAATTGTGTCACCATAAACCAGTCATTATTTAGTGGGTATATGATTTAAATGCAAGACATTAATCTTTGTTCATCAATTTCAGAAAGAAATGATGCATGTAAGAACTAAATTCAACAGAAATGGGAATTTCACGTACGGAATAAACGAAAGGAGATGCAATAACTTTATGAGGAAGAGTAAATGGATCAGAATTGGCAGGCATTAACAAGAATATACAATACGCATCACAGAATAGCAGTCATAACTAATTTTTTCTTTCAGAATACAAGGTGATTGATGCAGGCTGTCAGAGAGAACTACACATCTTAGTTTTAGTGATGAAATATGCTAGAGATAAGGAATAGTTGTATAATGAGTAATGAAGTAATTTTTTGCAGATGATAATGAATACTGATGAATAATGACGAAGGAAATGGTATTATAAATAATGAAGTTTTTCTTTACAGGTGATGATAATATTGAAGTTATGATAATGTGAATAATGAAGTGATTGATAATGAAGTTTTTTCTTTACAGATGAGGATAATGTTGAAGTTATGTATTTATGCTACGTAGTTATTTAAGTCTTTGTTGCAGTTTGCTTTGACAGCAGGTGTTACATTGCATAGTAGGATGACAGAAAGTTTTGGAAAGGACAGCTATGGAACACATTTTTATACACATTTCACTACCTGTTAATTCGAAGTTCACTACTTTTCAGCATAGTGTGCGTTTCTTCTTTCAGGTCAATAATCCATTTTGTACATTTTTCTTTCAGGAGAAGTTTTTCATTATACTTACTAAACCTGTTAGTTATTATACCTGTTCTAGTACCTGCATTTTATTTTTTTTTACCCATTTGTGTTTATCATTTATGAATGTGATCACATATACTGCCTTGTTGCATAACCTTGCTACAGCTGACTCATGACGAATGACGTTACCTATCCTCATTTGCAGCAATAGGTCAAAAACAAATAGTGTTATGCCTCAGCAATCAATTATCGATCCCAACGCAATGCATTGCTAACAAAAAAAATGTATTACCAGTCCCAAATAGTGATACCAGTTTGAGAAAATTCTGAATAATACTGATTAGCTCTGAATAGTATGTCACTTGAGTAATGACTTCTTAATGAGACAAAAAAAAGTATATATTTAAAATAATGCTTTGTCACTAGCTAATAACTGCCACTGTTTATTGTAATGATACTACTTATAATGCCTGTGATTATTAATGATTTGACTGTAATTAACTGATTTTAATAATGACTTGTAATGATCTGAATACTACTGAAGGAGAAACACTGTTTATTGTAATGAGACTACTTATAATGCCTATGATTACTAATGCTATGACTAATTAACTGATTTTAATAATGACTTGTAATGATCTGAATATTACTGAATGAGGAACACTGTTTATTGTAATGAGACTACTTATAATGCCCATGATTATTAATGATTTGACTGTAATTAACTGATTTTAATAATGACTTTGTAATGATCTGAATACTACTGAATGAGGAACACTGTTTATTGTAATGAGATGACCTCTTAATGAGACAAAAAAAAAGTATATATTTAAAATAATGCTTTGTCACTAGTTAATAACTGCCACTGTTTATTGTAATGAGACTACTTATAATGCCTATGATTACTAATGCTATGACTAATTAACTGATTTTAATAATGACTTTGTAATGATCTGAATACTACTGAAGGAGAAACACTGTTCATTGTAATGAGACTACTTATAATGCGCATCATTATTAATGCTATGACTGTAATTAACTGATTTTTAATAATGACTTCGTAATAATCTGAATAATACTGAATGATGATTCTATTCAATACTTGCTGGCCACTGAGTGCCAATAATTAATGTCACTTGAAGAATTGTTATTAATTATGCCATTAATTAGCCCTTTTTTTTCCCATGTTGAGTTTTCATGTTTTGGTTAATGGCCAATGAGTGCCAATAATTTGTATCACTCAATGTATTATGTTAATGCTAGGCCAATAATTGACTCTCCTTTTCAACTAAGACTTATGATGAACATTATTCTGTCATACTAAATATACTTTGTAACTGGCCATGGACCGCCACTGTTTATTGTAATACGATTACCCATGATGCCAGCTAGTGATTCTTAATAGTTTGGAATGACACATAATTAATTAACTATGGTACTGTTTAATAATGCTTTGTAATTAGAAGAAGACTAATAATTCTTACTATTGGAATGACAAATGATTAATTAACGACAAATGATTAATTAACTGTAATTAGACAAATGATTAATTAACGACAAATGATTAATTATTTGTAATAAGGAGAAGGTTAATGATTCTTAATTACACTCTGTGACAAAAAAGAATGCGATTATTTCATAATGCTTTGTAACCAGGAAAAGAAGGCTACTGATTCTATGTACAACAATTAATGAACATTTTTCTGTAATACTACATACTTGGTACAGAAATGTTCAATAACTGGGCTATGAATGCCACAAACTACTAATTAAGTCTGTAATTGTCAATATTATGTGACTTGATGTCCTTCACCTCATAAGCTGACTACCCTGAATTACTGCAATGTCCATTTGTCCTGTTTATCCCAGTGATCATGGAGCACTATCTTTGGTTTTGCACTAATTCTACGTTGGTGTGCCTTGTAAGAGCGTGGTGTTGACACGACATGCTGTCCACCACCGTGAGCAATGAAGACGTTATTATGGTCCCACTGTTTGGTGTACCTAATGTACTGCCGAAATGAAAACATGGAACATTACTACGACAATTCAGTGTCTTGGCTACACTGATAAATTCTGATGGGAAAAGAACTTCAAGTTGTGTCACTTGGTGTTGTACTTCTGTGGAAAGATATGGACTTTCAGAACAGCTGTGTGCAATCTAAAGTGCTACAACCATGATGCAATCCTTCCCTTTCCTATCCTGATTCTTGTCACATAAAGAAAAAATTTTTTTTTGGTAACATCATTTATGTTCATAGGTTATACATTTTTCAATTCACTGAACTCCAGTGCGAGTACACTTATGTCACTGGTCGACATGATTTTTTTGCTATTATGTTTATTTATTGCCAATATGATAAAGACAATTTTTTTCGATTTGTTCTGAAGTACAGTATATGTGCACTTTTGTCTTTTATATTGTATATACATTTTTTATTTTCTGAACTACAGTGCATGTGCACTTCTGTTAGGTGTTAGTATGTTTTCTACTGAACTTCAGTGCCTGTACACTTATCTCCTTTTCAATATGTTTTCTACTATTCTGTATACTCAATACTTTAATGCGAATGCACTTATGCCATTTGTTACTAATTGTACATACATTTCATCAATTACTGATATGTTCTCAACTGCAGTGCATGTGCACTCATGTCACTTGTCAACATAATATTTTTTGCCAGTCTGTTTATTTGTTCTGAATATGCTAAAGAATTTTTTCAGTGCCTGTGCACTTTGTTATCTGTCCAATAATTTGTATATACATTTTTCTGATTTGTTACTATGTTTTGTACTCACATTTTGTCTTTGTCTGATATATCTTGTACTTAGTGCGTGTGCACAACATTTACTTTATGTACTACATCTAAATATTCTGTAAATTGTAGAAGTTTATTAATTAATTAAAAAATTTTGCCGCGATTGGCAAGTCCAAATGACTCACCATCGCTGCCAAATTTTTGCCCCCCCAGTGGAGGGTTATGAAACACGTATGTAACATAGCAGCGATGGCGAGGCATTGTAGCATCTGTGACCAGAGAGTTTGCGCTTGACCGCGCGAGTGTTGCGAGCGGTTCTCAGTCTGTCAGTAGTCGTTGCGAGTCAGTAGTCGTTGCGAGTCAGTAGTCGTTGCGAGTCTGTAGCTGTGTCTAGTTGAGAGCAGTACTCTGTCAGTAGTCGTCGCGTGCAGTAGTGCAGTACGCTAATAGTCGTCATGCAGAGCGGTCGGTCAGTGATAGCAGTCCAGTGCGGGTGATGTAGGCGGTCGGCAACACTGGTCAAGATGCTGAATAAGGTATACTGTTAATTAATATAATCATTAGATAATGTAAAAATTTATTTATTGTAATTATTCTCTAACAAGTGCCCCAATAATAATTTTTATTTCAAAAGCATTTTTTTTCAAAAATTTAATTTTTTATTGAACTAAAGATTTCGTTGCACTTGCCATTTCATTCCACTTCTTTTGAAGAAAAATTTCACTAGAATCAAAAGCATTTTTTTTCAAAAATTTAATTTTTTATTGAACTAAAGATTTCGTTGCACTTCCCATTTCATTCCACTTCTTTTGAAGAAAAATTTCACTAAAATCACAAAAAAAGAGAATATTATTATTTGCAATGCAGTTCCTCCAAGCGGTGCGCAACAACAAGAGCAGAAATGTGACATCCATTTATTCTGAGGTAAGACTTTAACTCTGATTGTTTTACACAGGGCCAAAGACCGATATTTCGGTTTAATTGTATTTTCTTATCACTGAATGGACTTTAATTTTTGGTGAAGAATTTATATTTGAGTCAGATTTCGAATTTCACATTTTGTTGCCATTGTCAGTACATTTCATTGTGGGCAGGTTACGCTTAGAGCAGTGTCCATTAGCATTCATAATTAAATATCGTCATATTTCTTTCTTTCAAATTTTTATGGGGAGGTTACACTCGGCTCCCATTTGTATTAAGTATTGTTTCTTTTTTCCTTTTAAAAAATACGGTGGGGAGGTTACAACACAACTGCACTCGACTGCTACTACCGACATACTGCACTGCTCACAGACTGCCCACTAACAGACTGCTCGCAACTGTACTGTACGACTACTACCGACAGAGTGACTACTGCTCGCAACACTCGCGCGGTCAATCGCAGACTAACCACGATAAATGGCTCTCTGGTCAAAGATTTTATCACGCCTCACCATCGCTGTTACGTTACATACGTGTTTCAACAGTAATAATTTAAATTAACGTAGTGAGGCGGAAGTACGTTAAAAACAGGTTGTAAAATAAGGTTTATAATTTATATAAAGAATAGCTACCAGCCACATGTATGGTTTAAAAAGGTGTAAAATACATGATGGTGGGAACATGAGCCACGCACGACTCAGGTTGTTTACGTGGAAGAGACAGAGATTTAAGAACCAGGTTTTAAATTGTAAGACATTTCCAGGGGCAGATGTGGACTCAGACCACAATTTATTTGTTATGAAGTGTTGACTAAAACTGAAGAAACTTCAAAAAGGTAGGCATTTAAGGAAATGGGACCTGGGCTAACTCAAAGAACCATAGGTCATAGAAAGTTTCAGAGAAGGCATTATGGAACGATTGACAAGATCAGGGGAAAGAAGTACAGTAGAAGAAGAATGAGTAGCTTTCAGAGACGAAATAGTGAAGGCAGCAGAGGATTAAGTAGTTAAAAAGACGAGGGCTAGTAGAAATCCTTGGGCAACAGAAGAGATATAGAATTTAATGATGAAAGGAGAAAATATAAAAATACGGTAAATGAGGCAGGTGAAAAGGAATACAAACGTCTCAAAATTGAGATCGATAGAAAGTCCAAAATGGCTAAGCAGGGATGGCTAGAGGATAAATTTAAGTAGGTGGGGCATATATCACTATCGGTAGGATAGATAGTGCCTGCTGCAAAATTAAAGAGATCTTTGGAGAAATGAGAACCACCTATATGAATTTCAAGAGCAGCAATAAGCAAAGACGGGAAAGCTGAAAGGTGGAAAGAATATACAGAGGGTGTATACAAAGGCGATGTACTTAAGGGCAACATTATGGAAATGGGAGGGGTCGTAGATGAAGATGAAATGGAAGATATGATACTGTGTGAAGAATTTGATAGAACACGGAAAGACCTAAGTAAAAAAAAGGCCCCAGGAGTAGACAGCATTCCATTAGAGCTACTGATAGCGTTGGGAGAGCCAGCCATCACAAAACTCTACCATCTCGTGAGCAAGGTGTATGAGACAGGGAAAATACTCTCAGACTTCAAGAAGAATGTAGTAATTCAATCCCAAAGAGAGCAGATGTCGGCAGGTGTGAAAATTACCGAACAATTAGTTTAATAAGTCATGGCTGCCAAATACTAACACGAATTCTTTACAGACTAATGGAAAACTGGTAGAAGACGACCCAGGGGAAGATCAGTTTGGATTCCGTAGAAATAATGGAACAGTTGAGGCAATACCGATCCTACGACTTATCTTCGAAGATAGATTAAGGAAAGGTAAACCTACGTTTCTAACATTTGTAGACTTGCAAAAAGCTTTTCACAATGTTGACTGGAGTACTCTATTTAAAATTGTGAGGGTGGCGGGGTAAACTACAGGGAGCGAAAGGCTATTTACAATTTATACAGAAACCAGAAGGCAGTTTTAAGAGTAGAGGGGCACGAAAGGGAAGCAGCGGTTGGGAAGGGAGTGAGACAGGTTTGTAGCCTATCCACGATGTTATTGAATCTGTATACTGAGCAAGCAGTAAAGAGAAACCAAATAAAAATTTGGAGCAGGAATTAAAATCCATGGAGACCAAATAAAAACTTTGAGGTTTCCCGATGACGTTGTAATTCTGTCAGAGACAGCAAAGAATCTGGAAGAGCAGTAGAACGGAATGGACAGTGTCTTGAAACGAGGATATAAGACGATCATCAACGATAGCAAAACGACGATAATTGAATGCAGCCGAATGAAATCAGGCGATTCTGAGGGAATTAGTTTAGGAAATGAGGCACTTAAAGTACTAGATGAGTTTTGCTATTTGGGGAGCAAAATAACTGATCATTGCCGAAGTAGAGAGGATATAAAATGTAGATTGGCAATGGCAAAAAAAGCGTTTCTGAAGAAGGAAGCTGTTAACATCGGTTATAGACTTAAGTGTCAGGAAGTCTTTTCTGAAAGTATTTGTATGTAGACCTGTATGACTTTTTTTTTATTTTTTTGTGGTAAGCTTCTATGGGATCAAACTGCTGAGGTCATCGTTCCCTAGACTTTCACACTACTAAATCTAACTTAAACTAATTTACGCCAAGGACAACACACACATCCATGCCCGAGGGAGGACTCGAACCTCCTACGGAAGGAGCCGCACGAACCGGCCAAGACGCCCCAGACCACGCTGTTACCCCGCGCGGCTAGCCATGTACGGAAGTGAAACATGGACGATAAATAGTTTAGACAAGAAGAGAATAGAAGCTTTCGAAATGTGGTGGCTACAGAAGACTGCTAAAGATTAGGTGAGTAGTTCACGGAACTAATGAGGAAGTGGGAATATGGCTTTGAGCACTATGGGACTTAACATCTGAGGTCATAATTGCGCTAGAACTTAGAACTACTTAAACCTAACTAACCTAAGGACATCACAGACATCCCTGCCCGAGGCAGGATTCGAACCTGCGACCGTAGCGGTCTCCCGGTTCCAGACTGAAGCGCCTAGAACCGCTCGGCCACACCGGCCGGTAATGAGGAGGTACTGAATAGAATTGGGAGAAGAGGAATTTGTGGCACAAACTGACTAAAGGGTAGGACACGTTCTGAAGCATCAACGGATCACCAATTTAGTATTTGAGGGAATCGTGGAGGGTAGAAATCGTGAGGTAGAGCAAGAGATGAATACACTAAGCAGATTCAGAAGAATGTAGATTGCAGTAGTCACTCGGAGGTGAAGAAGCTGGCACAGGATAGAGTAGCATGGAGAGCTGCATCAAACCAGTCTCTGGACTGAAGAGCTGCGCGGGGTAGTCGTGCGGACTTGGGCGCATTGCCACCGTTCGAGCGGCATCCCTCGCCGAAGGTTCGAGTCCTCCCTCGGGCATAGGTGTGTCTGTGTGTGTTGTCTTTAGTGTAAGTTAGTTTAATTTAGATTACGTTGCGTGCAAGCCTAGGGGCCGATGACCTCAGCTGTTTGGTCCCATAGAACTTACCACAAATTTTACAATTTATATTTGGACTGAAGACCACAACAACAGTCTAGATCTTTATTATATGCAGTCCACACACACTAATCTGACCACTGCCTGCGTTCGAAGTCAACGTGCAGCAACCTTTCAGAGATGTCACGTGGCAGCAGTAGCAGTGGAGGATACATAAACCATGACGAGCGTGGGCGGAAAACACTGCAGTCGATATCGTAATATGGAAGCCGAGTGAGTTACATCACAGATAAACTATGGGTCTACCAACAACGTCTCCTCAAGAACCGTTCAGTGAACGTAGCTGCATATGCGCCTCCGAATCAGGCATCGGCTTCCTACACCCACGATGACTGCTGTTCATCGGTGACGAAGGCTGCAATTTGCACGGCATTACTGCAACTGGACCTCCATTGAATGGCGACAGTTAACCTTTTCAGATGAATCACGTTTCATGCTCTGACAGGCAGATGGCCGTTGCCGTGTACGGAGTGAAATGTCTGAAAGCGTACACCCTGCAGCAATAGTCACAAGGACCAAGGTCGGAGGAGGGAGCGTTGTGGTCTGGGGAATGCTTCCGTGGCATTCAGTGGGTGATCTCGTCTAGAAGGCACAATCGATCAACAGATCAACACAATTATACGTCCATCCCTGGGGACCACGTACATCCCTACATGCCGTTCAGATTTCCTTAGCACGATGCGATCTAACAGCAGGACAATGCAACCTGTCAAAAAGCTCACAGTGTCTGTGCGTGCTTCAGCGAGCGCCAGGACGTACCCCATGGCCACCAAACTCAATCGAGAATCTGTGGGACTACCGAGATGGCGCTATCCGCGCCCTGGATCCTCAACAGAGAAACCTAGCGCAGCATGCCATAGCACTCTAGTCGCCGTCACCCTCTCGTTAGCTTGAAGTTATTCAGGCTTTTGACAGGGAGTCACATTAATGTGCTTACAACAGCGTTTCGGCTACTGCAATCATCAGATCAAAACGTACGACTAGTGAAACGATGTTTAGTGCGAGACTCAGTAAAACTAGTTTCTAAGTGGAGCGGCAATTTACAACACTCCACTTAGGCACACGTTCTATTTATGTTGGAACTGAATGTTGTTTTCCTCGTTCATTGTTTTCGTATAACGTTGGATGCAACCAAAACATCATTAAGCGATCTACACGGCGCCTTTCGCTAAAATCCATACTTAAGAGAGGCCTGTTTAAAAAAAAAAATTTGCCGTTATTAAGGAATTTCTTTCAGTGGTACAATAGATCATCCTCTCGTAGCACTTTCGTAACGAAGGATAATACACTCCTGGAAATGGAAAAAAGAACACATTGACACCGGTGTGTCAGACCCACCATACTTGCTCCGGACACTGCGAGAGGGCTGTACAAGCAATGATCACACGCACGGCACAGCGGACACACCAGGAACCGCGGTGTTGGCCGTCGAATGGCGCTAGCTGCGCAGCATTTGTGCACCGCCGCCGTCAGTGTCAGCCAGTTTGCCGTGGCATACGGAGCTCCATCGCAGTCTTTAACACAGGTAGCATGCCGTGACAGCGTGGACGTGAACCGTATGTGCAGTTGACGGACTTTGAGCGAGGGCGTATAGTGGGCATGCGGGAGGCCGGGTGGACGTACCGCCGAATTGCTTAACACGTGGGGCGTGAGGTCTCCACAGTACATCGATGTTGTCGCCAGTGGTCGGCGGAAGGTGCACGTGCCCGTCGACCTGGGACCGGACCGCAGCGACGCACGGATGCACGCCAAGACCGTAGGATCCTACGCAGTGCCGTAGGGGACCGCACCGCCACTTCCCAGCAAATTAGGGACACTGTTGCTCCTGGGGTATCGGCGAGGACCATTCGCAACCGTCTCCATGAAGCTGGGCTACGGTCCCGCACACCGTTAGGCCGTCTTCCGCTCACGCCCCAACATCGTGCAGCCCGCCTCCAGTGGTGTCGCGACAGGCGTGAATGGAGGGACGAATGGAGACGTGTCGTCTTCAGCGATGAGAGTCGCTTCTGCCTTGGTGCCAATGATGGTCGTATGCGTGTTTGGCGCCGTGCAGGTGAGCGCCACAATCAGGACTGCATACGACCGAGGCACACAGGGCCAACACCCGGCATTATGGTGTGGGGAGCGATCTCCTACACTGGCCGTACACCACTGGTGATCGTCGAGGGGACACTGAATAGTGCACGGTACATCCAAACCGTCATCGAACCCATCGTTCTACCATTCCTAGACCGGCAAGGGAACTTGCTGTTCCAACAGGACAATGCACGTCTGCATGTATCCCGTGCCACCCAACGTGCTCTAGAAGGTGTAAGTCAACTACCCTGGCCAGCAAGATCTCCGGATCTGTCCCCCATTGAGCATGTTTGGGACTGGATGAAGCGTCGTCTCACACGGTCTGCACGTCCAGCACGAACGCTGGTCCAACTGAGGCGCCAGGTGGAAATGGCATGGCAAGCCGTTCGACAGGACTACATCCTGCATCTCTACGATCGTCTCCATGGGAGAATAGCAGCCTGCATTGCCGCGAAAGGTGGATATACACTGTACTAGTGCCGACATTGTGCATGCTCTGTTGCCTGTGTCTATGTGCCTGTGGTTCTGTCAGTGTGATCATGTGATGTATCTGACCCCAGGAATGTGTCAATAAAGTTTCCCCTTCCTGGGACAATGAATTCACGGTGTTCTTATTTCAATTTCCAGGAGTGTATAATGAACATACGTTATCGTCGTTTTGCGAACCCAATTATGATCCATTCCTCCACGCTGGTCTAGTCCTTTCACATCTACTTCACAACTGCATCCTACACCTTTTGAAACTGCACATGCGTTCAATCCTTTGTCTTCCTCTATAACTTTTACCCTTGTCAACGTCCGTTAACAAATTCAAAGGTCCCTTGATTCCTTGCCTTACTCTAGTTGTGCATTAAATTTCTTCTTGTCCTAATTAGAAAAAATATTTCGCTATTAGTTTCAAACTCTTCGCATATAATCTTGGACTTTGCTCAGCAGCACTATATTTCAAGTCGCGCGGAGTGGCCACGCGGTTAGAGGCGTCATGACACGGATTGCGCGGCCCCTCCCGCCGGAGGTTCTGCCTCGGGCACGGGAGTGTGTGTTGTTCTTAGCACAGTTTAGTTTAAGCAGTGTGTAAGTCTAGAGACCGATAACCTCAGCTGTTTGGTCCCTTACGAATTCACACACACATACCACATTTCAAAATATCTTCCTGTATAAACAGTTTATCATCAATGTTTCACATCCGTAGAAAGCTACCCTACAGAATGTACCGGGTGGTTATCATTAAACAGACGGTGCTGCAGCACAAGCTGAAAACATCGCAGGACACTGAAAGGTCGTACGTATGTTCATTAATCAGTGCACTCAGGGGTCATGGCTTGAGCAACGAAACGTACCTAACGACTGGAAAAAAGAGTAGGTCATTGCCGTTTTAAGAAAGGCCGCAAGACAGACTCACACAATTATAGACGTATATCGTTCACGTCAATCTGTTGTACAGTTGTGGAATATGTTTTAATCTCAAGAATTATGACGTTGTTGGGAAATGAACAGCTCCCCTATGAATATTAACATGGATTCCGCAAACAGAGATCCTACAAAACTCAGCTCGCTCTGTTCCTCCATGAGATCCACAGCGCAGTGGACAACGGCGCTGAGGCTAATGTCTTCTTCTTTGATTTCAGTAAGGCATTTGACAGAGTACCACATTGCCGTTATTTGGAACAAAATACGAGCTTATGGAGTATCGGAGGAGACCTGGGATTGGATTCAAGTCTTGCTTGCAGACAGAACTCAACACGTCGCTCTTAACGGAACTAAATCGACAGATGTAAAGGTAATATCCGGAGTACCACAGGGAAGTATGATAGGGCCGTCGCTGTTCTCAATATATATATATATATATATATATATATATATATATATATATATATATATATATACACTCCTGGAAATGGAAAAAAGAACACATTGACACCGGTGTGTCAGACCCACCATACTTGCTCCGGACACTGCGAGAGGGCTGTACAAGCAATGATCACACGCACGGCACAGCGGACACACCAGGAACCGCGGTGTTGGCCGTCGAATGGCGCTAGCTGCGCAGCATTTGTGCACCGCCGCCGTCAGTGTCAGCCAGTTTGCCGTGGCATACGGAGCTCCATCGCAGTCTTTAACACTGGTAGCATGCCGCGACAGCGTGGACGTGAACCGTATGTGCAGTTGACGGACTTTGAGCGAGGGCGTATAGTGGGCATGCGGGAGGCCGGTTGGACGTACCGCCGAATTGCTCAACACGTGGGGCGTGAGGTCTCCACAGTACATCGATGTTGTCGCCAGTGGTCGGCGGAAGGTGCACGTGCCCGTCGACCTGGGACCGGACCGCAGCGACGCACGGATGCACGCCAAGACCGTAGGATCCTACGCAGTGCCGTTGGGGACCGCACCGCCACTTCCCAGCAAATTAGGGACACTGTTGCTCCTGGGGTATCGGCGAGGACCATTCGCAACCGTCTCAATGAAGCTGGGCTACGGTCCCGCACACAGTTAGGCCGTCTTCCGCTCACGCCCCAACATCGTACAGCCCGCCTCCAGTGGTGTCGCGACAGGCGTGAATGGAGGGACGAATGGAGACGTGTCGTCTTCAGCGATGAGAGTCGCTTCTGCCTTGGTGCCAATGATGGTCGTATGCGTGTTTGGCGCCGTGCAGGTGAGCGCCACAATCAGGACTGCATACGACCGAGGCACACAGGGCCAACACCCGGCATCATGGTGTGGGGAGGGATCTCCTACACTGGCCGTACACCACTGGTGATCGTCGAGGGGACACTGAATAGTGCACGGTACATCCAAACCGTCATCGAACCCATCGTTCTACCATTCCTAGACCGGCAAGGGAACTTGCTGTTCCAACAGGACAATGCACGTCCGCATGTATCCCGTGCCACCCAACGTGCTCTAGAAGGTGTAAGTCAACTACCCTGGCCAGCAAGATCTCCGGATCTGTCCCCCATTGAGCATGTTTGGGACTGGATGAAGCGTCGTCTCACGCGGTCTGAAAGTCCAGCACGAACGCTGGTCCAACTGAGGCGCCAGGTGGAAATGGCATGGCAGGCCGTTCCACAGGACTACATCCAGCATCTCTACGATCGTCTCCATGGGAGAATAGCAGCCTGCATTGCTGCGAAAGGTGGATATACACTGTACTAGTGCCGACATTGTGCATGCTCTGTTGCCTGTGTCTATGTGCCTGTGGTTCTGTCAGTGTGATCATGTGATGTATCTGACCCCAGGAATGTGTCAATAAAGTTTCCCCTTCCTGGGACAATGAATTCACGGTGTTCTTATTTCAATTTCCAGGAGTGTATATATATATATATATGATCTAGTAGAAAGCGTCGGATGCTCTTTAAGGCTATTAACAGATGATAAAGTTGTTTATACCAATGTAGCAACGACAGAAAATAGTAAGAATTTGCAGAATGATCTGCAGAGAATTGATGAATGGTGCAGACATTGGCGGTTGACCCGGAAAGTAGACAAATGCAACATATTGCGCATACATAGCAAAAGAAATCCACTACTGTACAGCTACACTACTGATGACACACAGTTTGGAGACAGCGTCTGTCGCAATATATCTAGGCGTACTTATCCAGAGCGACCGTAAGTGCAATGAATATATAAAACAGATATGGGAAAAGACTCAGATTCATCGGAAGAATCTTAGGGAAATGTAACTCATCCACGAAGGAAGGCTTGTTCGCCCGATTCTTGGGCATTGTTCATCTATCTGGGATCCATATCAGGTAGGACTGATAGAGGAGATAGAGAAGATCCAACGAAGAGCGGCGCGTTTCGTTACGGGATCGTTTAGCTGACGAGAGAGCGTTATGGAGAAAAAAAAATGGATCAAATGGTTCTGAGCACTATGGGACTCAACTGCTGTGGTCATAAGTCCCCTAGAACGTAGAACTACTTAAACCTAACTAACCTAAGGACATCACACACATCCATGCCCGAGGCAGGATTCGAACCTGTGACCGTAGCGGTCATGCGGTTCCAGACTGTAGCGCCTTTAACCGCTTGGCCACTCCGGCCGGCCGTTATGGAGATGCTGAAAGAAACTCCACTAGCAGGCGTTACAAGAGAGACGTTGTGCATCACGGAGAGATTCACGGAGAGATTTACTGCTGAAATTTCTGGACAGCACTTTTCAGGAGGAGTCAGACAACATATTACTTCCCCCTCCCCCCCCCCCCCCCCGCCACATACATCTCGTGTATTGAACACGAGGAGAAAATTCGAGAAATTAGAGCCAATACAGAGACTTACCGACAATCATTCTTCCCACGCACTGTTCGCGAGTGGAACAGGGTTGGAGGTATCAGAAAGTGGCACCGAAAGTACCCTCTACCACACAGCATTAAGTGGCTTGCGGAGTATGATGTAGATACAAAAAGTAGTCTCACTTGCTGTCACCAGGCGAAAATAAGGCACTGTAAGTAGTCAGAACGTGGTATTGGTGCAGATAAAGGAGAGGAACGATCATATACGTTATAAAAATTGTGTCACCGCGAGGCACCACACTGGCTAGGTTGCAGGCTTCAAATCGGCCGCGGTCCGTCAATACACATCGGACCAGCGAGTCGTCACTGTCGACGCTAGCAGACCGAGCGCCGCCACTCGGCTGGTCTTACAAGACAAGCTAGTGCACTGGCCAGTTCTACAGCCGACTTTAATAGGAATGGTTCACTTGTTATAGCTTCAGAGATATCATTTGCAGAGACGCTAGTTAGCACAGCCTTCAGCTAAGTCAGTAGCTACGACCTAGCCAGGCGCCACCTACCGTTTATTCATTGGCAATTGATCTATATGTCCGAAGCAATCAGAATTTTAAAGCAGTATTCGCAGTTCAGTCTATAACTGCACTTGTAAATATTATTGTACAAAGTCAAGAACCACGTTCACGGCTGATGCTGAATTAATGCCAAGTATTTAATTGCATTCCTGTCTGCTAACTTTCTAATCACCTAAGATGTTCCAGATACATCCCGTCAAGTATAGCTGATTGCTCCTCACGTCAGCCTGCGTGATCAACGCGTGCAATAATGACCACCATTTGTGATCAGACTAAGAGTGAAACTGCGTGACTCAGCCGGGTCACCATTTTTCCATAAGGTCCATAGTTCCGCCTCACACCAAACAAAAATGGTTATGACACGTTTGTTAGGATACGGTCACAAGTTACAACATATGTTATCATAAACTCCCGACTCACCGACATGCTGTATCCGTAACAAGGCATGGTCGACAGTTGTTCGCAGCATTCTGGAGTAATCAGAACAATACGTCGACATGTGCTGTTCAGGAACAGTCCGTATACATCCCAGACAGACACGATGTTGCAGATATCCTCACAACCAGATGTCGCATGGGTGTCGGTGGAGTTTTTTGAAGACTGCAAATCTGAAATTGCCTACAGGCGATCTGGCCGTTACCCATTGTTTCTCGAAGTATGTCTATAATCTGGTAACCGACATATGGCGACCCTTCATCTAGCATGACAATAGTGGTGTGTACACAGTTGCGTTCTTGCAAAAGCTGGAATCACGTGATGGATAACGACGTACTTACAACGAACAGATGTCACTGTATGTCTAGCAGGCCTGCGAGATGTGATCTCATGAAAGAAATATGGATCGGTACTGAAGGACCTTGTCAAACCACAACACACAGTCACATAATTTGAGTGCACTGGATGTTCTTGCACAACATGTGGTGGCAATTCTGTGCAGTCAAGGCACGGTACAGAGAAGAATGTGTCACGTCCATCAGAAGAATGATCCACAGTCATATGTCACCCATTTCCATGAATTCCAAAAAACGTAGGGAAAGTCACAGCGTTGTAATCCATCTTGAGGCGTCATTTGGTGAAAGTTCTGAATCTTACCGGGATACCTGTGTAAAATGTGCCACTAAATCTTTCTGTCTCTTGTCCAAAGGAGAGACAATTTCGGTTACACAGCTTGAGCTCTGACAGCAGACATTGAGACATGAGCTGCACGGTCGTCTACAACTATAGAAACTTCACAAACTTACCATGCGAACGGGCCGCCTCCCTCTGCCTGCTGAACCATCTACACTACTGGCCATTAAAACTGCAACACCAAGAAGAAATGCAGATCACAAACGGGTATTCATTGGACAAATATATTATACTGGAATTCATATGTGATTACATTTTCACGCAATTTGGGTACATTGATCCAGAGAAATCAGTACCGAGAACAACCACCTCTGGCCGTAATAACGGCCTTGATAAGCCTGGGCATTGGGTCAAACAGAGCTTGGATGGCGTGTACACGTACAGCTGCCCCTGCAGCTCCAACACGGTACCACAGTTCATCAAGAGTAGTGACACTAGCGTATTGTGACGAGCCAGTTGCTCGGCCAACATTGACCAGACGTTTTCAATTGGTGAAAGATCTGGAGAATGTGCTGGCCAGGGCAGCAGTCGAACATTTTCTCTATCCAGAAAGGCCCTTAATGGACCTGCAACATGCGGTCATGCTTTATCCTGCTGAAATGTAGGGTTTCACAGCGATCGAATGAAGGGTAGAGCCACGGGTCGTAACACATCTGAAATGTAACGTCCAATGTTCAAAGTGCCGTTAGTGCAAACAAGAGGTGACCGAGACGTGTAACCAATGGCACCCCGTAAGATCACGCCGGGTGATACGCCAGTATGGCGATGACGAATACACGCTACCAATATGCGTTCACCACGATGTCGCCAAACCAGGATGAGACCATCATGATGCTGTAAACGGAACCTGGATTCATCCGAAAAAGACGTTTTACCATTCGTGCACACAGGTTCGTCGTTTAGTACACCATTGCAGGCGCTCCTGTCTGTGATGTAGTGTCAAGGGTAACCGCAGCCATGGTCTCCGAGTTGATACTCCATGCTGCTGCAAATGTCGTCGAATTGTTCGTGCAGATGGTGGTTGTCTTGAAAACGTCCCCATCTGTTGACTCAGGGATCGAGACGTGGCTGCACGATCCGTTGCAGCCATGCAAATAAGATGCCTGTATCACGACTGCTAGTGATACGAGGCCGTTGGGATCCAGCACGGCGTTCCATATTACCCTCCTGAACCCACCGATTCCATATTCTGCTAACAGTCATTGGATCTCGACCAACTCGAGCAGCAATGTCGCGATACGATAAACCGCAATCGCAATAGGCTACAATCCGACCTTTATCAAATCGGAAACGTGATGGTACGCATTTCTCCTCTTTACACGAGGCATCGCAGCAACGTTTCACCAGGCAACGCCGGTCAACTGCTGTTTGTGTATGAGAAATTGTTTGGATACTTTCCTCATGTCAGCAAGTTGTAGGTGTCGCCATCGGTGCCAACCTTGTGTGAATCCTATGAAAAGCTAATCATTTGCATATCACATCATCTTCTTCCTGTCGGTTAAATTTCGCGTCTGTAGCACGTCATCTTCGTGGTGTAGCAATTTTAATGGCCAGTACTGTAGTTCACCTTTTTCTTTAAATTTCACCATCATATTCCTTAAATCATTTATTGACATGGAGCCTCTACACAGCTGTTTTGTCGGCAATATTTGCGCATTACAGCGCTGCCATTGCTGCCGTTGTGATAAAACAACTTTACCAGCAGTTCACGGTCTTTCTTCTCAACAGTCACTGTATTTCGTACGGAAAGCTTCAACCTTCTTAACCCTTTACACCATCAGTCACTTCACAAAAATGATGAACAAGCGTCGCCAAGGCGACAAATAGCATACTTCGTGAAAACAGAAAATATTTCTCATTATGACTGCTTACTGCGCTATATTTTTCACCTGATGGCAGAAAGTAGAACATTTATATTTTTTAGCATACAGGATGAAAGCACCCGTTACAGAATGTATGTACGATGTTTCAGCATCCTGAGATGTATACAGCCCACACGGCCGCACTTTGAATACCGTCATTTTAATTATAACCACTCGCTACTTCTTAACATTTAATTTTATATCCAAAGCTAAACTATTTGCTTGCCATTGTCCGTCTACAGCTTGAATCTTCTCGCCTTTGGCCACCGTCTCATATCTTCCTGCACATTGTGGCGTCACCTGGAAGCCTATCTTATGCATGACGCGGTTCATTCAATTGATTTGACTGTTATGAAAAACATAAAAGAAATGTTAGTAATTTAGTATTATGATTCATTTTGTGTAATCTGATATTATTTAGTGATAAATAGCGTAAATATTTTCCAATAATTGCAAAGATAAAGAATACGACAGTTAAATACGATGCATGAAAACATGGAACTTCAAGTTAATTAATATTTTGGACTATGAAACATATTCAGGGATTTAACACCGTAAGGCTTAGGTGAGGCTTGACCTTTGATTTAAAATATATACGGTTAAATCAAAGGATTAAAAGTTAACTCAATTCTTAGGGAGATAAAGTTAAAGAAATTCTCCGCAATGATTTCAATAACACGCAGGTGTTTGTACCATTCTTTCTTTCCGAGAAACATTAGATTAATTTGGTGGGAGAAGAAATCGTTTCATACTCTGTATTATCGCTGGTTTAGTTGCTGATTACAGTACGTTGTCATTCATTGAAAGAGAGCGTAATATTTCCATTAATAATAAATAACTTTTTGCCTGCATGTTGAGATTAAGTCACGCTACGGATATTTAAGACGCATTTACTCGCGCTCAAAATATTCGTGTCGTTCCCAAGACAATATTGAGAATTTAAACTGTTACGTTCCATTAACCATCGTTGTAGGTTGCGACTGACGCCTGCGCGCGTATTTCAAATCACAAGTGGCAATCGGCACTGACATACGAAATAACAGAAATAATTCTACACCACAACAATTACGCAGAAAGGAGTTAATGGTACAACATATATGGTGATTTCTTCCTTCCGTGTACGAACTCTAGGGTTTGATCGATGAGAGAATGCGGAACAAAAGAGATCTAATGAACTTATGTCCGGAAATGTACATGGTTTCCATGCTAGAGCCCATATATTCAATGATACATTGTTTCAGAGACTGCGGTCTAATAATCGCTGTTACATGCAGCCACTTCACAGCATACGTGGTTTCCTGCTACCTTTAATGTCTCATTTCCTAATTCCCTCAACATCGTTTGATGCTAGTACCGCTGTCTTACCTCTGCTGTGTTAAAGTCTTCTCAAAAAAGCGACCACTTCCCGTTCATCTGTAATTTGTCGTCTCTGACTGATTTATAGTGCCATCAGCAAACTTCGAATTTCTTATCCCCGAAAACTAATTTTTCTGTTATATTCCACAGCTGTAATGTAGAGTGTGAATAACACCTCGGATACACTGGAAACCTCCATTTCTCTCCCTTCCCAACGATGCATTCACTTTTATTTCCTCTGACTCTTGTGACTGCAGTCTGGTTTCTGTAAACGTTGTTGACAACTTTCGACACCCTGAGTTTTATCCCCACTACCTTAAGAATTTCAAACAGTTTATTCCAGTCAACACTGTTAAGAATTTCATAAGAACCTCCAGGGTTTTAGAAGATTACTATTCGAAAAGTACGAGACACAGAAAATAGACACATTTCGATGACCGAGGGATTCCTCAGAATTTTTAACCCAAATTACCGAGCACGTTTCTGACATCAGAAACATCGATACTTGTATGTAATTCACTGTAGTCGCAGAACTATTTCGATGCGGCAGTACGGACAGCATGATTTGTCTACATGTTCTGGCACGTCTGCGACCTAGTACAAATATGCCACAGCATGTGTTGTGGTCGGAATCTTGTAGAAACGCTCTATCCATCGGTTTGTGTTACTTTTTTTCTATATATTGGCAGTTTACACGCAGTTGTGTTCCCAAAACCTGGAGGTGTTTATGACTAGACTAGTACAAATGCTCTACATCTATTGATAAATTATTTCATAGCTGTTCATCATTTGGATTTAGGATTTTGGATTTTATCTCACCTTGGTTGTAATACAATGAT
This sequence comes from Schistocerca piceifrons, assembly GCF_021461385.2. Lineage (NCBI taxonomy): Eukaryota > Metazoa > Arthropoda > Insecta > Orthoptera > Acrididae > Schistocerca > Schistocerca piceifrons. The sequence goes on along the minus strand of NC_060145.1, from coordinate 149,144,481 downwards.
TTTCACTATCATTATGATTGTTGTTAACATTAATTTATTATTATTATTATTCACGTTTGGGCCCTACTGGACCACGCGAAGTACAATCACGGGGCATTCAGTTATTTTCTTTTAGACTTTCTCTCTGCCCAAATTGTTTTCATTCTCTCGGAATGAGCTCTTTTCCTTTCATCAGACCATGTGGTTCCAGTTTTCTTTGGTTTTTCAGCTTGACCAACTACCCAGTCATGAATTTTTTGCCTAAATAATTTTCTGTCTTGAATTTCATCTTGTTTCTTTCCGAAGAAACATAATTTATTTTAACAATATATCTTTTTGGTGAGTCATTAGGGGAAAAAAGAGAAAACTACCGGAGATTCGTTGACTGCCGTCTTAAAATTTAACTTTTGAGCTAACACCGCTACTCGATGGATGCAGGTGACTCACGGCATTCAATAGGTTCGTAAACCAGAGTATTCACCACGTTCAGTCGCCAATACTTCTGTTACAATTGAGCCTTTTTGATAATTCCATATGATATCCCACACAAAGTTACATCCAGCTGTTTGTATGAGTTAACTAGTTGCGTTTGTGACTCAACGACATTTTTGTCATAGGATACTACGTCTCTGTCTGCAGTAAAGTTCACGTTTCTGAGCATTTAAAGGAAGTTGTCAATTCCTACATCCCTGTGATATCTCAGCAGGAATCGACCGGATATTTGTGCAGCTTCTTCTTCAGATAGTACCGCATTAGAGTTATCTGCATCATCTAAAAAAGCCCAAGGTAACAGTTAATACTTCTAAAGTAGGCTGTTTAGGTTTTCATGTTTGTAACGTCACGTAGCGCTCTGTGTGAAAATCACTGGGTGTGCTGTGTACAGTCTGTGGCTGGTTGGCATTGTTGGAATATTCGCTATTGTAGTGGTGGGCAGTTGGATGTGAACAGCGCGTGGCATTGCGCAGTTGGAGGTGAGCCGCCAGCAGTGGTGGATGTGGGAAGAGAGATGGCAGAGTTTTGAGAGCGGACGATCTGGACGTGTGTCCGTCAGAAAAACGAAATTTGTAAGATTGTATGTCATGAACTGATATATATATATATATATATATATTATGACTTTTGAACACCATTAATGTAGCCGGACGCGGTGGCCGTGCGGATCTAGGCACTTCAGTCCGGAACCGCGTGACTGCTACAGTCGCAGGTTCGAATCCTTCCTCGGGCACGGATGTGTGTGATGTCCTTAGGTTAGTTAGGTTTAAGTAGTTCTGAGTTCTAGGGGACTGATGACCTCAGATGTTGAGTCCCATAGTGCTGAGAGCCATTTTTGATTAATGTAAATACATTGTTTGTTCTCTATCAAAATCTTTCATGTGCCAACTATGCCTATCAGTAATTAGTGCCTTCAGTACTTAGAAATCCTTTATTTATCTGGCAATATTGGCGCTCGCTGTATTGCAGTAGTTCGAGTAACGAAGATTTTTGTGAGGTAAGTCATTCATGAAAGGTGTAGGTTATTGTAAGTCAGGGCCATTCTTTTGTAGGGATTATTGAAAGCCAGACTGCGTTGCGCTAAAAATATTGTATGTCAATTTAGTGTTGATCAGAATAAGTAAAGAGAGAAATGTCCGAGTACTTTCAGTTCTGCTCAGCTATTTGAAAATCAAATAACGTAAGGGGTTTACCAGCACAGTAATTAATTAACTTTTCTAAGGGGAGGTTGCATATTGTCTGCTAAGTCATTGATATACAACGTTGCCACCAGGTATCCCATCACTGGTGAACGATTTGCTACTGTGGACAGCATATATTCCTTTACAATCAGCGATAATGGACGGGTAACCCTGTCGTGGAAGGGATGGTCATTCATTTTATTCTTTTGACAGCAGTCTTCACGGTGCCCCTTGACATCGTGACAAGTTAGAAGCAGTTCCCGTAAATCCTCAGACACTGCCTGTTTCGTGCTTCGGATGTCCACGATCAAATGCGCTGGTACTTGACCATACCGCTTCCTAGCCCACAGCATGTTCAAGGACTACTGATACACACGGCACGTGGCATGTCCTGCTCCTCTATTCGCCGAAACGACATGAGCGATCTCTTTGAAACTCTATAGCTCAGGTGCACTTCACTGCGACGTCGTTTGAGCAACGCGGACAGAGAGTTGACCGTGTATGTGTGAGAGGTAGTCAAATGGAGGACAGAGGGCAAAAAAATAAGCGAGCAGTTTATTTTTTCGAACGTAATCACCATAACTGTTGTCTTCTTTTGTGACAAGATGGCCGATGCTTTCATGTAAAACTGTTTCCGATTGCCTACAGAACTACGATTGTTCCCTGGAGTCCATCTCGCCGTCCGAAGCAAATCGGCAGAGGCGATGTCTTTTTTCATCGCATACGAAGAAATTGGGACAATATGGAGCATATTTAAGGGCTCCCCAACGAAACACCTTCAGCGTAGTCGAAACGACAGACATGCCAGCTCTGGGAATGTCATTTTTATTTGACTTCAAGGACCGGCTGCTCATTGACTTTTTGCAGCGTGAGCACAATTAATTACCAGCTATATGTTGATATTTTCAAAACTTGAAGCGTGCCTTCATGTACAAACGCCTAGGGATGTTGACCGATGGCATCATTCTGTTTTATATATAGTAGTCATTTTATGACATTCCTATAACACCACGAAGATGACGTGCTACAGACGCGAAATTTAACCGACAGGAAGAAGATGATGTGATATGCAAATGATTAGCTTTTCAGAGTCTTCATACAAGGTTGGCGCCGGTGGCGACACCTACAACGTGCTGACATGAGGAAAGTTTACAACCGATTTCTCATACACAAACAGCAGTTGACCAGCGTTGCCTGGTGAAACGTTGTTGTGATGCCTCGTGTAAGGAGGAGAAATGCGTACCATCACGTTTCCGACTTTGATAAAGGTTGGATTATAGCCTATCGCGATTGCGGTTTATGGTATCGCGACATTGCTACTCGCTTTGGCCGAGATCCAATGACTGTTAGCAGAATATGGAATCGGTGGGTTCATGAGGGTAATACGGAACGCCGTGCTGGATGCCAACGGCCTCGTATCACTAGCAGTCGAGATGACAGGCATCTTATCCGCATGGCTGTAACGGATCGTGCAGCCACGTCTCGATCCCTGAGTCAACAGATGGGGACGTTTGCAAGACAACAACCATCTCCACGAACAGTTCGACGACGTTTGCAGCAGCATGGACTATCAGCTCGGAGACCATGGCTGCGGTTACCCTTCACGCTGCATCACAGACAGGAGCGCCTACGATGGTGTACTCAACGACGAACCTGGGTGCACGAATTGCACAACGTCATTTTATCGGAAGAATCCAGGTTCCGTTTACAGCATCATGATGGTCGCATCCGTGTTTGCCGACACCGCGGTGAACGCATATTGGAAGCGTGTATTCGTCATCGCCATACTGTCGTATCACCCGGCTTGATGGATTGGGGTGCCATTGGTTACAGGTCTCGGTCTCGCATTGACGCACTTTGAACAGTGGAAGGTACATTTCAGATGTGTTACGACCCGTGGCCCTACCCTTCATTCGATCGCTGCGAAACCCTACATTTCAGCAGGATAATGCAAGACCGCATGTTGCAGGCCTTTCTGGATAGAGTAAATGTTCGACTGCTGCCCTGGCCGGTACATTATCCAGATCTCTCACAAACTGAAAACGTCTGGTCAATGGTGGCCGAGCAACTGGCTCGTCACAATACGCCAGTCACTACTCTTGACGAACTGTCGTATAGTGTTGGAACTACATGGGGAGCTCTGCCTATACACGCAATCCAAGCTCTGTTTGACTCAATGCCCAGGCGTATCAAGGGCGTTATTACGGCCAGAGGTGGTTGTTCAGGGTACTGATTTCTCAGGATCTATGCACCCAAATTGCGTGAAAATGTAATCACATGTCTTTTCTCGTATAATAGATTTGTCCAATGAATACCCGTTTATCATCTGCATTTCTTCTTGGTGTGGCAATTTTAATGGCCAGTAGTGTAAATTGTTTCACTTTGTATCACCAGATATGTCATAGGAACGTGTTCGCCATGTTGTTTTATAACGGAATTGTGTCGAAGAAGCTATTAATTAAATATTTGATCTTTGTTTTAACATTATCTATGGCGGACACAGCTTTCTGGACAATAGTTGATCGCAATGCGGAATTCGTAGCACTCATGTGCATGATATAACTCATTGCGAGCAAGGTGAAGCACTAACCATTGCACTTGCCTGAAACAAATTAACAGGTGATAAAATCTTTAATTTTTTTTTTCAAACTATTAAAATCTTCTAAGCAGCTTTGTGGTTGCCGCATTAGCTGTCAGCAGTTCTTTTATTGCAGGATCACACGCAGTCGGTTTCGCGATGATTTCATCGCAGTCTCTGGTGTACAAATGTAGCTAATTTAACTGCGGTTCGTTAACATACAAGGACTATCAACGTTCGGATGGCGTTCCAACTGCCAGAACCGCCAAGACCCGACAGTTACAAAATGGGACATACTGCTCAGGCAGTATGCATGAGCTCTTTGAGCCGCGGGTATGGACCACTGACGAAAAACCAAGTGGCCTGTTAGGATGGCCTTCCTACTTGAGGCATCATGTTCCTTTGCTGGCACCTCTTGATTTTTCCTCTATGTTCGATAAACTCACCTCATAGCGTTCATGAACATTGCCTTCACCAATAGAGGACCAGTATTTATCCATTCGGAGACCACTGGAAGGTGTTTTGAATGGCATCATGGGGATTATGTTGTGTTGTTGTTGTTCCAATATTTTTGGCCACGCCTGCATAATAACCCCTCCTCCCCCCTCCCCCCGACTCCTTTATAGCAGTAGCGCTTCGTTACCTAGGAAACTTGTGCTGCTGTGCAAATTAATATTAATGTAGTTTATTTATTCTGGAATATTTTTAGCGTAGTACTTGATAAGAGATAGCTCCTGCGTCCCCATCTTTCTGCCACGTGTCTTCGAAAAGGGAAGCCGGCTCGTAGCTTCATGTCTCTTCTTTTTGGTCTGTGTATCGGCTGAGTAGTGTTTCACAATCTGCAGTTTAGCACGTACTAACTTGGGGACTTCCTAGAAGCCTCTCGCTTGTGACGTTGGCTAGTAGTGTTTACAAATCTTAGGACGCAAACTGTCGACGGCCTGATTACAGAGGCTGCCGCTTCTTGCTCCGCCACTGGTGTTGTGCGCTGCAGTGTAGGCGTTCGAGCGAATCTGTTGTCACAAGAAGGCCGCACGGCTAATGGCTTCGACAGAGTTAAGCCGGAAGCCACGCGAAGCACGGCTTAGAGCTAAGCCCCCCCAAGCAATGCGTCTCTCCTACCCGGCATTTGCTGAGCAAACGGCACGATTCCTCCGAGAGACGCAATCTCAGTTTGCAAATGAGGTTCGGGTACCTTACGATTGTGTGTGCGTCCGTGCGTGTGTGTGTGTGTGTGTGTGTGTGTGTGTGTGTGTGTGTGTGTGTGTGAAGAACGTCCTAGTTCCATCGTTATCTTCTGCGTGTGGTTTCACGGCGACGCTAGGTGTGGACCGCTGAAGATTTCTTCCAGCAAAGGTTTCAAATATACTGGATTATTCTGGCATTATCTTACAGCTTTCAGTAGACATAAAATTAGCAGTAGCTATTTTTTCTAAGGCGGCAGGTCTTAGTTCACAGAAATAAGTTATTCAATCTGATAGTATGATTTGCTAACTAGGAGAATGAGAAGCGGAAGAAATCGAGAAACATAGGAAATAGAATACTCATCCGAGCTCAAAGCCAGCAGTAATCAATTTCTCAAACCTCCAATCTCTGATATGTATCTAATACATTTACTGCCATAATGCTAGATTTCATATGTTACTTTCTTAATGAAACCAGAATTTCCTAAATGACCCAAAGATATATCCTTTTCTGATATCATTTTTTCCGATAACGTCCTGTGTAATTACACAAAGTCACTAACGATGGATATATCTTGTATATAATACACTACTGGCCATTAAAATTGTTACACCACGAAGATGACATACAACCGACGCGAAATTTAACCGACAGGAAGAAGATGCTGTGATATGCAAATGATTAGCTTTTCAGAGCATTCACACAACGTTGGCGCGGGTGCCGACACCTACAACGTGCTGACAGGAGGAAAGTTTCCAACCGATTTCTCATACACAAACAGCAGTTGACCGGCGTTGCCTGGTGAAACGTTGTGATGCCTCGTGTAAGGAGCAGAAATACGTACCATCACGTTACCGACTTTGATGAAGGTCGGATTGTGGCCTATCGCTTTTCCGGTTTATCGTATCGCAACATTGCTGCTCGCGTTGGTCGAGATCCAATGACTGTTAGCAGAATATGGAATCGGTGGGTTCAGGAGGGTAATATGGAACGCCGTGCTGGATCCCAACGGCCTCGTATCACTAGCAGTCGAGATGACAGGCATCTAATCCACATGGCTGTAACGGATCGTGCAGCCACGTCTCGATCCCTGAGTCAACAGATGGGGACGTCTGCAAGACAACAACCATCTCCACGAACAATTCGACGACGTTTGCAGCAGCATGGAATATCAACGCGGAGACCATGTTTGCGGTTACCCTTGACGCTGCATCACAGACAGGAACGCCTGCGATGATGTACTCAACGACGAACCTGGGTGCACGAATGTCAAAACGTCTTTTTTTCGGATGAATCCAGGTTCTGCTTACAGCACCATGATGGTCGCATCCGTGTTTGGCGACATCGCGGTGAACGCACAATTGAAGCGTGTATTCGTCATCGCCATACTGGCGTATCACCCGGCGTGATGGTATGGGGTGCCATTGGCTACACATCTCGGTCACCTCTTGTTCGCATTGACGTCACTTTGAACAGTGGACGTTTCATTTCAGATATGTTACGACTCGTGGCCCTATCCTTCTTCGAGCCCTGCGAAACCATACATTTCAGAAGGATAATGCCCGAGCGCATGTTGCAGGTCCTGCACGGGCCTTTATGGACACAGAAAATGTTCGACTGCTGCCCTGGACAGCACATTCTGCAGATCTCTCACCAATTGAAAACGTCTGGTGAATGTTGGCTGAGCAACTGGCTCGTCACAATACGCCAGTCCCTACAATTGATGAACTGTGGTATCGTGTTGAAGCTGCATGGGCAACTGTATCTGTACACGCCATCCAAGCTTGGTTTGACTCTAGTCCCAGGCGTATCAGGCCGTTATTGCGGCCAGAGGTGGTTGTTCTGGGTACTAATTTCTCAGGATCGATGCACCCAAATTGCGTGAAAATGTAATCACATGTCATTTCTAGTATAATATATTTGTCCAAATAATACCCTTTTATCATCTGCATTTCTTCTTGGTGAAGCAATTTTAATGACCAGTACTGTAGCTACAAGCAGATCTAACTTCTTTCAAAATGTACTTTGATAGTGACAGTGATCGCAAGGCTATTGTAACACGAATGATTACAAATGTACAAAGGCTATCTAACACATGTAGATGGATTTGTATTTTGGTAAACTAAATAATGAGGTGGTAGTCTCGTGTCGCAATAAGGAACGAAATCATTTAGCTCTGGAGGGCTTTAATAATAGTGGACACCAGAACATAAGAAGATACCTGCAGAGGTGTCTAAACGTCGATTATTTTTTAAGTAAGTATGTCGCGGCCTAGCAATACAGAAGATTTTAACTGTAGTGACAACGGCCACGAAAGCCTGCAAACTTACATGGGATCATCACTCCGAAGCGGAAACAAACCGGCAATCTTTGGTGTGGCGTCACACCACCTTCCCTCCGAAGACAAAGCAAAATTGCACCCTCAGCCAGTAAGGACGTGGTGACGGCCTTCTGAGACACTGGATGGGTTATTCTGTTTGATGTCCTCTGTCACGGTGGAACGATGAACTCTGATGTGTATTGTGCTATCCTCAGGAAATTGAGAAAACGATTTCACAGTGTTCGTCGCAACAGAAACGCAACTGAACATTTCCTTCTGCATGACAACGCAAGGCCTCGCACAAGTCAGCGTGCGCAAGAAGAGCTCACAAAACTTCTTTGGCTTATTCTTCTTCATACACTCTCATCCCAGGTATTGTACTTTCCGACACTCATCTGTTTGGCTCAATGAAGGATGGCAGTAGTTGTACGATGGCGAAGATATTGATGCCGCAAAACATTATCACTAGAGTCCTGGAACAAACACCACTAACATTCTTGTTTAGCCTACGTTAAATTTGTCAATGTCGATAGGCGTTGTTCCATTTAAAAAGTGTATATTTGCACAAAAGGTACACTTCCTAAGTATTATTAGAACAATATCAGATCCACAGGTTATAATAACTGTGCATATGATCCTCACAAAACCAGTTATTGCTTAAAACATGAAGATTTTTATCATACGGGCCGAGAAACTAGAACCATCACAACGGAAAACACAATAAGAACCAGCAAGCATTGCAACGACACTGAAAGCGCAAAGGAAGCTTCGCAAGTTTCGTACAACAGTTAGTGAAGATCTATCTTTCAATGACTATCCCCGGGAAAACACAAGTCAGCCCGTTGTGGTAGAAAGGAAAGTTGAAATCTTTTTCGTTTTCAAACGTTTTTCACCTGATTAAATACAGGGTGTCCCAAAAAGAGTGACCCGATTTTAAATAGAACTATTTATTTGGAAGAAAGGCTTAACACCAACAAATTGCATACTTAATTACTCGGAAAAGACAGAAGTTTATAAAAATCCATCAAATGTTCAATATGTCCTCCATTGGCTGCACGGACGACATATAGCCGATAGCCGAATTCATCCTAAGCGGAGTGTAAGATGTATTCTGCACTGAAGCTACAGCAGCTGATATTCTGGTTTTTAGTTCATCAATGTCACGAAGTAAGTGAGGAACATAAACACACAGGAAGAAATCAGATGGTGGTAAGTCAGGGGACCTAGGAGGCCAAGAGTGTAAAGCCCGGTGTCGTAGTGCTGTACGCCCTATCCAACGTTGAACGTTGAGGAAATTGCGTACGCTGTTGTGCTAGTGTGGTGGTGCTCCATCTTGTTGATAGATGAAATTGTCAGAGACTAGTTGTGGGAATAACCAGTTCCGTAGCACTGCAAGATATGATTGTCCTGTTACGGTTGCTTCCTCAAAAAAGTAGGGTCCATAAACCCTGCTTTGCGGAACAGCTCAAGAAACATTCACATTTGGTGAATCACGTTAATGTTCAGTTGTATCATGAGGGCTTTAGAGCACCCATATACACACATTATGACGGTGAAACTTACCGTTAATATGGAAAGTTACCTAATCGCTGAATATCAACCCTGACTAAAAAGTGTCATCTTCCATGTCCTCCAGAATAGCATTGCTAAAGTCCACTCGCTTCACTTTGTCAATGTCTCGAAGAGCTTGTACCAGTTGTTACCGGTACGGTTTGAGGGCTAAACGACGCCGTAACACACGCCACACTGTCATGTGCGGTAACGCAAGTTCTCGCCTAACACGACGCGTGACTTGCGGGGGCTCCGCTCAAATGCTCGTCGGATTTGTTCCACTGTTTGTTCAGGAACGCCGGCCAGAACTTTTGCCTTTACAGAGGCACCCTGTTTCTTCAGACTGTTTATACCAGCGTCGAATGTTCTTTGGTGATGGTGGTCCAGCACGAAATCGAATATTAAACGCCCGCAGAACTGAGATCACTGATTGAGTACGACTAAATCCAATAACACAGTACGGCCTCTGCTGCGCGGACGTCACATTGGGCGAGACTGGCTGCACGCTCCAGGTCAGTGCTCATAGAGACATCTAGCGGATTTTTTCTGAAACTCTAGACCAAGCCGATTACACCTAGCGCTATTTCAGTTACCTAGTAACATTTGTCTCAATATTATTACAAGTTAAAATCTGGTCATTCTTTTTGGGACACCCTGTATTCTTCGGCGCTCCATTCGAGGTACAGTGGACTAAGTAGACAGATGTTAGCATTTTATTCGCGGCTGCCATCGGTCTACTATTGGCCTAGAGTATAGAATGTTCAGACCGAGGTCTGCCCAGAAGCATTATACTGAGTGCATTTACTCCAATTATTTGGAAGATGGAAGCATCGAACACATGTGTGCCCGAATTTGATAGAAGGCACGCAAGAATGTTAAGTTTCATACAAAATAGAACGAAAATCATTGCTGTGTCTTAGTCGAAGAACCTGAATCACGGTTGTTAAAAGTTTTGTGGCTTTAAAGTCACTAAGGGAGGAACACATATTTGAGGCCGAGACTGAGCATACCCTGAGTCACTAGTATGGAAGAGCGATGTGCACATATACAGATAGTGATAGTATCACGTACATAAGACGTAGAAGAGCAGTACATTGGCAGCAGAAAGAGGCTTTTTAACACAAAATTGTAGTTGGAACTAGACACAGGGGCATTTCACTTAGGAAATCGTTAGGAAATTCTATATTCCGAGATCCACAGTGTCAAGTGTATGCCGAGGATACAAAACTTCAGGTACTACATCTCACCATGAACATCGCAGTGGCCGATGGCCTTCTCGTAACGACCTAGAGTAGCGCCGTTTTTGTAGAGTTGATAGTGTTAATAAAGCAACACTGCGTGAAACAACCGCAGAAAATAACGTGGGACGTTCGACAAACTTATCTGATAGCACAGTGCGGCGTAATATGTCGTTAATGGGCTACGCCAGCAGACGACCGACGAGAGTGCCTTCGGTAACAGAACGACGTAGCCTGCAGCGCCTCTTCTGGTCTAGTGAACATATCAGTAGGGCTTTAGAAAATTAGAAAACCGTGGCCTGTTCTGATTTCCCGATTTCAGTTGATAGGTTTCGAGTGTGAGGCAAACCCGTCGAAGCCCAAGTTATCAATAAGCTCCGTAATGGTGTGGGCTGTGTTTCCATGGCATGGACGGGGTCCTCTGGTCTAAATGAACCGATCGTTGACTGAAAATCGGTATGTTCGGCTACTTGGAGACCATTTGCAGCCAGTCATGGACCTCATGTTTCCATACAACGTTAGAATTTTTATGGATGACAAAGCGCCACACCACAGGGCTACAGTTGATCGCGATCGGTTTGAAGAATATTCTGGACATTTCGAGATAATGATTTCACCATCCATATCGCCCAACTTCAAACTCATCGAACATTTGTGGGACAAACATCGAGAGGTTAGTTCGTGCCCAAAACCCTGCATCGGCCATACTTGCGGCATTATGGACAGTTGTAGAGGCAGCATGACTCAACATTTCTGCAGGGTACTTTCAACGACTTATTGAGTCCATGCTGCACTACGGCGGGACACGTTATTAGGAGGTATCACATGACGTCCGTCACAACAGTGTAATTGGGGTATCGGAGCAAAAAATGGCTCTAAGCACTAAGGGATTTAACATCTGAGGTCATCAGTCTCCTACAACTTAGAACTACCTAAACCTAATTAACCTAAGGACACAGCCATGCCCGAGGCAGGATTCGAACCTGCTATCGTAGCAGTCGCGAGGTTCCAGACTGAAGCGCCTAGAACTGCTCGGCCACCGCGGCCAGTGTAACGGAGCATACGCAGTTTCTAGCGTGAGGCATTAATTCTCATTGCTAGGTTACAACGTGCGAACACACAATAGAGTGAAGTCTTCTATCGATAGTAGGTTTACGAGCCGATAAACCACTCAAATATATTGAAAAATAAAAGTTGTACTCATGTTTCACGATGCTTTCGCAATTTATTGTCAAATATTAGTCAATATGCTTCCCAACTCTTACATGCAAGCTACTGATATCACATATCTACTTTTAATTCATGTAAGTCCATTTTCTGCGAAAATTTTTCTAGTTATATCTAGTAATCGATGGAAGATACAGCCGGCCGCTGTGGCCGAGCGGTTCTATTCGCTTCAGTCCGGAACCACGCGGCTGCTACGGTAGCAGGTTCGAATCCTGCCTCGCGCATGGATGTGTGTAATGTCCTTAGATTAGTTAGGTTTAAGTAGTTCTGAGTTTAGGGCACTGATGACCTCAGATGTTAAGTTCCATAGTGCTTGGAGCCATTTTTTGAAGATATGCTCTGCATAAATCACTCGCAATATCGTTTCGTCTATCCAGTGTTAACTTCTTATCTAGTTACTTATTACAGAGAAGATGATAATTTTGTTGAAACAAATGTAAATTGTTTCATGATTATTCTTGTAATATTTATTCTGTCATGTGGTTTTTAATTGTTTGTCCATATTTAATTAGAATTTCACCTGATTGAGGCTGTTTTGTATTAATATTGTAGTGCTGTTCACACAGTGCCCATCGCCCACTCCAACTGCGCTGACATTCAAAGAAAACTAGTGGCGGAACAAAGAGAATAAAAAAAACTATGGCTAAGGTGAGCAGTAAGTTTACCGTCTGATGCACCCATTAAGAAACCAAAATATAATATTACTACATGAAATATTAAAGAATACTACTCTAATAAATTAAGTATTATCAAGCAGATCTGAGATCAGAAACCTACGGAATTTAGTGGTGAGCTGCCAGGGCCGCAAAGGACCGATATATAGCATGTTGTAAAGTGTAGTAAGTGTGTTGCGGGAATTGGGGATCTTCGGAAGAAACACAACGTTAGTATACGAAATGAAGTTGTTTGCATTTAGAAAAATGATATTTCAGGAAGGTTGTGAGACAGTCATACTGGCTTCAACGCATGTCTCGTAGGTAAATAATGAATATAAGGAAGTTTGCGGCATGTGATGCAGTAGACAGTCATTTCTCCTCTCTTTAGGCATATGCACTGCGACAGAGACTGGCTAAACTGTTACCGTTGACCATACACTCACTATACATTGAGTAGCATGCCGAATGTACAAGTAGAAATAGTGGTGCATTGGAGCATGTTGAATTTCTTTTCTTAAAAATTTGTATTTAGCTACAAATCCACTCATATTTTACGGTCATCATGAAACGAATACGAATATTTGAAATCACAACCTTGAGTACTAGGTGTGTGGGAATAAAATCTGGAGCTTCTTCTAACATAGGTAGTGCAAGACCCTCGACCTTTCTTTACTGCCTCAAATCCTTCCAGCTGTTCCAACGTCTTCTGCTCACATTTTTCCAGCTGTGATTAAGAGCAAATACAGGCTGGCGCAAAACAAGTGTTAGGAATTTTTTCTCTACTAACATATAAAATAGGGTGATAGATTTTTGTTATCATGTTTATGTTACAGCAGAGAACTTGAAATTTAACAGGAGAAGTATCCAAAGTGCTTTCTTTCTGCAGCGACGAGTGTACAGAGTTTTGAACTAAAGTCCATAATGAATTACTGAGGATCATCAATTTCGAATACACGGTACTTTCTGGAAACTGCAGTAGGAAGGTCCTGGAGAGTTGGAGATACATCTTCAAAGAGTATGTCCTCTGACCATTCCAAAAGAAGTAATCGTACAGGTTAAATTGGCATTCCACACCATGCCCAACAGCTTGAACGTGTGGATTCACAGTACGCCAGTAGAGGCAGTTTTGTTTGTTGGGTCCCAATGGAGATGAAATTGCGCTTCAACGCTAAACGTGATATTTAACGACTGTTCCATTTGCAAAGGCTCCAGTCATCTAATTTGCGAAAAAATATCGCTATTCCACGCCACTGTGCTCCAAAGGTTAGCGCATTTAAATTTTGTGAGGGAAAAGGTTTAATTCTGTTTCATTAACCTCAAGAGAGACAGTCGTGACATACTAAGTTGCTGTGCTCAATGTCTTTTTGATGTAGTGGTCCCCATACTAAATAGGCTTCGCACTCGTTCCGCATTCTCAAGAGTTTCAGCTGAGGGTGGTCATCTTGAGTGACTGTTCTTTAAGTTACGTATGGATGTAGCCTTTTTAAAATGTTTCATCAACCTGTAAAAATACAGTAAAAGCATTATGAAAAATGCCTATCCGAACATGCTTCAATTTTGTCATCACAATTGGACTTCCTTTAATTACTGTAATCTGAGGGAGTATGGCGCTGTTCGTGGATCAAATACGCTGTTGAATACGCGACGCAACATAACAGTACGTCCGCAATTTGTGCAAAAGTCTTTATAATAAAAAATCACTTTTCCAAAATAAGTGCTTTCAATTTGAAAAATGTAATGAAACATTGTTAGCGAGCTATAAAACCTTCATAGCTACAGTACAAGAATATCACAAGGAATCTCGTGTATGGCATACGACTAAATCACAGTAAACAACTACTTTCTAGCACCTATTTTGGGCTACTCTGTGTTTCTGCTGGTGTTTTGTAGTTGACCAGCTTATTTTTAATCACATTAGTTTCTTTCACTTCTTATCATTGCAAATGCAAATGTCCCTTAAGTGTCATAGCAACTGTCAATAAAATAACTCATCTCACTTTGGGAATAGTGGTAATAGCAGTTAAATCCACTTTTGCAATGCTAGAAGAAAAAACAGCCCTCATTTCTTATCGCTATGACTCAAAAAGATGTGCAACGTATATCACAAACATCTTTGATTATTCATCAACCAACATAAAATGTCTGTCATGTAGCAAAACAAATTGAAATGGAATTCGTTTTGTCATAGAAAATTACTTCTACTCGTCTGAATAATACACTAGTAGCATGAACGAAATAACAAACAAATATCTTGTGTGGTGATATTCATGTATGTTTCTTTACCAGCGTGAGTAACATAAAAAGACGCGCAACCTCAGTAACTAATGCTATAATTCTGGTTCGAAAAATTTAAAATTTTGTGATATTTTAAACTTCGTAAATGTCCAGCGTAAAGCTATAACATAGGTAAGTAACCTGCTCACAGTTAGTGAGCTGCCTCCCTTCACGTTGCTTCTTTAAAAACCCAGCAAACGAGAGCCAGAACAAGAATTTATGTATATAATTGATCTAGTGTTTTTAAAACTAGTTCACGGATACCGTGCGGAAACAAGTTGATGCTTACACCGGCTGTTGACGTTGACTACACCTTTTACTGGTATTGGTGAGTGCCGTAAAAAGAGGGCAATAGAAGCAGTGGGGTGAATAAGAAGTTCGAAAGAAGTTCTACGCCATCGCGTCGAACGGCAGTTGGGAAAATCACTCAAGGATTTGTCTGTCTAGGCTGGTAGTGAACCTACCGGCAAATATAAATTTCCAAGTTGCACCACTGCAATTTGATATTTTCAGTACTGTATTACAAATACCGGATGTTGTGGTGCCTTTGCTTATTTTGAACTTTCATCTGCAAATATGAATCTAAATTGCGTTGTTTTAATTTATGTAGCTGGAAATCAAATTTTCTATTCCGTGTCATTAACTACAAGTTAAGTTTTAAAATAACGGGGTGAACAGAAACAGTAATCGTCAGTGTCTATTCAGAAGAAGTCGGGAATGAAGAACCACCTGGCACTGCACTCAACCTATGAGATTGTGCAGTGATTAAAGTATATGGAAAAAGGTAAGCCGTTATTTACATTGCATGCTTGTAAAATCTGTTATTTTGGAGACATAGGTTATGTTGACTTTTTCTTGAAAAAATCAGGGCCAATTAAACACGTTTCATTTAATAGATCAGGTGTCATTTTTCAGTCATGAAAATGCTGTTTGAAAGCTCTCCGTTATTCTGGGGAAGGGGGGGGGGGGGGGTACCAACAACTTGCAGATGCAACGACAGGCTCATTTATAAATATGCTGTTAGTGACTTATTGTATTAACATGCAAACAAAATTCATCAATTTAATATTACAGTAACATAATTAGAGATATAACAGTACTCGGAAAGTAATTCATAATTATTGCAATATTCTTAGCTTTTTGCTGAATAAAACTGTTTTTGAACCAGACACATTTCGAAACTTCCTGGGAGATTAAAAGTATGTGCCAAAGCGAGATTTGAACTCGGGACCTTTACCTTGCGAGTCTACCGAGTCAACTGAGTTGCCCAAGCACAACCCGCGACGCCTCCTCAGAGCTTTACTTACGCCAGTGCCTCGTCTCTTACCTTCCAAAGATAACACACGTTTATCTGCGATACTTGCAGGTCTACAGCTCCTGGAAGAAAAGATTTGTAGAGATATGGCTTATTAGCTGCCTGGGGGAGAAGACGGCAATTTTCCAGAAGGAAATTTCCACTCTGCGGCGGAGTGTGCACTGGTAGACAAAGGTCCCGCTTTCGAGTCTTCGCCCGGCACCCAACTTTAATCTGTGAGAAACATTCCGCTGTAGAGTGAAAATTTCACTCTACATAAATGATGTTCCTTATTCTCCTGGAACCAAAGCAGGGTTTGATACGCCCCTGTTTACCCAAAGTACCAATAAATAAAATTAATAAAAAGATTAACATGGCTATTCCCATAACTCTCTACGGGGTAAACAGAAACACCGAGTTCTTATTTCTTCCGGTATAAATTTCTAAATTAGGCAAAAAGCCGATAATTTCATACAATTTTCATTTTATTTTTACTATCAACTTTTTCTTAATGCTGAAAACTGTTTCTATTCACCCCATTTTACAGTATTCGCCAGGGCTGCTGCTGCGTCTGAAGAGCGTAGAGTCAATACTACGCTCCAGCAAGACGACACCCGACCATATACTACCTGGAATATTCCAGCTTTCTTCACAGCTCATCGAGAGCCTCATCTTGCACGTTCTTCCGTTGTAGGTAAATAAAGATGTGTCACAATCAACTCTTTTGGCTCCTCGCCAACGCACTAGAACCAAAGAAGAGAAGCATTCAGAAACAACTAAAAGGCTTGCCTGGTGCTAAGGTCTCCTGGAGTATCTACTTCAGAAATTTTGGTAAATACGCTGTGTAGATATGAATATTAATGATTGTAACGTTTTACTGTTTGATGGACATTCTACGATCTACACTGCGTTACTGGAGACACATCCATAGTGCTACATTTTTCAATAATAGACTACTTTCAAATTAGTTACAGAAATTCCTCTGGTATGGTAAGTACAGCCTCTCGTAAAACAATGAAATATCTATATTTAAGAACGGTAAATATATGTCATGTCGGAACTGCTAAAACCATTCTTTCATTACTTTTAAATGTAAAATTTTATGTTTATAAAACGCTAACGTTTTAAAAATATCTAATAACGAAGCAGTGGTTATACGATATTAACATCGGAGAAGATACAGTTAGTGTTTGTATTTTTTTCATGTGTCGCAGTCGTGTTTAACGTGATGCTTGAAATGATTGGTAAACATACCACCTCCATTAATTTCTACTTTGTTCTTGTTTGTAACAACAGTAGAAGAGTATTTCAAATAAGGTGGATTGTTTATAAATATTTACGGTGTCGAACTACACTACAGGGAAAATTTATCTCAGCCAATCTGCTGTTCTCAGGTACATTGTTAAAGTGTACAGCTGTGCATCGGTAAGACGCTTGGAAACTGGAAAAAGTTTCTGATCTGTAGGATTCATGTAGCATAGTTTACACTTCTTCATGGTGAAAATTTCCTTCACTATCTTCTACATTTATCAGAAGATAAGATGACTGGCTCCGCATAAATATGGTCTGTATGATTCATGTAGCATAATTTGCACTCCTTCATGGTGAAAATTTTTTTTTACTTGCTTCGAAATTTATCAGAAAATAAGTTGCAAAATACTGACTCTGCAGAAATATGAGGTTTTTAGACAGCGAAATATAATACTTTCGCAAAGAATTTTTGTAAAATTTCAACTATAGCGAAACTGAACACACAATTTCAGTCATCTGCTATTTACTCACTATCGAGGAGTCCACTACTCAGAAGCGGCTGATGTTCATCTCATCTTCGTCGCAAACATGTCTTCTTGCATCAGCCAACTTTCAGCAGCAATCTCTTTCTATATTTACACACAAACTTTCCGTTGTAGTTGCTCCAGACTATTTACATGCTACTTATGATTCATCATTCATTACGCTTTAGGACATTGTAGCTGAAAGTAGAGTTAACAACTTCTTGCTGGACAGAACCTGTCAAATTAATTGTACGTCAGTAGCAGGTTTGGAAAAGATGAGGGGGACGGTGGTACATACACTTCCTGCGGCACTAACGACATTAGCTCGCAATATCAGAGAATCATGAAGTAATACATTGCATGTACGTTATGTTTCCGGTGTATTAGAAAAAATGGCAGTCACCTCGTCAAACTGTGTAACGAAACACTGCTGAAAAACTGGGAAGGAAATGTGAAGTTCCGGCTGGCTGCGAATTTCTATGACCCGACGTTTGTCAGCTGGCGTTCTCATTTCCCACAGAGCACCACAAATAAGCCCGCTACAGTACGAGTTAAGTGTATCTCGTGGAACGTGCTGGGGTCTTACACTAGCTGTGCTCGAATTGTCGATAAACGTGTAGGCATCTGTGCTCGAGTTGGGCAGGATCTCTCGACGCCTTGCTGTAGAATGTCAAGTTTGTTTATTCCTGTGGCATTTGTAATACTGTCAGGATGGATTCTTGACGTTTCTGACTCTCTCCCTGCTCATGTGCGGATGATAAGAGAGGCGCCAGGTGAACGACTTGAACCAGGTCTCAGTGGGATGCCAAGAGGAGAATTTCATCACGGATCAGCAGATGCCGCACTCGCACTCTCGTCCCACACTAGACACCATCCAGAAGGAGACCTGACCTTAGGCAGAGCTGCTGCAGGTCTTTCTTCTGGAAAATCTGGGCATATGGACGGACACCTTACTGGTGAACATCATTTGAGTGGTCATTTAGGACAAAGTCACCACAGAGGAGGTGAACTGGAAGGAAGCGGCCAGATATCTCTTCCTGGTAGTGGTGGCGTAGACCTGAAAAAGGTATCAGGCGAGATCGAAGGAAATATGGGTCATGGAGTTATTGCTTCCGAAGGCAATGACCTAGATAAAAAAGCCGTAGCATTAGAAGTGCTTCGCCGTATGTCAATGCAGAATACCAAAGGTGGAGGTACAGCCGCTATTCCATCTGGTGGACTTCATACCCACGGCATTGATGGGCACAGTGCCCATGGCGGCAGAGTAGAGGGCAACCCACATGGAGGCTCACATATTTCTGGAGGAGGGCTGCCTGGGGGTATTCATGGCAACTCTCAAGTACCCCAAGCTGATCCGTCATCCATTGGTCTCAGTGGAAGTGGACATAGTATTTCGAGCGCTCACTATGGTGCCCCAGGGGGCAGCGCAGCTGGACTGGAACACATGAGTGGAGGACAAGTCCATCACCCAGCAGCTGTAACAGGAGGCCACAAAGAAAGCCCCACAGGCCCTGCTGCCGGAGGATTAGGTGTTGCTTCTGGGGGGCAACAAGAAATAGTAGGCGAACTTTTGGAAATGTGGGCGAAAATTGGAGGTCCTGAAATGCTTGGTAAGATAGCAGCAATGAGTCAGAACATGCATGGAGTTGGTGCTGGTGCACTTCCAACATTCTCTTCTCATCCTCCACCACCAGGAGCTCCGACAGTTGGAGGTTCTGGCACCTTGGGTGGATATACCCAATCTTTCACGCGCGGTGAAGTTTCTCGAGGAGATGCGCGACATATAACAAGCGCAGGTAGTGGAGCAATAACGTATAGTGGAGCTAGCAGTAACGCTTCTCAGCCAACGGAGATAGTGTACGTTATGATGATGCCAGGATCTGGTGATATGCCTAAAGGCCCTCCCCTGACAGGTTCAGTGTCCGCCTCAGGTGGTAAAAACGCAGTGATGAGACAACTTCCATTCGCCTACGGCAGTGGTGCTTACGCAACATATAATACTGCAGGAACTTACAAAATGGCACAAGGTGCTGTAACACCTGGAGCTGTCAGTTACACGGCGATACCTGTGGGCTATGTCGCTACGAGGGGGTATTCCGTGCAAAGCAGACCGATGTACTATAGTGGAACGGCTAGACCTAGAGGCAGCACATACACTGCATGGCCAATGACATATGGAGTGGCAGGATCTAAACCGTACTCGACGCTTGCCTACACCGCCGTCCCTGTTGGCCAATTGGTGACTGCCAGGGCTCAGCAAGGTGTGAGACCCGCAGCAACTGCCCAAGCAGCCTATTATACGGTACAAGGAGGCAGGTAAGGTTATGTTGTAGCTATTCTGGAAAAATAATGAACTGAAATGTGTAGCAATCAAACTCTCACTGCTTGGTACAACCTCTGAACAAGATATAGAAATTATGGGTGTTTTAGGAGCCCAATTAATATGGCATGTAAGTTATTTGCTATGTTAGCATCTGTGTCTCCTCGCCTACTTTCAGCTCCTACTGTTTCTATTGAGTCCGGAGATTATGCAAGTCTTTATAAACCTTTTCCCTCTTGATTCATAACATATTATGATGTACATTCGCTTACCATTTCTCATTAAATGTGTTCATTTTGCATTTCCTGCTCTGATGGCCTGCGATTCTCTGCTTGTTTGTTTTTGTAAATTTAAGTGTAATTATTTTTGTAAATCTTGGTCTCCACTGTGTATGTTCCCCTCATAATTTGTATTGGAAAAAACACACATAATCGCAAATTTATTCTTACAAATGTTCTGCACTTCACGCTATTTGCCTCAAAAACTTCCTGCGGTCTCTAGTCTTCTTTCTCTCTCGTCCGTTAGAACTTGTTCCATGCAGCGAAATAGCTGTAGCTTTGGTCTGGTAAAATGCACCGATAACAGAAACAGCAACAAAAGTTGCATTATAATTACAGAGTTCTTACAACTGAACGATACCCGCAACACATCATGCACTTATTCTGTAATACTTATTCAGTACTACTTGTCCATCTTACTATATATGAAAAGAACGTGCATACACAACCAACCGTTTTGCATACAAAGTTTGAGTGTTCCACATAGACGCTTTCAGAATGCAATACGTTTTAACATTTATTTAGATGACGGTCGCAACATAAACGAAAAGCATATTCACTGCTACAGTTCCGCTTTGTCTTCTTTTTCACCGTCCTAAATACTTATCTACATAACAATTCATAATGGGATTTCATATTTCGGAACCGATAGTGTGAGCAACTAAACGAAACAATTCCTAAAAATGATTGTTATAGGATTTATTCGATGGATTGCTAAATGAATTTTGAATTAAACTTCTTTTATATCCTAGAAAATACGACAAAAGCGTATTTTTTGTCTGTTTTGAGCCATGAACCAATTTTGTTTAGTTTGGCAGATTTTTGTTTTTTTCTGATAAGAAGAGGATTCCTACGAACAGTGTACAGTGATATTCTTCTGACGAACCTGATATTAAATACTAATGATCTTTCTACCAAGTTACGCAACGAAAATTCAATTTATCACTTACTTTTACTTAAAAACAAATAGGACTGAAATTAATTTCTCGTATGGTTATGACAAGGGACAGTGACGAGCGTTTGAGTTACAGAAACCATTTATTCTCCGGAAATACAAATCAACAAGCTATTTATTGCGCACTGAGGAAACTGGTACAGCTTTACGGAACTGAATTTGTTGTAATGAATCACTGTTATCAATGTGAAGTTCGACGATTCATAATTTTACCTCCCATGGTCTTCCTAAGTCATCGCGGAAGAATATACATTGTGGAATATCACTGTCGATTTATTACCACAGTAAATCACTTAGTTAATGCCCCATGCCTCATTAAGTCCTTGCCAACAGGTAAGAACTGTGTTAGGGCCGTTTGAACGTTTTCCTCATAAATTAAAGCCCTCTATACATTATAGTGTGCCGAGCTAGGTGGAAAATCCTATTATCGTATCCAACGCTCTGACACCTGACGTAGTCAGATAGATAACGTCTGGTTTCACTTCATGAAAGATAAGCAGTTCTGGCGTTGCTATTTTTGCAGGAGACAAGGCGTAAAAAATCAGGACACTTGCTGATCTAGAAAAGCGTTCGACATCGTAAAATGGTGAATGATGTTCAAAATTCTCAGGAAAATGGGTCTAATTAACGCTCTTGCCAAACTGAAACTTTGTGCCGGACTAGGACTCCAACGTACGATCTACCATTCGCGGGCAAGTGTCTTCTTCCCTATGTTCCAAACTTCAGTCGCGTTAACCCGCATAACTTGCCCCCAAAAATCAAAGATGTCAGGTTCGAGTCCGGGTCCGATACAAAGTTTTAATCTGCCAGATACTTTACAAACAGAATACACTCCGCTGGCGAATGGAAAACTCATTCTGGATACAATCCCCTTCGATAAGGCTAAACCAGTTTTCAGCAACATCCTCTTTCGCAAGAGTACTAGTCCCTGAAGCTGTGCAAGAGAACTTCTGTGAAGTCCGGCACAGACTTTTCATATGGCAGTAAGTTTCAAATAAGAGCACGTTCGGGTACATAGTGTAAAATTCATTTAGTGTATTCTGTGTCTCAGATGGATAACAAACAATACACATAAGGATCATGAGATAATTGAATGAAAGATGAAATTAGTCTTGCACAGACTGAAAAGGGCATAAGGTAGAATCTTTCTCCACTACATCTACATCTACATACACCTTCCACAAACCAATCATATGGTGCATGTCGGGGGCAGGGGCGTGTACCTTGTACCACTACTAGTCATTTTCCTTCCTGTTCCACTCGCAAATATGGCGGGGGCTAAACGACTGTCTCTATGCCTCTGTACGAGCCCGCATTTCTCTTCTCTTCTCTATCTTTACGCGAAATGTACGTTGGCGGCAGAAGAATCGTTCTGCAGTCAGCTTCAAATTGCGATTCTGTAATTTTTCTCAATAGCATTCCGCAAAGACAACATCGTCTTCCTTGCGTGAATTCCCAGTTTAGCTCACGAAGCATATCTGTATTACTTGCGTGGTGATGGAACGTTCCGGTAACGAATCTACCTACACGTGTGTGAATTGCGTAGACATCTTCCTTTAATATAATCCGGTTGGAATCTTACACAATTTATCAGTACTCGGAAAGGTTAGCACCAATTTCCGACACCCTGTCTCCATTATAGATGAGTTACAGCCTCCTAAAATTCTCCCAATAAACGAAAGTCTACCATTCACCTAACTTGCCTGCTCGGTTAGCCGCGCGGTCTAACGCCTGGTCCCTGGCATGAATCCGCCCGGCGGACTTGTGTCAAGGTCCGGTGAGCCGGCCACTTTGTGGATGTCTTTTAGGCGGTTTTCCATCTGCCTCGGTGAATGCGTGCTGGTTCCCCTGATTCTGCCTCAGCTGCACTATGTCGGCGATTGCTGCTCAAAGAAGTTCTCCACGTACTCTACACCACCATTATTCTACCACGCAAACATAGGGGTTACACTCGTCTGGTGTGTGACGTTATCTGGGAGGGTGGGGGGGGGGGGGTCGACTGGGAGCCGAACCGCACAATAACGCTGAAAGAGTGGTTCGGTGTGGGGCGGCGGAGGGGTGAAGTGGACTACGGTAGTCGTCGTGTGGTTGTGGACCACTGTGGCTGAGGCGGGAACGGAGCCTCTCCGTCGTTTCTAGGTCCCCAGTTAACATACAATACAATACACCTACCTTACTACCATTCTTAGGTGCTAGTTCCATCCATCTCATGTCTCTTTGCAAGGTTGCACCTAAATGTTTTGATACGTGGTGCTTACTGGAATTAAAGAAAACGTGGAAGGGAGGACCCACCAATATAAGTTTCTTTTCACACAACCTGTTTATTTAACAAAATATAAACTGTGTTTTACAGATAATCGAAGCATTTAAACATAAAATTTTCTTTAACGAAATGAACAGATTTGCAAAATTATAAGTTGAATAAGCTTTTAATCTTTGCAAAAGAAATCTGAAGTGCTGTATTGCGGAGCAGTAAAAAATATGAC
Organism: Schistocerca piceifrons; assembly: GCF_021461385.2. Classification (NCBI taxonomy): domain Eukaryota; kingdom Metazoa; phylum Arthropoda; class Insecta; order Orthoptera; family Acrididae; genus Schistocerca; species Schistocerca piceifrons. The sequence goes on along the minus strand of NC_060145.1, from coordinate 149,120,692 downwards.
AATGATTATAAGACGGCAGGACCTGCAGCTCTCCAGTTATCGGTTGAAACAGCGGTGTTTGCTACTGCGCTTGACACAGTTTGTCTTATTAAATGCCCTTCTGCTGAAAAACATGAAAACTATGTAAGCACCATTGATGACAAGAGTGATTTAGTTACTCAAAAATGATGGCTTTACTTTTAAATTGAAAGCTGTATGTCGAAAGGTTCTGGGTTAAGATGCGCATCTGTGCTTAGAGGTTAGACAGGTTAGCAAACAATATGGCAATGATAAGGCTTAGTTCAAAGCAACCAACCTTTTAATTTCAATCTGCAAGCAAGGTGCGAGTGGATCCCAACTCGTCCCTTCTGATAATTTCTTTTGATTGACGCCTTGGTGATAGTTGGCTGATAATACACTCCCGGAAATGGAAAAAAGAACACATTGACACTGGTGTGTCAGACCCACCATACTTGCTCCGGACACTGCGAGAGGGCTGTACAAGCAATGATCACACGCACGGCACAGCGGACACACCAGGAACCGCGGTGTTGGCCGTCGAATGGCGCTAGCTGCGCAGCATTTGTGCACCGCCGCCGTCAGTGTCGGCCAGTTTGCCGTGGCATACGGAGCTCCATCGCAGTCTTTAACACTGGTAGCATGCCGCGACAGCGTGGACGTGAACCGCATGTGCAGTTGACGGACTTTGAGCGAGGGCGTATAGTGGGCATGCGGGAGGCCGGGTGGACGTACCGCCGAATTGCTCAACACGTGGGGCGTGAGGTCTCCACAGTACATCGATGTTGTCGCCAGTGGTCGGCGGAAGGTGCACGTGCCCGTCGACCTGGGACCGGACCGCAGCGACGCACGGATGCACGCCAAGACCGTAGGATCCTACGCAGTGCCGTAGGGGACCGCACCGCCACTTCCCAGCAAATTAGGGACACTGTTGCTCCTGGGGTATCGACGAGGACCATTCGCAACCTTCTCCATGAAGCTTGGCTACGGTCCCGCACACCGTTACGCCTTCTTCCGCTCACGCCCAAACATCGTGCAGCCCGCCTCCAGTGGTGTCGCGACAGGCGTGAATGGAGGGACGAATGGAGACGTGTCTTCAGCGATGAGAGTCGCTTCTGCCTTGTTGCCAATGATGGTCGTATGCGTGTTTGGCGCCGTGCAGATGAGCGCCTTAATCAGGACTGCATACGACCGAGGCACACAGGGCCAACACCCGGCATCATGGTGTGGGGAGCGATCTCCTACACTGGCCGTACACCACTGGTGATCGTCGAGGGGACACTGAATAGTGCACGGTACAGCCAAACCGTCATCGAACCCATCGTTCTACCATTCCTAGACCGGCAAGGGAACTTGCTGATCCAACAGTACAATGCATGTCCGCATGTATCCCGTGCCACCCAACGTGCTCTAGAAGGTGTAAGTCAACTACCCTGGCCAGCAAGATCTTCGGATCTGTCCCCCATTGAGCATGTTTGGGACTGGATGAAGCGTCGTCCCACGCGGTCTGCACGTCCAGCACGAACGCTGGTCCAACTGAGGCGCCAGGTGGAAATGGCATGGCAAGCCGTTCCACAGGACTACATCCAGCATCTCTACGATCGTCTCCATGGGAGAATAGCAGCCTGCATTGCTGCGAAAGGTGGATATACACTGTACTAGTGCCGACATTGTGCATGCTCTGTTGCCTGTGTCTATGTGCCTGTGGTTCTGTCAGTGTGATCACGTGATGTATCTGACCCCAGGAATGTGTCAATAAAGTTTCCCCTTCCTGGGACAATGAATTCACGGTGTTCTTATTTCAATTTCCAGGAGTGTATTTTGAAACTTAAACTGATTGTCAGTTAGTAAGAGCGCTCTGAAGGAATGTCTTAAAGCATACCTTGTGAACACTTATTACAAGAGAACTCGGCGGAACCACAAGATCCAGCTAAAATACACCAGGAATGATCGGGTCATTCAAACACAGAAACTAACAGCTTAGTAGAACAGGTTGTTCAGAATATAACTAATGACTGAGAAGTGCAGTTACAATCAAAGATCTGAACCGGTTAACAGCTAAATCCAACCACAAGGTTCCTCTTTCGTTCAACGGAAACCTGTGCGTTAGTACAATTGCTCCAGCTGTATTTACCACCAGGAGCTGATTCATTAGAACATTAATGATCGGGTATAAACCATAGAGGAAAGGCAATATAATAGTGGGACAAATTTTCAAACGACAACTAGTGTACTAGCACAATTCTACTGCCTATATTTACGACCAAAGAGGCGACCAAGTAAAACTCTGAGGGTCGGAAACAAACCAGAAAATAATGAGAGCAGGTAGACAATGACAAAAATCACCACAAGGATTACCGAATGTTACTCCCCTTTATCAGCAAGCAGTTCCATGGATATATTGTGCGTCGCAGCGGTTACTGAGTGGTGGCGATGAAAGCCAGACAGAGTAGCGCAGCCAGGCCACGAGTGGTCTTTCGACACGAATGTTGCCAACCAACCGACGGGATGTCGGCCCGCTGCTTGTAGTCGACGCTGACCCCGGTGAAGTACTCCGGTATCTTCGCTCTGCGCAGGCCCTCCTTGCGCAGCTCGTGGCTTCGGCCGCTCGGACCTCGTGACCACCTCTTGTCGCGACGCTACCGCCAACCCCCAAATTTCGTGCCTCCATCTCGGGCGAGCGAACCCCGTATAGATACCGGCAAGCAAAAACCTTCTAAGGACACAACCAACAGATACTAACTCTTCCTCATAGATATGGGCAATGGTGGAGCAAGAGGGACAGCCAGTACCACACCTGAGCCAGTGGCGCCAAATAGAACAGTCTACTGATTTGCCTTATTTTACACACTGCTGTTTTCGGACATTATGACATTGTATTTCCTACTCAACTCCATTAACTGACATTGTTATAAATTTAGAGCAAGCTGCTATTCACCAAACCACTAGAAATTCTGAGTCAATTTGTATCCCCTTACAATCACTCAACGACGACACTTTCTGTATACTACAACATCGTCAGCAAAGAGCCGTAGATTGTTGCTCAGCCTCTCCGGTAGATCACTTGTGTATAGAGACAGTAAGAGCGGTTCTATCGTACTTCCCTGGTGCACTCATGCTGACCCCCGTGTGTGCTCTTATTCTCTGTACACATAAGAGATCTGCCGGAGAGGGTGAGCAGCACAACGTAATGAGTCCTCTTTCTTAAGCAGTCTTCTAACAACAAGCATGTCTAGGAACCTCCTCCGTATGTTCATACGTTCGTTAATATTTTCCAGTGTGGCACTGTGTCAAAAACTTACCGGAAATTCATTAATATGAAATGTACCTGCACCCTTTCATCCATGGTTCGCAGGATATAGTGCAAGGAATGGAGATGCTTTTCTAAATACAGGCTGATTTGTGGACAGCAGCTTTCCCGTATCAAGGCAGTTTATCATATCCAAACTGATAATATGTTCAAGAATCCTGTACCAAACCGACGTGAACTATGTTGGCTCGTAATATTGCGCATCCGTTATTTTACTCTTGTACACAGCGTTTTTTTGAAGTCAGTTTGGACTTTGCGCTGGGCAAGACATCTGCGATAAATGCAAGCTAAAGAGGGCTCATTGCCATGGAGGGCTCTATGTAAAACGGAACTGGGATCTCATTCGGACCTGGCGACTTATTTGTTTCCATTTCTTTCAGTTGCTTCTCTACGGTACGGCAGGCATGCCTATTACTATGTTCTCCTTAAGAGAATCTGTGCAACAGTTAAACGGCGGCATGTTTGCGCTATCTTCCATGCGTGAATAATTTCTTAAACAACAAATTTAAAGCTTAAGCTTTGCTTTAGCTACCCTCTATTGCTACACCAGGCTGGTGAATGAGTGATTGGATACAAGCATACACAGGCTTGGCAGTTTTACTTAGGACCAGAATTTTCTCTGGTTCTCTGCAAGATATTTCGCTAGGGTGTGACGGTGGTACTTATACCTGCACTGTTGAGCCTGTGTATCGCAGAACGAATGAAAATAAAGTGTTTGTGTCAACTGTATAAATTAATTTGTGGGAGAAATTTGTAAAAAATGTCTGGGGCAAAACATTGATTGACGGAAGGAAAAGCGGACGAAAAGGAAATGGGTATTTCAGATGACGTGTTACAAAAGAACAGCTGAAGTACGAAATGTGCTTGTCCTTCAAGTAACCGGTGTGGAAGGAAATATGTGGCAAACGCTGTTTAGATGGGGTAGGATGGTAGGACATTTGTAATGACATAAGGGAATAAGTTATTCTGTACTTCAGGGGTCCGTAGAGCGGGAGAACTGTGGAGGATGATATCATTTGAAGTGTAAATGCAAAGAAGTCTGTAGCGAGCAGCGTGTGATCAACTGCTGCCTGATTATGGGTAGAGTACAGCCTTTCGTCGAAGAGGCACTAAGAGGTTGGCAAGCCCGGTGCCCTGGGAATGACCAATGGTATCAGTCTAAGTGGACTAGGGCTGTCCTAGCGTCACTGGAACGATGGAACGTTCCCGCCCCTGGTCGGGATGAAACTTGAGACCACCTAGGGTGCCGCGCGGGATTAGCCGAGCGGCCTAAGGCGCTGCAGCCATGGACTGTGCGGCTGGTCTCGACGGAGGTTCGGGTCCTCCCTCGGGCATGGGTGTGTATGATTGTCCTTAGGATAATTTAGCTTGAGTAGTGTGTAAGCTTTGGGACTGATGACCTTAGCAGTTAAGTCCCATAAGATTTCACACACACACATACCACCTGGGCCGAAGTGTAGCGTTCTAGACAACCATTGCCACAATGTGATATTGACTATTACCCACAGCTGTGCTCGCATATTGGTAGCTTTGTTATGATAAGGTAAGGTGAGTAAGTAACCAATTGTACGTGCAATAACGTCAGCTGGCCTGACGTGTCTGCCTCTTCGGGTAAGCATAGCTCGTGATACACCTCCTGCCCCACCGCATTGCTGATGAGCAGGGTTGCAGAGGGGTGTGGGGCAGGGGCACACATCTATGCATCTTGCTGTTGAAGTAGCTATACAACACGTGCCTTATGCATCAATTTTATTAATTTTTTAAAGTCAGTTTGCGTTCACTGATATTAAGTTGGTGTACTTTTTTAACTTGCTAAAACATCCTCTGTTGCTCCTCAGGGTTGAAGCTATCTCCACACCAAGTTCTTTAGACATCGGTTCAGTAGTTTAGTCAAGGAAATGTAACAGACAGAGCTATTTTTGCCTTTATACCATTAGCTTACATAGTTCAGTTTGTGGCTGTGACATGTTCTAAGTGTGCTTGATGGAACAGCAACTTCTGACTCAGTTTATTTGTTGTACTCACTGCAGTACATTCACTACGCCTGTTGTTTCTGCATTTACATGGTGTTTCTTTTGACTTGAGATAACCAGACATCTTTGGAACTATTACATCCACGTCGTTGTTGTTGCAATTTAGTTTGTAACAAGACATTGAAACGGCTAACCATATTGTACTGCATAATCAAATTTTCCCCACTAAAGTAAATTTTGAACATAAATATCATGTGTCAGAACACGGAGGTTGATATTTTTATTGTAAACGAAATAGAAAATCTGTTGTGTCGGTTCTAAATTGAAAAAAAAAAAACCACACTTGATATTTGTCGACTACAGCGCCATCTGCCACGAATTTGAGACACTGGTTGAGTAAACAGTGAGTATTTTTTTGGCATAGAGTCCAGTATGCAATAAAACTGCGGCGTTCCCATTTTGAAATACAAAGACAGCCCTACTCAAGCAGGAGGGGTGGTTTCGAAATGGCCAGTTGTAGCACAGAAAGATGTCCCCTTTACTAATATTTACTTTTCGCCCACATCTTTTTAGAAGTATCGTATTCGACATATTAGTCGTCTGAAAATGAAAACACTGTATATGTAATATGCGAATCTGTACTTGTTTATGATGGCTATTACTTTAATAATTGCGCAATAACAATGATTCTTAGAGACAAATGAAATACAGCTCAATAACACTACGACCCTGAGTGAAGCCCCGCGCTGTCGAAGCTCTGCAATCAAAACAACTGTGTTTGTTGGAGCATGGAATAGGGCTTTGGCTAAATAACAACGGTAGATGAAACAACGTCAAATTCTAAAGTCTATTCTATGATGGCTGGTTCCATGTGTTTCTGGAAATAACTGTGGGGCCCTTCATGTAAATCACAACTAGTCTCGTTGTTTGTGGTCGATTACGAAAGTTACACACCATTCACAACGGGTAATATTTTTTAATTCTTGTACTCTTTTCTGTTCATTCCTTTATATTTTAATAGTATATATTGAGACAAGGATTGTGTCAGCACACACGGCGGGGGGGGGGGGGGGGAGGAAGGGGGGAGGGGGGCAGACAAGAGAAGGGTGAAGTAGTATCGGAATGTTAAGAGTTACTGGAATGAAGTGAACAGACTTTTACCCAAGATTTTATTCCATCAGCTTATACCTTTAAAAGTTTTTAAGCACATAGTGAATTAATAACCACGCTGGAAGATAATACAACCCATAACCATCATCCATACCATCACCAAACATAAAAGCAGCTGACTTAGGACAGGCGCTCTGTCTGACGTTGTATGATAAAAGGCCAGAATTGCACCACCCAGCTGACGTTCCAGCCGGTTTAGTACCAGCCACCTGGAGATGCCGTAAATGTCCGTGTGTATATAAGCACGTATTTAAAGCGTTACGGGTACCCATAAATGTCAATGGGCCATTCCTATTAATGGCCGATGCTTCATGTATAATGAGGTCTCGTTGGAAAGGCTGTTATTTTCGTCGGAAATTTGCTTCAGCACGGGCAGGTATACTTCTGTATGAAATCGTCGCCACAGCATCGCAGCATAAAAGTTCACGTAAACCGGGCCAAGGAATACATTAACGAAAGCAGTGTGTCTGGTTATGTGAAGATTTGTTGACGGCGAAAAAATGTACCAGTACACAAATTTTGGCGTTTGCTAACACGATTACTGTAGAAGCACTTGAATTTATGAAATACAGACATTCCGAATGAACTCGCTGCATTTCATATCATAGCACATTTGACACTAAGTAAAATATTCTTGTAACATGCTGTTGTTGTGGTCTTCAGTCCAGAGATTGGTTTGATGCAGCTCTCCATGCTACTCTATCCTGTGCAAGCTTCTTCATCTCCCAGTACATATTGCAACCTACATACTTCTGAATCTCTTTAGTGTATTTATCTCTTGGTCTCCCTCTATGGTTTTTACCCTCCACGCTGCCCTCCAATACTAAATTGGTGATCCCTTGATGCCTCAGAATATGCCCTACCAACCGATCCCTTCTTCTAGTCAAGTTGTGCCACAAATTCGTTTTCTCTCCAATTCTATTCAATACCTCCCCGTTAGTTACGTGATCTACCCATCTAATCTTCAGCAGCCTTCTATAGCACGACATTTCGAAAGCTTCTATTCTCTTCTTGTCTAAACTATTTATCGTCCACGTTTTACTTCCACACATGGCTACACTCCATACAAATACTTTCAGAAACGACTTCCTGACACTTAAATCTATACTGGAAGTTAACAAATATCTCTTCTTCAGAAATGCTTTCCTTGCAATTGCCAGTCTACATTTTATATCCTCTCTATTTCGACCATCATCAGTTATTTTGCTCCCCAAACAGCAAAACTCATTTACAACTTTAATCGTCTCATTTCCTAATCTAATTCCTGCAGCATCACCCGATTTAATTCGACTACATTCCATTATTCTCGTTTTACTTTTGTTGATGTTCATAACATCTCCCGACAGCCCTTCAAGCAGTCGCTTCCTGATTTAACTATTAAAAATGAGCAATAGGTGAAAGAGCGTAATGGCATAGAACGTACCTTTTCAACAAATGTTTATTTGGAAGCCATTTATAGTTAACTGTCCTCAGTTTCTTTATTTGTTTTAATATTATCAAGGGAAAGCGCTCAGACTCGAACAACCGAATCGGCTCATATTTGGCAGGCCGCTGCTCACCAGTCAACGACCCATTCCTTTCCGTATAAAAGCAGCCGACACAATTATGGAGCCAGAACTATATTAAACGGTGGCTTGCTGGCATGGGCCCATGGCTTATAGGGGATTGCGCCACACTCGAACCCTACCATCAACTCTTACTAACTCAGTCTGGTCTCATCTGACCAGGTCACGATTTTCCAATCGTCTAGGGTCCAACTGATATGATCACGAGCCCAGGATAGGCGCTGCAGGAGTTGTCTTTCTGCTACCAAAGGCACTCGCGTCAGTCGTCTGTTGTGGATTGGCAAGAGAGCCAACCCGGTTTTGAGAGGAAGCTGAAAGGCACGCGTTTTAGCTCCCGCAGGCTGACGTGAGGTCTGGAACAAGACAAGGAAATTAGACTAGCAAAAAAGGACGTAGCTGTGGAATACTTAACTTTAATCCATAAATGGTGAACATCGCTCTTGACGGTACATGTTTTACAGCATCAATAGTAACTGATAATGGCGCCTTGCTAGGTCGTAGCAAATGACGTAGCTGAAGGCTATGCTAAACTATCGTCTCGGCAAATGAGAGCGTATTTTGTCAGTGAATTATCGCTAGCAAAGTCGGCTGTACAACTGGGGGCGAATGCTACGAAGTCTCTCTAGACCTGCCGTGTGGCGGCGCTCGGTCTGCAATCACCGATAGTGGTGACACGCGGGTCCGACGTATACTAACGGACCGCGGCCGATTTAAAGGCTACCACCTAGCAAGTGTGGTGTCTGGCGCTGACACCAAATCGTCTACTGCGACAGCCCATTAACGCCAAATTTCGACGCATTGTTCAAACGGACAAGTTCTTCGTACGTGCCACATTGATTTATGCGGTTGTTTCACGCTGTGTTCTTTGTCTGTTAGGACTGAAAACTCTGTGGAAAAGCCGCTTCTCTCAGTCGTTAAGTGAAGGCCGTCGGCCACTGCGTTGTCCGTGGTGAGAGAAATGGCTCAAATGGCTCTGAGCACTATGGGACTTAACTTCTGAAATCATCAGTCCCCTAGAACTTTGAACTACTTAAGCCTAACTGACCTAAGCACATCACACACATCCATGCCCGAGGCAGAATTCGAACCTGCGACCGTATCGGTCAGGCGGTTTCAGACTGAAGCTCCTAGAACCGCACGGCCACACCGGCCGGCTGTGGTGAGAGATAATACCTGCAATTTGGTATTCTAGGCATACTCTTGACGCTGTGGGCCTCAGAATATCGAATTCCCTAAAGATTTCCTTAATGAAATGTCCCATGCGTCTAGTTCCAACTACCGTTCTGCATTCAGAGTCAATTAACTCTCGTAGCGCGGCCATAAATCAATCGGAAACCTTTTCCCATGAGTCACTGAGTACAAATGACAGCTCCGCCAATGCACCACCATTTTATACCTTGTGTACAACATACTACCGCCGTCTGTATATATGCATATCTCTGTCCCATGACCTCAGTGTATTGAAATAAACGTTCACGGCTCCTATATACACTCCTGGAAATGGAAAAAAGAACACATTGACACCGGTGTGTCAGACCCACCATACTTGCTCCGGACACTGCGAGAGGGCTGTACAAGCAATGATCACACGCACGGCACAGCGGACACACCAGGAACCGCGGTGTTGGCCGTCGAATGGCGCTAGCTGCGCAGCATTTGTGCACCGCCGCCGTCAGTGTCAGCCAGTTTGCCGTGGCATACGGAGCTCCATCGCAGTCTTTAACACTGGTAGCATGCCGCGACAGCGTGGACGTGAACCGCATGTGCAGTTGACGGACTTTGAGCGAGGGCGTATAGTGGGCATGCGGGAGGCCGGGTGGACGTACCGCCGAATTGCTCAACACGTGGGGCGTGAGGTCTCCACAGTACATCGATGTTGTCGCCAGTGGTCGGCGGAAGGAGCACGTGCCCTTCGACCTGGGACCGGACCGCAGCGACGCACGGATGCACGCCAAGACCGTAGGATCCTACGCAGTGCCGTAGGGGACCGCACCGCCACTTCCCAGCAAATTAGGGACACTGTTGCTCCTGGGGTATCGGCGAGGACCATTCGCAACCGTCTCCATGAAGCTGGGCTACGGTCCCGCACACCGTTAGGCCGTCTTCCGCTCACGCCCCAACATCGTGCAGCCCGCCTCCAGTGGTGTCGCGACAGGCGTGAATGGAGGGACGAATGGAGACGTGTCGTCTTCAGCGATGAGAGTCGCTTCTGCCTTGGTGCCAATGATGGTCGTATGCGTGTTTGGCGCCGTGCAGGTGAGCGCCACAATCAGGACTGCATACGACCGAGGCACACAGGGCCAACACCCGGCATCATGGTGTGGGGAGCGATCTCCTACACTGGCCGTACACCACTGGTGATCGTCGAGGGGACACTGAATAGTGCACGGTACATCCAAACCGTCATCGAACCCATCGTTCTACCATTCCTAGACCGGCAAGGGAACTTGCTGTTCCAACAGGACAATGCACATCCGCATGTATCCCGTGCCACCCAACGTGCTCTAGAAGGTGTAAGTCAACTACCCTGGCCGGCAAGATCTCCGGATCTGTCCCCCATTGAGCATGTTTGGGACTGGATGAAGCGTCGTCTCACGCGGTCTGCACGTCCAGCACGAACGCTGGTCCAACTGAGGCGCCAGGTGGAAATGGCATGGCAAGCCGTTCCACAGGACTACATCCAGCATCTCTACGATCGTCTCCATGGGAGAATAGCAGCCTGCATTGCTGCGAAAGGTGGATATACACTGTACTAGTGCCGACATTGTGCATGCTCTGTTGCCTGTGTCTATGTGCCTGTGGTTCTGTCAGTGTGATCATGTGACGTATCTGACCCCAGGAATGTGTCAATAAAGTTTCCCCTTCCTGGGACAATGAATTCACGGTGTTCTTATTTCAATTTCCAGGAGTGTACAATGATGAAATCTGCTCAGCTTTCAGTTACCGATCCCATAAATAACCAGATAAATGTGTGACTTTTTCCAGAAATGTAAACTTGTGGATGCAGCAGTACATAGATTTAAATGAGCTGACAATTCACAAAATTGGAAGTAGCTCAGAGATCAGCCAGTTTTTTTGACAGGAAAATTTAAAACGAGAAACGTGTGGTGCACACACTAAGTAATTGTTGCATGAATAGTTCACCCCCCTATTATTATCTGCTGCAACCGTATTCCTGTTTTGCAGTGCTATCTGTATTGGGTTAGGAATAAATATGGACCTAGGAAAAATTAATTTATTTTTGTAGTCCGTTTTAATAAAGTGTTAGCCGGCCGGAGTGGGCGTCCGGTTCTAGGCGCTACAGTCTGGAATCGAGCGACCGCTACGGTCGCGGGTTCGAATCCTGCCTCGGGCGTGGCTGTGTGTGATGTCCTTAGGTTAGTTAGGTTTAATTAATTCTAAGTTCTAGGCGACTAATGACCTCAGAAGTTAAGTCGCATAGTGCTCAGAGCCATTTGAACCAACAATTTAAAAAAATGTTATGCCAAAAAGCCATTTTAACGTCAACAATTACTTTCTGCTTTTTGTCCTGTGTGCGAAAATTTCTCATGAAGTTTTAACCTTTTGTTTATATTACAACGCAGACATGTTAAATTTCAGTTTTATTTCAGTATCTTTTCACGTGACCTTTTCCGAAAAAGTATAGTGTTATACCTACATACTAATAAAATATTTAGGTATATTTGTGACTCTCTTCATGTGCGGTATGGCGCTCTGTACATAACACAATTTTCTTTGTTTGATGAAGCAGGATTGACTATTTTGACTGTACCATCACATGAAATGACATGATACGTATAATGCAACACGTTTATATTCAAGTCTGAAAATGGTCATTACCGACCGAAATTAATAACCTCATTGCAAATAAACATTGTCATCTAAAACTGGAATTATAATAAAGAAGATGCTTTCCTGGATCGCTGGAAACTCTATCATGACTATGTCACAGTTTGTAAATAACACATCAGTCTGTTTAACTGATATGCTCATAAAAATCAAAATATGGGCAGGAAAACTTAATTTCCTTTCATTTTTATGAGACTGTTATTTCACTATGAACACTATACCTGCAGCTTTCCCCTTGTATGCGTATGCCACATACTGCAAGTATCTCTTTCTTCTTTTGCTATTACCCCATTCTCTCTGCACATCTCCTTCTACCCTCTCTCTCTATATCCTCCTTCCTCCTCCTATTATTCGCCTCCTCCTGCCGTTTCTCTCTGTCCACCCCTTCCTCCTCTTCCCTCAATGCACTCCACTGTCTCCCTCCATCTCCTCATTCCCTCACTCTCTGTGCCTATCTCCTCCTGCCCCTCACCCTACTCCTTCTCCTAGCCCTTTTCTTGTCCACCACCTCCTCCTCTTCCCTCTGTCCATCCCTTTGTCTGTGTCCGTCTTCTCATTCCTCCCCTCTCTCAGTACATCTCCTCTTTTCCCTTCTTTCCATCTATCTTCTCCTTCCTCCTGTATCTATCTCATCCTTCCCCCACTCTGTGCTCAGCTGTGCCTTTCCCCGCATACAAACCCTATAAGCAAACCGGTACTACCTGCAAAATCCGCCAGTCATGTTGTACAGCCTTGATGTCAGGCGTCACCAAACATTTTCAGCCGCATCCCCACTGAACATACCGACAAGAAAGAGAGAGAATGTTGCATTGTCATCCCGTTCATAGCTTTGCTTAAAATTTCGAGTCTCGAGCTCACAGGCGAGGTAGTTTAATATCTACTGCGAAATTTTTACTGAGCAGAGAGACAAGAAAGCAATTTGCGTGTTAATAAACCTTCTACCTGTTTGGCGCTTAGTGCTGGTTTTCGCCTGCAACCTCGTACCTGTATTAGAATGCATCACATATAATTCCTCCTTGGTGTGCTACGGGAATCTCCTGTATGTTGCAGGACTGTGGCGACTACGCAGCAGCGACCAGCAGGTGGTGTGACATATACAGCCCTCCCAGCCGTCGTGATGCCCGCCCAGACGTACAAAGTGGCCTCTGGATAACCCCCTCCACATATTAGCAGCAGGTGCAGTTAAGAGTAAGTAACTAATTTTTGTCAACAGTCTTTTGACTGGTCTAGTTCGGCCAGCCACGAATTCCTCTCTTGTGCCAACCATTTCAGTAGCTATTGCACCATACCTTCTCAACTATTTGTTGAATGTACTCTTATTTCTGTCTTCCCCAACAGTTCTTGCTGTCTATGGCTCCCTCTAACACCATAGAAGTTATTCCTTCATGCCTTAACACATGTCCTATCATTCTGACACTTTTCGTATAGCTGTTTTTTCTATACATTTCTTTCTTCGCGATTCCTGAGGAGAACATCATTCCTTAGCTTACCCCATCAGTTCATCAAATTTTCTACATACTTGTGTAGCGTGACAGCTCGAACGGCCCTGTTCTTTCCTTTTCCGTTTTTCCCACAGCCCGTGCCGTAGAATGCTGTGCTATAGACGTACATTATCACCAGTTTCTTCCTTCTTATCAAGGCCTATATTAACACTAGTAGACTTCTTTTGCCAGATCGCCCTTTTTGGCCTAGTTAGTTCTTGCTTCGTCCAACGTATGTTATTTTCCTTCAAAAACTTTATACTAAGCTAATCGCTACTCTCATTTCTTGTACTGTTCATTACTTTCGCCTTTCCTCTTTTAACTCTTACCACCTGCTCTGCACTCAGGTTGGTCATTCTATCCAACAAGTCCTGTATTTTTCTGTGACTTTCAAAAGATAGCAACGTCAGTAGTGAATCTTATAACTGATATTCTTTCACCATACAGAGTAAATTTTCGGTCATAATACGGGTATGTGAAACCTGTGTCATGACTATTTTGTTATTACACGTAGTTTGTTAGCATGGTGGCCTAGAGAAGATGACTGAGTTTTGAGACGGTCTCATAGGTCAAAGACTACGTGAGGAGAAAGTTACAACGGAGCAGACATTTATCTCAAGATTTTCTTGCTGCACAGCACTGTTGCAGCTACGCGTCCTTTGGTGACAGGAGGTGCGCTTCGCATCTGGGCAAAGAGTCCTGTGATGTTAGCTAGAGCTGCTTCGAGAACCAAGCCAGCCTGAATGTTCATTATTTTGATTTCGCTCTTCCACTTAAACGTGAGCTGCCGTCCATCAGATACATTTCGCATGTTGGCCATGAAGGTAGCTTTGCCATACTGTAGATGGAAGATTTGCGAAAACAATACAGGGTGATTCAAAAAGAATACCACAACTTTAGGAATTTAAAACTCTGCAACGACAAAAGGCAGAGCTAAGCACTATCTGTCGGCGAATTAAGGGAGCTATAAAGTTTCATTTAGTTGTACATTTGTTCGCTTGAGGCGCCGTTGACTAGGCGTCTGCGTCAGTTGATGCTAAGATGGCGACCGCTCAACAGAAAGCTTTTTGTGTTATTGAGTACAGCAGAAGTGAATCGACGACAGTTGTTCAGCGTGTATTTCGAACGAAGTATGGTGTTAAACCTCCTGATAGGTGGTGTATTAAACGTTGGTATAAACAGTTTACAGAGAATGGGTGTTTGTGCAAAGGGAAAAGTTCTGGACGGCCGAGAACGAGTGATCAAAATGTAGCACGCATCCAGCAAGCATTTGTTCGCAGCCCAGGAGAATCGACTCGCAGAGCTAGCAGAGAGCTGCAAATTCTACAATCAACTGTATGGAGAGTCCTACGAAAAAGGTTAGTTATGAAACCTTATCGTCTGAGACACCACATTGGCACTTATCTGTCCGTAACTACCTGAACGTCAACTACCCGAGGCGATGGATCGGCCGCCAGGCAGCCCGTGACTGAGCACTTCATCACTGGCCTCCAAGAAGCCCTGATCTTACCCCCTGCGATTATTTCTTATGGGGGTATGTTAAGGATATGCTGTTTCGGCCACCTCTCCCAGCCACCATTGATGATTTGAAACGAGAAATAACAGCAGCTATCCAAACTGTTACGCCTGATATGCTACAGAGAGTGTGGGACGAGCTGGAGTATCGGGTTGATATTGCTCGAGTGTCTGGAGGGGGCCATATTGAACATCTCTGAACTTACTACGGTATGTTGATGATTTTCACTTATGGACCGTCTGACAGCAACTGAATAAAACACAATTTTAGTGCCATACGCGTTTCGCCTTTATTTTCTGCAAGGCATCATCAGTGGCCTGTAATATGTACATACACTCCTGGAAATTGAAATAAGAACACCGTGAATTCATTGTCCCAGGAAGGGGAAACTTTATTGACACATTCCTGGGGTCAGATACATCACATGATCACACTGACAGAACCACAGGCACATAGACACAGGCAACAGAGCATGCACAATGTCGGCACTACTACAGTGTATATCCACCTTCGCAGCAATGCAGGCTGCTATTCTCCCATGGAGACGATCGTAGAGATGCTGGGTGTAGTCCTGTGGAACGGCTTGCCATGCCATTTCCACCTGGCGCCTCAGTTGGACCAGCGTTCGTACTGGACGTGCAGACCGCGTGAGACGACGCTTCATCCAGTCCCAAACATGCTCAATGGGGGACAGATCCGGAGATCTTGCCGGCCAGGGTAGTTGACTTACACCTTCTAGAGCACGTTGGGTGGCACGGGATACATGCGGACGTGCATTGTCCTGTTGGAACAGCAAGTTCCCTTGCCGGTCTAGGAATGGTAGAACGATGGGTTCGATGACGGTTTGGATGTACCGTGCACTATTCAGTGTCCCCTCGACGATCACCAGTGGTGTACGGCCAGTGTAGGAGATCGCTCCCCACACCATGATGCCGGGTGTTGGCCCTGTGTGCCTCGGTCGTATGCCGTCCTGATTGTGGCGCTCACCTGCACGGCGCCAAACACGCATACGACCATCATTGGCACCAAGGCAGAAGCGACTCTCATCGCTGAAGACGACACGTCTCCATTCGTCCCTCCATTCACGCCTGTCGCGACACCACTGGAGGCGGGCTGCACGATGTTGGGGCGTGAGCGGAAGACGGCCTAACGGTGTGCGGGACCGTAGCCCAGCTTCATGGAGACGGTTGCGAATGGTCCTCGCCGATACCCCAGGAGCAACAGTGTCCCTAATTTGCTGGGAAGTGGCGGTGCGGTCCCCTACGGCACTGCGTAGGATCCTACGGTCTTGGCGTGCATCCGTGCGTCGCTGCGGTCCGGTCCCAGGTCGACGGGCACGTGCACCTTCCGCCGACCACTGGCGACAACATCGATGTACTGTGCAGACCTCACGCCCCACGTGTTGAGCAATTCGGCGGTATGTCCACCCGGCCTCCCGCATGCCCACTATACGCCCTCGCTCAAATTCCGTCAACTGCACGTACGGTTCACGTCCACGCTGTTGCGGCACGCTACCAGTGTTAAAGACTGCGATGGAGCTCCGTATGCCACGGCAAACTGGCTGACACTGACGGCGGCGGTGCACAAATGCTGCGCAGCTAGCGCCATTCGACGGCCAACACCGCGGTTCCTGGTGTGTCCGCTGTGCCGTGCGTGTGATCATTGCTTGTACAGCCCTCTCGCAGTGTCCGGAGCAAGTATGGTGGGTCTGACCCACCGGTGTCAATGTGTTCTTTTTTCCATTTCCAGGAGTGTATGTTAGCTATTTTATTTACATTTTTGTCATTGTGCCTATAGGTTATAAACAGTTCTGGTGGTTGGTATTTCCTATTAAGTAGTAATGTTTTGAACTGTACTTACAGGTTGCGTAGACAGTTTCTTACATATTACGCTCCTGTAGCATTTTTGGTCTTGTTCTTCTTCCTCTGAGTGCCAATTTGCTGTTTTTTTCCGCATTCCACAGCACTATGCACTGAACGCTTCTTTTAACGCAATGTTTTGGTTTCTGTTGCCGACTGTCAAATGTTTTTGCCAAAGATCGAATATTACTGCCAAACTTATGAGTGTAACTATCGAAGTATCTGTGGTCTGTTCGTGTATGCATTTGTGTGTGCGCTTGTGTATGTGTGTGTGTGTGTGTGTGTGTGTGTGTGTGTGTGTGTGTGTGTGTGTGTTTTTGGTGTCGCTAATTTAATTTAATTTTATTGTATTTAATTATTTATTTTTGTTTATGTCCTGTGTATGTGTGTGTGTGTGTTTTGGTGTGATTTTTTTTTGTGCTGTGTATGTGTGTCTGTCTGTATTTTGGTGTTATGCATTTTTTTCTTTTTTTTGGGAGGGGGGCTGTGTATGTGTGTGTGTGTTTCTGTGTGTGTGTGTGTTTTATTTTTTTTTTATTTTTATGTTATCATTTCCTTTATTAAGTTTAGTAAGGAGCCTGTGCTGATGTGTGTCTGTTCATTTATCACATGTTTGTTTTCTGCTATGGCTTTCTGGATGTGGAAGATTTGTTGCATTTGTATAAGATGTTTGTCATGGTTGCTTATTCTCATTATTTTCATTTCTTGTTCCATGTTTGTAGGATGATGGTTGTAGTGTTTTAAATGCTCTGCAAATGTGGAATGGTTTGTTTCATACTTCCAACATCTGATATGTTCTTTGTATCTTGTTTCAAAATTCCTGCATGTCATGCCTATGTATACTGCATCACAACTTTGACATTCAAGTTTATATATTCCTGATTGTTGGAATTTGTCCCTCTTGGTAGCTGGCTGGCTTAGGTGTGATTGAAGGGTTTGCCCAGGCTTATATGCTATTTTGAAGCCCTGTCTCTTTAGGATGTTTGCAACTCTGTGTGTTAGTTTATGTGTGTAGGTCATGGTGTACCATCTGGTTCTTTTCTGTGTGGTGTTGTCATTGTGTGTGTTTGTTGAGTGTGTTTGTAAGTTTTCAGCTTGTGAGTTCTTTTGTATTGTGGAAATGTTGTGTTTGTTTTTTATTTGAGTTTTTATTTTTTGATTGAGCCTGTGTACCACATGTGTGTCATACCCGTTGTTCCTAGCTATTTGTATGATCGTGTTCATTTCTTGTTCATAGTTTCTCTTACTGAGTGGGATTCTGTTTAATCTATGTAACATGTGTCATAGTGCTGCAAATTTCTGGCTTTGGGGGTGGTTGGATGTGGAATGTATTATTGTGTCCGTGGCTGTTGGTTTTCTAAAGATGTTAAATGTATGTTTTCCATTTTCTTTTTTAATTGTAATGTCAAGAAAATTTATTTGATTTTCTTTTTCAAGTGTGAATTTTATGTTCTTATGAGCTTTGTTTATTTCTGAATGGGGTTCATCTATTTTTTCACTTGGCTCGTCTATCAAACAAATAATGTCATCCACGTATCTGTACCAATATATGATTTTGAAACTTTCATTTGTGGTTATCTTATCAAATATCTGATTTTCGAGGTGGCTGATGAAAATGTTTGCTAGTGTTCCTGATATTGGGGATCCCATGGGCAGTCCATCAGTTTGTAGATAATATTCTTCCTCAAACTGAAAGTAGTTTTGTTCAGTTGTCAGTCTGAGCATATCTGTTATTTCTTTTATTGCGTCTGTGGTGAGGTTGCTGTGGGATGAGAGATTTTGTTCTATGATTTCTATTGTTTCTGTGATAGGGATGGAGGTATACATATTTTCCATATCGAATGAAATCAGTGATGCTGTGTGTGGTACCTGTATGTTCTGTATATTTTCTATTAGGTTTCCTGTGTTTATCACTGTTCTGTTGTTTTCTACTTTATAGTGTTTTGTAACTAACTTTTGGAGGTGTTTGGCTATGCTGTCAGACGGTCTATAAGTGAAAATCATCAACATACCGTAGTATTACGCGCAACTGAGGAGGACAGGACCACGAAAGTTGAAGATGTCAATACATCTATGTCAAGCATTCCCTGTCAACGTGTACAACAGGTTCAAGAAAATACATCTGAGACTCCATAAGACGATACAGCATATAAAATTCAACAGAACATGCAAAAAGAACGATTTAATTCCAACCTACATTAATGTAAAGGTTAAAAACAGTTCTACAGTGGCACAAAAGTCGAAATCATTTGCAGAACGATATTGGTTACTACATGAAATTAAGATGCTCTATTCGAAAAAACAACACCTAAACATGGTGCTCTATGAGACTCATCTAGAATTGGCAAAAAACGTAGGAAACGCCGCAGTTTTCATGGCACTAGTAGAAAAAACTGAGCACAACACATACATAGCAATGAAACATTTACAAAACAAACATAAACACAAGATAATGAAACTAACAGTAAAAAAGACGCAAAAATACATTTACATTTTAAATGTGAAACCACATGAACACCAACACTCATTCCATCCACGCTTAGTTAACCTAACAGAGACAGAACTACACGAAAACGAAAAAATGCTCTTGGAAAAAGGTTTGAAACACTGCACCAATAGCAAGGTGAACAATCAATACATAGAAAATCTCATAGTAGAAACCGAACACATCCTTACACGTGAAGAACAACAAAGTAATTGTGAAATAAACATAGGACTGACAAGAGAACTAGTAAAAGAAGAAATAAAAGGCATAATAAAACAAACACAGCAGACACACAATAAGAACAACCAAACAGAAGCAGCTACTATGAAAAGGTTAAAACAAAAGTTAACAAACAACAACGTATTAATAACAAGAGCAGACAAGGGAAATGTAACAGTACTCATGGATAAAGAGCAATACATCACAAAAACCAAGGAATACATAAACACCAACGCAATACAAAAACTGAAGTCAGATCCAACTACACGATTCCAGGCAAATGTGAAACGAACACTGAAAAACATTGAACACACACTCACGGACAAACAGAAATACTACTTAACACAGAAAAACCCACAAGCACCAACACTCCGCAGTCAACCGAAAGTACATAAAGACGGAATGCCAATGAGACCTGTTATCAACTTCAAGAAAGCCCCAACATACCGCATAGCCAAACACCTCCAAAAGTTAGTTACAAAACACTATAAAGTAGAAAACAACAGAACAGTGATAAACACAGGAAACCTAATAGAAAATATACAGAACATACAGGTACCACACACAGCATCACTGATTTCATTCGATATGGAAAATATGTATACCTCCATCCCTATCACAGAAACAATAGAAATCATAGAACAAAATCTCTCATCCCACAGCAACCTCACCACAGACGCAATAAAAGAAATAACAGATATGCTCAGACTGACAACTGAACAAAACTACTTTCAGTTTGAGGAAGAATATTATCTACAAACTGATGGACTGCCCATGGGATCCCCAATATCAGGAACACTAGCAAACATTTTCATCAGCCACCTCGAAAATCAGATATTTGATAAGATAACCACAAATGAAAGTTTCAAAATCATATATTGGTACAGATACGTGGATGACATTATTTGTTTGATAGACGAGCCAAGTGAAAAAATAGATGAACCCCATTCAGAAATAAACAAAGCTCATAAGAACATAAAATTCACACTTGAAAAAGAAAATCAAATAAATTTTCTTGACATTACAATTAAAAAAGAAAATGGAAAACATACATTTAACATCTTTAGAAAACCAACAGCCACGGACACAATAATACATTCCACATCCAACCACCCCCAAAGCCAGAAATTTGCAGCACTATGACACATGTTACATAGATTAAACAGAATCCCACTCAGTAAGAGAAACTATGAACAAGAAATGAACACGATCATACAAATAGCTAGGAACAACGGGTATGACACACATGTGGTACACAGGCTCAATCAAAAAATAAAAACTCAAATAAAAAACAAACACAACATTTCCACAATACAAAAGAACTCACAAGCTGAAAACTTACAAACACACTCAACAAACACACACAATGACAACACCACACAGAAAAGAACCAGATGGTACACCATGACCTACACACATAAACTAACACACAGAGTTGCAAACATCCTAAAGAGACAGGGCTTCAAAATAGCATATAAGCCTGGGCAAACCCTTCAATCACACCTAAGCCAGCCAGCTACCAAGAGGGACAAATTCCAACAATCAGGAATATATAAACTTGAATGTCAAAGTTGTGATGCAGTATACATAGGCATGACATGCAGGAATTTTGAAACAAGATACAAAGAACATATCAGATGTTGGAAGTATGAAACAAACCATTCCACATTTGCAGAGCATTTAAAACACTACAACCATCATCCTACAAACATGGAACAAGAAATGAAAATAATGAGAATAAGCAACCATGACAAACATCTTATACAAATGCAAGAAAACTTCCACATCCAGAAAGCCATAGCAGAAAACAAACATGTGATAAATGAACAGACACACATCAGCACAGGCTCCTTACTAAACTTAATAAAGGAAATGATAACATAAAAATAAAAAAAATAAAACACACACACACACACACACACACACATACACAGCCCCCCTCCAAAAAAAAAAAAATGCATAACACCAAAATACAGACAGACACACATACACAGCACAAAAAAAAAACAAATCACACCAAAACACACACACACACACACACATACACAGGACATAAACAAAAATAAATAATTAAATACAATAAAATTAAATTAAATTAACGACACCAAAAAGAAAACACACACACACACACACACACACACACACACACACACACACACACACATACACAAGCGCACACACAAATGCATACACGAACAGACCACAGATACTTCGATAGTTACACTCATAAGTTTGGCAGTAATATTCGATCTTTGGCAAAAACATTTGACAGTCGGCAACAGAAACTAAAACATTGCATTAAAAGAAGCGTTCAGTGCATAGTGCTGTGGAATGCGGAAAAAACAGCAAATTGGCGCTCATAGGAAGAAGAACAAGACCAAAAATGCAACAGGAGCGTAATATGTAAGAAACTGTCTACGCAACCTGTAAGTACAGTTCAAAACATTACTACTTAATAGGAAATACCAACCACCAGAACTGTTTATAACCTATAGGCACAATGACAAAAATGTAAATAAAATAGCTAACATACGTACATATTACAGGCCACTGATGATGCCTTGCAGAAAATAAAGGCGAAACGCGTATGGCACTAAAATTGTCTTTTATTCATTTGCTGTCAGACGGTCCATAAGTGAAAATCATCAACATACCGTAGTATTACGCGCAACTGAGGAGGACAGGACCACGAAAGTTGAAGATCTCTGAACTTGTTTTTGAGTGAAAAAAACCTTTTTAAATACTCTTTGTAATGATGTATAACAGAAGGTTATATTATGTTTCTTTCATTAAATACACATTTTTAAAGTTGTGATATTCTTTTTGAATCACCCTGTATGTTAACATTCTTCATACATGACAGTACATCACTATTATTAGGACCGCGCTCACTACAGGTTATTTTCACTCCGGCTCTCCAGTGGTTTTCGTATGATGTTTCATTGCTAGAACTTGGCTCTGTTGTTAATTTTGCTTACTGGTCGACGCGTGAACTGCATTGGAATGTGGTGTAATTTAAATATTAGCAACAGAGTCGCAATATCTCTGTACTACACTTTAGTAACAGATCGGGTTGTACTTCCCTACTCCTATGAACTCGACGGAGACATACTGCCCACTACTGTTGTCGTTGAGAAGAAAATAATTAAGATCTCTGGAGCCTGTTGTTGTTGTTAGAGAAACACTAGAAAGTGTCTCGTCTAGCCAAAAAGAGGTCATATGTTTGTGCATATTTAGTTTAAGCAACTTTTGCACACGGCAGGCATTGGCATCTCTGGACTGCAGCCAGTTGCTTGACAAAGATAATTGTTGCTTCCATGAAACAGTGGAATATTTTGACAGCGCTCTTAGTGTATCATTTAGCTTCCTTGTGAGGAACATATCACGTCAATTCTGTATGGGTTGGCTCCTAGCGAGTGCACTGTCTCTTAATAAGTGTTATTCGCGAAGCACTACAATGCCCCATCTTGAGAAATAGGGGCAAGAGAAACTTACGGACCACCTTTTAACAAACAAAGGACACTCACAGAAGAAAACAGCTGAGTGGAATTTGCCGGAAATGAGTACTATTTTGGCGGCTGTGGATTGAAATTGGTCAGCTAGGTACAGCCAACCTATACTACGCCTGACACCCTTTTCCCACTCTCATCCAGCCATGCTTCACGAAATAAGTTAGCCCTATCATGTAGTGTAGCAGTTTGGCATTGTTTCACCATTATACGATCTATTTAACCTAACGAGGAACTGCTTCTCTTGCAAAAGTTTGTTCTGGAAGTAGCTCTTCTCCACCCCTTCATAGGTATCAAATTCTCCCACCTACTTTTCTTCAGAACCAGCCATTAATCAGTCGGGATCAAACAGCCGTCCAAAGATAAGCCACTGGGACTACTCTGTGTAATGCATTAACTAATCCCAGAGATCTACTTCTTTACGTGCTTCAGCATCAAATAGACAAAAATAAAATAAAACTTCTATGTACAAAAAGTAAACAAATAAAAACCCGATCAAACTCAGCAGCATTCTACAGAACTTCACAAACCTGAATTAAAAAACTGTCCGATTCTCCGCGTATAAGTAAAACCAGTGGCTGTTTCCACCATTATTTCCTGAAACTTCGTATGACAGAATTTCAGTGAATATAGAAGGATAATAACTTACATGCCCGTGAATCCTCCTGACCTGTGTGCAAACAGGTAGGTTGCTAGTAAAACTGCTACTCTCGCATATCATCACAGGCTGTACGTAGGGAATTCTGGGAGTTAAGCTTTTATTCCCACTGCATTTTAAGAATGGTGCATTGTCAGGAAAGACTACATATTCCCGGTTTCTTGCTGAAACACCTGGTCTTTGGTACGGACAACAGGTGCATCACAGGGTGTGACTGAAATGACGCGGCATCTGGAAATGTATCTCAAAGTCTAACTACACGGGACAATAAGATTCTTGTGAACAACACGTCTAAATGCCCAGATTTGTCCTGAAATGCTTACGGTATGTGGACCTAATGCAGTATCGCGTGCAGCCGTAGTAAAATGGTGACAATATCTCGGCCAAGGCAGCACATTCGTCCGCTATGCTGATCACGATGTCCAAATCCTGCACAATGCGAATCTCATCTTATCAGAAAACTGAAAGAACCTTTAGGGTAAACAAATTTCCGAACGACGACTGTCTTCACACAGTGGTTCTTGAATTACTCCGTGAGCAAGGACAGAATATCATTTCTCGAGGAACTGAACAATATGCAGAACGCCCCCAACATTGCTCTCTATGTTGGAATGTAGTTTCACGTATCTGTGTCACTCAGGTGTGTATTGCAACACTCGATAAAAGCTATTAGGTCTGACATAATAATGCATAACTTACTTTTTGAAATACCCTCATGTTTCCTTAACCTACAAATATACGACGACGTTGTGTTCTTCCGCCCAGCGTGGTTTTCTTGGTGCGAGTAACAGTTGACTTCCTTACTTCGCGCTTGGGTACGGCGTTAAGTTCAATGTCTAGCTTAGGAGGTGCATTGAATTTTTCTTTCTTTTCCCGGAAACCACAAACATCTTCGGATGAGTGTCCTCGAATAAGAATAAAATCGAGTATTATCGTAGTTACAATTATTTAAATGGTATTACCTAATTTGTAGAGTTAGCTCACTCGATTATTCATATTTTCTACCTGCCACAACATATTTCATTATTATCAGTTTGAATGAGAACTTTGTTGTCTTCTGTTTTACAGGACGTTGCAGCGACGCCACAAGAAGAAGCGAAGTTTTATTACATTATTCACTTGCTAGACGAAGTACCTGAAAATCAGTAACAAATTATCAAACAACTGTGTGATGTTTTTTTCTGCAGAGACGAAATAAAGCTCTTCGAACTACGACTGTTCCTCATTTCACGCCTGTAACTACACACACAACGCGTGTGAGCTACTGTCAACTTATGCTAGAGGTTCACAACAATATATTTACTATTGGATTTTTATTGGAATTGTTACGCTCTGGCCTTTCTCCAACTTACGAAGTATCGATTGATCTGGATGCGAAGTCTCTGGAGACGAACATTCGTTGGGTATTGTCGTCTTGACATTGCGCGTTGTTCTTGCAGAGCGCCCAAGCCGTTTTCAACAAACACATTCGGAGGCTACCAGCGAGTACGGAATTATGTTATAGGTGGGGTAGAGAGTCTCTGGAGAGCAGCAAAGTGATAATACTGAATACTGTGATGGAAAGTAAGAAGTGGAATGAAATAAAAACATACATTTTAAGTCAAGAATACAGGTGAAAGAAAAGCAATAACAAGTTGTCAAAGAAGTTGTCTTTCTCAAGTGTTTACCACTAAAAATCGCGCGTTCATGACAAGGGCCGGTAATCGTTCTAAACAATGTTTAAAATTCAGTATCTTTCATCTCCAGTTATACAGGGTGACAGGAACCAGAGTAACAGTGGCAGTGTGATTGCGGACTGATGTTTGTCTAATAAACAGTTACTTACTATTAATTATGATATACAGCACATTTCATTATATTACCCTTTCAGATACTACGGACGATGTAGCAATGTTATCAAACGATCGGAACAGGGAAGTGTAATTGTTGATATGCACATAGTCACAGTTCTTAATATTCCCTGTTTCATCTCAAACCAAAACAATTTCTGGTTGACTCACGATAAAAATTCGAAATGTACCGCGACAGTACGTATGCAGTGTTACAACGCACTCAACTAGTTAATGGCACCCTATTGTTCAAATATAGTTCACTGCGAAATTAGGTACTTTTCACACATTGTTACAAGTGAAATAGGTCACAAAAACTATTATCTAGCATGTTAGGACCTAACCGGTGGATATGTAGTATGAGACAATACAGTGGCAATATTAAATACATAAAAACTACTAAATACCACACTAGGCTGATGGGTGAATTGTTATGAAACTGCCTGCAGATTAAAACCATGTACAGGAAAGTTTCAACAACCTGAAACTTACTGTGATATTTGGAAAATTATGGAGTGATTCTGGCAGAAGAGAAACTACGTGGGCAGATCTTTGTAGAGTTTGGGCAGCTCAGTCGATAACAATGGTGAACATGCATGCCGAGGTTTAAAGTTCCAACTACGATCTTGCACGAATTTTATTTGGCATAAAAATTTCACTAAAATCGCTTATAGTTGCCTTATATGTGTTTCAGATTACAAAAATGAAGGGTATTTACACTTACTAAATATAATAACCAATGTGGCTGAACATCTCTGATATTAATCATAGCAATATGAAAGAGGGTTGGGGTAGTTATTTACACACAGCTTTTGGAGGTACTGTAATCTAGTATAATAATTTATATTTTGAAGTTCGGAAAAAGTATTTATTGTTTCTAAAGCGATCTTCTAACAAATTCCATAAATATTTTAAAAGTTTAATTACACTTAACTCAAAAATATAGCTCTTACTGGTATATGTGCCTTTTGACATGAATGCCATGTTCAATATTTTCACATCCAGTAATCTATTTGGACATCAGTATGTTGAGTTGTGAGTAAAAGTCACCAAAATTATGGATATTTGTATTTTAAAATTTTCTTTTTGTAGTCATGAAGTTGTCTTTCTGAACCCCACGCCATCACTTTGGTATTACACATTAATGAAAGTGAGGTTTTTGCTAAGAGACATTTTCAGGTTCTGGACTCTACTTACACACCAGTTTCTCTTAATGAAGTATGTCATTATGAGAAGTTATCGTGTGGTTTTTCATATTTTTTTTACAGCTGGTTCAAAGTATTCTGGCCCCCCGCCCCCCTGGTAATACACATTATTGAAAATGTCTTGGTAGATTAAACCCTAACTGATTTCTTATGTATTATAATATAAGTTTCCTAATCAGCATATTAATTTAGTTAACTACCAACAAAGCAATCAGGCAGCCATTTTTCTTACAGGTACAACGATGTGTTTGTAGATGTATACATTTCTTGGAAACTTTCTGCCACTGCCAATAATTTTGCGGATCTGGGTAACTGAAAATAAATCGATCTGAATAAATTGTATGTTAGGCCATTTTGTATAAGAGTTACATTTTACAAATACTTACTTCAAGCATTGGAAAGTGATACAACTGGTTACCATAGGTTATAGAGATGACTCTGTAACAACAAACATGATTGCAGAAATATTTGTGACAACTGAAATCATAGCAAGTAAGTCTCATGAACGAAATTATATATTTGTGAACGGTTTTTTAAAGAAAAAGTTACATAACTTATTATAGCTTTGTTTCTAACTGTATCATGTTATAATTTCACAAAATATTGTGTTAAAGATGTAATGGCTGTTTTCCATATACCACCGTGCTCACAAATAGGTGGGTAACAATTTCCTTTCTACCTTAGAGAATATTATGTTTAATTGATGTTATGACATGATATTGCTCCTCATACGTTTCCACTGAACAAATGTGTGAAAAGGTGTGTAAAAGTGTGATTACCACACTTAATGCAGTTTGGTTTTTTCCATTCATACTGTGTTTCAATCCTGATAGGCTCAAAGTTATTTTAATTTAAAGAACACTAGAAAATTTAATTTCAATTAATTGACAAACTTTGTGACAAATGCATAAAACCAAACTCATAAAACTAAGCCAATCTGTGATAAAGTTATGACGGTGTGTCATAGACAAATTCTAGGTCAGTCCATCTTCGTGATAGATAAATTTAAATCTGCTTTCACTTAGTCTTCATGTTACAATGTTATTCTGAACTGGAGGGGGTCAGGGACTTCGTAACGATTAATACTGCATAGATCCTGAATAAGTCATTCCACATTGGAATGATAGTCTAAGGGGTCTATATTCCATATGTGTAGAAATTAAACGTCACAATACATAGTTCTATAAGATTTTAAAAGGTGAGTCAAAAGGGAAGGGAAGTGTTTTGATGGGTGAGAGGATTACTGATTTTGAACAAAAAGCTTGATGTGGACATATGCCCTATTCCGAATGGTTTCAGAGACAGAATACTTTTAATGTACATTTCTATTTATTTTATGTTTATTCATTGTCATTGTTTATGATGTACCACAGTAATGTACAGGAAGTTGAGACAAACATTTTGATAAAGGACGCTTGTGGTCTATCAAGTCGGAAAAATGCCTCAAACAGGCCTACAAGAAGTACCAAAGCTACAGCTTATGCACTCTGCGCGAGATTTTCAATATTCCCATGATCTCTCTGTGCAAGCTGTTAGTCCCAGACAAAAAATAGATAGGACATTTTTTACAGCAAATTTAATTTAGTTTAATTGTGTACTGAGACAGGTTTCCGCTGGAGTGTGCAGTTTTCGAGTTATTAAATAAAAACGTACAAATGTGATATTAAATGTTTTCTATGTCAGAAACCATCCGCGATAGGGCATAAATCTATATGAAGTTTTTTTTTTCAGAATAACTAATACTATCGTGTCTCAAAGCATGTAATTTTCCTTTTGACTCACCCTGTATCTAAGAAAGTGTTACAAGTGTCACAAAGTCACACAATTTTATGACATCATATCAGTTTCATGTACACTGGGTAACATACAAGAGAAGATACAAACGATAATGAAGTTCAGTCTGAAATTGAAATTTGATTCTCAGCAATGTTTGCTTTTTGGAAACGAAAACTTCCTACAATAAAACATTTGATGTGACAATGGGTCATGCTGCAACTGTAAACGATAGTGTGTATTTCCAACACATTATTTATGTACAATGCAGTTAACAATAGTGTTGAATGGTAAGTTAACCCATTTGACCACAGTAAATTATAAGTACCAAGTGAAAATGAAATATGATAGTTTGTTAATGGAAGTAAACAGCAAGATTTTTTTTGTATTTTTGCATAGATTCCATAAACGAATTCCTATTGTGATGCTATTCTGCAAGATAACACATCTTTGCAGTCTAAGCTAATAGCATGTCCAACTGTGACCAGTGTGCATTCCATGTTTTAACATCAGTATTACATGAGTTGGTGTGGGATGTCATTTTAAGTGGTACAGCTGAATGCATGTCGATGGTGTGAGCAGTGCAGTAGTACTCTCCTTAACTGATTAGTTTGTGTGAGCATTTTATTCATTGTATCTTTGATTTCCAAAGATACTGCATCTTGTGTATCTAAATTACTCATTTATACTACCTAGAGGAAGCTGTTGTAGTAGTTGTAGTAACTATATGACTTGTATCAAGAAATTTCTCACTTTATGACTGTCATTAATTTAAATTAAAAAGAGCGGAAATCATACTAAATTTTAATCTTACAAAGAACCATATATTGCAGTCGCTATGAATAAATTACGTAAGAAGCACACAAACAGCCAGACGGTATATCAGGAAGGAGACCAACATATTTCACTGATACTTGAATACAAATGAACTGGGAAAAGGAAAATGAACTGTAGAAAAATAGCTGAAAGTTATACTTCATGTGATAGTAAACATACTTCCTTTTCACTTTTGCAAATATTTGATTAAAGAAAAGGATAAAATGAAAAGGAAATAATAAAATTATAGAAATCGTTATGATCACCCACAAAAACAAGTATCGGAATAGTCCGTAGTTCTTACATTGATATATACTCTACTACAGCGAAACAAATTTACACAACAGTCTTTGACAGTCTCTTAACAGGTCACCAATGGAAACAGAACAAAGTCTACACTACATTTGTAATCACGTATAGTACTGAAATTATAAAGTAATTATTGTTTTCTCATTAATCAGAGATCTCTCAATGTTGGCAGATACTTTGCGTTTCTTATCTCTGCCTTATAAAAAAAATCAGAAACTGACAAAATAGAAAGTTACACCAACATGAATGACTTGCATAACACACAGACAAGTTACAACACCTTCCTTCATTATAATAAAAGATGAATCTGGTGGAGAGCTGCTAAAGTAAAATAACTGTGTACACACAGACAAGTTGGTTGTCCATCTTTATCACTTCATGAGAAATGCAACAAATTCTTAAAGTTGAAACAAAATTACAGAGAAGAAATTCCAGATTATGTTGATTCAGAAAATTGGCAGTAGATGGTGTTGACTGATAACCTACAACAAGGAATCATCAGACACTAATCAAGTAATTATAGGTACACAGCTTAACATCATAAGGATATTGGTAGTGGTTATTAATTGTGGTAAATTTATGAGAACTTCATGTGACAACCAGACTGAAATAATTTAAAAATTGAATTCTAGTGTTACATTTATTAGACACCACACTGATCATCATTTACTTAGCGTTTAAAACATGAAGTTTGTCTTTAATTTAGTGTTTTGGTTTTTTTTTCTAACTGATTAATGTTTTAAATCAAATGTGTATCATTTTTCCTTTCCTTACGATTTAATTTTCAGTTCATGTTTAGCTAACTGCTGTTTAGTCATTTCAAAGTTCTGTCCTAACAACTGATTAGCAATGTCTTAAGTAGGGTAGTTCTATAATTTTGTGGTCAAATCTGAATAACATTTCATTTCAGATGAAAGCAATATTACTATATTTATTCAGAACACCAGAAAATAATGTTTTTCTATGAGTACAAGTAATAAATGTGCAGTACAGTTTTGGAAAACAGATCTTCCTATAACTGAACAACAAAATTTCTTACACTATTACTGTATTTTCCTATTTACATCAGTATCTGCCGGTTGACATCAAATAAATCACTTACAATGACAGTGCTAAGAAGAAAATCTAGAAATGATATATTAGACAATGTTGATAATAACGAACTCCAAACATAGATTTAACTTTTATATAAGCATAGCCTACAATAATGAGGAGTTACTTGTATTGTGTACCTTCTATGTCTATAATTCCACTGACAGAATAAATTATTTTTGTGGCAGTTGCGAAATTTATAAAACAGAATTCATTACTTTTATCATGACACTATTTAGTAAGTATAACAGAAAAACTCCACTGTCAGTCTCACACATGGAAGGGTTTGTAGTCAAATTTGGAGGAATTATTGTGAATAATTTATCTATAGCTGACAAATCTAGGTAATATTTGTGTACTTTACACTTGAAAAATATGTAATTAAAGCTTGATATACAGGCAGTGTGTTGGAAAGTTCTAAAACAGTAAATGAAAATTTAACATCTATAATGGAGGAAAGAATTTGAAGGGAAAAATAAAAAAATATTTAATGTAATTTGATTTTAGAATAAAGAAATTAATAACAAAATGATTAGATATTGTTCACTGTCCATCATTAGGTAGTGTTACTTACATGAATGCATTGTGAAACTTAATCATTAATGCCTAAATGAAAGGTTTAGTATTTGATGAAGGTTCAAAATTCAAACGATTGGAAGACATTCTGGTTGAAAAATGTTAGGTTCTTTCAGCCAAAATACATCATATGTTACAGTCAACATAATATTTGCTAATTTCACACACATTCCTTACCAAATTTTTGTGTGAACTGTTGGTCACTACCTCTAACGTATCTCAGTAACTGTTCATACAACATCCAAGATGTGGTTTGGAATTAATAGCTTTTATCTTAGAGCACTGTCAAACAGAATATGTTGATGATGTTGCTACTTGTCAACTTTGTCTATTAAGATTGAATGCCACAGGTCGCTGCATGTAAGTAACATCTGCTTCCAAGATTTATGATAGGTTTTTCATGATATAATCTTTAAGTAAGAGCACATTTTAATTTTCTGTTAAAATATATATTGGAAAATAAATTTAATAGGTATTAATTTTGATAACTGTTTGTTAATACATCGGAGTTTGTAAAGAACTCTCTCACTTTTTCGAACAACTCACCATATAGACATATGTATGTACATGTTGAGGAAGGATGCAGTTTTTAGAGAGCAATCTCTTTAATGTGATTACACCTAGTGACTAGTAGACCATTGTGTAGGGTTTGCAAGTTTCTGACAGATTAGACTTTATAACACTATCGATCACTAATACTGCTGTTACTCATAAAGAAAAGGATAGGACTTCACTCTAACATGAAATTTATTTAGAGTCGACCCTGATCGTACATAATGGAAGAGATACCTGACTGTGTCTTGTTAACCAAAAGGTTATGTTTAGATAGGGACCAGTCGTTGAATTGGCGAGAGTTGAACCAATATTATGGTAGTTTTAAAGCAAACTTTGAATACACAAAGAAAAAAGGTGTTGCCATCCGAATTAGGCAAAATGGTATCAAGTGCTTATACTATTCATCAAGACCCTGGCTTGGCTTGGAACTAATTCTGTTTTGCAGACAGGACACTTAACAAGCTGGAGCAACACATATGGAAACTCTAATTGTTCTGGCCAAACTCTTACTGGCTGTGTTCATAGAAAGAAAGTCGATGTTCATTATTTGAAGTCAGTTAGCAAGCGATAAGCACAACTAATACATATGTGGGGAGTTTCACTAATTGGTATTTATTGATGGACACTGACATATAATTGATCTTTAAATGGTTCTATTAACTAATCTGATCAGTATACATTTGCTTAGAGATCATTTACTTCTTTTCATGAAATAGAGTAAAAGTAAAACACGGCGTCTTTATGTGTTATGGTTTGAGCAGCTTCAGCCAGATAATCGTTAGAGAGCACAAATGTTATCAAAATGAATGCTACGTATCATAAATACTTTTGCTGTAATAGTAACTGTAATGCTGGTTCAACATTTAGCAATGACACGCAGAAACTATTCTGACATTTGTCTGAGATCAGAACTGAACACTTCTGGGAAGACAAAATACTAAAACATAAATGTATGAATAATAACACTTTTAAAAACCCATGAAGCAGGTATTCGTTAAGTTGACCATTAAACTACAATGATCAATAACCCCTCATAATGATCACTGCATTATTTAGTTGCTTCTAATACTAAATCCA
Source organism: Schistocerca piceifrons (assembly GCF_021461385.2). NCBI lineage: Eukaryota > Metazoa > Arthropoda > Insecta > Orthoptera > Acrididae > Schistocerca > Schistocerca piceifrons. The sequence goes on along the minus strand of NC_060145.1, from coordinate 149,087,869 downwards.
GATTTCTAAATGGTTCAAATGGTTCTGAGCACTATGCGACGTAACTTCTGAGGTCATCAGTCGCCTAGAACTTAGAATTAATTAAACCTACCTAACCTAAGGACATCACACACCTCCATGCCCGAGGCAGGATTCGAACCTGCGACCGTAGCGGTCGCTCGGATCCTGACTGTAGGGCCTAGAACCGCATGGCCACTCCGGCCGGTCCAGATTTCAGAAACAATGATTTTTAAGTAAAGTAACTAGCTCTATTAGGATCTAAATTTTAGTAAAACGTCAACTCTTCCATTGTGGGAATTAATGTGGAATACTTCAGATAAGAAACTAGCTGAGTACTTAAGAAATTTACTACTAGACAAAAGTTAAAGAGTACTATCAAAGGAATAAATACTCTTAGGTTCAATAAAATTAGGATTCTCAGATACATCGCATCACTAGGAAAAGGGTCCAGTCTAGGGGCATCGGTTAAAGATTAATTTAACGTTCTTGACAGCAAGATGAACTTAAATCGATTACCATTTGCATATGAAGCAAGTAACTGATCCATGCAAACAGTTACAACACTAAACTGTTACTTGAGTTGCAGGTGGTGGTGGTGGTGGTGGTAGTGGTGGTGGTGGCGATCTTCTGTGGGAAAAGTAAAGGCGGCGAACGAACTCAGGGCTCTTGATATTTAAAGACTCTGTACGTTATCTTCTTGACGCCGGATCTTTGTGATTCATAGCCACCCAATAAATTCTATGTTTAAGACTTTGGTGACAGAGATGCCGCAAGCAGACAAAGAAGTTACGGTATATGAATTACACATATTCGAATTTGAATATAAGTCCTATGAACTGACAACAATAGGACTAGCTCTTGGTACTTCAGGGGCCCTCTATCACTAAACTTAAAACAGTGACGTGAAACAAACATTGAATTTAGCGTATTTCGGCTTCCAAGGTCTTCAGCTGTAGAATAGTTGACAAATGAAGACACAGCACATGTAGCAAGCAGCCTCTGAACTATCCAGCTGGAACATGGAGAATTAGTCCCAAATTTTTATAGGAAGCATATGCTTGGGGATTTAACCACAGCAGTCTCCTGGTGCCATTCGAGAGGAAGGGGCATTGTGCCAGTACCATCCTTCAACTTTGCCTTGTTTCATCAGCACAATACACAAATATAACTCTGTCTCTGTCTCTGTCTCTCTCTCTCTCTCTCTCTCTCTCTCGCACACACACACACACACACACACACACATACACACACACACACGCACAGTATAGTCGCCTATAGACAACAGATGAACTTTAGAAATAACTCTTATTATTTGCTGGGGAGATATGCCATTCTGTGTGAGGGATGAAAAACTCTGACAACCGAAGGATTACGGTTCAAAAAAAAGTTTAAGTGTGTGGAATGGTTTATTCAGAAACATCAGGTACGCAGGTTCAAAGGAACTTCCAAACAGTATAGGACGCAACTACCCTCGCGGACGTCGATACGCTTGTGGTGCAAGAATTTTATGCAGACTGGAAGGGTTGATGTGAAATATTATTGGACGACTTAGATCCAGTGAAGTCGATATCGAACGGATACTCTTGGCTTTTCAACGTTCATCACGGAAGTCTGTTCGAAGAAAGTCACAGAAACTGCCAATCTCTAGGGCGACCGAGCACCATGTCCTTCGGAAACATTTACAGATATATCCAAGCCGACTCCAGCCAGACGAGAAGCCACAACATATAAATTCGTTGCGGGCGTTTTTCACTGTTTAGCAGATGCTGGAAATTTCCTAATCAACTTAGCATATTCTGACGAAGTAACATTCCACGTGTATGATAAAGTAAACGAAAACAATGTTCCCATCTGGGGCACAACTAACTCGCATACATGGAGCACCGTCACATTAGGTTCCGACTGGGAAAGATGATCTAGCCAAGGAGTTTGCTGGATTGGCAGGTATGGTCCACGTCTCTGGCCTCCTAGGACGCCTGATATTACACCGATACACTTCTATCTACGGGGTATGTGAAGGACAGAGTCTACCAAACGCCTGTCAACTACGTCAGTGATTCACGTGACCAAATCGTTGTTGTCATTGACACTGTAGATGTGGTTATGATGCGCCGCGTCTGGACAGAGCTGGAATACAGATGGAATCTTGTGCGTGCCACCAGAGGAGCACATTTTAAAACTGACTGAAAAGAACCTTTGTGAAATAGTGCGTCACATAAGCCGGATATGGCGTGATTATCTTAATTAGTTCGGAGCTAATAACGCATAAAGCTATACCATACCTCTGGCGACACCCTGTACATTATTAGTGTATTTTTTTTTCATTTTATTTCCACACATTTATTTTAAACTTCTCTAGTTCTCTTAACTTACGGCTTTGCACGCATTTACCCCTTCTACAGATATAGCAATGACTAATGTCATTCTTGCTGCTGATAAGAATAATCCCCAGCATTCACATTCGTATATCGGCCATGTTTGGCCATGTCTCATAAAACTCGACAGATAACGCCGATGCGGCTGTGGTAAGATAGTAGACTCGCACGCGGTAATAAAATAGTTATTATCGCCGACACTCTACCCAATTTAGATTTTCCGTAATTTCCTTCGATCACATAATCTTGAAGAATGAATAGATCCATTCAAGAAGCAATTTCCGGTGTTCTTCCACATCCTTCAACAATCCTAACTTTAGCTCCGCCTTTAATGAGCTCATCAGGGTTACGACGTCAATGTTAAATCTTACCTTTACGTTCCAACGATTTCCTATCGGAATGGCAGATATAGGAACCAGGTTCAGTTAATAACTGAACAGTTAGTACTCATGAAACAAAAGTATTAAATTTTCTGAACGAGTACAATAATACTCATTTCAACGATTCCATAGTAAGTATACTTCGCGAAATAATATGTTACGCAATAACGAAAATGAAGTGGTAACTTGGTTGTCAGACATTGTTTGTAAGGCTACTAGCTGACAGACTTGGCATTGCACAGGTTTTCATTTTGCAATTTCTGTATTTGAAACGGAAACGAAAAGTGAACATTGTTTGTAGTAAAATATCGAAAAAATTTCATTTCCATGTATTTATGAAAACACCTTTGAAATTATGAAACAGTCACACAAAGAAATATACATAGCGTAGAAATGTATAAGAACAGTATCTTAACAAACAAACGTGATGCTGTACAGTTTCTGTAGGCAGGGCGCAGCTGCTTGACCTGTGTACAATGCGATTTTGTAAACGTCTCTATGGAATCGCCTTTTCATAGCTCTACAGACGGCTATCGTCTCCACCTACAGCTACACTATTGGCCATTAAAATTGCTACAGCAAAAAGAAATGCAGATGATAAACGGGTATTCATTGGACAAATATATTGTACTAGAACTGACGTGTGATTACGTTTTCACGCAATTTGGGTGCATAGATCTGGAGAAATCAGGACCCAGAACAACCACCTCTGGCCGCAATAACGGCCTTGATACGCCTGGGCATTGAGTCAAACAGAGCTTGGATGGCGCGTACAGGTACAGCTGCCCAGGCAGCTTCAACACGACACCACAGTTCATGAAGAGTAGTGACTGGCGTATTGTGACGAGCTAGTTGTTCGGCCACCATTGACTAGACGTTTTCAATTGGAGAGAGATCTGGAGAATGTGCTGGCCAGGGTAGCAGTCGAACATTTTCTGTATCCAGAAAGGCCCGTGCAGGATCTGCAACATGCGGTCGTTCATTATCCTGCTGAAATGGAGGGTTTCGCAGGGATCGAGTGAAAGGTAGAGCCACGGGTCGTAAGACATCTGAAATGTAACGTCCACTGTTCAAAGTGGCGTCAATGCGAACAAGAGGTGACCGATACGTGTAACCAATGACACCCCATACCATCATGCCGGGTGATAAGACAGTATGGCGATGACGAATACTTGCTTCCAGTGTGCGTTCTCCACGATGTCGCCAAACACGGATGCGACCATCATGATGCTGTAAACAGAACCTGGATTCATCTGTAAAAATGTTTAGCCATTCGTGCACCCAGGTTCGTCGTTGAGTACACCATCGCAGGCGCTCCTGTCTGTGATGCAGCGTCACGGGTAACGGCAGTGATGATCTCCGAGCTGATAGTCCATGCTGCTGCAAACGTCGTCGAACTGTTCGTGTAGATAGTTGTTGTCTTGCAAACGTCCCCACCTGTTGACTCAGGGATCGGGACGTGACTGCACGATCCGTTACAGCCATGCGGATAAGATGCCTTTCATCTCGACTGCTAGTGATACGAGGCCGTTGGGATCCAGCACGGTGTTCTGTACTACCCTTCTGAACTCACCGATTCCATATTCTGCTAACAGTCTTTGAATCTCGACCAACGCGAGTAGCAATGTCACGATACGATAAACCGCAATCGCGATATGCTACAATTCGACCTTTATCAAAGTCGGAAAGGTGATGGTGCGCATTTCTCCTCCTTACACGAGGCATAACAACAACGTTTCACCAGGCAACGCCAATCAACTGTGTGCGAAATCCGTTGGAAACTTTCCTCATGTCAGCACGTTGTAGGTGTCGCCACCGGCACCAACCTTGCGTGAATGCTCTGAAAAGTTAATTATTTGCATATCTCAGCATCTTCTTCGCGTTGGTTAAATTTCGCGTCTGTAGCACGTGATCTTCGTGGTGAAGCAATCTTAATGGCCCATAGCTTATTTGCGCTTCGCAGATGAAGGTTGTCTTAAGCGCTGCCAGTTGTCAAGAGATTCCTTAAGTCGACTTGACTGTAGAACTGTCTCAGGAGTAAAGAACACATGCACTAAGTGCTTAAATACATGCAAGTTCTCGATAGCAGACGACAAAAGTAAGACCTTTGCCGGAAAACATTTCAATTAAATATTCATTTCCTGTGTGCCCTGTAGGGAGCCTAGCTTTCACGAAGAGTGGCGGACAAGCCGACTAGTTCGTTGTAGGGTCTGTGTATTTCGTTGGCCCCGTCTCAGTGATCATGACGTCATATCACCTGGTATATGTGTTATATAATGATGTAATGTTGTAGGTACTTTCAGCAGGCTTTCGAATAGCAGAGGCTATACGCCAAAGCATGCCTTTTTGGTTTGCTCTTGGAACATAATGTATGAAGCGTACTATTTCATGCCTTCTAAGTCTGACTGGGTGAAACGCCTCGGATATGATCGAACTCGCCATTTGATTGCAGCCTGACTGGCCGCGTTGTAATTGGAGCGTGAGATTAGTACAGGCGTGTGAGTCAGCCTGCCGACCGTGGCCGGGTATCTATCGAGTTCAATCTGCTGCGTGTGAAGACAGTTGTAACACGTAATCTGGTGAGTTGTAGCTCTCTGATTAAGGTACAAGGACTGCATATAGTATTGTGTATTGAAAGTAGTGTTGTGTAATAATGATAGCATTCATCAAACCCTTAGTGGATTTAGCGTAATCACGTACGTTAATTAAGCACAATGAGGGATACAGACCCATTATTCTACAACTCATCACGTAATTCATCCTACAAAACGCTGAGTGCGGCCACAGCAATGGAAAACGAACGTATCCGGTAAAGAGTATCTACAGCATGTGTCAAAATAAACAGTGTTGTAAAGGTCAAGGAAGTAGGAACTGCTTCTCAGTGTGGTTGTTTTGAGAAACTGGATCAAGATAAATTGGATGGAGTATTTCAAATATTTTGGGACATAGGGGATTACAACCTACAGAATAGCTATTTAAATGACCTAATGATGATTGCGGACGTAATAACATCACATGTAAACCGTCTCGTAGATTGCGCAGAGCAGACTATAAAGTGATTCATGGAAATAAGAGTTATAGGGTTTGCGCAGTTGCTTTTCGTAACATACACGGTTTGAGTAAAATGCGACTGCGTGCTGCTCGTGACATGTTACAGGAACTGGAGCGATATGTCCGACACTTGCAACTATTATGACAAAACAAAGCGACATCTGGAGACAATGAGACAACACGTCAGTTCCGAAGAAATAACAGAAGTAAAGCTGGAAAGAGTTTGCACAAACGCAGAGCTATGATGTCACAAACACAGTTAAAGCAGGTGGCTGATAACAAGGATCCAGCAGTTGCTGCTGTTGTAATAGACATTCAACAGGCGTTTCGCACACCCAAAATAAATCCTGGAATCCAGTTTGACAAGAGAAAATTACGGACTTGTAATTTTTGGCATCCACAATGTACGGGACAGAACAGCTTCAGTATATCTTTGGAGTAAAAGTATTGCAAAATGAGTCTCTGCTGAAATTGCAAGTTGCCTCATGGACTATACTGAAAGTAAAACACCAGCAGAACTGAAGACATTACATGTTTTCAGCGATAACTGTAGTTGGGAGAATAAAATTCTGAACATGTTTCAGACCTGTCGTAAATACATACATGGAGACCGTTTCTCAACAATGGAACACGTCTCCGTGGTTCAATTTTGGGAATAAAGAATTATATCTCACGAGAAGAGAAATGTTTACTGAGATTTAGCGTGGTCAGCAAATAAGAATCTGCAGAAAGAAGAATCCTTTTGATGTCATTATTGTAACGAGAGACCAGTTCAAAGGTATAAGAATTTCACGACAGCACATGAAGATGGAGCAAGTTCCAGGCGCCAAGTTTTCTTGGGGAAGAGATTTTGTTTTCTCCAGCAACTACAGAATGTAAAGGATGAGCCAGACAATAAGGGATTTTACTTTATTATATGAGCCTCCAACCGGTAACTTCATCTCTCCATTACAGCCAAGCCACGGCCGGCAGTGTTAGCTGCCTGTAAATTCTTTCGTCCCACGGACTAGTAACAGGAAGTCAGCACCGAGAAAGGGCACCTTGTTCACGTGCCTCTCTCGTGTGCTGACGAGGTAACGCCGTCCCAGGCGTCGCTTAGCAGGCAACGCTCTGGAAAGTTCCATGCCGCCCGCACGGTTTGCTCGGTCCTGACCAATCAGGGTGGAGGAAGCCGCGTGGTGCGTCGAATATACCCGGCCGCCCGTCGCCGGGTCCCCCGACTCTTGTATTCTTGCTCACCCGCGAGTCGGATGCGCGTCCTGTAGCACTGAACACCTCCCGCTTCTCCCGGTGCTACGGCACTGTGGACTTAGTTTTGGCAGACGACCACTTTCGGTAGCTTCGCGAACAATGTTCGCCAAATTGTAAGCTCTGGCTCACCCTCACCTCCCTAGGCCTATGTAGCCCCTTTTCATCATGCTTTAGCCAATAAATGGCCTTTCTCTAAAAATTACCCTATTATTCCACAGCGCCCACCGCCTGCCCACTCCCGCCATCCTGTACAAGAATGTGGTTTGGCATTACATCTACATGCAGCGGAGAACTTTATCAAGTGTACCTGCAAAAAAGATGTGGGAAGAGCTACGATCACCATTTGAACCTTTCGGCAGTCAGTCTACCGAATATATACATTAAACCTGTAGATTTTCCCCCACTTCTTCCGTACATTCCCGCGAATCATCAAGTATACGTCACAAGTATATTTACTGACCAAGAAAACACATATCACACATCAGAGGGAGAGGAAGAGGCGTCAGTGGATGACGACATTCGCGTTACTGACATATTCAAGGTTCCTCACAGCGCAAACCAAAGTGGACCTCCACCTAGTCGTTTTCGGTGCACTACACTTTCTTGTTACCTATTTATTTATATTGATCAGTTCATTCACTATGTTTCATTGTGTGTTCCACGTTACTGATTAATACTAGGCCTATTCTTGCAAAGAAATGGTTCAGATGGTTCTGAACACTATGGAACTTAACATCGGAAGCCATCAAGCCCATAGAACTTAGAACTACTTAAACGTGACTACCCTAAGGACATCACACACATCCATGCCCGAGGCAGGATTCCAACCTGCGACCGTAGCAGTCGCACGGCTCCGGACTGAAGCGCCTAGAACCGCTCTGCCACCGTGGCCGGCTGTTAACGTTACAGGAAAACACTTTCGGCTCTCACGCGCATGAATGCATATCTTATGTAAAAACCATTATGGATTAAACTAGCGATCAGAAACCTTGCATATATGTCAAATTGCATTTTACAAATCATACTTTATACGTTCATATCTGAACACTTCTTAATGTCTTTATCGCTCTGTTAATGAAGCGCTGTAAACCTTAAATCGCATTGTTCTCCAAAACTAGCTTTTGGTGCCACTTAGTGAAACGTTAATCGCATTTCTCTCAAAACTAGCTTTTGGTTCATACGCCTCTGCTATTCTAAGTGCTTCATATGTGGATATTGGCTTGAAAATATGTTGCAAATACAATTAGTAGAAGAAAAGTGATACATTTAAACGTCATGCACAATGAGGCAGTTTTCACCCATCTCAGTGTTTACGACGCCATATCTCCTGATCTGTGTGTGTGGTCCAGTGATATACGTTTGTGGGTGTATTTTGCGGCATATGTGGACACTGCCTGCGGAATCTACTGTGAATACGGTTAGTGGCACAGAAGTAATAAATCTAAACGTCATGCATGATGTGCCAGTTCCTCACGCATCTTATTTGAAATGCGGTAGCATTCATAATTTTACTTTCAAATTTTTAAAAAGTAAGCCACTTTGAAGTAAATGGTTGTAGCTCTGTCGTAAGTTGCATTGAGAAGTGTCTATTTTATTTCTGGATGTAACTTATGACAGACCTACAACCATTTATTTCAATTACAAGTTGCGCACCTGTTTTTCACCTGTAGCATGCTGAAAGTTCATAAATAAACCACTTCATTGACACATCAAAAGGATATAGAAAATCTCAGCAATTTCCACCATAATTTAGATTTTTGACTTTTTCTTTTGAAGGCAAGACAACTGGTTATAGAATTTACGAAACCTCTAAAATAGAATCAAGAAAAAATTTCAAGGAGACAATTGTAGGTACCATTTTCTTAAGTCTTGACATTAAATCCAAGCCTTAACCCAAAAGATTAATGAGATCAAGAATGTGGCGTTTGACTGTACATTCCAAATTTAAGCTTTAGTAATGTAGAGAAATGACTAACACGGCAATTAACATCCGACACCCACTGAAAAGTAAAACAAATCGCATGTAATAAGGAATAACAAACAAATCCAAGTAAATACGCTGATGACAAGTTTACATAAAATACAGTCAGCTGTTAGTGCAGGCAATATGCCATTGTGAGGCTAAAACATTTTTATTTTCTTTATGAACACTCAGCGCGGTTGGTCAGCTGAATTTTTAGGCTCTCACTTTAGAACTGTTAACAGAGAGAGGAATCACTTTAAAATTGGCCGTTTATTTCACCTAAGATCCTTTTCATGGAACTCACAACGTGAGACCGCATGTGTACTCAAGCTATAGTGTAACAAATAAATTACTTGTTAACAAGATTAGAAAAACTGCAACACCAAAAGATCCGAGAAAATTTTGAAAAAGAGAGCCACATGCTAAAGTCACGTTATGTGCTGCTTCATTTAGGTAACACCAGTTAGCGCAGCTAAGCCCAGGCAAGAGATACTTGTTTTGTAAATGTAACCGGCTTTTCTTGCTGCAACTTAATTTTTCCAAGGCGCGTTTCGCCTTTTTCTTGCTCTAACGCATTTTCAGTGGGATCTATAAATATATAATTATGTTATTTTTAGATTATCAAACAGTTCACGTCGCGTTTTTTATGTAATTACTTACAGCTATTTGTGATCTGCGTTTCCTCTCATCTGGTCTGGACGTCGCACTATCCCTTTATTCCCGAAACATACGCACAATTTTGCATTCTGAACTTTTTCACACTGTCCAATATGTTGCTCCTTCATTTTGTGGCGTAGAAAAGGCGGTTTTATTTGCATAACAAGTATTTCTGCGCTTGCTGCGTCGCATGGGCACACAGACAAACTTGCCAGGCAAGAGAGTTTACAACACTATACAACAGAACAAATAGTCTTGCTAGAGAAAAAGCCTAGTAGAACAGTATTATACGGGGAATTGTGCATATAATATACACCTGTCGGATAATGTTACTCCTTTTACAGGATTTGACCATGATGTATGACTAATGAATACGGAAATCAGGCTAGTATTTCTTTTCCTAAGATTTTTCTAGCTATTAGAAAGGAACGCAGTGAAAACGACATTACATTAAGTGGTTTACCTATTGATTTACGGTCGACTGCCTATGTAGGCAAGCGAATGGTTAAGTCTCAGAAAACAGAAGAGTTAAATCTGGCCTACTTATCTGCTGTTCCCTAAGATAACATCATAAATAAACATAGCTTATAAGCATAACTCTTCAGGATATGATTCTGAGAAAGACACAGAAATCTTTTAGCTGCTGCAGCTATATACATATATAGTTCTGGTCTTGATAGGCTACGAAGTTTTAATCATCAGCTTCTGCTAAGAAATTTTTGGCCAGGGGTTGGGGTGGAGGGCTTCTATGTTTGCATTTTGTATAACCAGCAAAGTAAATACTTAAATATTCTAATAGCATGATGCACTCATTGAAATTTATTAGTAAGCTTTGTTTATACCTTTCTCTTCACAGATGATCTGTGAACAGCCACTCTCAGTCACTCTATACTGTCATTCAGCATTTTCTCTACTTCAGTGTTACTGGGCGACGTAAAAAATTTTCTATTTATAGTTCTTTGTACTTTGCTGAATTTCGTTTATAACTGAAACAATTTTATCTGTACTTTACTCAAAACTTATTTACTCACTTCCACGTTATATAATGCCACAAAGAGAGTAAGAATATTAAAATCATTAAATCTGTCTGCAAAAATCTCCTTCAATACTGAAGAAAAATTTTAATTCAGCAGTTGTGCTACGTAAACCATACAATATTTTTATCTTCCCTTTAAAAGTTACTTTACAACAACTATTTTAAAAAATTTTTTCAGTGGTGGTAATTAGTGCTTGTGGATAGTGAATAAAGCTCTTCAAATGATTTTGAAACAGATTTACTCGGAATAATCAAAAACTAGAAAAGGACCGCTGTATAGGTGAATGATCAGCAGTAAAATAACAGGATGAACGAAATGTTATGTCACAATGATTAATCAGGAAAGTAAATTCTGAATTAAAGGTTCAAGCGTCTACGATTTTAGTTATACAGTTAGTAACCTGTAGGCTGTAGGCATTGGGTGTGGCGGATAGTAATGGCAGCTACGCTCCCCTTGTACGGTGTACAAGTTTCTTGAGGTATGGCCTAATTAATTCTTCTTGGCTTCGGTTTAACGTCCATAACACAGCCCAACAACTTGTACCAGAGCCGTAAAAATTCAGCAGCCGTGATGACAGCCTACTGATCAACAACTTCCAGGCAAGGTATCGCCTGCTCCGTCCTAGTAATGTTGCCTCTTTCACTGCCGCCTACAGCCTGTGTCTTCTCGTTCCCGCTCGCTCTAGAGGTAGCGCTCCTAAACCCTTTGGTTTATTATCAAAATTGTGAGGGCGTGCATTCCTGGTACAGTCATCCAATATATTGATTCTTCCTACGCAGATGTAGCGAAGGTGCCATGAAAGCAAAACTGCAGTGATTTGGGCTCAATGCGGAGGCTTACCAACAATCTTCCCGCGAACCATTCGCGACTGAAAGGGATAACGGGGGAGTGAGAGTGGCGCAATGATTTCCCAGCACCACGCACCGTAAGATGATTCAAGGAGTATGTTTGTAGATGTTGTTGTAGACGTACATTGGAAATGCCGTCTGCTGCGGGCTTCAAAGTGGTTTGCAAGAACAGTACAAGAGGGGGAAGACTGAACCTATACCGCTATACAAAGCGCAAATGCGAAAAACAAACTACAGAAAACCAGACAGGACCAGAGGAACAATTTTGTCGAAACTCAGTGACGAAACAAAATTTGAAACAGACAAGGCAAAGGCGCCTACAGTACTACCAACTCTTAGGCACACTGGCGGCACTATTACGAGAAGCTAGAGATGTTCAGCCGAGTAACTATTGAGCGATCTTCTCCCTGATGACGAAAAGACGAATGGCTAGTAGCCTGACACAGAATGACTAAGAGAAATGAATGAACCCACACAAATGGCAAATGGCCCCGTTAATGCTCCATTTGCCGAAGAAGAGGCAGCGTTAGTAGTTGAACAATCACATAATAAAAAGACCCCTGACCAGATGACACACATTTAGAAACATTAAAAAATACAGTTTCACATATCACCCCTTTTCTAAAAGAATTTCTGAATGAAATATTGCTGCTAGATAAGGTCCCAAATGTAGAAAATGAGAGGATAGGGACCCTATAGGCCCGAAGAATTACCAGAAAATCTGCTTCTGGAACACTAAGGTTGAGGTACAGCAGGGGCTAGTCTGTAATCGACTACAGCCACACAAGAGGCTCTTCGGCATTAGTCGACATCAGCATGGCTTTAGATCCCAAATCTCAATAGACGAAGCAGTTAACCGCGTGCTGGAAATAATATAGGGCATACAAGCAAATACGCAGTATCAGTAGCGATAGACATAGCCGGTTGTTGTTGTTGTTGTGGTCTTCAGTCCTGAGACTGGTTCGATGCAGCTCTCCATGCTACTTTATCCTGTGCAAGCTTTTTCATCTCCCAGTACCTACTGCAACCTACATCCTTCTGAATCTGCTTAGTGTATTCATCTCTTGGTCTCCCTCTACGATTTTTACCCTCCACGCTGCCCTCCAATACTAAATTGGTGATCCCTTGATGCCTCAGAACATGTCCTATCAACCGATCCCTTCTTCTGGTCAAGTTGTGCCACAAACTTCTCTTCTCCCCAATCCTATTCAATACTTCCTCATTAGTTATGTGATCTACCCATCTAATCTTCAGCATTCTTCTGTAGCACCACATTTCGAAAGCTTCTATTCTCTTCTTGTCCAAACTATTTATCGTCCATGTTTCACTTCCATACATGGCTACACTCCATACGAATACTTTCAGAAATGACTTCCTGACACTTAAATCAATACTGGATGTTAACAAATTTCTCTTCTTCAGAAACGCTTTCCTTGCCATTGCCAGCCTACATTTTATATCCTCTCTACTTCGACCATCATCAGTTATTTTGCTCCCCAAATAGCAAAACTCCTTTACTACTTTAAGTGCCTCATTTCCTAATCTAATTCCCTCAGCATCACCCGACTTAATTCGACTACATTCCATTATCCTTGTTTTGCTTTTGTTGATGTTCATCTTATATCCTCCTTTCAAGACACTGTCCATTCCATAGCCGGTAACTTCGACAATCTGTGGTAACCTTCCTTGCTAGCAAACCTTCGAGAGATGCAGATAACCAGCAGTCCTGCACAATAACTTACTGTATTACTGAAAAGAAAGAATGGTTCAATGGCAAACAGGAAAACAAAATGTTGTCAAGAAAATAACTAAAGGGGGCTCACAAGGCTCAACATGCGAGCTAGTTTTCTGGGATGTTGCCGCAGAACTAGTCCTAAACAATATGGACGAAAATGTTAGGGTTAAGGGTACAGTAGACTTGTCAGTAGTAGTAACTGCAAACTTAAGGACGCAACTCGAAAGCAAACCTGCGCCACTCTTTGTAAATATAAGTAACTGGTGCACCCATAACAAGTTCACGACCGCCGAAAACATGTTCACTAATAAAAGGCCGGCCGATGTGGTTGAGCGGTTCTAGGCGCTTCAGTCCAGAACCACGCGGCTGCTACGGTCGCAGGTTCGAATCCTGCCTCGGGCATGGATATGTGATGTCTTTGGGTTAGTTAGGTTTACGTAGTTCTAAGCCTAAGGGACTCATGACCTCAGATGTTAAGTCCCATAGTGCACAGAGCCATTTGAACCACTTGAATTTGAAGATCAAGAATATGTCAAGCTTAGAGCATGGGGAAAGGTGTGGGAGCTGGTCCAAACCCACTTATGCGCAGTTGGAGTCCCCTCCAATCACCAAATTGTCTAAGTGACCCTAGCAGAGCAGCACAACGTCCTCTGATAAAAACCTGGAGCGTTCCCACTGTCAATCTGTACCATAAGATGCATAGACTTTGATGATTCATACTCTGTTCACTGTGGCATCCATTCCCAATAAATTGGGGAGATATCGAACGTCATCAGATACTAAGCCTTCTTTTTTAACCATTGGAACTAATCAAAGGTGCACCGCAGGGAAACCCTACCATTACAGTAAATAACACTAGCATACAGCGAAAAATAATAACAAGATACCTAGGCATATATCTGTACGAAGATGAGCATTCAACGAGCAAATAAGTCTTACAACTGAACAAGCGATAAGCCTAATTCACAAACTTTTTACGCTAAACACAACTCACTGCAGACTACCACTGCAGATACTACGATAGTATCAATCAATCTCTTTAAGTCTATTACGTGCTTCGCATTAAGTGCCTAAGCATATCGACGTCACTTACGACCCACAAAACACTGAGAGGCGTGGACAAAGTGGCGTACTTAGCACCACATCCGTGGAAGCCCTACGCTACGCGCTGTACATGTATCATACTCCATTGACATAGCCATTAGACACAGAGCAGCAGCGTACTTGCTCAAACTGGGGAGGCTGATAAGGTACGTGAGAGAACAGAGGAACATGTTACAGGAAATATGCAATTAAATCTTTGGATGGCTGAACCATGGCAAAAAGAATGGGAAACATCTGAAAAGGGTCGTCGGGTCTTATCCTTCTTTCCGAACATTCGGGAACGTCTGTGACGTCTCAAATCAGTTTCTCTTGGCGGCATATTTACAATAGTCGGTCATTCAATTCCATTTGGTGTAATGGTGTAATTACTGCATTTTTTCAACGTCATTCCAGGGAGGGGTGCGGGTCACGTGAATTCATGCCGCACATTTCTTAACTGCAGTGAATAAACTAGCAGACCAGTCATTACACCAGATGTAAGAGTCTTGTCTGTCATAATCATTGAATATTACGACGGTTAATTGTTGTGGTAATTCATTTGACGAAACAGACGTATCACTTATATTTTATATCTATACGTATTATAAAATTGGATGTATCATTCTCTCTCTCTCTCTGGTGTGTGTGTGTGTGTGTGTGTGTGTGTGTGTGTGTGTGTGTGTGTGGGTTCTCCACAACTCCTAAACCACTGGACCGATTTCGACTTCAAACAAACCAGATATTCGTCAATGGAGAAAGATTTAGGAGCTGAACCGAGAGGTTATCAGAGCTTACCCTTTACTATCAGGCAACAATCGTTGTGGGGGTAAAACCCACGTAACTGTACCACAGTGCAGGTCATACGTCATAAAAAGCGAGGTCCCGTGCGTATGCATCGTCGCACGATTCAGTATCGATAGATCGCTCTGGTTGGCAGGGTCACTGGCGGTGGTTGAGTCAGAGCGATGTCCCACCGCCAGAGGGAAGCAGTGGCGATGAGGTCGATGTAATCGTGACCATGGGAATGGTTGTTCTCTCTCAGGAATCCGGTGTCAAGTGATTTGTGTGGTGACGGCGAGTAGTAAACGCCGTGACGTCGTGACCGAAAATATCTCGGCTCGCTTCTGGTTTTAGAACGTTAGTCAGAGCGGATTACGCGATGTCCTGTGTCGGCTGGATCAATGGAGACTGCTCGATGTAAAAGTTATTTCAGTGCGTAGCTTGGCCATCTACTAGTACTTGGATTTGAATCATTCGGAAGAAGACTGTGTCCTCCGTGACCGTCGGGTGGGTTTCGTGTTAGCCAGTTCCAAAGTGCTGCACAAGAGTGTGACTGGTCGACATGTTCAGCCACCTGCAACACTGATCAGGGGGCTGCTGACTTATTTTCCTATTTCCTTGAAATTATGGTGGGCATTCAATTACAATCCCAACTGTTATAGTCTAGGTGTGAAAAAGCTATTCTCTTACTTGCCACCCTGGTTATCCATCGCCGTCTATAAATCAGTTTTTGTGAACCTTTGAGGTCATCTTACTGGTACTTTAGACTAATAAACTGGCTGTGTGGAAGTTATAAGACTATTATTCAATCAGTAATCTAAACTACATTTTTTTAAATTTAAAATGGGTATGCAAGTGTGGTACCTATGATGTTAGAGTGCTTTGTAATGTGTATTTGTAACTTAGTTAAAGAAATATATGAAATGTATAAATTGCTAAATAATATTTTTTCATGGGTTAGCGAAATGAAAATGATACTGTGCGAAATTTTACATATTATTGCAAGTTGTCATTTGTATAAAATGGTACACGATTAGAGATCATGTGTAGGATATGTGGTATGTAAAAGATCGAGTGCTTTCGTACTGTACCGAAGTTAATGTGAGAAGCGTAAAAGGAGGCTTGGATTTTGGCGTGTTACCTGTAGAGCGAGCGGGAACGATAAGACACAGGCTGTAAGCAGCAGTGAAAGAGAGGAAACTCGAAAGGAGCAGGCGATACGTTGCCTGGAAGTTGTTGATCAGTAGCCTGGTATGACTGATGACTTATTAAGGCTCTGGTACAAGTTGTTCGGCTATGTTAAGGACGTTAAACCGACGCCAAGAAGAATTAACTAGCCCATACTCAAGTTACTTGTACGCCGTACCATGGCTGGCGTAGCTACCATTACTACCCGCCACACCAAATGATTACTGTATAGTTAGAATCATGGAAACGTGAACCATTATTTGAAAATTTATTTTTTGCTTAATTATTGTGACATAACATTTGGTTCATCCTGTTATATTACTCCTAATCATTCACCTACGTAGGGATCCTTTCCTACTGTTTGATTATTCCGAGTAAAATATGTTATAAAAACATTTGAAGTGCTTTATTCGGTATCTACGAGCACTAATTTTCATCTTTGAATAAATGTTTGAAAATAATGGTTGTGAACTAACTTTTAAAAGGCAGAGAATGAATCTCCTACAAAGTCTGCCACTGTGATTCGCTAAGCATGTTTGCGACGCTTTAGCGGTTGCTAAATGAATTTGTAACAAAACGTGCTGCTCATCTTTTGATCTTCGCTTTTCCCCCCCATTACACCTATCTGTTACGACGTAAAGACTGCCGAGTATAATTCAAGTATATGTCGAATGAGACTTTTGCATACTACCACCTTTGTGGGTGGACTACACTTCCTGAAAATCGTTCCAATGAATTTCAGCGTGGCAGCTGCCCTACCTATGATTATTGTAATGTGGTTGTTCTACTTAAATTGCTTAATTATGTTGCAGATGAGTTTGTTCGGCGGCCATACACGCGAGGGACGTCCAGTATGAAATGCAACACATTTCTTTTCAGACAGTTTCGGCTGAAGAAATGCTGAATCTGTTGCGGACTATCGTGGGTTAGTCCTGCTCCAGCCGCTATAGTTTCATGAACTTTTAATAGGTGACGGCCCCATACGTATCCTTCATAATGCCATCTGCAAGGGATGTGCGTTCCAAGTAGAGAGCTGTCATTGAGCCTCATCTGGTGGAAAACCAGAGCATCACAGATACATGCAGTTGCTTGAATACTGTCTACGGCGAACTGGCAGTGAACAAAAGCACGGTGAATCATTGGGTGAAACGTCTGTCACCATCGCAGCCAAGTCTCACAAACGTGCCGACCAGCTGCACACAGCTGTGACTCCTGCAATGTTGCAACGTGTAGACATTCTCATTCGAGGTGATCAACATATCACAATCAAACACTTCATTGCACAACTGGACGTCTGTCTATGTTGGTAGTGCAGACACTCTCGTCCACCAGTTGGGCCACTCAAACATGGGTGCCCAATGGATTCCTAACCGCCTAAGAGAAGACCATGAAGAGCAACGAAGTGTGCGTTACGAGGCTGATAGTGGCAATTTGTTTGTCGGACAACGTCACAGGCAATGAAACATTTCATCACTTAGAAGGGGAAGCGGCAATTCATAATGTGGCGCCACACCACCTCTCCTCCGAGGGAAAATTTCAAAGCCGCGCCTTCGGCCAGTAAAACCATAGCGACGGTCTTCTGGGACAGTGGAGGGGTTACCCTGTTTGATGGCCGTCCTCGTGGTAAAATGGTGCAACGATCAACTTAGAAGTTTATGCTGATACCATCAGATAATTGAAGAAACGACTTCAGCATGTTCGTCCCCACAAGAATGCAAACGACCTTCTCCTTCTCCAAGACGACCTAAGGCCTCTTACAAGTCTGCGCACCCGAAAGGAGGTCACAAAACTTTACTGGACTGTTCTTCATCATCCGCTTTACAGTCCGGATCTCGCACCTTCAGAGTTCCATCCGCATGGCGGTGTGAGGGGGAAGCAGTGCGTGGATAATGGACAGGCTATTGATGAGCTCCGCGCGGGATTAGCCGCGCGATCTAAGGCGCTGCAGTCATAGACTGTGCGACTGGCCCCGGCGGAGGTTCGAGTCCTCCCTCGGGCATGGGTGTGCGTGTTTGTCCGTAGGATAATTTAGGTTAAGTAGTGTGTAATCTTAGGGACTGATGACCTTAGCAGTTAAGTACCTTAAGATTTCACACACATTTGAACATTTTATTGATGAGCAAGACGTACAATAGTACCAAACGGGCATGCAAGCCCTCCCCGAAAGGTGGCGAAATACAGTCACAGTGAAGGGAGATTATTTTGAAAAATTGGGTTTTGCAACCAGAAGAGTTGGGAATAGTAAGATGTATTAGAAGCCTGGATAAAACTAACTTGCTTTCAGAAAAAAAGTGTTGCACTTCTTATTGAAAGCGCCCAGTATAAAAATAAGTCTTTCTACATATTTACAGTACGTTACATTTATTTATGTTCAGGGTCAATTCTCAATTGCTGCACAACTTGTCGATGCTCTGCAGGAATTTCTGATTTTTTCTGCAATTTTCTAGTGTTGTGACTTATCTTTATCATCGTCCAAAAGGCTCGTGGAACCTCCGCCATTACCCAGTTGGCCATTCATTTATAATGTGAAAACTTGTCGTCCTGTTGCGCTCCCTGTGGGTACGCCCAGAAAATAATTTTATGTCTGAAGATTTCTCTCCCCTGAGAATAACATGTAGTGTTCTGGAATTTCCTTGCGGATTATAACTGTGTGCCGGGCCGAAACTCGAACTTGGGACCTTAGCCTTTAGCATGGCTTTGCCATGTGTTCGCAATATCCTTTCTTCCAGGAGTGTTGATTCTGCAAGTTTCACAGGAGAACTTCTGTGAAGTTGGGAAGGTAGGAGACCATGTAGTGGCGGAATTGGAGCTGTGAGGGCGGGTCGTGAGTCGTCCTTGGATGGCTCAGAGGGTAGAGCACTTGCCCGCGAAAGGTAAAGGTCCCAAGTTCGAGTCTCGGTCCGGTACACAGTTTTAATCTGCCAGTAAGTTTCCACTGCAGAGTGAAAATCTCGTTCTGGATGTAATGTTCACTTTGCTAGCAGCTACCCACTTATACAGCAGGACTGATATTCTTTATGTTCATATGTCGTTCATTAGATGCCATTTCTGTAGTGTAACGAAATATCTATTGGTTTGTGGGTGTCGCTTATAAATAGTGAACTTTGAATTTACATGATCATTGTTTCTTGGAACAATATTTCATCCCTATACAGGAGCTTTTAAGTCACCTGAAATATCGCAATAAGCGAACACAGCACGCGTTTACAATTTTACAACGTATCGACTTCACAGATGTGGCCTACAGTTTTCTGTGCTTGTTTTTTTTTCCATCAGTCTACTGACTGGTTTGATGCGGCCCGCCACGAATTCCTTATTCCTTTCCTGTGCTAACCTCTTCATCTCAGAGTAGCACTTGCAACCTACGTCCTCAATTTTTTGCTTGACGTATTCCAATCTCTGTCTTCCTCTACAGTTTTTGCCCTCTACAGCTCCCTCTAGTGCCATGGAAGTCATTCCCTCATGTCTTAGCAGATGTCCTATCATCCTGTCCCTTCTCCTTATCAGTGTTTTCCACATATTCCTTTCCTCTCCGATTCTACGTAGAACCTCCTCATTCCTTCCCTTATCAGTCCACCTAATTTTCAACATTCGTCTATAGCACCACATCTCAAATGCTTCGATTCTCTTCCGTTCCGGTATTCCCACAGTCCATGTTTCACTATCATACAAAGCTGTACTCCAGACGTACATCCTCGGGAATTTTTTCTTCAAATTAAGGCCGGTATTTGATATTAGTAGACTTCTCTTGGCCAGAAATGCCTTTTTTGCCATAGCGAGTCTGCTTTTGATGTCCTCCTTGCTCCGTTCGTAATTGGTTATTTTACTGCCTAGGTAGCTGAATTCCTTAACTTCATTGACTTCGTGACCATCAATCCTGATGTTAAGTTTCTCGCTGTTCTCATTTCTACTACTTCTCATTACCTTCGTCTTGCTCCGATTTACTCTCAAACCATACTGTGTACTCATTAGACTGTTCATTCCGTTCAGCAGATCATTTAATTCTTCTTCACTTTCACTGAGGATAGCAATGTCATCATCGAATCGTATCATTGATATCCTTTCACCTTGTATTTTAATTCCACTCCTGAACCTTTCTTTTATTTCCATCATTGCTTCCTCGATGTACAGATTGAAGAGTAGGGGCGAAAGGCTACAGCCTTGTCTTACACCCTTCTTAATACGAGCACTTCGTTCTTGATCGTCCACTCTTATTATTCCCTCTAGGATGTTGTACATATTGTATATGACCCGTCTCTTCCTATAGCTTACCCCTACTTTTTTCAGAATCTCGAACAGCTTGCACCATTTTATATTGTCGAACGCTTTTTCCAGGTCGTCAAATCCTATGAAAGTGTCTTGATTTTTCTTTATCCTTGCTTCCATTATTAGCCGTAACGTCAGTTCTACGACTGTTATTAAAATGGAAATGCTCTCATCCAGCGACCTGCAGTATGCTGCTGCTGGAAGCGGAGCAAGTTCTTTCGCATAGAATCAAATTGCTATACCATGATATCAAGTGGTCTTTCCTCTGCTGAGGAACTTCAATTGATTTTCGATCCCGAAACCGCTTATTTCCATATCTGTCACGTTCCCGTTAGTACGAAGATTTAAAGAAGGAACCACAGTAATGTGTGAAGCGCTTTCGCAGAAAGGCGTTTAATGTATCGGTCTTCTTTCCTTCATCCTCCGCTTCGCTTCTATTACGCACATACAGTGCCTGGACAGAAGTATTCAATCTATTTACTGATTTAACATTTTTGTCAATGCAGTGGATAGAACTTAATGTCCAGATTCATTGATCGCTTAACGCACGGGTCTCGTTACTCTAATTTTGGCCTCAATCAGTGTTTCTTCGTTTGTGAAGCTTAGGCTACATTTCATTTGCAATGAAGCTTCTTTTGCCTCCACAGTAGCCTTCTAACACTGTTGTCGAACCACGGCTGTTGTCTCCCATCTCCCACAGCTTTTTCTCGTCCGATACCTGTGTAGAGGGGAATGCCCAGTATTCTAGAAATTTGTCCCTCTATGCTCAACATTTTCGGTCTTGGAGGTGAGTTTTCATCTTGACCGCTTAAGTAATCCGAAATGTGTGATTCCTGCTATGCATAATTGCTTTCCTTTCAATGGAAGTGTTATTCTTACTGAAGCGAAAAGTTCGGGTTTGTTTGTGACCAGCATATCTAATAAGTTACCTTCACCAGTTACTCCTCTGATTTGCTGCTTTATGGGGTAGAGGGGAGGAAGTTCGCCGTATTTGGATTTCTACTGCAACAGATCTATTAGCACTCACTGCCATCTGTTGGCTATCATGAGAAAAACTGATTCAAAGCATGCCCATTCTATGTTGCCATCTGGTGGTAGCACAGAAAATTACGTATTGTCCTCACAATCAGAAATGGAACACTTTTGGAGAGAAGAATGACACTGAGAAGGGGACATTTTTCCCATTTCCACTATTTGAGATCCCTTTTCGTTACTGTAGGTATAAATAAATTATTATTTTGACTGCTGAAGTGTATAAATATGTGCTGCGAGTGGAACGGCGAAGAATTAATTTTAAATTACTTAACAATGCTGTGATATATTATTGTATAACAAAGCGTGCTTCTGGGAGGAATTTCGCCATTAGTGTAGCGAATTTCCCTCCCGTTTTCGTCTGACTCCATACATCGACATATATTATACTAGACTCGTAAAAAATAAAAGAGATTATCATGGAAGAGGTACCTTACGTAATATTTTGAGAATTTTTCCTTTATTTGACCACTTAATTAATGTTTATTAATATTCATCGATTTTAATGTTGACAATGATTCTGGGGGAAATAAGAAGTTGATGCACATTTCATATTCTGTTACCCTGTTCAAAATTAGCTAAATTGGCGTTCTCTATTGACTTTCCAGGCAATATGGTTAGACAAACCAAGGGTCTATACGGTAAATTGAAAGAAGAGGATTTAAAAATTGCTGTTACAGCTGTTCGCAATGGACAATCTGTGTATGCTGCCGCTAAATTGTATGGGATTCCGAGGAAAACGTGCTAGTAGCAGATCACCAAGAAAGGTGTTCGGCAGGCCACCAACTCTTTCAGTGGTTCAAATGGCTTGAGCACTATGGAATTGAACATCTCAGGTCATCAGAGCCCTCGACTTAGAACTACTTAAACCTAACTAACATAAGGACAATGTAGCCAACTGGAACTGGCGAACTTCCCTCCCAGGGAGGGAATTTCGCCTGAAATCTAATTTTGTTCACTTTAAATTCTGCTGTTCATAAAAGACACTTGAAAATTCTATAGGTCATACAAATACAATTTTAGATGATCTTGGTGACATTTTCGTGCACGTTAATCTGTTTCAGAGTCCAAGGCGTTACAAACAGTACACAAGCCATACTTCTTCACAGACTAATTGTCACGGTCTTCGTGAAAGCAGTTCTGTTAACGCACACACTGTTACCATATCCACTTGCCTTGCTCTTGGTTCGTAGTAATCTTCTCCACAGTCTTTGCAGGTAGATGTGGCACATTTACGTTTTTTGGGATTCAGTGTTACTCGACTGCACTCAGGCTGCAGCTCTTTACTTTTGCTGTGTCTACTTTTTCTTCGAACAGGTTCCAACGTACTTACTTGTTCATTCCTACTGCTTCATCATGGAATTATTTCCGTCTTCGTTGGAAGAGAAGAGCTTCCGAGTGATCAAAACTGCCAACGAATTCTTTGACTTTGTTATCCTTACATCTGGATACTAGGAGTTGACATCAGGTCATGAAACATTGTGAATGTCGTTGCTCTCCAGGTCATTTTGAGACGTGCTTGCAGAACCCTGTTCGAGAGGAACTTGATTATCTGAGACAGTGCTTGGTGCAAAAGCTTCGTTTAGTAGGGCTTCCGGATTAAAAGGGTGAATCCTCGTTGCCTTGAAACCGGAAATAGCGTTGCTTGGGACTGCCGTCTTCAACCAAGCCTCTGTAAATATTGTAGGAAAACAGATCTTCGACACAGGACGTCCAGAGTATCACCATCTAAAGTTGTCTACAGCTTTGTTCCAATAAACTTTGCGTGCTCGGAATAAACTTTTATCCAGGGGTTGCAGCTCATGAGTCATGTCATTTCAAATATCGCGCCTGGTGGCAACACATCACCCCAAATATCCATCCTGTTCTTTCCCTTGTATAGAATCATGGGTGGGATGAAATTTGTTCCAGTGGCATTGACACAAGCCAAAACTGTCACAGTGTCTCCCTTTTCCCCGTGTGTTGCCACGTGAACACACTTTGAACCTTTCAAAGCTAAAATTTTCTTCTGTGGATTACGAGTGAGTTGCAATCCTGTTTCATCCACATTGTAGTTCAGCTGTGGGTTAAATGAAAGATTTATGGCATCATAAACTTTTCCAAGAAGATTATAAAACTTGGATACTCTTTCAGTGTTAAAGCACATCAATCTTCCGTAACTCAAACTTTCTCCTTTTCTGAAAACTATTTCAGTGTGGCGTGCACGAAATCCTTGAAACCAAAATTTCCCTGCACAGTCATTTCTAAACATGTTTGGGATATTTATCTTTGCACAATATTCAAATACCATAGTCTGTAGTTTTTCTTTTGTAATCCCAAATCCCACAGATTGGAGTCTGATGATGTGGGTAACAAGTTCATTTCCTTGATCCACTGAAAGAGGCCGGCCGGTGTGGCCGAGCGGTTATAGACACTTCAGTCTGGAACCGCACGACCGCTACGGTTGCAGGTTCGAATCCTGCCTCGGGCATAGATGTATAACGGAATGACGACAGTGAGAATGTGTGCCGGACCGGAACACGAACCCGGATTTCCCACTTTATGCGAGCGGTCGCCCTAACCACTTTGGCTATTCGTGCACGACGCCCGGTGTGACACCAACCTCCATACGTCGTCGCTACTGTGTCAAAACCGGTACCCGTATACACATTATTCACATAGAGGGGAGGACATTTTAAATGAGAGTGGCTACCTGGTATCGGAAAATAAATATGGTATTGCAGTGTGTGTATTGTTTCTGTGTTGTTAAGAAGAACAATGTAATTTCATTGCATGCCGCGCGGGGTAGCCGCGCAGTATAAGGCGTCTTGTCACGGTTCACGCGGCTGCCTCCGGCGGAGGTTCGAATCCTCCCTCGGGCATGGGTGTGTGTGCTGTCCTTAGCATAAGATTAAGTAGTGCGTAAGTATATGAGCCGATGACCTCAGCAGTTTCGTGCCATAAGACGTTATCACAGATTTCCAAATTTTCCTGCATTGCAATATCGTACTGCAATAGGTTGTTTTATCAGTTCTAAACGGTGCTTCTTCCAGTTTAAATTTTGAACTTCATAGTTGGAAATGCCACAAATAATCGTACCTTATACAGAGACAGTTGGCTGTGCAGTGCTTAATCTTCGCCGGCCGGTGTGGCAGTTTAAGTAGTTCTAAGTTCTAGGGGACTGATGACCATAGATGTTAAGTCCCATAGTGCTCAGAGCCATTTGAATCATTTTTAGCTTAACCTTCGAAGCACGGTACCCCCCCCCCCCCCCCAACCTGAGCCGATATATTGAAACCATTAACACTGCAGTACTATCATACTTGAGTTATTATACTGCTGTCAACAAACGTGTGAATGTACTAATGTTTCGCTGAACCTGTCACTACTTATGTAACACAAAGTCTCCAACGTTCGTGATAGCTTTCAGTTTTGCAAGCTACGTGTGACAGCCAGACCACTATCAGGTAATTGTTGGTTCTAAGTGCACCATAAAGGAACAAAATAAGCTACACAGGAGAGAAAAACACGTAACAACAATGCTGATGACCTTGGCAGAGTCATAGATGCTAAACACGTAGGGAAGAATCCGCACGCCAGGAAACGGACATCGGCGTTCGCATGGCTTCCAGCGTGTGACACCGGCACGGAAATGGCCGACTTCCTGCTGAGCCGGCCTGGAATTTTCCAGTTGCCTCGTGAATATGATACGATAAGGAAAAACGTTGCACTGTTAGCGGATATGCCGTAAAAAAGGGGGGCGGGGCAGGCGACACGCGCGACGCTGCCGTGTACAAAAGCGACCAGGGGCCGGCGTGCTGTACAGTCGCTGTGAGGAGCTTGAGTTGTGAGCT
The DNA here is from genome assembly GCF_021461385.2 of Schistocerca piceifrons. NCBI lineage: Eukaryota > Metazoa > Arthropoda > Insecta > Orthoptera > Acrididae > Schistocerca > Schistocerca piceifrons. The sequence goes on along the minus strand of NC_060145.1, from coordinate 149,062,390 downwards.
TGGTCCGTTCCGTGACGCCACTGGCACAACATGTGCGGCAAGATACAGGTCGTGCTGCTGCTCGCAGTTTTCGTGGCCGTCGTTGCGGCCGTGCCGTCAAGCAAGGTAACTAAATATTGCTCCTCGTTTGTTAATGATGACGTGGCAGAGGCTGTGTATCCTTACAGTACACACTACGGGCACCGCACGTTTAGTGATCCCGTAGCCTAAATGATCAGTTTTCCGGGGGAGGGGATGGGCGGTGGTGAAATGGTGTTTAGGATATGTACACATTATTGTGTAGTACTGTATTTTTCAACCACTCCAAATAATACATTAGTGAATAAAATTGCAAGTATTCTGGAACGTTTCCACGTAAGCATTATATGACATATTACGAATTGGTAGAAAAGTGTTGCCTTTTTACTTGTTTTGTTCCACGGTGGTCTTCTGTGCTCTATTATGAACTTGGGCCACAATACTGCTGACAAGCTCCGTTTGCTTTCATGATGAAAGCGGTTTGGAACATTAAACATTTCCAGAATGAAATTTTCACTCCGCAGCAGAGTGTACACTGATATGAAACTTTCTGGCAGAATAACAGTGTGTGGCGGACTGAGACTCTGCCAGGAAGTTTCATATCAGCGCAAAGTGAAAATTTCATTCTGGATACATCCCCCAGGCTACGGCTAAGCCATGTCTCCAAAAGTCCTTTCTTCCAGGAGTACTAGTTCTGCAGGTTCACAGAAGAGCTTCTGTGGAGTTTGGAAGGTAGGAGACGAGATACTGCTAGAACTGAAGCTGTGAGGCGGGGTCGTGCGTGAGCCGAGCTCGGATAGCCCAGTTGGTAGAGCACGTGCCCGCGAAGGGCAAAGGTCTCGAGTTTGAGCCTCGGACCAGCACACAGTTTTAATCTGCCAGGAAGTATCACTAAACACTTTCCCCTATTGGGAATGTCGTTTCGGAAATCTCCATCACCAGCTCAAAACTTACAAGTTTTAAAACAACAGTGTCGCTTCCAACGAAACAAGTCGGGTGTTAACAGGTACCTTGCGTTTCACTGAAACTGGCGCTGCTGTTTTGAAACTTCTAATTTTTGATCTGATGATGGCAGGAGCCCAGACGACATTCTACATAAAGACATATATCTACTGATTTATTCACACGAAATCCACAACGATTGCAGACAGCTTCAAGAAAAATATGTCCTTTGTTTCTAGAATGAAAGTTTGGAAGGTAGGAGCCGAGGTACTGGCAGAAGTAAAGCTGTGAGGACGAGTCGTGAGTCGTGGTTGGGTAGCTCAGTCGGTAGAGATCTTGCCCGCGAAAGGCAAAGGTCCCGAGTTCGAGTCTCGGTCCGGCACACAGTTTTAATCTGCCTAGAAGTTTCATCTCCTTTGTCAATGATCGTTCACTTTACGTGTTTGACAAATCTTGCATGACAGTGGTTTTATCGTAAGTCCTTGCACCAAACGACAAAGCCCGCTAAACGAAACATTGACCGAAAATGTATCAGGATGATTTCCTATCGCGTTTGGCATTTCATCAGCTCGGTGTTACAGTTCGTTGACAGAATGAGGTCGAAGGTCTACATCTACATCCATACTCCGCAAGCCACCTGACGGTGTGTGGCGGAGGGTACCCTGAGTAACTCTATCGGTTCTCCCTTCTATTCCAGTCTCGTATTGTTCGTGGAAAGAAGGATTGTCTGAATGCTTCTGTGTGGGCTCTAATCTCTATGATTTTATCCTCATGGTCTCTTCGCGAGATATACGTAGGAGGGAGCAATATACTGCTGGACTCTTCGGTGAAGTTATGTTCTCGAAACTTTAACAAAAGCCCGTACCGAGCTACAGAGCGTCTCTCCTGAAGAGTCTTCCACTGGAGCTTATTTATCATCTCCGTAACGCTTTCGCGATTACTAAATGATCCTGTAACGAAGCGCGCTGCTCTCCGTTGGATCTTCTCTATCTCTTCTATCAACCCTATCTGGTACGGATCCCACACCGCTGAGCAGTATTCAAGCAGTGGGCGAACGAGTGTACTGTAACCTACTTCCCTTGTTTTCGGATTGCATTTCCTTAGGATTCTTCCAATGAATCTCAGTCTGGCATCTGCTTTACCGACGATCAACTTTATATGATCATTCCATTTTAAATCACTCCTAATGCGTACTCCCAGATAATTTATGGAATTAACTGCTTCCAGTTGCTGACCTGCCATTTTGTAGCTAAATGATAAGGGAACTGTCTTTCTACGTATTCGCAGCACATTACACTTGTCTACATTGAGATTCAATTACCATTCCCTGCACCATGCGTCAATTCGCTGCAGATCCTCCTGCATTTCAGTACAATTTTCCATTGTTACAACCTCTCGATACACCACAGCATCATCTGCAAAAAGCCTCAGTGAACTTCCGATGTCATCCACCAGGTCATTTATGTATATTGTGAACAGCAACGGTCCCATGACACTCCCCTGTGGCACACCTGAAATCACACTTACTTCGGAAGACTTCTCTCCATTGAGAATGACATGCTGCGTTCTGTTATCTAGGAACTCCTCAATTCAATCACACAATTGGTCTGATAGTCCATATGCTCTTACTTTGTTCATTAAACGACTGTGGGGAACTGTATCGAACGCCTTGCGGAAGTCAAGAAACACGGCATCTACCTGGGAACACGTGTCTATGGCCCTCTGAGTCTCGTGGACGAATAGCGCGAGCTGGGTTTCACACGACCGTCTGTTTCGAAACCCATGCTGATTCCTACAGAGTAGATTTCTAGTCTCCAGAGAAGTCATTATACTCGAACAAAATACGTGTTCCAAAATTCGCTGAACACTATAAAATTCATGTTTCTAATTCAATTTTTGTGCAATATTAACAAGTGACCAAGACTTAGAAGTCTACATTTTATTTTACTGGAGTTTTGTTTAATTTTACCTTTATTTATTTATTTGGATTCGTTGGTCGATATGAAGGCAAAAGAGAAAGGAGTAGGCCACAATGACTAAATTCAGATTTTGTAATTGACAGACAGACAGAAAGATTCCTGACAGAAAATGGAGGCAAAATATATCCGATTGACAAGTGTCCGCAAACGCATCGCTGCCACGGTAGATGGCACTGACGAATGAAGGTTCCTTTCACCAGGGCCGTGTGTTTCTCGTGTGTTGCAGGCTGTGTGATTGACGAAGCGTAAGAGCGGAATGGTCCATCATTCATGTTGCGTACAAGCCGAGATGGTGTTTGTGCACGGCCAAGCAGATAGAAACGGTAGAGAGGCAGAACTCTGTCCTCCAAATATGGTATACGCACAGTGTGCAACGTCCCTGCACTTTCGTCCGTCTGTGAGGTCCCATGATCAGACAAACGCCCAAAAAGGGCTAGAAATGTTAAGTGATGTAGTTGGTGTCTGTGAGCGTATCTGTTTTGGTACAGGCCTGCTCCCTCTCGACCCTTTGCATATGCTTGACTGTACACAAACCCATCTCGGCTTGTTACAGAGAGGAATACCGAACCATTCTCCTGCTTACAGTACGCTGCGCCAATCACACAGCCTTTAACAAACGAGGAACACACGGCACGATGTCAGAGGAGCTTCCATTCATCAGCGCCATCTACCGCGGCAATGATGCTTTTCCGGACACATGTTCAGAAGACTGTTTTTCCTCCACTTGCAGCCAGGAATCCATCCGTGCAGTTTGACAGTTTTATTGAGTTCACCATTTATATGTATGTATGTATGTATGTTCCATATTTCCTCGTAAACCAGTGGACCAATTTCAATCAAACTCGGTGAACATATCCTTTATAGTCTGTAAATAATGCTGTGAGGGTGAGAACCACCCACGAATCAGAGCTGTGGGGGTGAAAAAGCAGTGTAGCACACGATACGGGAATACTCATACTTCAGTCACCCAATATCGGAGAAAGGAAGCACTTGAAACGTCCCCTTTGAACAATTATACACGACTGTCCTTAAACTGACACAAAATATTTTTAGCGCAACGCAATCTGACTATCAAAGATCCCTGCAAAAGAATGGCCCTGACTAACATTAAACTATACCTTTCACAAATCACTTACCTCACAAAAATCTTCGCTGCTCAAGCTACTGCAATACAGCGAGCGCCACTACTGCCAGCTAAATAAAAGATTCAAACTATGGGAGGCACTAACTACTGATAGGGATAGTTAGCAAATGAAAGATATTAATAGAGAACAAACAATGTATTTACCTTGGTATCATCATATATAAATATACCAGTTCATGACAAATTTCAAAACTCCGCCATCTCTCTCCCCACATCCACCACTGCTGGCGGCTCACCTCCAACTGCGCAACGCTACGCGCTGTTCACATCCAGCTGCCTAACACTACAATGGCGAGAATTACAACAATGCAAAGCAGCCACAGACTGCACACAGCACAGCCAGTGATTTTCATATTGAGCGCTACGTAACGTTGCCAATAAGAAAACATAAACAGCCTACTTACATAGAGAAAACATAAACAGCCTACTTACATAGCCCCCATGCTCCCCACAAAAAATTTTACAAATTGGTTTGGGCAGTGCCCAATACAGATTTGAAAAAATTTTTCATAATGACAATAACAAAGATATCAAATGCACACACTTATTGATACAACGTTGGTCAAAAGCTAAAATTTTGTCACAGTCCATAAAGACAGTCCTGATCATTCATTACGGTAAAATATAGTGTTTTTCTCAAAGTCTGAGCAGTAGAAGAAAATGCACACGGAAGTAGTGGATTTCCATGCAGTCTGGAAGAAGTAGTGTTGTCCTTCCAACGGAAAGACAGTGCTGACTCTTGACATGCAGACAAGTAATGGGTCACAACAGAGCAAACCCACTGCAGAGTCAGTCGAAGTTTTGATGAATATTGGTAGGTAGATCATCACAGAACAGACCCACTGTAGTCCTGGTAGAGATTACGGTATTGGTGGGCCACCAGAGGTGCAGACCCACTGCAGGCCTTGTAGAAATAATGGTACTGGTGAGTCAGCAAAGGTGTAGACCCACTGTAGTCCTTGTAGAAATGGCCAGCAGCCATCTGTTGCGACTGTGCAGGTGCACAATCACCATCGAAGAGTCTTGCGGAGAATATAGCAAGTCCATAAACCACAACTTGTGCACTCACAAAGTTTCTGACATTGTCCTTAGAACCAGCAATGCTGTTATCCAGTCCCTTGCTGAATTAGTAACACACGTGCAAACACTAACAGTCCCTACTTCTCACATATTGTCCATATACTATGACCAACAGAAACGTGTGCAGTGAAAGGAATGCTTACAAGTTACTTAATTTGTTGAACCGGTGTCAATTACAATATTATAACATGAGAATACAATTACAAAGGTACAAAATACATCATTAAAAACATAAAAATACAGATAACATTTGTAGTAAAACAGGCGTTACAAAAGAATAGAAATAGACATATACTTCAGTGTTACAGGAATTATGACATGAGTACATACAGAAAAGATCAGAATAAGTTTTAAAACATCAACTTCACACATGAGCATTAAAACAGAATGAATAATGTCTAACATCTTTACAAAGTAAATAACATATCATTAGTGCCAATTATATTTGAGGATAACAGTATTCCTCATCATAGTGAATGTAGCTTAATATTAAAAGAAGAAAAAATTCTATGAAACTACACAGAGACAGGAAGAAAACAAATACACAAGGGTACATAAACACATAGTGGGATAACACCAATAGGAAAGGACAGGGTTCGTTTTCAGTGTAACATTTGGTACTGCAGTCCAACCCAAAACTTCATATATCTTTCCTCTAACTTCCTCCTTTGTTTCCACCAAAAAAATTCTATCTAAGCATGCTTTCTGTATTTATATGTTCACACATTTCTTACCTCAACATTGATTTCCAAGAAAATCCTACCTAAACCTGTTTTCTCAATGCATTTCTTTCAATTCATCGCAACTCATTCTCTTAGAGGCTACCCCCTCTTAAGCTAACTTAAATCTACTGAGCTCAGATGCTAAACTAAGGAACGAGGCAATGCAGCATCACATAACAAATCAACACAAACAGCAATGCAAAAAATGCAAATTGGCAAAGCTAGCAGCATAAATGAGCAAAAGTCAAATTCAATAACACTATGCCTGGCAAACAGCAGCAACTTATACCTAAACATGACATAGCGCAAGCAGAAAAAATATTACACTAAACAACAATGCAGATAAGGGAAATGTATATTCACATCTTAATGTCTATGTAATTAAAGTGGTGCACCACAACAACTTATTGTAAAAAAAATATTACCATCTAATTGAAAAGAAAATTATGTTTTACTGTTACTAGTTCCTTCTTATTGTTCTTTCCTTTCCAAGTGCTCGTTTTTTAAAGAATGTGGATCATAAAATAATTATTTAATAGATCTGTTGACAGAAAGTGTTCACATTAGCAAATGCATTTCATTTTATAAAAGCAATGCTGCAACACAGCTGGAAATCAGATATCAAATGAAATAAGCAATTACGCAAACCAAAGCATAAAAATATCATTCAATAGTCATGTGACATTTCATAAGTTAGTAGAAATTCTCTCAACTCTCGTAGAAAGACACTTGTCATAATCAGGTGTGCAGATGTACAAATATTTCTCGTCATTTCATTAGGCATTTCAGTAAATATCAGAGAGTACGATATGTTTCCAAGTAATCAGCGTGTCGGATTTGCGATGCTTTCTCTAAAGGAATGACAATGGCCAGGATAATGGCCTTTTTTTTTCTTCCTGTGCTCTGAAAGGCACGCGCTAATGGCTTTTTCTCCAGGCGTCTGACACAGCTGGGTGCCCACGACGCATTACGTGCAGGTGGTCACTTCATTTTCTTACGGAAATATTTACGACAGCAGTTTCCGCTACAGAGACAGTCTCACATAAAAACATTTAACAGGTCAAGAATGTGCGTTGCAAATGTGTAGAAACAAAATGATATTGATATAACAGTGTCCAAAAAAATTTTCGTCTGCATTGTAATACATTCACGAATATACACACACATTTCATAACTCTTAAAGTACGTTTCTTGGTTTCCAACATCCTTTTTCACAAGTCAAGAGTCCCTACCCACTATTCATTACTCCTTACCTTATTACACATATACGTATCCATCGACACTCGTCAATATTTCGTCATTATAAATATGAAGCATAATCAAATAACTCATATAGCCTCAGCCTATTAATCGTAAACATACCTCAGCAGCATAATACACATCGTCGTCGTGTAAATAACATCATAACACCTCAGTCAAATCTCAAAATCGTCATAGCTTCCTCCAATAATTAAAAAAATTCTCTGCTCATGTCAAAAGTGTCATCTGCCTCAAACGTACTTTAAAAATCATGAATCCATACCAAATACATCATTCAAAGCTCTCATAGTATCACAATGGTTCCGAAAAAATATGAACAGTTTACAAAGTACAGACAAAATACAGTTTCATAAGTATAAAGTTACCCAACTGTGTATTGCGTAAACATGTGTCACTGATGTAGTAAAAAAATGTTTATCTCTCAGTGAAATGATCAGATAGCTGTGTAATTTGCGTGTTAGAGAAATATGGTACCGATGTGTAAAGTTGTATAAGCAAATACCATATTAGCTAGGGTTCCTTGTGCTTGCCAAACACATGGTACACAAAGTAAGCGTGTACCCCCCTGAGGATTAATGTAATTATACCCTCAGGTGTTACAGATTACACCAATGGAATGAAATATATCACGGAAAACTTTCTTTGTAATTCAAAAATCTTTAAAAATAAATGTTCTAAGTATAAAATTGATCACTGAAATGCGTGTCCTGTAGCGCTAAATGTGCATCTTGTTGTAAGATAATCTCTGTGGAAGTGTCGTAGTTATTGTCCTCCGAAAGCTAAGTTCTGCAGAAGTCAATGTACTTACCTCATGATAAACAAAAGTGAAATGCTTTGCGTATAGATATCATACTTATTAAGCTTATTGGCGTGATGAAGAAAGTACTGTACAGTAACGTAATGTTGTGCCACGAAAAAGGGTGTCTCATTGTTGCTATACCACAAAAGTTACTACTAAAACATGTTTTTCTTTCCAGAAGAATTCAGAAAACTGTGCAGATATAAAACAGATACACCGCAAAAGCGACATTGTAAATTGTCACTCATTAGTAGCGTCGTGATAAAAATCGTGTAGCTGTCACATAAACTAACCTCTGTGTCATCTGGTACCTCTCAGAAAGCACTTTAAATTCAGAATGTATTTTCAAATAAACCAAAATGTTGCATTAAAATCTCATTAGCAGTACTGGTAAATGTTCTAAGTATGTGAGCCTTATAGTCGTTACGTAATCGTGCAACAAACAAGCAAGAATGTACACACACAATAACACTATGACGTCTGTTTACTATAACAATGCATTCGTCATTTCTGTTTAAATAAGTTCTCTTGGTTCTTGATTGGATATTTAACTTCAAACATTGTTGCATGGTAACAGTTCCTAAAGCATACTAGTAACGTGAAGTGAAACGTTTTATGGCAAAGACAAAGTTAAAAAGCAGATTATCTGTCAATAAATGGTTTTACATGAGAAATGTGGTGTAAACCTTTACTCTTCCTAGTACGCAGAGTTTCAACTTCAACGCAATTATCATGTGGTATACGTCGGATTCTGTAAGGTCCATTGTAAACTAGAAAGAATTTGTGACTCAAGTGTTTCTTCTTATGTGACAATGAATGAGCTTTAATAAGAACTTTCTGACCAATATACAATTTCTTTGCATTTGCTTTACCGTGTAGTTTTCTCCTTTTGTCTGCTGCAGATTTTATATTTTTAAGAGCCAAATCAATTATGTCTTTGTGTCGAAGTTTACGTGTATTCGGGAAAGGTACAGGCTCTCTGATTCTGTTCGGTGGTTCTTCATTCTTCAGTACAAGAGTAGGTGGTAAAGCAGTGGAGTCGTGAGGCATTTCATTCAGCACGTTTTGAAATAAGTGTAAATATCTGTCCCAATGCTGATGCTTTCTGTGACAATAAAGTCTGCAAAGCTTATTGATTTCTTTCATAATCCGTTCAGACGGGTTGCAATGTGGTGAGTACAATGAAATAAAAACAGGTTTGATTTTATGGTTGCGAAGCATGCGTGACCAAACAGCAGATCTGAATTGCGGTCCGTTATCTGAAATGACTTTACTAACGTGTCCAACTTCACGTAAGAAATTTTTAACAAAGGCGTTGGATACAGACCGTCCAGTGGCTTTACGTAACGGAGTGAAAGAAACAAATTTTGAAGTAAGTTCAACAGCGACTAGAACGTACGAAAATCCATTGGATGTTCTGACAAGCGGTCCCAAGAGATCAACAGCAGCAAATTCTTTTAATTTAGCAGGAATAATAGGAAACAACGGAGCACGATGTGAGACAGTAGATGGTTTCGCCTTTTGACAAAGTTTACAAATAGACAAGACTCTTCGAATTCGCTTTTCCATATTGTTAAAATAACAAGTCGTTCGAAGAATATGATAACATTTTCGTGGGCCAAAATGTGCGTAGCTGAAATGAATGTACCAAATGAGCTTATTAACAAAATCGTCTGGAATGCAAAGTACCCATAGCTTGTCATCAACAGCGCAGCGTTTGAAGAGTATGTTGTTTCTAACCAGGTAATAATGCCGAATCTGTGTGTGTGTCTTTTCATGCCATTTGCTCTTGATGTCTTTCCAAATCGGATCTTTATCTTGTTCATGAGCAATGTCCTTTAAAGATGTGGTGATGAAGTTTTCAAAGGCGACTTTCTGAATGTAAAGAATACTGAAATTTTTCTCGAGGTTGCCTTCTGTGGTACTTTTCTCAAGCCCAGCCGGTGCGCGTGACAGTGCGTCCGCAACAATGTTCTCCTTGCCGGGAATGTAGACTATTGTGAAGCGGAATTCTTGCAGAAACAATGCCCAACGTTTTAACCTGTCATGATTTAATTTTGAAGACATAAGAAATTGTAATGCACGATGATCACTGTATACTTTTACGTGCTTACCAGAAAGAAAGAAACGGAATTTGTTAAATGCCCAAACGATAGCTAAAGCTTCTAATTCAGTAACGGAATAATTTTTTTCAGGTTTTGTTAGCACTCGGCTAGCAAAAGCAATGGTTTTCTGAACGGTAGTGTCATTTTCTATGGCTTCTTGAAATAAATGGGCACCAAGACCGACTTTAGAAGAATCCGTGCTAAGGCAGAAATCTTGTGACAGATCAGGATGAGCTAGTATTGGCGCGTGAAGTAACGCTTCTTTCAAAGAATTGAATTCCAACTGTGCTTGTTCGTCCCAGTTCCAAATAGTATTTTTTCCAGTGAGAGAACAAAGTTTTGGTGTAACTAGAATTTGCATATTCAGAAAACGACGGTAAAAATTTACGAGACCTAGAAAACTGCGGACTTGTCTTTTTGTGGATGGAACTGGAATGGCTCTGATTGCTTCTAACTTTTCAGGATCCGGCTGAATGCCTTCAGGAGAAATAATATGTCCCAAAAACCTCACCTTTGACCTACCGAATTCAGACTTTTCCAAGTTAACTGTAATTCCAGATTCTGCAAAAATACGTAACAGACTGTTGAGGATGCGATTATGTTGTTCCCATGAAGCTTCCGCTATTAGAATATCGTCCACATATAAGGTGATGTGACGTTTTAAGAACTCAGGTAATATGGAATTTAGCCCGCGAATAAATGCTGCTGAAGAAATGTTCAAACCAAAGGGAAGTTTCCGAAACTGATAACAAACGCCGAAACAAAGGAAAGCTGTGTATTTTCTGCATTCTGGATGAAGTTCGATCTGATAAAAGCTGGATCTGAGATCAATGGAAGACAACACTTTTACACCATTAAAATTTTGAAGAAGTTCTTCCATCGTCTGCGGCCTGTCTGTTTCAGGAATAATGATCGTATTGATTTGTCTCGAATCTAAGACAAGTCTGATCGATCCATTTTTCTTTTCAACAACATGTAATGGATTGTTGTATGAGCTTACTGCATGCTCAATAATGCCCTCGTCGAGCATAGATTTTATTTCTGTTCTAACACGGTCCCTATAATGTGCTGGAATTACATATGGTCTAACACAAAATTTAGTATGCTCACGAACACGAAATTGGTATTGAAATCCCTTGATTGTTCCTGTTTTATGAGTAAAAACTGTGGAATGTGCTTGTAAAATCTCAAAAAGGTCCTGCCTATCAGTGTCATTACAATTCTCAATTGTTTGAATTTTATTCTGAATTAACTTATTAATGTCAAATGCTCCGTCGATATCATCCCTGTCAGTACTTGCAGAGTGATTGTTAGTGTCTAGTTCCGTAGAAAAGTCCGAACTGTTGTCTAACAGAAGGTAAAGCCGATTAATTTCCTCGTCACGGTTTGAGAGCCAGTCTTCAAATTTCAAAGCTATTGACTTACCTTCTTTCTCTAAACTTATTTCAGCATCGTGAAAGCTTAAGATTGCTTTGTATTCATTCAAAAAGTCTACTCCCAATATAATTTCCGTCGACAATAATGGAACAATAAGAAAGTTTATAGAGAAGCTGTGGCTTTGACAAAAGAATTCTAAATTGGTTTGCTGGCGTACATCTACACTTTTTCCAAAGATTGCACCTTGTAATTTAATCTTACGTAACGGAAATGTAGGGCAATCGTTCGATTTGTTACATTTGCTAAAGGCTGTTTCACTAATTACTGAGATGGGACCGCCAGAGTCAAGTACTGCCGTAAATTTTACGTCATTTACTGTAATGTGAATCACAGGATATGCAATATTGTTATGTTTTATGTCGTGTTCCTGGAGTAAGATGTCCCTAATGTCTTCCATTTTTACGTAATTACTAGCTACGGCAGCTGCGTCGTTAGTGTCATAAGAACGTTTTGTGGCTGCCATCGGTGTGAGTCATTGCCTATTGTCTCTTTGTTGGCGCGCGTCGTTATTGGGATTTGGAGACCTAACTTCTACAAATTCACCGTGACGAGAGGGCCCTGCTCTGTTTGAATCCCGCCAGTTCTGATGCAGTTCAGGTCTATCGCTACGATCATATCGTCTGTCGTCATGTCGATAGATGCCATAGTTTCTTTCTCGTCGGTCACGTGGTGGAGAATTTCTCCCTGAATCGAAACTGCGCGCTGGACCGTTGCGTCTAAAGTTATTCTGTCTCCCCTGATAATATCTATTTTGGTTCCCATATTGTCTGTTTCTCTGATTGTCTCTGTGATAGTCATTACCACGGAGAGGCGATCTTTCCCTGTAGTTATTACTACTCTGCCAACGGCTGTCATACGCGTGGCGTCCATCCTGGTCACGATTTGTGTTGTGAGAATAGCCTTGTCGTGTCCAGTTATTACTTCTTTCATCGCGGATTTGCGACGGATGTGACCTGTAATTGTTGTGTTCCTGGTTTCGCGTTCCGCGATTGTCAGTGTCAATTTCTAATTCTTGTAACAGTCCCTGAAAAGCTTCAATGTCGTCTTTGCAACGTCCTGCTAAAATAATATGTCGTAAATGTTTAGGCATTTTGATTAAGCAAATGCGGATGAGTTCTGAGGGGCTGTATGGGTTTGACAGGTACTGATTCTTGTGCAACATGTCTTCAAAATATTTCACAAGACTGGAGAATTCAGATTGTTCAAAGTGTTTCATCATTATGATACCATGTTTTACGCGGTCTTGTGTGGCTTGAGACCAATATGCTGAGAGGAAGGCATGGTAAAATTCTCCTTCACTGTGGCAATCGTGAATGATCGATCGCATTCTTACAGCTGGTTCATTCTCTAAGTAGCCACACATAAATTCTAATCTGTGTTCCAACGACCAGTTGGGAGGAAAACAATGAGAGAATTGATGGAGCCATGCTTGTGGATGAATGTCGTTGCCAGAATTCTTAAATGTTTTGAATTTACGTGTAGTAATGAACAGCTTATAGTCAAAATCGTCATGTCGGCGAGTCGCATATCGGTCATTGTTAGGTCGTGTCGGCCGTTCCATCTCAAAATTCGGTGCACATTGCCAATTTCTTTCATAACTTCCTAAATGCCCTGTGTTATTATTTTGCGGCTTTTCCGTATTTCTAAGTCCCTCTTCCCGTGTTGGAGTGCGAGTGTCCTCTGAAATACGTAATTCTTGTATTACCTGTGTCAGCTGATCTTGTACTTCCCGGATTTCTCTTTGGTGTTGTGTATTAATTTGATTCTGATTTTGTTTGAATTTTCTTATTTGTTCATACTCTTCTGTGTCAGTGAAGGCTACGGGTCTTGTGTCATTCAGATCATCATCTACCTTTGTAGATAAGTTAGTGACCTGATCCGAAAGTTCGGCTACTTTCTCCGACAGTGAACACATTTCCTCAGTGTGTTTTTCTGAACCAAGTTTCAGAGTGTCCATTTGTGCTGAAATCGAATCTACTGTGACCTTTAAGTTTTCCTGAGTTTTTGCAAGTTGCATAACCGAATCGGTAGATGCAACTGAGTCAATTTTAGCTTGCAAGGTCTCATGATTTTCATGAACAATAATTTGCAGTTCTTTTATGGCTGCTTCGTGATTCTGTAGTGCATTTTCATGACGCGAAAAAATAGGTTGGAAATGCTCACAAATTTGTGTTTTTACGTCATTACAGACTTTTTGACATTTCGATTCAATGTGATGTAACTCAGCAGTTAAATCCTCACGTGTTCGTTCTAGAATTTGCTCCAATGAGTCTAACTTTTTAAGATTTTGTTCCATTGTGTCTAACTTTTGAAGCTTTTGCTGTGTTTGTCTCTGATTTTGTTCCATTGTGTCTAACTTTTGAAGCTTTTGCTGTGTTTGTCTCTGATTTTGTTCCATTGTGTCTAACTTTTTGAGATTTTGTTCCACTGTGTCTAACTGTTGCTGTGTTTGTCTCTGGTGTTGTTCCATTGTGTCTAACTTTTCAAGCTTTTGTCCCATTTGTTGCATTAATTGTAATAACAATGCACTGGTGTCTGAAACATGTTCCTCAGTGCTTTTCGGCAGTGAAGTTGCACCGGCAACATTCACATTTTGAAAAGCGGAAAATGTGTCTTGACTCATTTGAGAAAACGGTGAGAACCCAAAACCTGAGTCTGCAGTATTTGCAATATTGTGTTCTGTCATTTCGGCTTCCTGAGGCGAGCTATTGCCGATCGATCGATCGATAATGCTTCCCTCTTCACTAATTGTTTCACTGTCCACGCCATTGTTTGCCGCCCGCTCCATTTCCCTATGCACAATTACCAAATTACTACTTTGAACATCAGTTAATTCATTACTTGGTGGCGCTAACACACTACTTTCATTTTCACTGTCATTTCTCAGTTTACTTTGGAGCCTAGTATTAAGTTTTTCACACGCCATTATTGTCACAGTATTTCACACGACAACACAGAAAAACACAATTTGAAGAGCAAAAATAAGAGAACACATTAACATAACCCTGAAAATAATATCTAGTTAATTGCAGCTGCTAAATACTTGGTGCAAATCTACATGCATGCCACAACTGTTTTACTGTACAACAATGAAAGACTGCAACTACAAAGGAGATTCTCTCTACAATTACGCGTTAGCAATAAACAAAAGCTACACTAAATACACAAACTACAAGAAAAAATCAGAAGATTCCAGTGAGGTATCCTAGGCTAAGGGTCGACATATGAAACGTCCCCTTTGAACAATTATACACGACTGTCCTTAAACTGACACAAAATATTTTTAGCGCAACGCAATCTGACTATCAAAGATCCCTGCAAAAGAATGGCCCTGACTAACATTAAACTATACCTTTCACAAATCACTTACCTCACAAAAATCTTCGCTGCTCAAGCTACTGCAATACAGCGAGCGCCACTACTGCCAGCTAAATAAAAGATTCAAACTATGGAAGGCACTAACTACTGATAGGGATAGTTAGCAAATGAAAGATATTAATAGAGAACAAACAATGTATTTACCTTGGTATCATCATATATAAATATACCAGTTCATGACAAATTTCAAAACTCCGCCATCTCTCTCCCCACATCCACCACTGCTGGCGGCTCACCTCCAACTGCGCAACGCTACGCGCTGTTCACATCCAGCTGCCTAACACTACAATGGCGAGAATTACAACAATGCAAAGCAGCCACAGACTGCACACAGCACAGCCAGTGATTTTCATATTGAGCGCTACGTAACGTTGCCAATAAGAAAACATAAACAGCCTACTTACATAGAGAAAACATAAACAGCCTACTTACACACTTAGAGGCTTGCAACAAACTTTAGACATAATTTCACACTTTAACGAAACATTTCTTCTCGCAGACGACCCTCACAAAATTCTTTTTCGATGTTCAAGCAACAAAAGTACCACATGAAGCATGACGTTCTAATTTATTACGTCATTACTATTAACTCAATGAGTGACGCATTTTTCAGGCAGTATTCATATGTACCACTGAATGCACCACAGAAATAATATGACTATACGACACTTAGTTGAACAGATCTTACATCACAGTCGCTGAATGCCTGGAAAAGTTCCAATCATTCAAGACACTGAAATTTACTACTTCGTTGCAACTAACTCTAATCGCAACACTTGTCAGTATCCACAATTGCCGCTGAATGTACCTACAAAACTATAGCATTGTACAATATATAGTTCAGGGGATATGATGTCAAATACTGAGATGCGAGAAAAAACTGCTGCATCATGCATAACGTACTGATTTATTACTTCTTTGGTACCAACTCTATTCGCAACACATTTCGTAGACAGCGTCCACTTACGCCGCTGAATGTACCTGGCAAAATATATCATTCTCAGGCAATATATTTCAGGAGATATGACATCATAAACACTGATACGCATGAGAAACTGTCAGATAATGCATAATGTTTTAATGTACTACTTCTTCGCCGCTAACTGCATTTACAACACATTTCGTAGACAGTGGGCACATGCACCCCTGTACAGTACAGAGTTCAAGAGATACGACTTCATAAACATTGAACTGCGTGAAAATAAAACTGCAATGCGAAATTCGCTGCACGTGAAGGTCAAATGTGTGTACAAAAACGCGTGAAATACGTTAAACACGTGATAAATGTGTTTGAGTTGTGCTATATGAGCAAAGCCATAAACCCATGGATCGATTTCAATGAAATTTGGCACACGTATTAGTTATTATCTGGAAAGAAGTACGGCGTGAGTAAGAACCATCAGCCTCCTATTGGCGTGGCTGTGAGTAGGTGGAGACGACGAGGAGATGGGCTGCTGGCAAGGTGAAGGAGGAGAGAGGCATAAAGAGGAGTAGGAGTAGGAGAGGGACAGAGATAGGAGAAAGGGAAATAGAGGAGGGGAGGAGATGGACAGGGAAAAAAAAGAGGAGAAGGTAGACATAGGCAAGGGGAGGAAGAGGTAGGCAGAGAGCGGGGGAAGGAGGAGATTAACAGAAGGGGAGGGTGAAATGGACATGGAAAAGGGAAGATAAGAAGATGGACAGGGGAGAGAGCAAGAAATGGACACAGAAAGGAAAGTGGAGGAGACGAACAGGGAGAGAGGACGAGGTGATGGACAGAGAGGGGGGGGCAGGGAAATTGGTAAAGAGAGAGGGAGATGCAGATGGAATTACGGGGGCAGGACGAGATGAACAGAGGGAGGGTCAGGAGGAGATGAACAGGCCGCCTCCTGCAATTCCACCTGCGTCTCCCTTTACCAATCTCCTCCTCCCGCTCTCTCTCTGTCTATCACCTCCGCCCCTCTCCCTGTTCGTCCCCTCCACTTTCCTTTCTGTGTCCATTTCTTGCTCTCTCCCCTTTCCATCTTCTTATCTTCCCATGTCCATTTTGCCCTCCTCTTCTGTTCATGTCCTCCTCACCTGTCTCTCTGCCTCTCTCTTCCTCCCCTTGCCTATGTCCATCTTCTCCTCTTTTCTTTCTCTGTCTATCTCTCTCCCCCTCTATTTCATCCCATTCTATCTCTGTCCGTCACCTACTCTTCCTCCTATCTATGCCAAACTCCTCCATCCCCTTGTTGGCTGTCAAACGGGGATTTGAACACGGGTCTCCTAATTACCAGGCAGATGTGCTGACCACTGCACCATCCAGACACAGTGGTCAGCACAACCACACATACTGATCTAGTATGACATAAATTCACACTTTATATATCTCTAGTGATGTAGTGCCCCTGCTTATGTCTCGAGGAACAGACATCACATATACAATTAAGGCCAAGACGGCCATTCATCCCTTCAGTTCAGACGCTCGAACTGCTTCGGGAATTGTTGAGACGTCGCGAATGGCGAGGCTGATGAACTGGGACACTACATCAGTAGTGTATGGGAAAAGTTGAGAATTTGGTTATGACGGAGGCGTGTTACTGCGGTCCGTGCAGTTGGAATAACCAACGTGTCCAGACGGCGCATTGTTTAGTGCATCTGCCTAGCAAGCCAGAGACCCAGGTTCATATCCCAGTCAGGCACAAATTTCCAGCTTGCTTATTGATATAAATCACACACCGGTACCATTCCTGCCACAAAAGGGGCTCAACATGGAGCCCGAATCATGTCCGTAGGTATGCTGGCTGTCTCTCTTGATATGCTACGCTTCAGATCAGCACATGTTACCTGGAAAAATCTGTCTTTCAGGTAGCCCCACAACCAGAAATCAAAGGGAGTGAGTTCAGGTTATCGTGCCGGTCAAGAATTTGGAAGCGATCGGCTGATAATTCTATCGTTTCCAAATGTGCTTTGGAGAAGCAGGGGGGCTTCACGAGCGATGTGCGGTGGGGCCCCATCTTGCTCAGCTAATCTTTTTAATTCCTTTTCGTCTTAAAAACAAGAAGCAATCGTAAAAGGTAGTCTGACAATTTTTTGGGGCATCTGACATGTCAGAGCAACGTAGATCGTAAGTCTGTAGCACCATCTGTCCTTCTTGTACCGCTGTGTGCCTGACGCTGCCGACGTATTCGTTCGCAGGGCGGCAACGTGCGTAACCGGCGAGACGCTGAGGACGACGGAAAGGAGGCAGCTGGTATGGCAGAGGGCACTGCCACGGACACCGCCGGCGAGGGACAGGGGCAGGCGGAGGCCGGGGTGAGTACCTGCCCACCACTCTTCTTCCTCACTAATGCACGTCTGCTCATTGTGAATTTCATGATACAGCGGAGTGTTCGTGTGTTTACTTAATCGGCATCTCACTTATGAGATGTGACTCAAGCTGTAATCCTCACCTCAAAAAAATTATATAATTTTTCTATACATGTGGTCTTCTTTGTTTTTAGAAAGCTGCTAGGCCGTAAAGGAAGTTGTTTCATGTTTTTATAGTAACTTGTATCCATGTTCAATAGTAAACAATTGAGGTACAAAGATAAGTAAAGAATGACACACACATCAAGACAGTAGCAAATCGCTTGTGTTGAGAATAGCTACCACTCTACAGAGCAACCTGTGTTTGCCTCTGCACTTAATCCTTTGACAGTGACGCTGTTAGTACAGCACTTCCAGTTTCTTCCACACGAGTCATTCCAAACACAATACTTTTAGATTTTGCTGGCACAGATGATCCCATGGAATGTGAACAGAGTAAGTAGAGAACGTGAATCCTACTTTTCGACGGTGAAAATTTAAACCGTATTCTGATGTAGCTTAGAAACAGTCGTTAAGTGTGGGCTACAAGTCCTGCGCGCTGGAGGACAATTTCGTCGCCGAATTCCATCAACAGTATGTATTCATCAGATTATTACAGCGACTAGCACACGCAGAGTGATGTTCGTGAGGAAAAAAAGTTCCCAGTAGACTGCACACAGTTGTCATGCTGGGTATGGAGGGCGAGTGCTGTGGCTAAAAAAGTTGATTTTGAAAGAAGTGTGTGAAGGATCAGAACTGCCAAATATGTACACAACGCCCCTGCGTGGTCAGTTCTAGACGATCAGCATGTGAAAGCGCTCAGGCCCCAAGACCACCATAGCAGGCTACCGAGTTGACAATGGTTTCCGCATGAACCACTGCCGATGCGCAATTGAGAGATTACATTTTATTTGTGGACTAAAAGGGATCCACTCAGAGGAAGCCGGCCGCGGTGGTCTCGCGGTTCTAGGCGCGCAGTCCGGAACCGTGCGACTGCTACGGTCGCAGGTTCGAATCCAGCCTCGGGCATGGATGTGTGTGATGTCCTTAGGTTAGTTAGGTTTAAGTAGTTCTAAGTTCTAGGGGACTAATGACCACAGCAGTTGAGTCCCATAGTGCTCAGAGCCATTTGAACCATTTTGAACTCAGAGGAAGATACCGTAACTGTAGTGGCCACGTTGTGCTGTGACGGCTACTTTGACACCACACTTGCAGGACGGCCACTCTTGTCTTCTATGTGGTTTGGTGAGTGCAGAATCAAGAATGCTTACTCAACAACATTTTCTATACTAAGCAATGCTTCCGTAGGGGATGCAGATTGCTTCAACCAAAACGCTAACTGTGGCCAATGGGCACTGAGCTAGTATGGTGAGGCAGCAGAATGCTGCTGTGGTAAGACAGCAGACGAAAACACCGACAATCTTGCTGACGCTATTCGGATGTCGGCCTCGCAGTAAATAAGCTTACAGTTGACAACTGTCTTCCTGATGTTAGACAGATTTCGATTCAGAAGTACATAAAGATTACAGCTGTTGCCGATACGCTAGATAGTCGTCGGCTCTGCTCTACATCACGCTCACAGTTACAGTTGACCTGATGTGCAGTGAAAGTGGCACAAAGTGGCTGGCTGAGATTCGCTGATCCTCAGAGTCAAATCCAGAACTTTTGGAGATTATCTGGAGTGTCTCACCACGACACATAAATGGTGGCCCCGCCTTAGCAGCTCCAGTTCGAATCCTGGAACCATCAGAGCTAGCTGACAGTTCATAGAGCAGCGTCTTTGACTAGATGGCGACACAGCTCTCTCAGGCTAGAGCTGCTCGGCCACAAATTTGACCAATAACTGGTGCGAGACTGCAACGGCCGAATGCACGACGCTGATGCAATGCTGCTTGCAGCTCAGTGGAGAGTATTAATACTCACTATGGCTAGGTGTGTTCTGACAAGCGCTATGCTCTCATCACGTAAGCAGCTGCAGAAAGGCAACGTTCTGCAACACTTATAGGGATCTAGTCCATCGCTCATGATCGAATGTTACATTGCAGAGAACAAAGCAAGCATTGTTGCAGTATCCGGGCACAGAATTGTGCAGGTGAGTGGCATGCACACCCTTGGGTGTTTGTGACGGCCCGCCCAAGGCCAATACCACAATGTAATAAATTACAACACTCTTGTTCAGACAAGAACAGAACACCTTGAGCAACTAGAGATAGTCCTTCCATATTCACAGGACATATGCATTAGTATGTTCTGCAGAAACGATTAGTATTTGAACCATGTCGGCCAGGGGGTACGAGGTCAATATAGACATCGCGCCGCAACACCACCTACCGGTAATATGTGCCTACGGCTCTCGTTGTCACTGTAAACCGAAAGTAATTGTCAGTGTGACTTGATCTGACGTGCGGGATGCCTCGCAGATGTATGCACGAACCGTACCGTCTAATCATTTGAGTGAGAGAATGTGATGCAACCATCCGGGAAATAGCTGCTCAAGTGGGTCGAACTGTTTCGGCAGTGCAACGGATGTGTTCAGAGTGGTTCACGGAAGGCCGTAAAACACAACGAGATGGACGGCATGGGTTAAGTGCGCGTCATCCACTTCTCAACCTGCCTTTGACGAATGTGCAGGAACGTCCTAGATGGCAACGGCGTATAGAACAGCGTCACTGGGGACAGGAATGTCATCAGGTAGTGTTTTTGGAAAAATCCAAATTATGTTTGTTTGAAAATGATGGTCGCATTTTGGTTCGCCATAGGTACGGGGGAGCGCCAACACAGTCGTTGCATTCACACAAGACATAGGTCGCCAACTCAAGGCCTTATGGTGTGGGGTGCTGTTTGTTGGGTACAGCCAAATCTCAAAGTCTATTTACATCTAGAGCACTGTCACCAAGTCGGCCGGAAAGGCCGCCCGGTTCTAGGCGCTTCAGTCTGGAACCGCGCGACCTCTACGGTCGCAGGTTCGAATCCTGCCTCGGACATGGATGTGTTTGATGTCCTTAGGTTAGTCAGGTTTAAGTGGTTCTAAGTTCTAGGGGACTGATGACATCAGATGTTAAGTCCCATAGTGCTCAGAGCCATTTAGAACCACTGTCACCAGTGTGGCCTGAGTGAGCCCACAGTCATAGCCTTCCTGCACAACAGCCCAAACACCATTTTCAGCAAGACAATTCACGACCACATACTGCAGCACAATATTGATGCTTCTCACCAATTCTATTCAATACCTCCTCATTAGTTATGTGATCTACCCATCTAATCTTCAGCATTCTTCTGTAGCACCACATTTCGAAAGCTTCTATTCTCTTCTTGTCTAAACTATTTATCGTCCATGTTTCACTTCCATACATGGCTACACTCGATACAAATAATTTCAGAAACGACTTTCTGACACTTAATTCTATATTCGATGTTAACCAGTTTCTCTTCCTCAGAAACGCTTTCCTTGCCATTGTCAGTCTACATTTCATATCTTCTCTACTTCGATCATCATCAGTTATTTTGCTCCCCAAATAGCAAAACTCCTTTACTACTTTAAGTGTCTCATTTCCTAATCTAATTCCCTCAGCATCATCCGACTTGATTCGACTACATTCCATTATCCTCGTTTTGCTTTTGTTGGTGTTCATCTCATATCCTCCTTTCAAGACACTGTCCATTCCGTTCAACTGCTCTTCAAAGTCCTTTGCGGTCTCTGACAGAATTACAATGTCATCGGCGAACTTCAAAGTTTTTATTTCTTCTCCATCGATTTTAATACCTACTCCGAATTTTTCTTTTGTTTCTTTTACTGCTTGCTCAATATACAAATTGAATAACATCGGAGAGAGGCTAAATATGGAGCTATTTTATCAGCATACTCCGAGAGGAACCTGACTGGTATACAATGTGGACCGGAGGCCTTGTCTTTATTAAGTGATTTAAGCTGCTTCGTTACTCCGAGGATATCTACTTCCATGTTTCGCATCTTGGTATCTTGTCAGATGGTACATGAAGCTATGTCTAATCCTCAGTAACGTTGACTGTGACACTAACGCAAGTACTACATTCATACATATAAGAGAAGTTACAGGCGAGAAACTTCATGGTTGTGTGTGTGTGTGTGTGTGTGTGTGTGTGTGTGTGTGTGTGTGTGTGTGTGTGTGTTTGTCAGTGAGTTACTCGCCTTTTGTGTCTGCAGAGTGGGGAGGGTGAAGGAGCTGCCAACAGCGGTGCCGAAGAGGGAAGCGGCGCAGCCAATGACAGCGCTGGAGCGGCGGAAGTGTAGAATTTCTGTTCCCTACAGTGATGACTGCAACTAATAAACAACACGTAAGTACACCTAGTGACTAGATTTAAGGACTGTATACATGTTATAAAAATGGTTGAGTGTATGTATATTCCACATGTAATCCTAAACCACTCGACTGATTTCAATCAAACTTGGTAGATGAACAACTTACCACATGAAAGGAATCGCTGTAGAGGTGAGAAACACCTACCTGTCAAAGGGGTCGGCGTGATAAAGAAGTGTAGCCCACCGACCGTCAGTGCTCAGTATTTGAGCATGAGAGCACTTAGTGAATTGCAAGTAACTTTATGACATTTTTTTCTCGCTGACAACCCACAAAAAATTACGAAAGAAAAAAAAGTTTATCACTTACTACATATTCGGTGTTCATACTGTTCATGCAGGAAAACTGCCGCACAAAGCGTGTTTTCGAGACTCATTTTGCACATGGTATTCACATATTGAAGTTTCTGGCAGATTAAAATTGTTCCCGAAAGAGATTCGAACTCGGGACCTCTGCACTTGGCAGCCGTTGCAAAGGTGCCGAGTTCGCGTCTCAGTCTCCCACACAGTTTTAATCTGCCAGGAAATTTCATATCAGCGTACACTCAACTGCAGAGTGAAAATTTCACTACAAAATTGCCATATGCCGTTGAATGTAACTCCAAAATTATATCATTTTACGACAGATAGTTCAGGAAATATGACGCTATAATCAGTGAGATGCGTGAAAAATAATCGCGTCATTCGTCACTTTACTATTTATTACTTCCTTGCTACTAAATTGGTTCCCAACATATTTTGCAGACGGTATCCACATATGCCGCTGAATGTCCCTACAAAATTATATCACCGTACGACACATGGTTCAGAATATATGACCTCATAAACATTGAGCTTCGTGGAAACGAGACTGCAATGCGAAATTCGCCAGAGATAAAAGTAAACAATGACGTCTCAACATGAGATTGGACAAAAGAAGCAGGGCATTATTAGTGAATTTCTCTTATAAAAATAACAGTAATGCAGTAGCTGCAATTCCACAATACCGCCGGCTGAAAGGATTACGGAAGGGTCATCTCTCATGATGGAGAAGTTCCAATTAGCAAGAGAACTGGGTGTCGCTCCGGGAAGAGGCCGAGAACCGAGTGCCACAGCACGCGCACTACCTGACGATCGAGAAATGCACCTTGACTTCCCTCTCCTCTTTCTCGCAAGGATTGAAGTTGACGAGGGCTGGCCCTGGATCATTCTATCGACTGACGAAGTTCATTTTTCACTGACAGGTGAGGCAAGTACAAAGAATTGCTGAATCTGGGGATCGTCATCTCCAGTCACTGTGCATGAAGTTCCTCTGTATAGTGAACGTGTCACCTTATGGCGTGGCTTCACAGCTACGTTCATCATTGGTCCATTCTTTTTTGAACAGTTTGGCGCTCGAGGAGCAAAGACGTACAGTGTGATTGAGCAGCATTATTACAAGATGCTTAGCCGTCAAGTCATACCCACCGTACAGGAGACAGAAATGCACTGAACGCAACAGTTTTCAAGCAAGATAGGGCCCCGCCGCACATCGCTCGTGAAGCCCCCCTGCTTTTCCAAAACACATTTGGAAACAATCAAATTATCAGCCGATCGTTTCGAAATTCTTGGCCGGCACGATAACCTGATCTCATTCCCTTTGATTTCTGGTTGTGGGGCTATCTGAAAGACAGATTTTTCCAGGTAACATTGACGCATGTGCTGATCTGAAGCGCAGCATATCAATAAAGATTGCCAGCATACCTACGGAGATGCTTCGGGCGTCATGTTGAGCCCCTTTTGTGGCAGGAATGGTACCGGTGTGTGATAGTATGATGTACCATAGCACCACATTAAAACTGTTTCAATTGAATTGATTGTGCATTATTTCTCTTCTTCATGTCCTTGACATAAATGCTACCGAATTTGGTACTCGTACGATAACTAGCTTCCGTGTTTTAGCGTGTCAAATAAGGAAAGTTTAGTTATAACCACCTGGTATTTGTGACATATGCGTACACAGCAAGGTCACGCGTAAAATATTCCTCCAGAACCCCAGCATCGACAAATTACTTAATTATCTGGAGAAAATACTAAGGGGGTATAATCCAGGAACCACCTATAGGGGCAGGTGGATCATGTGGGGAGAGAAGGGGTTCTGAGGAGATGGACAGACAGTGATGGGAAGGTGGAGAAGGATACCAATAGGGAAATGTGGAGATTGAGAAAGACAGAGAGAGTGAGGATGGACAGACAGTGATGGTATTGTGGAGAAGGGTACCAATAGGGGGAATGTGGAGATTGAGAAAGACAGAGACTGTGAGGATGGACCAGAGAAATGGAAATGAGCATTTGGTGACATGGGCCGGGAGGTCCCTTGCGAGGCGGGTCCGGCAGCCTTGGGGCAGGTCTTATTACATTCGACCCCACATTGGGCAACCTGCGCGCCGGATGGGGATGAAATGATGATGTTGACAACACAACACCCAGTCCCTGAGTGCAGAAAATCTCCGACCCAGCCGGGAATCAAACCCGGGCCGGTAGGAAGGCAATCCGTCACGCTGACCACTAAGCTATCGGGGCAGACATGGACGAGAGAGAGGGGGGGAAGGAAGAGACGGAGAGAGAGAGAGCTGAGAGGAGGAGATTGGAAAAGAGTGGGAGGAGGAATTGAACAGACAATGGGAAAAGAGGAGATGGACAGAGAATTGGGAGGAGATGGACAGACAATGTGAGGAGGAAAGGGAACATGGACAGAAAGAGGGGCAGGAGGACACAACAGAAAAAGGGATAGGGGGAGATAGAGGAGGGGTGGAGAAGAGTACCAGATGGACAGAGTGGGAGGAATAGCAGATGGACAGAGATAGGGCAGAGGGGGGGGGGGGGGAGTGATAGAGGATGTGAGGAGACAGAGAGGAGGACATAGAGGGGGAGAAGGAGTTGTGCACAGAGAGCGGAAAAGAGATGGACTAATGGTGTAGTAACACGACAGGTGGGTCAAGGGCTGCAGATGAACGCGGCTATTACGCTGTGTCAGTCATGTCATCCGTCGGGTTCTAGGGTGTGACGTGGTCTAGACAGAGCTCCAAACCGGAGTTAAGGCCCCCTATTACAAACAACCAGCAGATCGACGGCCCTGAAGGGCTGTAGCACAATGATTGTTCATACTGGACCTTCGATAGCAGACCATTGGGACTGGAAACGTCTGTTGGCGCCGATTTTCTATGCGACGCCGTTGTATGCGGTGTTTCGTAAATGGTTCAAATGTCTCTAAGCACAATGGGACTTAAAATCTGAGGTCATCAGTCCGCTAGACTTTGAATTACTTAAATCTAACCAACCTAAGGACATCTCATACATCCATGCCCGAGGCAGAATTCGAACCTGCGACCATAGCAGCAGCGCGGTTCCAGACTGAAGCGCCTAGAACCGTTCGGCAACAACGGCCGGCTATGCGGTGTTTACTTGGTAGAACCCCGTCGATACGTTTACTGGCTGACTCGATGCTGCCCTTGGGCAAGCGCTGAGGGGCATTTCCAGGCGCTAAAATTCGCCGTGGAATCACTCGTATGTGAATTTTTCTTACTAAAATTGTTCTATTCCCTCTAACGCACCCAGATGCACATGGAAATTAGGCAGCCTGTGCCTGACAACATATTTAGTTTATATATCCCCCCATCGTCACAGTTTTAATGAGGTAAACACAGATGGACTTGCTGAAGCACCCTCTCAAGTTGGATGTCTACGCTGTCAGAAAATCCACTTCCCTGTCATATTTTCAGCATTCAATAACAGGAGCCGAAGTGCATTTCAATTGTAATTTAGATTTTCAGTGCTATTAACGTTTTATTTCAGCCAGTTTTCTCACTTTATAACCGAGCCTAGTTATGGGACCTTTCTGTAGACGATTCTGCAGTTAACTGAAACTGTGTTTACCTTTCCTTTCACCGATCTGCAACGACGAAGGATTTTTTTATTAATAGGGATAGTTTCCGTCTCTGCATGAGATCAGGACGCATCTTATTAGACATGTGATGGATTCTTCTATCCTAAAAATTCCCCTACACTCGCCAAACAAACTCCACTAAGCTAGGAACCGCTTCCAGCTGTTAATCCACTCCTGGCCTATTAAGAGCGCGTTACAATTCCCCATCTGTTAGTGGAGATTAAGAAATCGCTATCCAATACGCCAGAGAATCGTCCGAGCCTCTAATTTAAGCCTACCATTGGGCTCCAAATCAAACGACAGCGATCGCTTTTGGGGAGGATGCTGAAAAGCGCTAGTTCCGCTTCAATCTCGAGCGAGACTAGCTGTCTTCCGGAGAGCAGTTAGTCTTTTGCCGGAATCGAGGAAGGTCTCTGAAACCAGGCAGCAGGCGTCGTTCGTGCCGAAATGTGCCGCGATTTACAGCCAGGTGCACCCGCTGCGCTCAGTCTCTGCCGGCAGAGACTTCTCCACATCTTGGACGAGAACCATTCCCGGGAAACCACACAGAAAGGACACTCGCCTACTTCGCGACATGTCAACCGTTTTTCTTAGGGGATCCATCACCTGTCCAACATTGGAACTCACAATGACGTGCAGTCCAACCATCTGCGCTTGTCCGGACCTTTCGAGAACGACCACAGTCCCAATGGATGTGACGTAGCTTGCCGGTTCAATGTACTCTCTGCACTGGCCGATACCGAAACCGGTTTTTAAGCCATAAGAAGAAAGTCATGCAGGCGTAACCACTTTAGCCTACCGCTCAGGGATTCGTGACCCCGCCATTGTTCGTCATTCATCGTCAGTTAAGCGTCGAACAGTCAGGATGAACGAATCGGAGGGCGGTGCGACGCTATAGGATCCAGAGTTGCCCTGCATTCGTCTCAGATACCACAATGCCACAGCAGCCCAGCGCATCAGTGTGAAGCCTGAAACATCCTGGCAGATTAAAATTGTGTGCTCGGGACCCGACTTCGAGCCTCGGTCCGGCACACAGTTTTAATCTGCCAGAAAGTTTCATATCACGGCACACTCCTCTGCAGAGTGAAAATCTCATTCTGGAGTCTGAAGCCTGTCGACCGCTGCAAACACGTATTCCACGCTATTTATTGGCTGTGGTCAATTTGTGCACAACAAGCGCAGTATCTATCCATCTTTAATCAGTGTTCGCCTATACCAAAAAGAATACCACGCTAACCAAAGCAGTCACTACTACTATACTATTTCTGATGTTTACTACACCCCAAGTCAGCTCACACAATGGAAATGCACTGACACTTACACAAAAATTTACGCTAAGCTAGGCCACACTGTTGTAAACAATTAAATACACAGGCAAAATTCACTTCTTCGCAGATGCACGTGTGGATAGACTAAACTTAACCCTGTGAATAAACAAAGACTCTTGCTGTTCCTGACATGGACGACCTGATCAGTTCATCAACCCACATTCCTTGATTCTCGTAGGTTGTCGTATGTGGTCGTCCACTCCGAGTTCTGTCAAACACGTTGAAGTTAGGACCGTCGTTTACTTCATTACGAGCTCAAACAACGCAACGCTACACATAACTATGTCGATACAGTCATCAGCGTGCACGGTTTTCGTTCTTCTATGGATTTCCACTGACTGCACGCTTTCTGTGGTTACAAACACGATTACAGCACCCCGTTTCTCACGTTACACACGTCCATGCTACATACCACATTTCGCATCCCTCTTTCGGTGGAGGCTTAAAACTTGCGTCAGTGAAGCGGGAAGCGCGGCCGACTAATATGCGTGACATGGTATACCTCAACCATTATTGAGAACAGAATAAAAAATTCGGAGGCATAACTTTTCAGCATGCCTTCGTATATCTGTAGCTATACTAACAATAAAACTGTAAGCTCGTCGTGTCTGTCTATTTGAACATGCTAATCTCCACAATTACTAGGCGAATTTTAGTGGGCTTCTCACAGGTAACTTGAGCGTATCGTCACCGAATGAAAAAAAAATCGTAATTTAAAGTTACAAGTGTCTGCTCAGCTAAGTAGTTCGGATGTTTACTTTAGTGACGGCGTGGTACGCCAAACAACAAATGAATGGCGCTGCTATATTTTTTTTTTACCCAGAAGTTTACGCTTGCGTCAGTCATAGAATTAAGCACCGCAACCTTATTTTTATGAATACAAACTAATTGCCCAGGATATACGTAGTTACTGATTTCGCTTATTGTATTAAAAACTTAACAAATTACTGCTTTGCTTCTATGTTCGACTACTTGGCTAAGAAAACCGAATGTATTGACAAAGTGATCTTGCAAGTGTTCTGTTTTTACCGCTTGATCTACGGAACCGCAAAAAAACGAAGATATGCAAAAGCTCTTCTTCAGTCTCCGTTATGAAGCACCAGCGTATAGTTAGTATATCAATAAAACAGTACGGAAGATACGCGCTGGAACGTGCACATATAATGTATGTAGTTTTTGGAGACGTATGCGACGCATCATTTCCATTTAAACTATGCGTAACTTTTACATTATTATTTTTTTTTTGCAGATACACAACGGCCGATCCTTCCATGCTGTACAATGACAGCTGAATGCAAGCTGTTGTAACTACCTGCGATTCATTGGTGGGCGCTCTGACCTAAATTATTTTTCCAGTTACCTAAAACCGAATTTTGTGGTTCTGTAAAATAAAGGCTGTCCTCCATATCTTCTAAATTACTTTGTATTATTGTCAAACACCAGAAAAACTGCCCAAGAAATGACCTCAGACCACTTTATTGCCGTGATGTTATACCTTTCCCGTCCTCACAACAACTATGAAGCAATGAATATTATACATTTTCGTCTTTTATGCTCTTTTATAAACGTAAACGCTCTTTTACGATATTTCAGTGTTCCTAACTCTATAGAAAGACACAGAAAGTACAGTTATCAAGATATAAAATGCGACTGAGCGTACAGAGAGTTGGTGTTGTGTGTGAAGTGAGGATGTGTAGAAGAATGAATGACAGTGAGGAATGAGTGTTAAGCCAGAGAGTTAGTGGAAGTACTAGTAACGACAAGATAGATACCAATTATGCTAATTCTCTCACCAACAACCCTGTCTCTCAGTCTCATAGTCCGTAACCAGCACAACAATAGCATTTATGATATAACCTAACTGTACAATAACTAGGCAGCCAGTGTCCGTGCACAGATACGTCGTTAAGCCCCATTGGCGCAGCGATAGACACACGTGCTCAACCGCGAACGCGCTACCTCTAAGTAAGGATAAGGCCGTCGCGTCAGTGACAGATTTACGTTTCAAGAGGACATTGTACGTCAACATGCGTAAACAAGTCTCTGGATCCGTTGGTGCTTTACACCGGAAAATATGTGGGACATGTCGGAATAGCGAGTAAAACTCAGACATTAACATCCTCGTAATTTGATGGAATTGCGCAATCAATTCCTTAGCGAGTCGCTAAATCTTTGCATGGCGTACCAGCACCACCTTGTGGACACCCATCGCAACCGAATCGAGGCGATTATTAACCCCAAAGGTAGAATTACAGGTATTAAATGATCCTTGTAATCATTTCGTTATCAGTGTCTATTTCTTTCCGGGTAGCAACCACTCATTCTCTCCATCGCTATCACTCCTGCACGCTGGATACGATGCCTTCTTCCTGTGTACGCATAGGCTTCCTTCCTTCCTCCATTGTCCTTGCATCCATCAATGCCTTATGACTATGCAAACACACAACAACAGAGTATGAGTACAATTAGCAAGGCGAAGCAAGTATATGAAACATATTTAATATATCGATAATCGAACGTTATTCTGATAACCAATAGAAGAAAATTTTGTATTACTTGGAATTCTCAGGCTGCCTGCAATTTTCTGTCGAAACAGATACCGTATTTACTACATGCGTGAGAGTGCCCGTAATAGTAATGTGCAGTGTATCTACACTGAGGTGATAAAAATCAAAGGATAGTGGCATGCACATGTACGCGGTAGTATCGTGTACACAAGACATAAGAGGACAGTGCGTTGGTTGAGCTGTTATTTGTACTAATATGGTTCAAGTGAAACTCAGACATTAGCATCCCCGTAATTTGATGGAATTGGCCAATCAGCCAGTGGCTAAATCTCTGCATGGTGTACCAGCACAACTGTGTGGACACCCGTCACAACCGAATCCAGGCGATGTGGTTATCGACGCACGACAGGAATTAACAGGCTTTCAACGAATAATGGTAGTTGGAAGTAGAAGCATTGGATATTCCGATATCCACCATGCCAAGAGTGTGCCGCGAATGTCAAATTATAGGCATTACCTCTCACCGCGGACAACGCAGTGGCCGACGGGATACGCTTAGCTACCTAGTGCAGCGGCGTTGACAGTGATGACAGACAAGCAACACTCAGTGAAATAACCGCTGAAATCAATGTGCGACGTACGACGGATGTATCCGTTAGGTCATTGCGGCGAAATTTGGCGTTAATGGAATACGGTAGGAGACGATCGAAGCGAGTGCCTTTGCTAACAGCACGACATTGACTGCAGCGCCTCTCCTGGGCTAGTGACAGTATCAGTTGGACCGTAGACGACGACTGGAAAACCATGGCGTGGTTCAAAGAGTCCCGATTTTAGTTGGTAAGAGCTGATGGTAGGGTTCGAGTATGGCGTGGACGGCACGAAGGACACAAGTTGTCAACAAGGCAACACTATGTGATCAAAAGTATCCGGACACCTGGCTGAAAATGACTTACAAGTTCGTGGCACCCTCCATCCGTAATGCTGGAACTCAATATGGTGTTGGCCCATCCTTAGCCATGATGACATCATCCACTCTCGCAGGCGTACGTTCAATCAGGTGCTGGAAGGTTTCTTGGGGAATGGCAGCCCATTCTTCACGGAGTGCTGCACTGTGGAGAGGTATCGACGACGATCGGTGAGGCCTGGCACGAAGTCGGCATCCCAAAATATCCCAAAGGTGTTCTGTAGGATTAAGGTCAGGTCTCTGTGAAGGCCTGTCCATTACAGGGATGTTATTATCGCGTAACCACTCTGTCACAGGCCGTGCTTTATGAATAGTTGCTCGATCGTGTTGAAAGATGCAATCGCCATCCCCGAATTGATGTTCAATTGCCGGAAGCAAGAAGGTGCTTAGGACTTCAATGTAGGCATATGCTGCGGCGGTGCCACACAAAATAACAAGTGGTGCAAGCCCCCTCCATGTGAAATACGACCACATCCTAACACTACCGACTCCGAATTTCACTGGTGGCACTACACACGCTGACAGATGACGTTCACTGCGCATTCGACATACCCACATTCTGCCATCTGATCGCCACATTGTGTACCGTGATTCGTTACTCCACGCAACTTTTTCTCACTGTTAATTCGTCTATTGTTTACGTTCCTATCACCAAGCGAGGCGTCGTATGGCATTTACTGGTCTGATGTGTGGCTTATGAGCAGCTCCTCGACCATGAACCAAATTTTCTCACCTCCCGCCTAACTGTCGTAGCACTTGCAGTGGATCCTGATGCAGTTTGGAATTCCTATGTGATGGTGTGAATAGATGTCTGTCTATTATACATTACGACCCTATTCAACTGTCGACGGTCTCTGTCAGTCAACAGACGAGGTCGGCCTGTACGTTTTTGTGCTCTATGTGTCCCTTCGCGTTTCCACTTCACTCTCACATCGGAAACAGTGGACCTAGAGATGTGTAGGAGTGTGGAAATCTCGTGTATAGACGTATGACGAAAGTGACACGTAACCACCTGGCCACGATTGAAGTCCGTGAGTTCTGTTGAGCGCCCCATTCAGCTCTCTCACGATGACTAATGACATGATATGGGGTACATGACAACAGGTGGCAGCACGATGCACCTAATATGAAAATCGTGTGTTTTTGTGGGTGGCCGTATGGTTTTGATCACGTAGATGGTGGGTCCATAATGGTGTGATTTGTGATTACATGGAGTAGACTGCGTTCTCTGGTCCAACTGAACCAATCATTGACTGGAAATGGTTATGTTCAGCTATGTGCAGATCATTTTCAGCCATTCATGGACTTCATGTTCCCAAACAAAAACGTGTGTGAAATCTTATGGGACTTAACTGCCGAGGTCATCAGTCCCTAAGCTTACACACTACTTAACTTAAATTATCCTAAGGACAAACACACACACCCATGCCCGAAGGAGGACTCGAATCTCCGCCGGGACCAGCCACACAGTCCATGACTGCAACGCCTTAGACCGCTCGGCTAAGCCCACGTGGCTTTTCCCAAACAGAGATGGAAATTTTATGAATCTCAATGCGCCATATTACAGGGCCACAACTGTTCACCAATGATTTGGAGACGAGTTTGGTTAGTTGAAGCGAATGATTTGGCCACCCAGATCGCCCGACATGAATCCCATTGTACAATCAGGGGACATAGTCGAATGGTCAGTTCGTGCACAAAACGCTGCACTGGCAATACTTTTGTAATTATAGACAGCTGTAGTGGTAGCATGGCTCAACATTTCTATAAGGGATTTCTAACGACTTGTTGAGTTCATGACACTTCGGGCTGCCTACTGCACTACACTGGACAAAAGGAGGTCCTACATGATATTAAGAAGTATCCTGTGACTTCTGTCACAGCGAAAAAAGTTAATTCTATTTTAAGGGATTATATTATCTAAGCGAGTCGAGACAGGAGCTTGGAGTAAACTTTAACTTCCGTATCGTAAGTAAACGTTTGCCTTGACGCCAGTTGTAAGCTGCAAATCATGTGGCTGCCGTAAGGCTCTCCCTGGGGTAGCTGGGTCTCTCGTTCATCACCCGATGTGCATCGAATGGAAACAGTGCTAATGCAGCAAGGAAATTTATTTTCTGTTCTCAGCTTCAGCAGTTGTATTCCATCCACAGTCGTGCTGTGAGACTTTCGTCGAGAGTACGCCGGTGTACCTCCTGAGGATCAAAAGAGTCCACGATGGTGACCGCAGTTGTAGGCACATGTTGTTCACGTAAAGCGAAATCAACATTACAGCCCTGTATGCTCGTTCTAAAACGTAGACCACATTTAGCAGATTTTTGTATGTAGTGCAAAGACGTCCACTCTTCCTGCCTGATGTGTGTGTGTGGTGTGTTTTGCGATGTATTTCTAAGGGACCTGATTGGAACAACAGTTCAATGGTTGTGATAAACAACAAAATGTAGAGTTTTTTAATTATATCTGAGTAGAGATGGTAGATTACGGTCTCCTTTAAAATTCAGTGTTCAGTGACAAAGCTACATTGGGTACTGAAAAGGGGAGGCCACGACATTATTTCAAACTTCGTCACTTTTATCCATCCATCATGTGCAAGTGGTCATACTACTGAAGCAATTTCGGGAACATCACAGGAGGAGTTTCATATATTCAGTATGTACCAGTACGTTGCTACTGTAAGCCCGAAGGGTCGGTAGGCATGCCGTTTCAATTATCAGTCAGGCCTTGTGATCCCTCATCCCGTTTTTAATTGCGTCTCTTTTCAATACTGAGCTTATTATTCCATACATATTACTTGTGTAACTGTTATGCCTGGTATCGGGTAAGGTACCCGGAACTGCTCCGCACCCGGACGCTATAATCTGCAGATGAGTCCATGCTAATGCAGCAAAAACGCACAGTGTAGGTGCGAATTCTTGAAAACCACAGTCACACAGCAGAGTATAAAATCAAGGAAACACTCGTGTTTTTCATTACATTACCTTTCAAATGTCTTGTATATTAAATAATACGACCTGTGTTGGAAAAAAAAATCATTTAAAAAAGAAACAAAATAAAATGAGCGAGACTTGATCTAGCAATCCACCGATTACGGACTTTGAACGCTAACCACTTGCCCGCCCCTCTCTGGTCGTTAGAGCCACGATGTACTGGTACATATTCCAAGCATAAAATTCCACTAGTGATTTGCTCGAAACTGCCTTACTACTTGCACTTTATGTTGTCCTAACGACTACTGATAGTGCATAACGCCTGCAGTAAATCTGAGATCCGATTGTCGTGGCTTCCCCTTGTGAGCATATTACGTAGCTGTTGGCAAACTCGTCACATTTTTACCGTAACAAGTTTCGAGACTACGTTATCCGCATGTCAAGTGGAATAAAACAGGCAAACCAATCAATACATCGCAACACTATACACGTAATGACTACAAGACCTAAACATTTATGTCGTCCTACAATATAATATACGTTCATGCATATATGCCGTTAGGCACTGTCAACACCTCAGCAGCAAACATGCATTGTCAAACTTAAAACTCCTCCTAGAACACTTCATGTTTACGTTTTATACTCTCAAGGCACAGTTGTAAACTAAAGGCAGCCGCTTCTGCGTACAAAAGATAGCATTTTCTTGCAACGCATATGTCACAGCCTTCAACTATGATACTTTCATAAAATCTGTGAGCATAATATGTCAAGTCCAATTAAATTCTAAAAATCAATACTACACCTCTGTTACAATTTGCACACACTCATACAATGACCAATACAAAACCTAACCCCGCTAACATTCGAATAAGCTGGTGGCTGCTTCACAAAGAGGACATCACAAAAGTGGACCCAAATGTGCCCACTCGACATTTCTGTCTTCTGATTCAGTACGTTGGTGCATTCCTTTCTTAAAGCGCAAGAAATATCCCCTGCTTCTAAATTGGACGAATCCAACTTTCTCTACGAGAAACGTGTCAGCATTGTGATCTGAAGTACGAGTGTTAAGCGGGAAAAACTTTACACTACGGATCAGAGAGCTTATGAAGACGGTGGCGAAGCAACGCTAGAGTTTGCAGCAGTTGTTGGGTAACGTCGCAGACATCTTGAGGTTGTTGCCACGCGAAGATAAAGCGTCGTTCACAATTTCATGAAATTGGTGAAAATTTTATTAGGATGTGTCAACGATGATTCGAACGTGAGATTCACACGGATCTCGTGTTGCACCACTGGCCTTCGAGGTCGCCTGGTCTCATAATACGTGATTCATTTTGTCATTTCTGAGACATTTCGTTAATGTGTCTAGTTGATCTGCGGCGACACGTTGGAACAATAATGATCGCTTTAAATCTGGGTCTACAAGCAAAAGTATGGAACGGGTACGACTATCGTCTGGACGAGTGCTGTGCGTCAGGTGGAGGGTGCATTGAATTTGGTGAACGGTAAACGAAAATTTTGATTCTAAATGTAATTGTAAAAAGGTTTAATGTGGAAGCGTGTAAATAATATACCTTTGTGAAATTAGGTGGTCCTTTTGGCAACAGAAACATCGTAGTCATGTGAATAAATTAAAATTACCTCAAAGTTTCTGTCTTCACGGCTGCAGAAGAAACAGTCTTGCGAAATCGAATGAATCGTTTGAATCAAAGCTTATACACATTATACAGAAATTATAAGTACCATGCAGACAAAAATGAATAAATTATGAACGAGCGACTGCAATATTTCGACATTCATACTCAGTACTCCTGAAATGTGAATTTACATACATCAATTGCAATGCTTGTTTTTACTTTTAGGGATAATTAGCGAGTAAGTTTGCGTTTAACAATGAATTTCTGAGTTAATATTACTCAGCATTCAATAAACAACTTCGGAGTGAGTCTTTCTTAAGAGATCTTAGTGTTAGGAGAGCTGAATATTTCGTCTGTCAAGAAAGCTTTAGATCCATACTTCAGGAAGCCGTTTCTATTCCTGCTTGTGCATATCCTATATGCAGAGAGAGAGAGAGAGAGAGAGAGAGAGAGAGAGAGAGATAGAGAGAAGGGTGGGGAGAGGGGCGGGAGACGAGAAAGCGAGCAGACTGCTTGCAGAAACAACGAACCTGCCAAGTCAGCAGACTCCGCTCGGAGGCACGGAAATATCAAAACCGATGAATCCACTCGGGTGCACTGAACCGAAATGCTTGTGTTGACAGCGATCGTCTGTTTACGCCTCACGAAAGTTGAGTCTAGATGACAGCTCATCTTTTTTCCAGAGTTCGTATCGCAGAGTGAAAGTGTGGACGCTCTACATCGCTCACTTCCATAGGCTGTAATTCGTCAAGAGCTTAATCATTCCTCTTTCGAGACTAAATACATTATGTGCACTAAATGGTAATATAAAATGATTATCTCAGTGCCATGTCTAAAGTACCAGAAGGACAGAAGTGATTACTAAATTTACGTTTTTGTTATTTAATTTCCGCGTGGATACATTGTCCTTCCCATGATCCATTGACCTTGGCCCTGATGGGGAGGCTTGCATACCTCGGCGATACAGATAGCCGCACCATAGGTGCAACCTCGACAGAGGAGTATCTGTGGACAGGCCAGACAAACGTGTGGTTCCTGAAGAGGGGCTGCAGCCTCTTCAGTAGTTGCAGGGACAGCACTCTGGATGATTGACTGATCTGGCCTTGAAACACCAACCAAAAAGGTCTTGCTTTGCTGGGACTGCGGACAGCTGAAAGCAATGGGGAACTACAGCCATAATTCTTCCCGAGGAAATTTAGCTCTACTGTATGGTTAAACGATGATGGCATATTCATGGGGAAAACACTCCGCAGGTAGAATAGTCCCCCATTTGGGTCTCCGGGTGGGGACTACTCTGGAGGACGTCGTTATGTGGAGAAACAAAACTGGCATTCTATAGATCGGAGCGTGGAATGTAAGATCCATTAATCGGGGAAATAGGTTAGAAAATTTAAAAAGGGATATGAATATCTTGAAGTTGGGTATAGTGGCAATTAGTGAAGTTCGGTGGCAGGAGGAACAAGACTTCTGGTCAGGTGAATACAAAATCAAATAGGGGTAATACAAGAGTAGGTTTAGTAATGAGTAAAAAATAGGAACGTGGATAAGCTACTATGAACAACATGGTGAACGTATTATTGTAGCCAAGATAGACAGAAAGCCCACACCCACCAGAGAAGTACAAGTTTATATGCCAACTAGCGCGGCACACAACGAAGAGATTGAAGAAATGCGTGATGAGATAAAAGAAACCATACAGATGGTTAAGGGAGACGAAAATTTAATAGTCATGGGTGACTGGAATACGATAACAGGAAAAGGACCAGAAGGAAAAGTAGCAGGGGAATATGGACGGGGGGAAAGGAATGCAAGAGCAAGGCACCTGGTAGAATATCGCACAGAACATATTTTATTCATAACTAACACTCGGTTTAAGAGTCATGAGAGAGTGTTGTATACATGTAAGAGACCTGGAGATACTGGACGGTTTCATATTCTTTATATAATGGTTAGACAGAGATTTAGGAACCAGATTTTAAATTGTAAGACATTTCCAGGAACAGATGCGCACTCTGACCACTATTTATTGGTTATGCACTCCAGATTAAAACTGAAGAAACTGTAAAGAGGTAAGATTGCAGATGAGACCTGGATAAACTGAAAGAAGTGGAGGTTGTAGAGGATTCCAGGGAAAGCATAAGAGAACAACTGACAAGAACAGGGGAAAAGAATACAATAGAAGAAAAATGGGTAGCTTTGAGAGATGAAATAGTGAAGGCAGCAGCTGATCAAGTAGGTAAAAATACAAGAGCTATAGTAGCCAGCACGAAACTATGGCTCCAAGGTCGTTATCTTACAGCACTGCCAGTTTCTTTATAGTGATAATTTCAAATGTTCGTAAAAACTGGAAAAGAAAATATTGGGGAACTCTATTTTTATTCTAGAATATGATGGATTACTTTCCAAAGGAAAATTCTCACTACCTGCTAGGAAAAAAACATGAAAACTAACGTTACCAGAAATTTTTGAGGAAAATAATGTTTTACTTCAGCATGTGGTAGCAACAGAATCACTAATGTAACTGGACTGAAAAAAAAAATGAACATCCTCAAAGTTTACAGATGCATATGCTGCATCTTTTATTTCGTAAACATAAAAGTATTCTGAGGTAAAAGATAAAATATTATAAGAGGTGTGAAACTGTGCCAACTGCGTAGCGAAAAATATAGTCGCCGATGAATTTTCGTTCCATAGGACTGCGAAGAAACTTCTCGCGAAAAAGTTGTTAATTAAACTACAAAACTATTTTGGGTAACATTTCAGACAACATTATTGTGTCGTATCACGTATAGAGCAAATTACTTCCGCGATATTCCGTGCATAGCAGGGCGTGGGTCGTCGTACGCAGTCGCCAAGAGTTTTGTTCAGACGGCTCGCTTTAATATGACCGAGAATATTCCCTACTTCTCGGATACATTTTACTTTCTGCTAATACATATCCTTCGTCATTGCATCCCTCACTCAAAACGCCAATATACGCTGCGGAAAGGCGGCCGAAGTGGCCGTGCAGTTCTAGGCGTTACGATCTGGAGCCGGGTGACCACTGCGGTCGCAGGTTCGAATCCTGCATCGGGCATGGATGTGTGTGATGTCCTTAGGTTGGTCAGGTTTAAGTAGTTCTAAGTTCTAGGAGACTGATGACCACAGCAGTTAAGTCCCATAATGCTCAGAGCCATTTTGAACGCTGCGGAAAAGTAATTGTAGTTATTTTGAAGCCAATATCTTCGCTGAAATCGAGCAAAATATTTGTTCGAAAGGTTTTGTGGAACCCAATTTTTATCTAAATTTGCTGTAAGCCTATTTTTCTCCGTACGAAATATGTGCTTGGCACACAAAAACCTCGTTCTCACTACTGCAATGTCCCTGTCTTTTGTTACGAATATCGACCATCATTTCAGTTTCTGAATTAAATACCAAGTGGGTCGAGAAGACAGTGCACTGAAGTGACTGGACAGAATAATCAATTTTATCACGGATATTGCCCTGTATTTCTCTAGTCATCGCATACTACCCTCTCTCGTGCTAAAGTAATACAATCCTGAGTTCTCGCTTTTTGTAGAAGTCGTAAAATATCACAGATTGCTATGACCTTCTCCGAGAATCAGAATAGGTACTGGGACTGTTCTGATGTTATTACACTGTTTATATATACAGTCGATACAGAAGCGCCACAACGTTTTGTCATTTTATGAACTGCATTGCCCTTACTACAAAACAGAAAGTAATTCCTTCTATGAAAAAAAAGGAGTATAATTTCGAATGTACAAGTAAACAGAACGTAGTAAGAATACGTCCGAATGTAAAGACATTCGATGTAGGTGTTTATGAAAAACTGTTGTTAATTAATGCAGGATTGACAATCTTATTTTAATTATCAGTTACTGTAGAGTAAAATAATCGCCACCACTTTTGATAAATTTATCAGACGTCTACTGTAAGGGAAGAACATTCGCAGTGTGTCATCCATAAGCGAAATGAACAAACATTTACATAGACGGCACTTACCTAAACTAAAGGATCTTCTGGCTCGGTGTCTTCAGATTCACTGTTGCTTGTTTCGGCCAGGTGTATCATTATAAATCCCACTTGGTGTCTCTTAAACCCTGGTTCAAGAAATAAGTTTCTTGAAATGCTTCTATGTGTTTTACGCACCTCTCCCAGTCCTGATAGGATGACGAAAGGTAAACCTTAATTTATAGCATTTGTAGACTTATAGGAAGCTCTTGACAATGTTGATGGGAATAAATATTTCAAATTCTACGGGTAGCAAGCTTAAAATTCAGGGAGCGAAAGACTGTTTACAATTTGTACAGAAACCAGATAGCAGTTATAAGAGTCGTGGGGCACGAGAGGAAGGGGGTGAGACGGTGTTGCAACCTGCAATGTTATTCAATCTGTATATTGAGCATGCAGAAAAAGAAACAAATGAAAAATTTGGTGTAGGTTTTAAAGTCCAGGGAGAAGAAATAAAGACCTTGAGCTTTGCCGATGACTTTTTTAATTGTGTCAAAGACAGCAACGCAGTTGGAAGAGCAGTTGAAGGGAACGGACAGTATCTTGAAAGGAAAATATAAGACGAACGTCAACAAAACCGAAACGAGGATAATGGAATGTAGTCGTGTAGAGTCAGCTGATGCTGATGGGATTAGATAAGGAAATGAGACACTTACAGCAGTAAATGAGTTTTGCTATTTGAGAATCAAAATAACTGATGATGTCGTGGTTGGGAGGATATAAAACGTAGAATGGCAATGGCAAGAAAAGCTTTTCTGAAGAGAAATTTGTTAACACCGAGTATAGATTTAAGTGTCAGGAAGTCCTTTCTGAAAGTATTTGTATGTCTTGTGGCCATGTATGGAAATGAATCATGGACGACAAACAGTTTAGACAAGAAGAGAATAGAAGCTTACGAAAAGTGGTGCTACAGAAGAATGCTGAAGATCAGATGGGCACATCATGTAACTATTAAGGAGGTACCGAACAGAATTGGGGAGAAGAGAGATTTGTGGATGAACCTCATTAAAAGAAAGTATCGGTTGGTAGGTCACATTCTGAGGCATCAAGGAATCACCAAATTAGTACTGGAGATAAGCGTGGGGAGTAAAAATCGTAGAGGGAGATCAAGAGATGAATACAGTAAGGAGACTGATAGGGATGTATGCTGCAGTAGTTATTCGGAGATGAAGAGCCTTCTACAGGATAGAATAACATGGAGAGCTGCATCAAGCCAGTCTTTGTACTAAGAACCACAACAATATAGTCTTTGTTTAGAAAGCAAAAACGTATCTACGAAGTGTTTACATATGAGCTTTGTATGGTAGACGATGAACTGGATTTCCCAGTCAAGATTTGCAGGTGCAAAAGAGCGTGTGGAGTACATTAAATGATGACAGTTACAGATCAGTAGCGCAAGTGGTTTTGAGTTACCAGGTATTCGGATAAATAAAAAAATGGGAAATATCCGATCAGAATGAAGTTGCAGTGCTTCTGTAGGTCACCTACGTAACCTGAATGAATCTTTCCTCTTCAGAAGAAGTTTTACACTCTATCTTGGGTTTTCAGCTGTGTCAAAATATTTTTTGTTCGAAAAATATTTGGTGTGCTTTGTATATTTGCTGTGTATATCCTGCATGAAAGTTCAACACCATTCCCGAAATCAATATGCTTATATGCGAAATACTTATGCATATATAAGCTGTTGAAACACACCACACGTCATAGAAGTTCATAAGTTATAGTCTATCTAAAAACTAGATATGTCGTATTTACAGTGAGTTTATGTTAGTGCTTGCATCATTTCAGATGCCAAGCATTTAAAAATGTTTCCGCTTCAGAATGAAAAATAGGTGCCCCTGTACATTTTAAAATTAATTGTACTTAGTGAGTACTTGCTTAGTTAATTCGTAATTCTTATTTTTAGTAGTGGTATACCAACTAGATGTCAGCATGATGCCTTTAATTATACTTATTAGGTTGGTGCAGAAGTTTGTAGAGTTCTTGTTTTGTACGTTGGTATTCTTGTTACTATGGGTTTATTTATCAACTGTCATTTCTGTTTGTAGTTTTACTGTTGCTATTTAAGTTACCGTATTGTCATTTTGTCATTTCGTCATTTAGAGATAGTGAGTGGAACTGTGGACGCTAGAAAATAGAGTGCCAAGTACAGAAATCTCAATATTTCCGACAACTTCCTCTGTTCGTGTTCAACAGAGGAGGTGACGGCATCGGAGGCAGCCAGAAATATTTGCACCGTGTATGAGGATAATACCATTGGACAGAGCGCGGCTAGAAAATGGTTTTATCGTTTGAAGGGGGATGTTTTTGACATTAGTAATTCTTCATGTTCAGAAAGACCTTCGTGGTTTGATGAAGATCGTTTAACAGCATTAATCCACAATGGTCCACGACACTGAACTCGACAACTGGTAGATGTGGTCAATTGTGATCGTGTGCCATTTGCATGCAATGGGGTGGGTTCAATAACTGGATGTATGGATACTGCATTCATTGAGCTTAAATCACAAAAATCAGCGAGTTTCCACATGTGCATCTTTTGTTGCTCGTCACGAATTAGCTCGTGAGCATCACCAACAATTTCTACAGGGTGAGTAACTAACAATTGCCACCTAGAATAACTCCGAAAGTACGACAGGAGCTGATAAGTTTGTGGGACAAAAGTTGCATGGGTAAT
This sequence comes from Schistocerca piceifrons, assembly GCF_021461385.2. Classification (NCBI taxonomy): domain Eukaryota; kingdom Metazoa; phylum Arthropoda; class Insecta; order Orthoptera; family Acrididae; genus Schistocerca; species Schistocerca piceifrons. The sequence continues at coordinate 149,019,929 of NC_060145.1, read as the reverse complement.
GTGGGGTCATAATATGACGTTAGTTTTTTCTTGCTGGGTGGGGTCGCTTCAGAGATATGACGGTCAACTTTTTTTTTTTTTTTTTAATTGGCTGCTGTATTTTGGTACTTATTTTCTGATAGCGGCTATCGAGACGAATCCAATGATGTGTAACAGTAAGGTGTTTTAAGGTCCACTAAGGTCACAAAAGTGTAATAAACGTCCATTTACAGAAGGTTTTCGAACTGATGACTATTGATATCAATGCAGTGCTGCATTCTGCTTATCATGGACTGAGTGGTACTGCTCATCACATCGGTACTTATCGAAGAACACGCTCTGACAATTTTCTCTCGCATATCTTCAGGTGTAGTTAGAACATCTTTACAAACAATGTCTTTTACGAATGGCCACAAGAACATAAATTCAGAGGTGTCAAGTCTGGCGAGCGGGCCGGCCACGACACATCACCTCCACGTCCAATCCAACGATCAGGGAATTGTCTCTGCAACTCATTCCTAGCCATCAGCGAAAAATGTGACGGATACCCCACGTGTTCATACCACATTCTGTTCCTTGTTCCTAAAGGTATTTCTCACAATAACAGACCTAATGTTTCTTGCAGGAATGTGGTGTACTTCCTACCATTAAGATTTTCCTCGATGAAACAGGCACCTATGATTCTGTCCTCTAGAATCTCACATCATACATTCACTGACCACGGTTTTTGGTGTGCAACTTGCCGCAGCCAGAATGGATTTTCAGTTGCCCAATAATGCATGTTATGCAAATTAACATTTCCACGGTTCCTAAATCTAGCCTCGTCAGTAAATAAAATCAAATTAATAAATGTGTCATCCCCCTTAATCTGAAGTTGAGCCCATCGGTAGAACTCAATGCGTCGAGTAAAATCGGTAGAGACTGAGCCGGCCGGACTGGCCGTGCGGTTCTAGGCGCTACAGTCTGGAGCCGAGGGACCGCTACGGTCGCAGGTTTGAATCCTGCCTCGGGCAGAGATGTTTGTGATGTCCTTTGCTTAGTTAGGTGTAAGTAGTTCTAAGATCTAGGCGACTGATGACCTCAGAAGTTAAGTCGAATAGTGCTCAGAGCCATTTGAACCATTTTTTGGTGGAGACTGATATGGTTAAGGACGATATTCATGGCGATTCAGAATGCGAACAACACTTCTCTGATTCATGACAGATTCCCTTGTGATTTGACGCGAACTAACACAAGGATCTCGAACCACAGTGGCAATAGTACTAATTTATGTTTCCTCGTTAGTAACTTTCCTTTGCCGGATATGTTTCCGATATTTTAAGATACAGTTGTTCTCAATTTACCATATACATATTTAAATGTACGACTTGTGTGCTGAGTACGTTGAGGATATCTTTCAGCGTATAAGTCTCTAGCTCTCACTGAATTTCGTTGGCATTCTCCGTCAATCAGAAGCATATCGACTTGATCTTCGAAGGAATACACCAGTTACATTCGCTTGCTTCGACGCTACTAGTGTCCTTGTTCCTAATAGTGTTTTACTGCGAAACCGTCGAATGGTGTTTACATGTCAATGGCACGTTGGATGGGTACGCCATATTCGGCGAATATTTACTATCTGCACGATATACGAGAGATAATTTTCAGAACAAGTGCTTCGGTAAGTGTCGAAGTGATAAGGAATACCACTCAATCCATGATAAGAAGATTGCAGCACTGCATTGACACCAACGGTCACCACTTCGTACACCTGCTGTAAATGGACGTTCATGCCACCTTTTTGATCTTCGTTGACCTTAAAACACCTTACTGTTACACAACATTGGACTGGTCTCTGTAGCCGCTATCAGAAAATAAGCACCAAACCAAAGCATCCCATTTAAAAAAAAAGAAAAAGAAAAAAACCACTTAACCTTCAGTTGCGAACCGCGTCCTGCAAGCACGCACTGTTAGCAATCTATGACGCTATCGATAACGCCGGGTATTCAGTTATAATACTGTCCCCGTTTTTCGTGCATACTATTTCTCGAAAACCATCAAAACTGATTTTTCTCTGTAATCTTGTGAAAAACACTAAATACAAATAGTTTCTCGCTATTACCGGAGCCCCTCGCGTGTTTCACTACGAAGCAGGAAGCAGTTTCATCCATTTTCACGGCACGCATAATCAGTGAATCAATCAGAAGCAAAAGTGACGTTTACGGAGACTATGATTGTACATCATTTTTGGAACATAAATTACATAGCTAAAATATGATTAAGAAATACGCTGATGGCTATTAATACATCAGAATTTCTTGAAGTTTCATTTACAGTGTCATAGTAATAACGCATCTACTACGTTTATAGCATTTATGGACTTAGGTGAATCGTCTGACAAAATGAACAGGAATACACTCATGGAATTTCTGAAGGTAGCAATCGCTGTACAGGAGGTGAATGGTTCTCTACAACTTGTACAGATATCGGACTTCTATTATGTAGGTCAAAGGACATGAAAGAGAAGGAGTGGTCGAGAATGTAGTGAGACACGGCTGTAGCATATCCCTGATGTTATTCGATCTGAACGTTGAGCAAGTAGTAAAGGAAACCAAAGAGAAGTCTAGAAATATGATTAAAGTCCAGGAAGAATAAAAACTGAATGGTTTGTAAAAGCACCTGTAAAACTGTCACAGAAGGCAAAATACTAGAAAGAGAAATTGAATTCAATGCAGCGTGTCTTGAGGTTGTAAGACGAACACGGTCTAAAATAAAACATGTGTGGTTGCATGTTGCGGAATTAAATGAGTCGATGCTGAGGAAATTAGGTTACGAAATGAGACAGTAGATGAGTTTCACAGTTAGGTTAAGAAAATAAATAGTTTCACGTTCCATTCATAATGTGTACGATTAATGGCAGTGATGTGGGACTACTCATTTTTCATTCACATTATGTATTCATATGCTAATATGGCTAAATACTGACCATTCATGACTTCTTTTTTTTTTTTGATACGGTAGTGAATTAGTAATTCCTACCCGTGATGTTTTACACAATACGAAACTAGAAATTCTTCTACAGAACAGGAGTCGTCCAGGTGAAACATTTTCAGTTTGTTTGGAAATTTAACTTTACTGTCTGTCATAAATTTTATATGATTGAGTAATTGATGAAACATTTTGGTAACAGCACTGTGCACCCCTTTCTGAGCTGAAGGAAACCTTCATGTGGACTAATGAATGTCAAGTTTTCTTGTCGAAAAGTAACTACATTTATCACAGTTCCTTTTGAATTTTGATGGATTATTTACAACAACATTCTTGGGGGAATTAATATACTGTGAAGTGGTCGTCAGAATGCTTAATTCCTTAAACATACGTTTAGAAGATGATCATGACTGGGCGCAGCATATTATTCTTATAGCAAGTTTCTGAACAACGAACTCTTTTCTTTCTTAAAGATGAGTTAACCTATACATAATTCCTTATGACATTAGCAATGCAAATACGTAAAATCTATAAATTAACTGATTTGTCTCTCCCCAAGATTTGCAATAATTACTGGTGCAAATGTGACTTAACAACATTTTCTATGAGCTCCAAAATGTGATTTTTCCAGTTTAAATTGTGATCAGTGTGGATACATGAAAATTTTCGATTTTCCACCCTACTTATTTCTTCTTCCGCATGCGCTACAATTATCATTGCTGTAGTACCTCTATAAGTGCAGAACTGAATGTTTTGTCTTTTTTAACTGAGGGTGAGGTTCAATAAAACTTTTAAGAACATAACCTACTGTTTCTTCTGTTACAATATTGTGTTTGTATTAGCGAAAATAACTAACGGTGCTTGTTGTATATTAGATGGGAAGTTGTTTACATATATGAGGAACAATAGAACAATAGAACCTCCTCATGCAACCCGACAAGTGATTTCTTCGCAGTGAGAAGAATCTCCCTTAGGTACAATCACTGAATTATTAGGTATAACTTTCTGCATAGATCTTGTCAGATATGACAGCAACAATTGGTTGGCTATATCACTAATTCCGCAAAACCTCTGTTTATTCAGGAGAATATTGTCTTTCACACTGTCATATCCCTCAGATAGTGCATGGAAAATATCATCTGGTACTATTTTCGTATCTAACGATTGAAAAATTTGGTGTAAATGGTATTCTCATTCAAACAAATCTTCTGAAATACAAACTGTCTTTTAGTGAGGATGTTACTCTTGCTTGGTTAGGACACTACTTTAAAATACATGACTTTATCAACAATTTTGAAAAAAATGGTCATTAGTGCAAAAGGACTGTAGGTGTCGACATCTCTCCTGTCATCTTTCTTATAGAGCGATTTCACAATGGAGTATTTCATTGGCTCTGGAAACCTGCCCTGAATTAGTGATGCTTAAAATATTTGAGGAATGACATTATTGTATCGTAAGAAGTCTAGTACTGCGTTGTAATCACCATCAAAAGTAGATGAGCCTTTATTTTTGACAGAATATTTGACCAACTTAACTTCTAGAGGAGATGTGGGAGAAAAATTTACATGTTAGATTTATATGTATGATGCTTGTTCAGCTTACTCCTTTGATTTTTTCTCTTGATCTTTCTTATGTATACTTTCTACTGCGTTTAAGGTATGATTATTTAACATGTCTGCTGCCAGTGACATGATTTTGGACCCATCGACTTATATCGAAAATAGAGTTCTCCTGTTCTATGGCTTTTTAATCTGTTTCTCCATTCATTAAAATCCACAGAGCTCTGTGGGAATAATGATTTATCGCGTAATCTGCATCTTCATTTATTTTACATTCATTTTAAATCTTTTCTTAGCAATTTCGAGTATCTTTAGAATGTGAATCTACCACAGCGTATTTACTTGTTCATGCCAAAATTCACATTTCCCTTTTCCTTTCGCAAGATACGTTCATGTCTCAAGTGATCCACAGTTTTTTGGATAACTATTTCCCGTTTTCTTCTCATTAGTTTCCGCAGAAAGCTGTTTTTCTTCCAATACTCAACATCCTATAATTTCTATGAAAAATAATGTAACTACTTCATGTTATGAAACGTCAGTTAATAGTTTAGATTATATTTACTATTAATGTGAATTCACAAAATTTCCATGTATAGGATAATGACAATAGTGTCTTTTTACATTTGTAAAGTTTGAAATTAATGTGAAACTAAATTGAAATGTAAATAAAAGGAAAGAAGGCAGAACACACAATTATACACACACACAAACACACACACACAAACACACACACACACACCACTTTCAACATTTTATTGTTCTTGTTATCATCATTTTCAGTAAGTACATTAAGCGACTTGAGATTGAGACAAAAGTGCAGGTACACATTCGATTATGAAGTATTACTACTACGTACAGACTAAATTATGTTGAGCACCCTAAATAATAAAGCAATTTAGAGCAAAATATTTATACTTCGTACTTTTGGCCCATATGGAAATGAATATTCGAGACATCGGTAAGATAGATTTTCGTGAATGTTCATATATACAATATGAGACTACAGATATAGATACAGCTAGTTCACCATAAGGTCAAAAGATATCAGCACCATCCATGTTTGGTAAAATCTCAAAACCGTCGACATTGTGTTTTGGGCCCTTAGCACTTCAACACTTCAAAAATAAGTGCTGGGAAGTATTTCCTGAAATTATTTCTCTGTGGTGATGCTTGTTAAGAAAGTGAAACGTGGACGATAAACAGTTCAGAAATGAGGAGAATACAATGTTCTGAAATGTCGTACACCAGGATAATGTTGGAGATTAAATGGAGATATGGAAGAACTATTGAGGAGGTGCTACATCGACATACGTAAACCAGAATTTATGGCGCAACTGGACAAAAAGACGTAATCGGTTGACTGGACATGTCCTGAAGCTTTAGGGGTCTGTCAGCTTGGTGGGTCATGTGATGAATAAACGTTGTAAAGTGAGACCAAGGCTTGGGTATTATGATTAGATCAAATGGCTGTGGGATACAGTAATTACAGTGAGGTGAAGCGACAAGTACGTGATAGACTGTCATGCAGAACTGCATCAAGTCACCCATCGGACTTAAGATCAGATGAAGCCAAAATTAAAATAGTAGTAATTAACTAAAGAACGTTATTATATACTCATGGGCAAGTGAAATACTCTCAGACTTCAAGAAGAATATAGTAATTCCAATCCCAAAGAAAGCAGGTGTTGACAGATGTGAAAATTACCGAACTATCAGTTTAATAAGTCACGGCTGCAAAATACTAACGCGAATTCTTTGCAGACGAATGGAAAAACTGGTAGAAGACGGCTTCCTGGAAGATCAGTTTGGATTCCGTAGAAATATTGGAACACGTGACGCTATACTGATCCTACGACTTAGCTTAGAAGCTAGAGTAAGAAAAGGCAAACCTACGTTTCTGCCATTTGTAGACTTAGACAAAGCTTTTGACAATGTTGAATAGAATACTCTCTTTCAAATTCTGGTGGTGGCAGGGGTAAAATGCAGGGATCGAAAGGCTGTTTACAATTTGTACAGAAACCAGATGGCAGTTATAAGAGTCGAGGGACATCAAAAGGAAGCAGTGGTTGGGAAGGGAGTGAGACAGGGTTGTAGACCCTCCCTAATGCTATTCAATCTGTATATTGAGCAAGCAATAAAGGAAACAAAAGAAAAATTCGGAGTAGGTACTAAAATCCATGGAGAAGAAATAAAAACCTTAAGGTTCGCCGATGACGTTGTAATTCTGTCAGAGACAGCAAAGGACTAGGTAGAGCAGCTGAACGGAATGGACTGTGTCTTGAAGGGAGGATATAAGATGAACATCAACAAAAGCTAAACGAGGATAATGGAATGTTGTCGAGTTCACTCGGGTGATGCAGAGGAAATTAGATTAGGGAATGAGACAAAGTAGTAAAGGAGTTTTGCTATTTGGGGAGCTAAATAACTGATGATGGTCGAAGTAGAGAGGATATAAAATGTAGACTGGCAGTGGCAAGGAAAGCGTTTCTGAAGAAGAGACATTTGTTAACAGTGAGTATAGATGTAAGTGTCAGGAAGTCGTTTCTGAGAGTATTTGTATGCAGTGTAGTCATGTACGGAAGTGAAACATGGACGATAAATAGTTCGGACAAGAAGAGAATAGAAGCTTTCGAAATGTGGTGCTACAGAAAAATGCTGAAGATTAGATGGGTAGATCACATAACTGATGAGGAGGTATTGAATAGAATTAGGGAGTAGAGAAGTATGTGGCACAACTTGACTACAAGAAGGGATCGGTTGGTAGGACATGTTCTGAGTCATCAAGGGATCACGAATGAAGTACTCGAGGGCAACGTGGAAGGTAAAAATCGTAGAGGGAGACCAAGAGATGAATACACCAAGCAGATTCAGAAAGATGTACGCTGCCGTAGGTACTGGGAGATGAAGCGGCTTGCACAAGATAGAGTAGCATGGGGATCTGCATCAAACCAGTCTCAGGACTTAAGACCACAACAATAACAACAGACGGACAGGAAATTAAAACGATGGAACAGTTACGGAGGAATTCAGACAGAGTAGATTTTTACACTAGGCCATACTTGGATTAAGGATTCCGCTTTAAAAGTAACCATTACATTATCTGTGAATACGTTTTGCAGGGAATCAATCCTGATATTCTCTAGAGTACTGTAAAGATAATACGGAACAGGGGACTCTGGCAAGCACGAACAGCGCTCGGCACGTGGCTGGGTCATCAGATTCTCATCTGGCTGCCGACGTCCCCCAAGGTGCTCGTTGCTGTAGCAGCTCCCTGAACCCAAGGCAGCTCCGTAAGAGTGCGTCCTCGTCATCGCACGGTGTCTGATTCGGCTTTTCCTGTTTATATTGCTTAGCTTTGACGCATCCACATCCACAATTCTTACGACAGTGTGAAGGTGCGTTAGGTCAGATATTTCAAAATCATATGGCATATTTAACGGGAAAGAGCTCCTCACTACAAAGAAAATAAATGCTTTAGAATGCTTACACCAGTCACAAATTCGCCGTTAAATGCTTTTGTTACGAATTCAATAGTTTTACTGTATGTTTAGAGACAGCTCAACGTCAGAAAATATTTCCGAATGTATAACTCATTACCATAGTAAGTTTAATATAAATTCCACGGAAACTACGTACCAAGAACAAATATTAGTTTTGTCACTGTTACCTTCAGTGTGAAATCGTAATGCAACAATTCGTAGGGATAAATTTGTGTCTGATCTGCCGTCGAATCAATTACGAAATAGGAGTGAAATGATTTCGTGGTGAAGTCTCATAACAGACCAATGTTTGTACGTTATCTTGTATCCACGAGCAACTCAACTGGTGTCAACTATGCATTTAGTTTAGATCATCCTTATTTTGACGTCACTATTTGATTCAGTTGCTTCTAGTCAGTACTACGTTTTCAGCGCCTTTTGATTCATCATTGCCTACTTACATTCACTAACACAGCATTCCTATCGCATCTCACGGCTAACACTACTATCAACACCTTGTTAAATTCGTAAGTAACGGCATCATCACCGGTCCACATTCCTATCAATAAGTTCCTACGGTGACCATCAGAAAACGTGTGTTATAGCAAAGAGTAGAAGAAACTGAATCAAATATGGCGTCAATGAAGACGAAATGCACAGTATATTCGTAATGGGGAAGTATTGGGAAGTATTGGTGAAATTTCAACCCGATCGAAAAAAAAAAAAACACACGGAACTGAAAATTGTTACATTATTTATCTCAGCACGCTCAACCAGGTGGGTAAGTCCAGTTTGCTGATCATAATTTTTTTTCTTTATTTTGATTTTTGAATTATGAGAAAGTCATTCTTTTTTTCAAACCCATACGCGGATATGTTGGTTATCACGAAACACATTGACAAAAACAGTTTGAGACAAAAATGTCTACGGAGTAGTAATACCTTTTCTTTTCGACCATTTTGATTTTTCAAAGAAACTTAAGTATTGTAGCCTTTTTAACATTCCACACATGGTAAGTGTGAAATACAATTGGTACGGCATTATACAATGTTTGGTCCAGTATGAAGGAAAAATAAATAAAAGACGACTTGATACGTTTTAAAATTGAATTCTTTATTTTCACTTTACGTATCACACCAAATGTGCACGGTACATGTCTGAATAATACGCAGTTACATCAGAAAAACCCGGCACCTTAGGTTACACCATCAAGTTCCAGTATAGCTTATTCTGTTTGATGTTTATGAAAATCACTTTTTCAAAGAATTTCTTTTTTTTTAAGTTTTCATTTGAGCTTGCTGCAACGCTACTTTGTCCCTTTTTGCTGTCGCTTCTGCTGTTCGATGAATACTAATTGTGTCATTGTTCCTGAAATAACTCTGTGAGAGTTAACATATTCATGAACACTGATAGATGCCGCTATTTTTACTCTCATTGGAGTAACATACGTTTCTTCGCGACACCTATTCCACATAATGCTGTGTAAGCTGTCGTTAGCATTTTGTGTTAGAGTTCGAGCACATCGTGTTAGAACTGATTCAAAAATCAGTGGATTATATGGAGTCAGTATCTTATTCCAAACTAAGTTTATTTATTGGTGGTTTTGTATTACAAGCTGAATTCTAGGTTCAATTTCTCTTGACAGTGCTCACTGATAAAAACACCTTTTCGACTCTCCTTACGAGACGTTTTTTGTCAGTAGAAGCGCAGTGATATATTGATGCACACATTGGATCTTTCATATTCTGCAAATAATAAATTAGTTGACACTATTGTATCTGCAAAATGTCATTCATCTCGAAAAGTATATTGACATGATTTTTTTATGTCGACTTTATCTCTACATATTGCTTTTTTGTAAGCTCCTACTTTTTTATCGTAGTGATCCTAGCCACCCAACGTAAGTTAACTGCTGTTTTCCTCTTTCACAATTTGTCTTACACACACAAAGATCACATCAAAGTATAAGTTGCAAATATATCTTTACGAATTTTGCGATATTAGTATTGAAACTGAAATGGTTGTGATGTAGATTAGTTTACACATCTATGTTTATACATGAGAGTTTGTGTAGATATACTGACGTAAAATGACATTTTGCAATATGATTCTCACATTCTTCTCTTGTATTTCGCAATTATCTGTATACATATTCAGAGAGGCGACATGACAAAGCTTCTGAATCACCATATGAAAGGATTTATCATATCAAAATCCATAACTTTCGGATCGTTTCCATATGTTTTCAAAAAAGCGTATGTTCCATGGCACTAGAGGACGCCGAAAGATTCGTGGAACATTTATTGGGGTGCCCTTCAAACCAAAAGTGAAATTCCGGTGAATCTTCACCCACTTAACTTCCTGTAGCCACGAAAGTTTGGAAAAACTTCGGTACAATATCAAAATCGACAATGTAATCTCCGAAGAAATCAATAAGGTTGCCAGAACCTATTTTTGATCACGAACCTCTGACTGGCCATGAACCATCGTAACTATCGCCTACATCTGAACGTTGCAGTATTATACAGGGTGTATCAAAGAGACTCATCCGATTTGTCACGTCTATATTTCCGAAACTAATCAATAAATACAACGAATTTTGTTTTTTGATGAACGGGAAACTGAAAAAAGCTTTTTTCATACTTTTTCATAGGTGTACAATATGCCCCCCTTGATTTGCACGGCGTATGTCAATGCGTTATTCAAATTGTTCCCACACTGCAGCGAGCATGTCTTGAGTTCCAGCTTCCACAGCTGCTGTTATGCGATGTCTCAGTGCATTCACTGTTATTGGTAATGGAGGCACAGAAAGAGAGTCTGTTATAAACCCCAAAAAGAAACACATACAGTCAGATCCTGTGACCTTGCAGACCAGTACCTCAAGGCTGAATCATTCGATCCAGTGCGATCAGTAATCATTTGAGTTAAAAATTGTTGCACTTCCAGATGCCAGTGTGGCGGTGCCTCATCGTGTAGGTAAATGAAGTCGTTCGAATCATTCTTAAACTGTGGGAAAAGAAAGTTCTCAGGCATGTCCAAATATGTGCTTCCTGTAACAGTGTTCTGGGCAAAGAAAAACTGACCATACACCTTTTCCCGTGAAACTTCATAAAACACATTAAATGTTGGGGAGTTTTTCTCGTGCTGCGCTACTTCATGTGGTTGTTTCGTACCTCATATTGTCACATTATGAAGATTCACCTTTCCATTTAAATGGAATGTTGTCTCATCACTAAACACTAAGCGTGGAAGAAAACTGTCATCCTCCATCTTGCCAAGAACGAAATTACGGACCTCCACACATTATCGTTTGTAACCTTCACGAAGAGCTTGCAGTGACTTAATATTGTGTGATTTCATGTGTAAACGTCGACGCAACACACGCCACATGGACATCGGGAGCATCCTGAGCTGTCGAGCTGCACCGCGAACCGATTTCTGCGGACTCCCTGTGGAACTATGACGGATTCGTGGGACGTCTCAGTGAAGGCTCAGTGATCTAACTTTACAAAAACAACCTGTTTCTAGGAATTGTTCTTGGCATCGTCTGATGGTCTGTGCTGTTTGAGGATCCTCACCAGATCTAGTACGAAAGTCACGGTAAACAGTTATTACTGACTCACACTGAGCAAAACGCAGAACACAAACCGCTTTCTGATGTTGCAATACCATTTATAATAGAACTGAAGTGGGTGCATTCTGCGGGAACCATATACAACTTGAGAGTTTGCTCTCTCCAAACTACGTTGTTCGCGCACATGTATAAAATACTATAATAGTTAAGATTTTTTCAACTCGGATGATTTCTTTTGATACACCCTTTGTTGCCAATATAATCATCACTAAGATCACAATCAGTAACGATGTGCCAATTGTCCTCACATTCATTATCAGTTAGCTCATTATTGGAAACCGTTTTTTTCATTTTCCTGAATAACATTATGAATAATAATTTTGAATCTTCATCAGGGTCACTTTCACTATTCGCTATCCAGTTTTGACCATATATATGTATTTTTACTATTATCGACATTCATCTAAAATGACTTCCATAGATCCAACAACAGCAGTTTCTATATCTCGCACATGCTCTAGAAACGTGTCACAAGAGAAAGAAAGCATATTAGTAATAATCGCGAATTTGGAGTGCTCCAATATCCTCTCCCTGCGCACACTATGCGATCTAAAGTATTAGGGTGAGAAAGACATACAAGTTCGTGGAGCCTTCCGTCAGTAATGCTGGAATTCAATATGGTGTTGGACCATCCTTAGCCTTGATGACAGCTTCCACCCTCGCAGGCATATGTTCATTCTGGTGCTAGAAGCTTTCTTGGGGAATGGCAGCCCATTCTTCACGGATCGCTGCACTGAAGAGAGGTATCAATGTCGGTCGGTGAGGCCTAGCACGAAGATGTTCTATAGGATTCAGATCAGGACTCAATGCACGCTAGTCAATTACAGGGATGTTATTGAGGTGTCACCACTCCGCCACAGGCCGTGCATTATGAATCGGTCTCGATTGTGTTTAAAGATGTAATCGCCATCCCCAAGTTGTTCTTCAACAGTGGGAAGCAATAAGGTGCTTAAAACATCCATATATAGGCCTGTGCTGTGATAGTGGCACGCAAAACAACAAGGGGTGCAAGCCCCGTCCATAACAAACACGACCACACCAAACAACACCCTCTCCGAATATTACTGTTGGCACTACACACGCTGGCAGATGACGTTCACCGGGCATTCGCCATACCCACATCCTGCCATCGGATCGCCACATTGTGTACCGTGATTCGTCACTCCAAACAACATTTTTCCAATGTTCAATCGTCCAATGTTTACGCTCCTTATACCAAGGGAGGCGTCGTTCGGTATGTACCAGCGTGATTTGCGGCTTATGAGCACCCTATCGACCATTAAATCCAAGTTTTCTCACCTCCTGCCTAACTGTCATAGTGCTTGCAGTGGATCCTGATGCAGTTTGGAATTCGTGTGTGATGGTCTCGATAGATGTCGACCTAATATTCATTATGACCCTATTCAACTGTCGGCAGCGTCTGTCAGTCAACAGACGAGGTCGGCCTGTACGCTTTTGTGCTGTACGTGTCCATACACGTATCCACCTCACTATCACAGCGGAAACGGTTTAGGAGTTTGGAAATCTTGCTACAGACGTATGACACTAGTGACACCCAATCACCGTGAGTTCCGTGTAGCTCACAATCCTGCTCTCTCTCGATGTCTAATGACTAGTGAGGTTGCTGATATGGAGTACCCGGCAGTAGGTGGCAGTAAAATGCAGCTAATATGAAGAACGTATGTTTATGGGGATGTTCGAATACTTTAGATCACATAGTGTATACAAATGGCAAGCACTGACGCGTATTTATATTAAAACGAGCTCTGCCCGAATTTTATTTGAACTTATAAATATGTAATTTGGAAGACTCATTTCTACTTAGTTCGCAGTAAGAACTTTTTGGGGTGCACTATGCGAAAATCCACAGCACGTTGGATGTAATTCTTAACTTCCATGTACGTTGGTCACCGTCAGTAGACTTCATTTTTGATAACAATGATGACAACAGTGAAAAATCATGTAGAATATACTCAGATTAATCCGTCTTTCCTTTAGCTTTTTTCATCGCTACTATCAATAACATTGTTTTTCTCAACGCTATTGCTAGCAATAATGTCAAATTTCATTTTTGTGCTTATGTTTTTCTCATACGATGTATTTTCATTCACACTTTCGCTACTGCCACTGACACTTTCGTTCCCGTCGTTTTCTTCGCTTTTCACGCTTTCCCATGTCTTCACTATCTCACAACAATTCACCCAGTGCGTCTTACGTCGAGGTATGACTGATACTATTACTTAGTGGTACACCATCACATCAAACAATGTATAAGAGAGCGATGAAGCACTGCACTCGAAGACACACCCTCCAAAGCGGAAAGCACTACCATCTGCGCTGCTTCCGCACGGGCGAGTCGTCGGCCGCCGGTGTATCTGGCTGGCCACACGGAATAAAAGTGGGCCTTTTCTGGCCGCCAGGCGTCGGGCCGTCACCAGTAGCTGCGCTCCCATGTCGTGCTAGAGTTGGTAAACTTCAGGGGTGTTAAGCGCTAGAATGTATGTATGTATCTTGGTGTGGATAAGTTACGTAAAGTAACTGAACTGTATTCGAATATTGATCATCTGCTAGGCCTAAGAATCTTACATTCCGCCGCCACCCAACCTGGACCAGAAAATTTTATAAGTATTTCCTTCCCAGTTAACAAGTGGGTCCGCGGCGAACGTAAATCCGCATTTCTGAAAATTAAAAAAAAAATGAAAATTATTGTTATATTTATTTATTTACGTTGACTTTACATATAGATTTGGTACATATACACACACAATTATGGATGTATGTACCGATTATGCACATTAACGGACACATCCACACAAAATTGTTTCAGTTACATTTCTGCACTGTCCATATCTGTCTACTGATAGGAAACTAACTACACTTAAAGTTGTTGGAAAGAAAATCCAAATGACCGCAACCAAAAAGATTCTCCTCCCTTAATCCTAAACATTTTTGGCTCACACTATATTGTGTGAATACATTTCGTCATCACCAACAACTGCACGAACGGGTCTGCTGAAAAAATAATAATTTCTTTTCGGAATTCAAAAATGCAGAAGTATGAAACACACGTTTGCTTAGCAAATTATATTCAATCACCTAATTCAGCATGCCAACATAGGTTATGAAACAAATTTTCAGCCTCCTGTGATCCTTTGACGGCCGGATTGAAACTTCACCGGTTACTCCCCATAAAATAGTGATCTTGAGCACGGAAGTTGACGAAAGAATCGCCATTACAGTAAAAATAAATTCGTGCCACATCATACACGACTGAAATGACTATCTAAATGAGTCAGACACCCATGTAATTGGATGTCTCAAAACAAATAAATAAAATAATAAGCTTGTAGCTGAACTTCGTGTCATAACTTAATATTCCTTGTCTCGGCCAACTCACAATCAAACTACGAGTACCATGTTTCGACGTAATATACATACATATTCCGCTAGCAAACGAAGCGAAGGGACACGGATTTTTATATGCTTGTGTTAGAGCCCTGATTTCTCTTATCGTTGCGGTCCGTACGCGAGGTTTATGGCATATGATTCCTTCTGCAGTATGCTGTGAAAGAGACTTCCATTGCAGCTAGAGCAATATTTCCGGAATACTAGCGTGCTAATCGAACCTACCGATAACAAATTTAGCAGCACGCCTCGGAGTTGCTTCCATATTTTCTTTTATCTGACCTGATGCGAATCCCAGACATTTGAATGGCACCCTGTAAGTCTTCTGTAAGTGGTCTCTTGATAGATGTTTTACACTTTCCTCGAGGTCTCTCAATAAACCGAAGTCGGCCATTCACCTTCCCTACGACCGACTTCATGTGTTCGTCCCGTTACTTTTCACACTGCAACGTTACATCTAGACATCCACTCGACCTGACAGTGCCAAGCTGTATGGGGAATCTGTATTTTTATACATCTGGAGCAACCTTTCAGCATCACACCAAACAGAAATCCTGTCCAGGACATCCTCTATTCTTAGATTGTCACTTAGTCGACACTGCCTCGTACGCCACAGCGTCATCAGCAAACAGTTGCAGATTGCTGCTCGTACTATCCGCGAGACGATTTATGTATGATGGCATTCCTGACGATACTCTTGCCTCTGATGAACACTCGCCGTTCAGGACAACGTACTGTGTTCTGTTCCTTAAAAAATATCTTCGAGTTGCTCAGACATTTAGGATTTTATTACGCGTGCTTTTACGTGTAACCATACAATGTAGGGTTCACGACTCGGTTTAAGTAGACGCCGTTCTACCTTCGAAAACGTCTCTCGCAGTCGGAAACGTAACGTCAGGAAATGGTTTTATATGTTCATCACGGCCTCTCAGGCGGAAGTTTTAACTGAACGCTTGCATCTTTTTTGTAACTGTCTGCAGACTAACTTGTGCCAAATAATTTTCGGAGATACTGAAATATGGAATGTGCCTGTTGTTCTACGCTCACGTATCGCAGGACGTCGTGCGAGAAATGGACAAGCTGAGTGTCGCACTGCGATGCTCTCAAAATTCGTGTTGGTTTGTAGATAGAAACTTTTCTATGATGAGGAAATTCTTTATATTGGAACTTGGAATATGCTTAAACTGCGCTGTGTCCCCAATGTTTTCACTCCATAGTAGTTCAATTAGTCCACAGGAAAGCCTCTCTTCTGGCACAGCACCTGTAATTGGGTTTCTCGTCACTGAACGGTTTTCTCGGTTATCATACTAAGAAAAAGCAGAGCGTAAAATCTACTAATGCATGGCTTATACCTTTCGAAAAATGGACTGGAATTACAATTTTGGGGTCTAAAAATAGTGAGCTCCAAAGGTATTCCCAAGTAGAATGCCGTACTAAGAACACATTTAATTCAGAGCCGAGTAGGCATATATAAATATCTGGCATCTAAGTGGAAGTGTTTTAATATAATCCCTCTTTAACTTACACACGAATTATGAGACTCAAAGATATTTGCCACAGTCACTGCTGGGAGGCGATTTCGCCGGGAAAGCCGAAATCTCTGCCACAGTGAAGACAAAAGACACAAGCATTCGTTGGTTGTTGAAAGGTTATTCGGAAGGTTCGTGTGTTGTGAGATCCAGTAGTCGGGATTAACCTTTTGCCCTGAACAGCTATTTGTGTTGATTTGTTCGTATGGGGTGATGCTATACCGTGACCTGTCAGCCTGACCTCGGGAATGTTTACATAAATCCCATTATGCAATTATTATACACAGTTATAAATGCAAAAAACTAATAGGCGTACTGCAGGAGTAGGTTTAATAATGAATTAAAAAAAAATAGGAGCGCGGGTACGCTACTACGAGCAGCATAGTGAACGCAATATTGTAGCCTAGAAGCCGACCGGAGTGACCGTGCGGTTCTAGGCGCTGCAGTCTGGAGCCGAGCGACCGCTACGGTCGCAGGTTCGAATCCTGCCTCGGGCATGGATGTGTGTGATGTCCTTAGGTTAGTTAGATTTAATTAGTTCTATGTTCTAGGCGACTGATGACCACAGAAGTTAAGTCGCATAGTGCTGAGAGCCATTTTTTGTAGCCTAGAAAGACACGAAGCCCACGCCTAAAACAGTAGCACAAGTTTATAACCCAATTAGCTCCGCAGATGACGAAGAGACTTAAAAAATGTATGACGAGATAAAAGAAATTATTCAGGTAGTGAAGGGAGAAGAAAATTTAATGGGCATGGTTGACAGAAATTCGATAGTAGTAAAAGGAAGAGAAGAAAAAAAAAGTAGGTGAATATGGAATGGGGGTAAGGAATGAAAGAGGAAGCCGCCTGGTAGAATTTTGCACAGAGAATAATGATAGCAAACACATGGTTTAAGAATCATTATAGAAGGTTGTGTACGTGGAACAGGCCCAGAGACAATGCAAGGTTTCACGTAGATTATATAATGGCAAGACAGAGATTTAGGAACCAGATTTTAAATTGCAAGACATTTCCACTGCCAAATGTGGACTCTGACCACAATATATTGGTTATGAACTGTAGATTAAAATTGAAGAAACTGAAAAAATGTGGGAATTTAAGGAGATGCGACGTGGATAAACTGAAAGAACCAGAGGTTGAAGAGAGTTTCAGAGTGAGAATTAGGGAACGGATGACAAGAAAGCGGCAAAGAATTACAGTAGAAGAAGAATATGTAGCTCTGAGAGAAACCGTGAAAGCAGCAGAGGATAAAGTAGGTAAAAAGACGAGGTCTAGTAGAAATCCTTGTGTGACAGAAGAAGTATTGAAGTTAACTGATAAAACGAGAAAATCTAAAAACGCAGTAAATAAAGCAGGCAAAAATGAATACAAACGTCCCAAAAATAAGGTCGACAGGTCGTGTAAAATGGCTAAGCAGGGATGGCTGGCGGACCAATGAAAGGATATAGAAGCGCATATCACTTGGGACCCGATGGATAATGCCTACAGGAAAATTAAAGAGGCCTTTGGAGAGAAGAGAACCACTTGCGTGAATATCAAGAGCTCAGATGGAATCCCATTTCTAAGCAGAGAAGGGAAAGCAGACGGGTTGAAGGAGTATATAGAGGGTCTATACAAGGGCGACATTCTTGAGGACAATATTATAGAAATGGAAGAGAATGTAGATGAAGATGAAACAGGAGACATGATACTGCGCGAAGAGTTTGACGGAACACTGACAAATCTAAGTCGAAACAAGGCCCCGGGAGTAGACAACATTCTGTTAGAACTACTGGCAGCCTTGGGAGAGCCAGGCCTAACAAAACTCTACCATCTAGTGAGCAAGATGTATGAGACAGGCGAAATACCCTCAGACTTCAAGAAGATTATAATAATTCCAATCCCAAAGAAAGCAGGTGTGACAGATCTGAAAATTACCGAACTATGAGTTTAAAAAGTCACGGCTGCAAAATGCAACACGAATTCTTTACACACGAATGGAGAAAGTGGTAGAAGTCGACCTCCGGGAAGATCATTTTGGATTCTGTAGAAATGTTGGAACACGTAAGGTAATACTGACCCTACAAATTATCTTAGGAGATATATTAAGGGAAGGCAAACCTACGTTTCTAGCATTTGTAGGCTTAGAGTAGGATTTTGACAATACTGACTGGAATACCATCAAATTCTGAAGGTGGCAGGGTTACAGTGTAGGGAGCGAAAGCCTGTTAACAATTTCTACAGAAACAGGATGGCAGTTATGAGTCGAGGAGAATGAAAGGGAATCAGTGGTTGGGAAGCGACTGAGACAGGGCTGAAACCTATCCCCGATGTTATTCACTCTGCATATTGAGCATCCAGTAAAGGAAACAACAGAAAAATTTGGAGAAGGAATTAAAGTCCATCGAGAAGATACTCGAAGTTTGATGTTTGCCGATGACATTGTAATTCTGACGGAGAGAGCAAAGGACCTGAAAGAGAAGTTGAACGGAATGGACAGTGTCTTGAAAAGAGGAAATAAGACGAACATCAACAAAAGCAAAACGAGGATAATGGAATGTAGGCCAATTAAATCAGGGCATACTGAGGGAATTAGAGTAGGAAATGAGACAAAGTAGTAAGTAAGTTTTGCTATTTGGGGAGCAAAATAAATGATGATGGTCGAAATAGAGAGGATATAAAATTTAGACTGGCAAAGGCAAGGAAATTGTTTCTGAAGAAGAGGAAATTGTTAACATCGAGTATAGATTTAAGTGTCAGGAAGTTGTTTCTGAGAGTATTTGTATGGAGTGTAGCCATGTATGGAAGTGAAACACGTACGATAAATAGTTTAGACAAGAAGAGAATAGAAGCTTTCAAAATGTGGTGCTACAGAAGAATGCTGAAGATTAGATGGGTAGATCGAATAGCTAATAAGCAGGTACCGTGCAGAATTGCGGAGAAGATGAATTTGTGGCACATCTTGACTAGAAGAAAGGTTCGGTTGGTAGGACATGTTCTGAGGCATCAAGGGATCATCAAATTAGTAATGGAGGGCAGCGTGAATGGTAAAAATCGTAGAGGGAGACCAAGAGATGAATACACTAAGCAGATTCAGAAGGACGTAGGTTGTAGTAGTTACTTGGAGATGAAGGAGCTTGCACAGGATAGAGCAGCATGGAGAGCTGCAGCAAACCAGTCTCTGGACTGAACAACAACAACAACAACAACATGGAAGACAAAACATATTTCGCATAACACACAATGCGCGGTAGAATACACGTTTCGTTCAGTGAAGAAAGATGGACGCCTGTTCCCAATAGCGAGAAATGTACTTCTTTTAATTTGGAAGCGGAAATCTGCATTCGTTGACGATAAACTATTATATGGATGAAATAGAGTAAAAGTGGCTGTAAGCTGCGTTAGCGTACTCATTGTTGAGTCTCTTTGCTCATCCATCAGACAGTCGTACTGTGTGCACGAGTGTCGACGCCTTAGTTACAAGGACAAATTTTGTTGAAGTTAGTTGAGTGTGAATCGCGAATAAACAGAACGCTTTGGGCATTAAGAGT
Organism: Schistocerca piceifrons; assembly: GCF_021461385.2. Classification (NCBI taxonomy): domain Eukaryota; kingdom Metazoa; phylum Arthropoda; class Insecta; order Orthoptera; family Acrididae; genus Schistocerca; species Schistocerca piceifrons. The sequence continues at coordinate 148,999,847 of NC_060145.1, read as the reverse complement.
CCCGACTAGAGTGTCCAGTAATCAACGAAGTCGCAATGTAGGTGGCCATAGTTAATAATTTACGCAGACTGTGTCCAGGCAATGAAATGACACTCTAAATTCGGTGCACAATGATTTGCTAGATTATAACTTCTATGAGTACTTACAAAATGAGTTGTCTTTCATTGGTAAATTTACAATTGGTCGACAGACTGTCTATATGCCGGGAACGTAAGACAGTCGTTAATTAATTGTAAGAACGGACAAACGGATATAAATTGTGAACTTTTCCGTTAAAAAAGCGTATTTTACTATGAGACTGTGTGCTCGATGTATAACAATAGTTCTAACTACTTACGTGCGTTTCCAAGCCTGTGTCTCACTCAGATTGTTCCAGGAATTGCCAATGCTGAGCTTCCAGATAACCAGCAGCGTTGTTGTTTCCTATTTATGCACAATATTTGAAGACCGATCCTGTCTCGTAATAAACTGAGTGGCGGACCACAAACCTTGTTGAAACCAAAAAATATAAAGATTTCCTAATCCGTATTTCCATACGCTGTCCAGAAACTCTGCACAGTAAAACTGGTCTCATCGTACTTCATATTGGATGCCGTGATGGGCGACAGCTGATTCTCTTGGTTGTTTTAGTCGGGTTCGCTGACCCTTGCACTTCAATTAGTTAGTTAGTTACATGTTCCACAGAAATAATGTGGAACGAGTCAGTTTACATTCTATGTACACATGATTAGTATTAACATTAATAAACAAATTATCTTTTTAGTAGCAAATTCTTGAAAGGAATAGAGGGCATATTGCAGGAGAAATGATTTTAAACTGGATTTAAAACTTGCTTTGGTATCTTGTATCGTGACAGACTCGTTGCGTAGATGATTTTTGAGTTGCGGACCGTCCAAGTTCCGATTGCATACATCCCTTGTAGAGTAAACGAACTCAGTGTGTGCCAGAAATGTTGTGACATACTTCGAGGGGTTGTAGAGGGTTGTGAGAACAAATCGACAGTAACAACCAGTGTCCGGAAACGTCATCCAGTGACGTTACAAAGCGTCATAGTTACGGGCGTCGGTGCCTGCGACTGAACCACTCCTTTGGCAGCAAACGTGACTTTGTATGCTGACCAACCGTAGGCGTAACGTCTCGCAATGTTGTTTGTTATTCAGTGATCGCGACTGCTTGCCACGATTGCCAGTGGCGAAGATGCAGCTAGCTGCTGTGTAGACAGGCCTTGTCTCCTAAGAATGCAGTGTTCTGTTGCCTTGGTGGATGACAGTTTCGGACATGGCTTTCCATCGGCAGCTCATTTACTGAAAAGCATTATAGATTCTAGAGGATTCTAGGAGAAAAATAAACTCAGAATGGAAATCTGCGTTCGAAACTGTCATTCATCGAGGCAACAGAGCACTGTACCCTTAGCAGACAAGGTATTTCCTTGCATCAGTTAGCTCCATCTTTTCCACTGGCGATGGTGGCAAACAGTACCGATCGCTGAATAACAAACAGTATTGCGAAATATTCCGTCCAAGTCCGTCAGCGTACAAAGCCACGTTTGCTGAAAATGGATGACATAGGGACAGGCGCTGGTGCCTATAGCTTTGAAGCTCTGTAGCGTCATTGGATGACGTTTACAGATACGGATTTCTATCCTCGATTTGTTCCTCACGACCTCCTGTAGAACCCCTCGAAGTCCGTCGCAACATTTCTAGGACATCCTGTATGTTCCTTCCTTCTATGTCTATCTCGCAGAAAGACCACGAAGGCAAAATTACAATGGTCTGAGCTAACACAGGCTTGTTCCGAAGAATCATTCGCAGCTGAAACAGAGGACGGTAGGTGACCTTATGGTAGGTGACCTTATGTTAGCTTTCGGAGTGTTGATGTTGATGTAAATAGACGTAGGCGCATTTTCTCAAGGGCTCGGCCGATCACTTGCTAAAGGTGGTCAGTATTAGCGTACTGAAGTGTACTCATGCTGTAACCTCCCCCTCACTTATCGACCTTAATGACAGTGAAAAATTAAACCGCGTGCACCTAACGGATATTTGGGAAAAGCAATCGTCACCGACGTTAATTTGTCGGTAAAGAGGGAGGAAAGGGTTACATCTAAATGAAAGGAAAAATGCAAATGAAATTGGTGGAAATTAATTTTGAAAAGGGGAAAAGTTAATAAAGAAAGTAAATGTGCGGTATTACGTTAACAATTAATTGGCTTTAATTTGATATTTGAGATTTGGGGAAAATTACGGTCGCCAGTCCCATGGGCAACTACTATAATAACTGAAAATGAAAGATTAATGCACATATATTTAGCACTAAGAGCGTGACAACTGAAGGTTGACATGTATTGTGTGAAAACTGAATGTTTGTCAGAAGTAATAAATTTCGCTACACTCTGACTTAATTTAGCAAAAGAATTAATAAAACCGGAAAATTGAAAGTTAATTTACTGATTGAATTTAATAGAGAACTTTGTTTCTGAAGCGTTACGAAATTCAATAAAATAAGGTAAGTCTTGGGCTACCTCAACATTCATTTCAAAAGCTACTTGAAGCTACGCAATTTAGAAATAAGAGATTTAACTTCGAACTTGAAGTAAATGATTCTGATCAGTTAACAATAATAAAATTTAGTACGTACCAAGCTGAGCTGCAGTCACAGGTAAGCTAAAATATGGTAACAAAACTCGCACTCTTAATTTATGCTTGTGTAATCTAAATATTGTAGCCAGCTATGAATACCTTAACTGCACTTTGAAATTAAAGCAGTGAAATAGAATGATATTACTTTATTGGTAGCGTTTGAATTTCAACGACACACGGGTTCATTCCGGGTAAGGAAGGACCCCTGCTTAGTAATGCAATTGGGACAATGAACAACAAAGGTTCATGCTAAGTTGCTGTGATTTTGTGATGCAACAGTTTTAAAGGCTGAGGTCTGCCATACAGTTCTAAAACTTTACGTACTTTTAGTCTTCCTTGTTGGTTGATGGAAGGTTTGCAGTCGTCGATCGGGGAGGTGGCGACAGTCACTCATTGTCGGCCGTCGCTGTTGCAGAAGCTGGATGTTGGCGCGCCTTCTTCTCGTCATGGTCACCAGGCGAAACGTGCTCTTGATGTGCGCCAGATAATGCTTCCCGTCCGCGACATCGTGTCAGAAACTATCATAGCAGGTCGAGCGCAATCACATGCTGCCAAACCCCGAAAGCGCGGCAACTCGCGGGAGCGTCACACAACAGACCTGGTCCACCGCCCTACTCCCGCCAGACTCCCCCTCTGGCCGCGCTCCATGCGACTTAGTTAACACTACCAAAGATCCAAAACACTCTGGTTCTCCACACGACGTATCGATGTAATCGTTCGATAGCATAGTTTTCCCTAGGCAAGACCCAGCGTAAAAATACAAATACTATTTACAAAACCCCTGGTTCGATTCCCGGCGGGGTCAGGGATTTTCTCTGCCTCGTGATGACTGGGTGTTGTGTGATGTCCTTAGGTTAGTTAGGTTTAAGTAGTTCTAAGTTCTAGGGGACTGATGACCATAGATGTTAAGCCCCATAGTGCTCAGAGCCATTTGAACCATTTACAAAACAAACCAATTATACATCGACATAAATGCAGAAATATATATATATATATATATATATATATATATATATATATACAAATAGTAAAACAATTACAATATATAAAGACACAGAAATGTCATATCTTCAGTTAAAAAAACAAGGAAGAACAAATTATAGTACAATAGATGGAAATAGGAGGATATGCATTTCCGACGTTACAAGGCCACTGAAAATGGTTTGCAAATCGCAGCAACCTTTTAAAGAAGGCTTCCGTCCTGAAATCCGGTATTACGGAGTAATAGTACTAGCAGTATTAATGGGGGACGTCGTGAAGTTAGGTTACTGATATGTTACATAAAAGATACGTACTGGTTAACAGAGTAGGCGAAACAAAACTGCTCATAACAGGTTTCCGGTAAAACTGAAAAGAAAGTGCACTATTTAAATTTATCCATATTTCACAGCTTTAAACGTGACAGCACTCAAAATATTCTAAGTGTGAATTAGAAAACGCCTTCAGTCACTACTTTTTGTGTTTTATTCAGTACACGATGAGTTTCGGACCGTGTGTGTCATCTTCAGGTGTAATTTGTCTTAATACATGCTTAATTTGTTTTCTTGAATGAGATGAAATGCGTATTCCTGTCACAAAAAGGTATGATAGTAGGTTACGAATTTCGTAATCAAACGCGGAAAATATGTGCGAAGTAGTGGAAAAGATGAACATTGTAAACTTCCCAAATTATCCTAGAAAAGCGTTTTTAACGTATTAGCACCAAAAATAAGTACGCTGTTCCTAAAATGTTAAAAACGCTTTTGTAGGATTATTTGGTAAGTTTACACCGTTCATCGTTTCCAATATTTGCATATATTTTCCGCGTTTGATTACGAGATTCGTAACCTAACATCAAACCTTTTTGTGACAAGAATACGCATTTCATCTCATTCAAGAGAACAAATAAAGCATGTATGAAGACGAAATACACTTGAATGTGGACGCACAGGATCGGAAATGCGTCGTGTACTGAATAAAATATGAAAAGTTGTGACTGAAGGCGTTTTTTAATTCATACCTCAAGTGAACTATTACTTGTGAAATTCATATCGCAAGAAGTAAGCGCAACACTTTTAACAATCGAAGTCTCACTAGATTGCTGTTGCTAAGAGCTACAAATTCATCTACTGCCCAGAACTATAATACTCGTATAATTTACAAGACTGGCGAGAAAGCGCAAAGTATATAAGTATACAATTAAATCGTTTGTAGTTCAACAGCAAAAAGCATGTCAAGCTAGAAGCATTATAGCATAAGAGAACGCTTCAAAAAGATTATTACATTCACATTAATATCGAATAAATAATAAGATAAAAATTTAGTACATAATTAAGGAGAGTCTGGTGTTAGAGATGAGAATGTTTGAAAAGAAAGGAGAAGGAAGAACTATACTTACATACTTTTCAAGTGATTTACGTGTTCCTTTTACACAATAAATTTACACAATTGCGAATAACATTAGTAGTAGTCACTCTCACGTAGCAGTTAACTCAAAATCTGTTACTTTCTAAATGACAAAACTATTATAAACAGTAAACAAGCAAGAAACCATGGTGAAATCATTGTGATTGTTATGATCTCAAATTTTCTGCATAGCGTTGGTGGTACGTGTGACACATTTAAAACTTATTTCATCTATGTCGTGATAACCATATTCTCTCTCTCTCTCTCTCTCTCTCTCTCTCTCTCTCTCTCTCTCTCTCTCACACACACACACTCTCTCTCTCTCTCTCTCTCACACGCACACACACACACACACACACACACACACAGTTGAACTTTTCAAATTTTAAGAAGTATCTTGGTTCCTGGAAATTTATTAAATTGCACAACATGTCCATTTTCTTCCTCGTACATAAACGTATCTGTTACAAAAACGTGGAAAACGTAAGTCGTTCGGAGACTATATTTCAAATTGTGATTTTGCAGCGATTACGAAGTGGCCGTGCGGTTCTAGGCACTGTAGTCTGGAACCGCGAGACCGCTATGGTCGCAGGTTCGAATCCTGCCTCGGGCATGGATGTGTTTGATGTCCTTAGGTTAGTTAGGTTTAAGTAGTTCTAAGTTCTAGGGGACTAATGTCCTCATAAGTTGAGTCCCATAGTGCTCAGAGCCATTTTTTGCAGCGATTATAATTTTTGGTACACAGGAACTACAATCAGGTGACCACGACACTGCGTTGCGGTTATCTCTTTACAAAAACATTCAACAACCAACTTCGGCACTATCTACAGATATTACTAGAATAATCAATCACATGTGACTGTTACATACTTGCTTCGAGTTGTTGTAAGATCTTTCTTTAATTTTATTTTATGTTATGTGCCATTTTTAAAAATGATCTGTATAGTCGTTGCTACTACACAAACCGTAAAATAGCACGCATCTCTGTCTCTCAATAATGTAAAGAATAGTCCTTACAGGTGACTATAAACCCTATGCTACACAGATCTGTGAACTGTTAAAATTGTTTATAATACTGTTAAATGGTCTACCACCGTTATTGCTGTATAAATTGCCATTTTTGTAAAACTCTTCTAAAATGGTCTCAAGTGTTCGTTTTTCTCCAATGGTATTTTCAAAACCGATTAGTCTTATTTTCCATGTGTTGACAAGGTTCGGAGAACGTCACTTCTAACATAGTGAAACATACTTTATTTACATAATTTGTATTGTACTGGTAATACGAATACTGGCGCAGATTTATGACATCATTTGTCAGGGATATGGGACAGCTTACAGGAGGGAAGCTACGAAGAATCTTGAGAACTGGTTTTGTGGGGCCCAGTGACACTAGGAGAAGTAGCCGGGTTGGTTGGTGGAAACGGCACCAACGGGACATCGTGGTTTAGACGACGATTCAGTCGCGTTCGCTAGTCTCATCGATACTCTAAATGTTCTTCGATACTTATGACATTGTGAAGTTGTTCTCGAGTGTGACTTAGAAAACATCGCGAATAACACTGAGCAGTGAACAGCACGTAAGAAAAATATTAATTTGACGTAATCATCATAAATTTATGGTGCCATTTTATTAAATTTAGTATTCAGCAGGACTGCTCATTGGTGTTTTATCACGTGCCTGTTTGTACCAGGTCAATGCTCCCTGGTTTTGATATATCACTCTGATTGCGGTTTATTGGAAAAATTCTAGTTCAGCTTAAATTATTTAGGTTGACCTATATATTTAATAAAGTTTATAACCTTTTCAGGTTCAAAATGGCTCTGAGCACTATGGGACTTAACATCTACGGTAATCAGTCCCCTAGAACTTAGAACTACTTAAACCTAACCTACCTAAAGACATCACTCAACACCCAGTCATCACGAGGCAGAGAAAATCCCTGACCCCGCCGGGAATCGAACGCGGGAAGCGAGAACGCTACCGCACGACCACGAGTTGCGGACCCTTTTCAGGTACTTGCCGCTATTTTAGGAACTGCTAATTATGATGAAGGTCGTATGTCCTTAGACAATACCATACAGTTTATCCGTGCGTTCACGTCCTCAACCGGCTTAGGTAGAAGCGGTAAGTTGGCAGCAGTGGTCATTCAGTACTTACAACTTCCGTCGACTAGTCCAGTTTGTGAAGTCGTATCCTCGACAGTTATAGTAGTCTGGCCTTCATAAAACATTCCGGGTTTCATACAGAATGCAGTACACATCCAGCTTTCCCGAGACCTAAGTGGTGTTTACTATTGCAAACAATTTCTTGTCTTTGTTAAGAAGTTTGAATTATACAGTTTCCATGCTTCTAAGAGAGTCTATCGATATTTCTGTATATTGAGTCAGCGTGGTGAATATAAGTAATTGTTGGCTTCTCTTTCTCTTTCCCAAAGTCTTCCTTAGGCGTTCTCGCTTTAGACAGCAAAGCACGCTTAGTTCGATGATGACAGTATCCAGGAGAGGCATTCCTTGAGTGAAAGTATTCGAGCGTTGTGACCTCGAATTTCATTGTGATCTATAGCGATCCATGGATGCGTGGAGACAGTGATCGGTGTACTGGACTTTGCACCCACAGTGTGACCCAGGGATCAGTGCTGTTTTCTCTTACAAGGGGAGGCCGCCAATTGTGAAATTCAGATTCGATTCATACTGCGCATAATAACAGCTCATGGCCAGAGGTGTAATGTGGCAAAGCACCAAGATGCACTTCTCAGCCGTTGTCGAGAAAATCGACAGTTAAAAGAAACCGTTGCGGTGAAATACTCTCTACGAGTAACAATTTTCTACAGCGTCGTGGCGCAGCGGTAAGCGCTCGGGTTCATAATCCGAAAGTCGCTGGATCGAATCTCGCGCCATGCAAATTTTTTATTATTAGTTTTTTGTAATTCATATATATATACTATTAATGAATTGCTTATGCATCTTGGTGAAGGCGGATCGCGCTCCAATTGTACCGCCTCCATTTTTCCGTTTGTTTAACAGGGTGTACCAAAGCTCTCACGTCCGCACTGATTATATATATATATATATATATATAATTCCCGGCAATCAGTTGCAACAATTATGAATATAATAAGTTGTTGAAAGTCGTTTGTCGTGGAAAAACTGGTGACTTCGAACATCATTATGTTTTCCGCAAACAAAGTTGTATTTCACAAATGTTATTAATTGTCTTCATAATGTTAACCACGTATAGTTGACGAAAGACGTAGAAACGATATTCCGAAACGAATACGTATAGCGTAAGTCAAACATTCGAATTAGAATAGAGACCCCACGAACACAAATTTGCTGTGGCAGGTATGAAATATAAACTCCGTTACTCACTCGTTACACCTGAAGGACAGATGTTGAATGGGCCGAAACGAGCCGCCGCATAACAGCGTAGTTGCCTGCTAACTTCGATAGAAGGTAGATGCGGTCCCTAGCGCATCTTATAACATCGTCGAAAATCAGTGCGGACCTGAGAGCTTTGGTACACCCTGTTAAACAAACGAAAAAATGGAGGCGGTACAACTGGAGAGCGATCCGCCTTCACCAACATGCATAAGCAATTCATTAATGTTTGAATTACAAAAAGCTAACAATAAAAAAAAATTGCATGGCGCGAGATTCGATCCGGCGACTTTCGGATTACGAACCCGAGCGCTTACCGCTGCGCCACGACACTGTGGAAAACTATTAATCGTAGAGAGTATTTCACCGAAACGGCTTCTTTTAACTGTCGATTTTCTCGACAACGGCTGAGAAGTGCATCTTGGTGCTTTGCCACATTACACCTCTGGCCATGAGCATTTATTATGAGCAGTATGAATCGAATCTGAATTTCACAATTGGCGGCCTCCCCTTGTTAGCTGACACGTCGTGAAAAGGTAGATGGTGTTTGTTTTATCTAACTGCCTTAATTTTATACTAGGAAAAATAGAGTGGAAATGTTACAAATAGTTTCTTGTTCCTCGTGGTCACACCATACAAGTGTCACCCACGTGTCAATAAAGCCTGTATACTTGAGCATGACCAATTATATTATCCTTGCTTCAAAGAGCTCCATGCATGCATTCGCAACGATAGGTGATAACGAATTATCCATCACCACACCAACGGTTTGTTAATAATAATTTCCGTCGAAGATGAGGCAAGTTGACATGAAATCGAGACCACATTGTTTCTAGAGGTCTGCAGTGTGGTGAAAAGCACTGGTTGAAGAAAAGGAATAAAAGTAGCGACGCGGACTATACATTATGGTAACAAACATTGATCGTATAGCTTACCATTCGCGTGCATTTGGGGAGTTAGGAATATCATATAGGGACCATATTATAAGGTGATAGAGATTTCATCCCACCAGTATCCATGGAAGGCCACTTACATCATTATCGAGAATCAGTTAAGGAAATTTGTTGAAACCGTCGCTTTAAGTGTGACGTATGGAAAAAAAATATGCAGTTATCTGCATGTTGCGTCAAGAGCGAATACAGTAATTCAGACACAGAATTCCAACAAACAATTTTCAGGTAGCAAATGCCTAAATAATGCCTAAACAGTTCGATAAAAAGGTTAGAAAGCGCTACGTAAAAATATGGTAAATTATGAATCCGTCGGAGAAATTATGAGGAAAATGTGACTTTTTTTATAGCATCCCTGGCTGTAGGGAAGAATAGGAAAAAAGTAGATAGAACTTTTCAGCTGCACCCTGTCCTGTGTCTACTGCTTCTAAAATTCTAGACATTATCTACAAATCTTGTTACTAACTTTTGCTGCTCTCAATGGTTCTTCTTCCTATTCTTCCGCGGATCTTACCCCGAGCACCTCTTTCTACGATTTTGCTAACGAGACATAAGATTATTACCCACCTGAGTTAGATTTGAATGGAAGACCAATCAGAAATTCCGTTATCAAATTTCACAGTCTGCAGAGAAGTGTGCCCCCAAGCGAACTTCTGCGTCGCGTCGAGGAGACTGGATCAGCTCTAAAATCCGTTTTCGTTAGCTGCGGTAGTAAGATCGACCGACTGTGGAAACTTTCGATTCATACTGGATGCTGACATTTCATACGTAGTAGCATACTTGCTGTCGGAACATTCTGCATGATGGAGTACGCCGGCCGAAGTGGCCGTGCGGTTAAAGGCGCTGCAGTCTGGAACCGCAAGACCGCTACGGTCGCAGGTTCGAATCCTGCCTCGGGCATGGATGTTTGTGATGTCCTTAGGTTAGTTAGGTTTAACTAGTTCTAAGTTCTAGGGGACTAATGACCTCAGCAGTTGAATCCCATCATAGTGCTCAGAGCCATTTGAACCATGATGGAGTACACAAATAGAATTACATGAACGGAGGTGAAAATTTATTACTAAGACCTGTATTGTGAGGCAGAAGAAGATTACATAAGAAAAGTATGTTAAAATTCGGCGATTTGGAAATCTAATGTACACTTGAGTAACCTCTTAATACGATAGTATGTGTACGTTCAAGTTTAATCATAACAAGGCCATACAGTGTAGGCAACCGACTTTTCTTGATTTCTGTATAGTCCAGTACAATATAGTCTATTACGATACCATAAAGTTTTTAGTGTTACAGACTCACTGTATGTGACGAGTATTTTAATTAACATTGTATATTATGTTTTAAAGTCTGATTATGGTTCTTTTCGTAAAGGCAAAGTGGTTGTGTTCCGTTTCTTTCTCAAGTTACTGACGAGAACCGGGAGAATACGTGACACCGGATATCGGGACGTTTTGTTAGGTTTGCAGTGGTAAAATGTACTATGACTAATGGCGAAGTTGTCTATTATCTTCTTTAACGTGAGCTAATTCAGTTGTTCAGAATTTATGTAGAGGTTAACAAACATTACTATCTATTGCACGTTGGCGATATTGATTTCAGTGCAATTAAATAATATCTCAAAATAATACTCAACGAATAATTTATGTTACTACAAGCCACGATTGGGAAGCTATACAGCATATTTTGACTGGAAGACCGATTCTGGTGATGAGTTTAATGACACTTTAAAGTAAAGGTGAAGTTTTTCTGTTGAGAAGTTTTAGAAGCTATAGCTAAATACAATGTGTGCTGATTAGAGGCAAGTATTTGAGTAGATTGACAGCAGCATATGTGGAAGAAGTTAATTACCATCATCATCTCCGCACTGCTCGTACAACATTCCCTCTGTCTTGTGATCAAAAACGGAACATGCAACTATCTTTGAAAAATTAGTTTACAGGATGAGATTACTGGTCATTAGTGACGGCGAAAAGGATACTTCTATGTAGTTTACGATCTCACAGTGAGTAAAGTAATACGTCGCAGCAGCAGTTACACGTAGTTTATGCGACGTAGCGACTGAAAGTCAGAGGTATTCACACCTATCTAGTGACACACCATTTCGATGACCTCGATCCGGCTTGACAAAATAGCGCTCCGGCCAGGCTCCTGTTCAGCGGCCCCATCACAGCGGCCAGTTGGGCTGAGGGGTGAGGAGGAACGGGAAAATGAAAGTCTCAGCCTGATGCCGTTAGAAAAAGGCAGTCGGTTTGTCTCACCTTGATAACAGTCCCAGTGTTAGATTTACGTTCTACACTAGGAATACCGTGGCACCTATGCATTTGTACAAAAAATGAAAAAGTGGAGAAGCCTCATCGTGAATTGGTGAATGGGAATTGTTTTACTTTTCGTATAGTTTCAAGGACTTGCAACATGCTTAATCCGTCATCGCACTATTACGTGCTCGTCATTACAATACCAGACGATGTGATGCACTCGTCTTCTGACGAACGACTGTGATCACTGGCCGACCTTAAGGAGGCCATTAGGGAAGCATCTGAGTTAAGGATAAACAGAACAGTGAAAATATCGTTTTTGAGAGTCTCAGTCCCGTTCGCCATAAATGTTACCGAATGGTTCTCTCCTTGCACAAAAAGGGTTAAAGGAACACTCCTATTTCTGTATTTTAAACATAGCTGCGCAACAGCAACGGTTCCACGTAATAGGATTAAAAACAGCCGACCAGTTGCAAAGGATAAAGTAATCTTTACCTAGGTTTCGATAGATTTAAATTTATCTTCTTCAGAAGGCGGCAGTATTACATTAACAGGGAGTGATATGTCATTGTCGTTTTTACAAACATCTGCATAGCTCCATTAGTCCAAATAAAATATAGCCCTGGGAATAGGGTTTGTCATACAAATAAAAATAAGCACATGGAAGTTGGAGAGCGCATAAGTACATGGAAGTTTGTATGACAAATTTTATTTGGACTAATGGAGCTATGCAGATGTTTGTAAAAACGACAATGACATATCACTCCATGTTAATGTAATACTGCCGCCTTCTGAAGAAGATAGGTTTAAATCTATCGAAACCTAGGTAAAGATTACTTTATCCTTTGCAACTGGTCGGCTGTTTTTAATCCTATTACTCTTATTTCTTTTAAAAATTGAGTAACTCTTTTAATGTGGCGGACATGACTGAGATTCTAAAAGAAATTAAATCTGTGGAATGCTTAAAGTTAATGTCATGGAACAATTCACAGAATCCAAGGCAGTCATGTTTAAAAGACTGACTGAAAATTCGGGTATCAGCTGCCCCATTCTACATTCCTCAGTGTCTTCAGCATTTTCCCAAAAATTTTAGCCAGCGAAAATATTCCAATTCTTTTTAACATGCAGCTTAAGCCCCACTTCCACAAGATACTCTACCTGTAACTCGCTCACACCCAGCAGTCCATCGCTTTAACTCGCTCATACCCGACCAATACCAATTTTCCTTTTTCACTGAGTCGTTCAGCTCGACTCACTGTCGTTATTTCTTTATGTCTTTCTAAATATTACTGTCTCCTATCAAACAGCCACAGTCTCCTCCGATGTGCCCTACTACTATGGTCTCTTTTGTTTGTCATTGTCTCCCTCTTGCTCTTACTGCTACTGCAGGGTGGGGGCAAGTAAAAGTGGCCTGATCGAGTGGATACGATTACACGGACTATTTATAACAGCATTAACGGGCGAAGAAAATACCTACAGTTAATTCCAACAGGATGAAGCAACTGCCCACACAGCAAGCCTAACCTTGGAGCACATTCACACAATCTTCACAGCTGACAGTTTTAGCAGAGGTCAGTCTCATCTCGACCATAGCTGGCCACACAGGTAACCTTATCTGTCAGTGTGCGATTACTTTGTGTGGGGTGCCCTCAAATCTGAGGTGTATCGCAACAGCTCTCACAGTCTTCAAGAACAGTAGCAGAACATTTCAAATAACTGCAGCAATTCCAGAAGTCGAGCTACAATCCGCCTTCAACAATTGTAGCACAGTACCCTAAACTTCCGAGGGATGAATGGTGGTCACCTTCAACTTTTGCTATGAGCAGGTTACTACCGTATTTCCTTCCCTCTGCTTTGTTTCTCTGTACCCTGGAAGTCTGATCTCCGGACCACTTTCATTTGCCGCATGCGGTATTTCATTCATTCCTTCCCATTGCTGCTGTCTCTTCTCGCTGTCACTACCTCTCGATTCTTCGTTGTCATCGTCACAGACTCTGTCTTACATTATCACTTGATCTCGCCCACTTACACTTTCTTCTTCTCGTCATTCCTCTCCAACTGCACCGCCTCTTTCTCTCGTTTCCTAGCACTATTGTGTCAGTGCAAACTATGTTCCATTGCCATTGTGTCCCTCTCTCTCTCTCATATGGGCTTTGTTTCCTTCGTTCTTTCTATGGCACAACCACTGTCCACTACCTTCCCGTATTTATTACCTTTCCGTCTCTTTCCCACTGCCACTCTCTCTGAGCACAAAAAAGCTCAAACATGCTCGTAAACCAAAATTTTTGCGAAAAATTTTAAAGGTACTGAGGAAGATGAAATGAGGCCGTTGGTAACCCACTTTTCAGACAGTCTTTTAAGTAGGAGCATTTTCCCCATTTTTGTGCTCCGTTAGGAGCATTTTCCGCTGGTTCTCTTCTTTTCCGCGCTACTGCACGGCATATTACTAACATGAGAACAACTTCACGGTTACAAAACAAACTTTACTTGTAGTTAAAATGTTGACAGTTTACTTACGTGAAATTTAAATAACTGAAAACCAATTTTAAACGCCGGCCGAAGTGGCCGTGCGGTTCAAGGCGCTGCAGTCTGGAACCGCAAGACCGCTACGATCGCAGGTTCGAATCCTGCCTCGGGCATGGATGTTTGTGATGTCCTTAGGTTAGTTAGGTTTAACTAGTTCTAAGTTCTAGGGGACTAATGACCTCAGCAGTTGAGTCCCATAGTGCTCAGAGCCATTTGATTTGAACCAATTTTAAACCTGAGATAAGAATTTCCGAACAGACAAATTTCGCTTCTTTTCAGTACAAGACAACATGGGGTTTCCAGAACCCTTCTGACACTAACGGAGGCACTTTACAGCATATTTCTCCGTGTAATGTCACATTACAATACACGTTTTCGCGTCACATCGAATTATATGTGCGTATTTTACATGTGAAAGTAGGCTAACTTTGGAACTATATCTCGGAAACGGATCAATATATCAAGAAAATTTTTAAGGCTCTTCGAGATCGGGATCTTAGGAAGATATCAAAAACTTCGCCCATTTTCTACGCACAGCCGTTTTGGAATTTGGGGCTCGTTTGGGACGTTTATCGATAAAGGATAATATCAACTATTCAGTGATAAAAAGTACCGGCTATTTTCTTCATTAGTAATACACCGACCAACCACATTAATGTGATCACCACCTATGTTCGATGTCAACGTGCAATAACCACTCACAGACGGCAGGTGGAGGCGCTAGCAGTGGAGGGTATATAAAGAATGTCCTGAGGACGCGATAAATAATGCAGTCGTTGTCGTAATGCGAAAACGGAGAGATTGATCTGGCGCCCAGAAGGATATCACGATCATTACCTTTCGGGGCCTGGGTGGAAGCTTTTCCGAAACGGCTAAATTTGTAATCTGTTCGTATGCCACCGTGGTTAAGGTGCGAGTATACCTGAGCCGTGTCATGGTACAGCATTTTTTATTTACCCGCGAGATTATTTCACTTGTTTTCGCCGCAGCGATAGGGGGCGTGGTCGCTGAGCGCTGTTGGTGCTGGTGCGCGAAGCAACAGTTTTGGGAGGACGGCTCGGTTGGTAGATGGCGACAGGACGGAAGCAGCGGGGAGTCAACTGCTGCCTGCCGATTAAGGACTGCGATGAGTGTGGCTGTTTGCGAGCATGTGGGGAGGACGGAGTGGGGAGGACGAAATGCTCGCTTGCTTAGCGTGGTTCTCCATTACCAGCTGTTGTTTGTTGGACCAAGGACTCATGTAACCGCAAACTGCATTGGTGTGGTTCTCGTCACCTGGCTGAGGCCGAAGTTTTCATATACTTTTATTGTATTTCATGATCATTACTTTATTATGGGGTTGGTACTTGTAGCCAACATTTTGTAATTTGAAATACTTCAGAGAATATCATCATGTGCCAGGTGTCTACTGTGAATAATTCTTAATTTGTTTCATAGTGTATGGCACGGTATCCACTATCATCGATCATTTTATGAAAGTTCTGTCCAAATTATTATTACATTAAACTTTGTTAAAATTCATGCGTATAAATTGCAAATTTCCTAGTTCTACTAATATTGCTTGGGATAAACTCATCTATTTATTGATATTGCCATATTTGTGTATTATGTTGTGTTTCTTCTCGAGACTGACTGAATTGATTTTGGTGGCAACTTGCTAGATAACACAACCGTCGTGAAATTGAAAACTCGACAGTGTTTACTCATGTCACCAGCCGTTAATGTTATTTCTGTCTTGTAGCTTACTTAACTGATATAAAATAATTTACAAATTTTGTGTATTTGTCACGAAAGATGAACTGCTGTCATATGACGTTGACATTTGTGTAGAGTTTACGTAAGCTTAAGTGAAATTAGGAGGGGAAAAAAAAACTGATTATCATTGCCACATTTTTTTTAGCAGGCAGTAGGGAATTTGTTGCACTCTTGAAAAATTGGATCACAGGTTTAATATTTTTCTGGTGTAATTGTTAATATTTGTACATGTTGCACTATTGTACGATATAATATGCCTTATACTAACAGTACCTTTATGCAATGTTTCAGAGTGGCACTGCATGTTCTTCTAGAGAATGTTTAAAAAAATTATTGCTAAAATTTCCTTTTAAATTGTTAATTGTGTTAACTTGGGTGTATAAACAATTATTGTTAAATAATAAATTTGTGTCAACATGGCTTGGACCAAATAAATGTGCCTACACCTTCCCCATCCTGGCTCTGCTACCGTCTGTTCAATACCGTTTATGAAAAAATTTTGGTATCCAAAACCTGCGCAGAAACAACTGTGGTACACTGCGGGCTATAGATGAACATGATGAACGACGGCTGCAAAGATGTGTACGGTCGAATGCACGTGCAACTAGTGCGCAAGTGACCTCCCAGATGAATCAAGGGGCTACCAACAGCGCCTCCTCAACGGCCGTTGAGCAAATGCTGCTGTGTACGGGCCTCAGCAGCAGGCGACTGGTTCATGCGTCTATGCTGATCGCTGTTTACCGGTGACAAAGGGTGGAATTTACACGTCAGTACTACGAATGGTTGACAACTGAGTGTGACAGGTGGGTTTCTCATATGAGACACGTTTGTGCTCCATCTGACAGATTGTCGTTGGCGTGTACCGCGTGAAACGTCTGAAAGTAAACACAAAAGTGAAGGAGTGGGCACTATGATCTGGAGAATGTTTCCGTGGTATTCCCGGAGTGATCTCGTCATTCTGGAAAGGACAATGGATGATCGCAAGTACGCATGTATCCTTGGTGACCACATCCACCCCACATGCAGTTCGTTTTTCCTCGGCGTGGCGGTATCTTCCAGCACGACAATGCAACGTCTTACACAGCTCGCCGAGTACGTGCGTGGACCGAAGAGTGCCAAGGTGAGTGTACCGTCTTCCCCTGACCACCATGCTACCCACATTCAAAACCTGTCGAGAATTTGTGGAACCACCTCAATCGGATTGTTCGCGCCTTGGATCCTCAGCCGAGAAACATGGCACAATTCACCACTACACTAGAGTCTGGGTGGCTCCCTATCCCTGTTACTACCTTCTAGAATATCATTGACTCTCTTGCCGCACGTTCCGCAGATGTCGACGCAGCAAAAGTTGGTTATTCTGGCTTCTGACAAGTGCTCACATTAATGGACAGTATGTATTGCATCTATAACATACTACAAAGTTTCACTAAAATAAAAGATACCAACTTTCAACCAGTGAGTAAAATATATTGTTTGCACTAGGTTTCATAGTGGCTGACTGTGAAATCAGTGGTACCACTGTACCACCGTAGCAGCACGATGCCGAATTATATATATAATTTAAAACCGGCCGGAGTGGCCGTGCGGTTCTAGGCGCTATAGTCTGTAACCAAGCGGCCGTTCTGGTCGCAGGTTCAAATCCTGCCTCGGGCATGGATGTGTGTGATGTCCTTAGGTTAGTTAGGTTTAAATAGTTCTAAGTTCTAGGCGACTGATGACGTGAGAAGTTAAGTCGCATAGTGCTCAGAGCCATTTGAACCGTATAATTTAAAGACCAGTTGTGTTCATAAACCACTCGAAAATGATACAAGCAAATTTAGTTCACATATATTAGCAATTTGAACTCCGTGCCATGAAAATACGGTTTCATTAAATTCCTCATGTAGCAAAGTTAAAGTGAAAGACATGATGTTGTTTGTTGCAACATATGAGCCCAGCTGAACGGAAGCGGCAGTTTCTGCCTTGTGTGGGATGTATATATGTGTTCATAATATTATGGCTACAGGGTTTTCGTTTTATACCGATGCTCGTAGTGAAATAGGCGTCTTAAGTTCTTTTCGTTGGGCAGAACGTACAGATTGCATTGTTGATAAGGTGATATACTCTCTGCCCTCCTTCGCAATTCGCAGTGGAATACAGCGCGGCGTGAGAGCCTTTATACAGATAATAAGAAAAAATGGAAAACGCAGGGTTCCGGTTACAGCGGCGGAATTTGTGACGCAGGGGACGGCGAAACAAATGGCCTTCTGGGAGCCGTTTCCAGTGATAAACTCTTCGATCGCCATTCCTCACTGCCGTGAACCGGTCCCCTCTCAAACATTCCATTCGCAACCAGTTCTCTCTGATACGCTCACCTTACTCCTCAAAATGACATTTCTATAAAACAAATTCAAAAATCAATCTACCGCATATCTCTAGCAAATACCCTATCACCAATAAACATTTCAAGGCATCTTTCGTACAGTTAGAGCTCATTCTATTTCAACTTTTGTCTCATTGTGTAACGACGCACACATGTCTTTCTAAGCGCTTCTTGTGAATTTAATTTTTGCTTTTCTTTTCCATACGTACTTTACATGAGTTATACGGTAAAGACAGCAGTATGGTTTTGCTTAAATGTGGTAGTCCTCGTTTGTAATTTTTCTGAAAAGGTACCAATGATATTCATTTCCGAACAGGAGAACAAGTGCAACAGTTTATTATGAACTGAACGAAATGGTTAGCATCTTCGCATGTGGTCTGCGAATACTTTGTCTTTATAATTCCGGCATTCTTTCAACTCATTTTCCTGTTTGTTCCTTTCATATCTCTCCGTGATCTTTCTTCGAGATACGTACTAGAAGGTCACAGTCTGTACGTTCCGTGACTTCTTAAATGAAATATAAGTCAAGTCTTTTGTAGCCTACCTTACGGCTATATTTTAAGGAATGATAACTGAGTGTGCCAATTCCATTTCACCAGAAAATGTCACTTTGCGGTAGTTCTGTAAAGGCCCATGATGCCTGGTAGTCAGAGGATGAACGATTGTAAGCCGACCATTAATTTCAACGTATCAAAAGCTAAACATGAAAGAAGAAGACACAAAGAAGAAAGTTTACGGTGGTTCACTCATGTCTTTGCTGTCTTAGAACAACCAGCGGTTTTTCGCTGTAGGATACAGTGCAAATAACTGATGAACTCTAATGTTAAAGACACAGGGTATCACAGGCATAAAAGCAGATACTGTGATCATTGGTACCTTAACACGTTAATTATTTTTGCTCTGCATATAACTGTCTTCCCACAAACACGTCACATAATTTGCTATCTGTTGTTTTCTGCTCGGTCGTAGCTGTACTACTAAGTAGACTATGTCTGTCAATATATTCTAACCGTCCACTCTTCAACACCTGGCCTGCTACCCCAGGGAAAATAACCGTTAACGTCCTGCTCTTGCGACATGTACTTTTCCACTTTTTAAAGGCTTTTAAGAAGTTCCCATAGATCTATGTCAACACTAGAAGAAACTACAGTTTGCTGTGAAACATTCATTAGGCCCAAGCTGTATACCGGTACATATGCCTTAACTTGTTATATGACGCCATACAGGCTATTTTTGTGTCTGTTGTGACAGTACGAAGATAACGACAGCACTACAACCAGTCCACGAGCGGATAAAATCTACGACCTAACCGAGAATCGAACCAGTGCCTTTCAGTAAGGAATCTGCCACTCTGACCCCATATGTAGCGAGGCGGACACCACATGCATTCAAATCGTTCAAATGGCTCAGGTCATCAGTACCCCAAGTGGATTAGTTATTTTTCTCCAAATGAAGTACGTACTGTCCTCAGTTAGCAATAAAAATACCTTCACTTACACACCTAACATCCAGTATATCATGTAAGTCTGCAGGCTTTCGTGGCCGTTGTCACTGGAGTTAAAATATTCTGGATTATTAGGCCGCGTAATGTTTCTTCTAAAATGTTCGACGTTTTGACCCCTCTGCTGGGATCTTTCTCAGGACGTTTTGGTGTCCACTACTGCTAGAGTGTTCTAGCAGTTGTGGACACCAAAAGATCCTGACGAAGATCCCAGCAGAGGAGTCGAAACGTCGAACATTTTAGAAGAAACATGACGCGGCCTTATAATCCAGAAGATTTTAAATCCAGTATGTCGATGGTTCATGCGTAGATTATAAAAGACATCACTCACAACGCTATTAGTGGATAGTAAAAACAGATTACTACCTGACATTCATGCTGAGGACCTAAAAGATGATTACCAATGGCCACAGTGAGACTGAATGCTGTCTCGTGGCACACGAGGCGGTATAGGTAGTTGTAAGAAGCGTCAGAGACCAATGGGGATTCGTTATATTGACGATATAGCCCAAATATGGAGAAATCCACTTTCAGCCGGAAACGACGAAGTTGACTGGGTGTCACGTGCTTGTGTCATGCGCGTCTATCGAGAGTCGTTGAACGAATGTGAAACGTCTGGTAGGTGATGAAGGTGTTGGACGGCCAGCCTCCATGACAGGACGTTTAGGTCGGAGGCTTTCCCGCTCTGTAAAATAGAATAGGCAGTGATTTATGACAGGTCTGACGACACAGTACAATGCTGAAGTAGGTATGACTATTTCGGAGTACACTACTCAAAGTACGTTGTTAAACATGGTGCTCCGAGCAGATAACCCCTGCGTGTTACAACCCAACTGTGCCATTCGTTATTACTGCAATGAGCACTGTATCATCGAGACTGGCCTTAGATATATGAAAACGTGGTGCCGGATAGGATGACTCACCTTTACTGTTACACCAGGTCGATGGTCATGCCTGGATACAATGGCACGCACGAGATCGGCAGCTCGGAACATGCACGCAGGTTGGTGGAGCTAGTATTGTGCTACAGGGACCTTCATAATGGAAACCGAGTGTTGAGGACTAGTGGGACACAATCTTGAATGCTACTGGAGTGTTTGATATCCCCAAAAAATCGGATTAAGGAAATTCTGAAGTCACCATATGTTTCAGTGTTATGGTAAGTCACTATACATTTCAGTGATACAGTAAATCACTGTATATTTCAGTGATATAGTAACGGAATATTTGTTCTTACAGGTACTACGATAGAATGCTAACCAAAGAAGAACGAATCGCTGTTTTTTCTCCTCGTCTTCGTGGAATGACGTATGAAAAGGTACGGACAGACTTTGCCCGTCGATTCCGGAAAACAGGCCCCACCAGGCTAGCTATCAAGACTCTGGTCAATAAATTCCAGCGTACTGCTAGTGTTGCAGTCCAGGAAGGCCGGCCATAACGCCAGACACCGTGCGAAGTGTGCAGGATACGATCACACGTAGCCCTTACGCATCTACCAGGAGACTTAGTAGGGAGCCTGGTATTCCTCAAACCACTGTATGGAGAGTTCAAGCTGCACAAACGTGCGTATCATATCCAAGTCGTACAGAAGCTTGAAGCGGAGGACTACGCAGCCAGACAAGCTATGTGTCATGACCTGCTACAAGCTGTGGAAAATAATAATTTGACGCAAAATGTCTCGTTCAGTGATAAAGCTACATTTCATACCTGTGGACATGTGAACAGACAACTGCAGGACCTGGGCGGACGAACAACCAAGTGTGCTGCAGTAGTGGCAACGGGACACAGCAAAATTGAATGTGTGGTTGGGGATAACGAGGTCAACAGTGTACGGGCCCTTCTTCTTCGCAGAACAAACCGTTACTGGAACCACATACCTAGATAAGTCGGAACAGTTTTTGGAGCCCCAGTTCATATCTGATGGTATTATGGATAATGTTGTTTTTCAACAGGATGATGCACCACCCCATTTTGACCTCGTTGTTCGGGATTATCGGAATCATGCATTTCCCGGCAGATGGATTGCTCGTGCCTCCCTACGGATGTGGGCACCCCGCTCTCCTGACTTGACACCCTTAGACTTTTTTGCATGGGGGTTTATCAAGTGCAAGGTATACCAGGTGAAGATCCGCAACACTGAACACTTAACACAGCGGATCCCAATACCAACTGCTGAGATTAAACCAGATATGCTTGGGCAGTTTTTTCGGTCTACAGTTGATCGCTGGGGCACGTGCCTGGACATGCAAGGTGGTCACATTAAACGTACTGAAATTATGCCTGTTGTAACATAAGTTACAGTGCCATTACATACTGGTTAACAAAATTTGTTTAAGTACAAAATGTATAGTGACTTTAGAATCACCCTATACATTGAAGCAATTCAGAGGCACGCTGTTAGATTTGTTACCCGAAGGTCTACCAACTCAATGCTCAGTTAATTCAAATGGGAATCCCTCGAAGGAGGATGACGTTCTTTTCACCAAATAATGCAGACAAAATTTAAAGAACCTCCATGTGTAGCTGACTGCAACGTACATTTCGCATAAGATTCGCGAGGACAAGATAAGAGAAATCGTGTAAAAGCACATAGACGATCATTTCAACCTATGTACTTTTTTTAGTGGAACAGGAAAGGAAAGAAACAGTAACGGTACAGTGCGCCCACCTTCATCCCTAGTGTGGTGGCTTTTGCTGTATGTGTGTAGATGTAGACTGACGACCTTCCCTGAGATCTGTGGTAATAACGATGGCACCTTCAACACTGAACTAGGTAAACATTATTGTGGAATATCTACATCCATTCATGCTTGACGTCTTCCCCTATGTTGCTAGCACCTTCCAGGAAAGGTAACTGGCAGAATGCCAGAATCGTGCTAGAGTGGTTTAAGGAGCTTCATAGTGAACTTATGTTGACGTTTTGGCCACCAAATTCACTGGATACGAATTCGATGGAACACATATGGGATGCTATCGGGCACCTGCTACCCGTCCACATACCACCAGCCTGTAAGTGTCTGGAATTGCGTGACCTATGTCACAACCGTCCGTAAATATACCAAGGATTTGTCGTAGCCATACCACGCAGAAGCGCTGATGTAATACGTTACAGATACGTTCCGTCACGCTATTATGCAGGAGTGCACAATGTTTTGGTTCATTTTTAGTACTTCCCTGGTAATCTTCTTCGAAAGGAACTCCTAATAATGCCACGGTGTAAAAAACTCCTATTATACTCGTATTATTCACAACGTGTTCCTTTACAGATAACTTTTTGCTATTCCAGTTTAACTGATGATGTCGCGATATCGTCAAAGCTTCTTTAATCGTATACCGATGTTAACTCTCGCAATGAAACTGTGCCTGCAGTTATCGAACTTTTCCGGACTGTTACGTTGTGGTCATATAGCTTTCCTTATAAACGTGTTTAGTTTCCCACTTCTAAACTGAATCTGTCCCACCTGTCTCAATTCAAACCTAAACTTTCACGACCGGAGAGGTTGCAGCTTTCCCGGCTGTTGTGTTGTGATGGAAATGGTTTCCTCGATAATCTTATTTCTGCCTCGTCTACAGATGACATCTTCAGCAGGGTACGTTGGCTTTGTATGCTGAGAAATGAAACTACGCTACCCTTGAAGATGTCCGCCACATACAGGTTCAGAAATACGTGAACAACTGGAATGACTATGTCACAAGAATGCAAGACGACAGAATCCCAAAGTTCATGGTTAATTATTACCGAGTGGGCAGAAGAAATACAGGGTATTTCAAAATAAACATACGAGTTTTAAGACTTCGTGGCATTTGTTACGTTCAACTTCCAGTTACAAACAAGATATCAACTTAAAAAGCAACTCAAACAGTTTTTCCTACGAGTGTTGAATGTGAACACCATTCGTCACATATCGAATCGATAGACGAGTTCTTCCCAAATTTTGAAAAGTGTGTATGTTTCTAAAGTCGGGTAGTTCAGTTGGTGGCGGAGGCACATAAACTTGATTCTTCATAAACACCCAAAGGTAAAAATCGCATGGCATCAGAGAGTGTGTGAACGTGGAGCTCATGAAAAACAAGCTCTTGACATCCGGCCCCTTGCACCAATCCAGAAGTCGGGTACAACGTCGTTTAACAAGTCGCTCACTGAGCTACGTCAGTGAGACGGTGTACCATTTTGCTGCCAAATAAAGTTCTCTGGTTCAGCTTCTTCCAACTGAGAAAGATCCATAGTTCTAGCGCATCAACATAAGAAACACCACTTACAGTTGCTTCATCGAAAAAGAAACGCCGGTAAACTTTCCTCCCGATATGACACAAAAAACACTTAGTTTCGGGGTCTCTCTTGTGAATGTATCATATAGTTGGAATTTGCTGACCTCCAAATGCTCACATTATGTGGTTCACATTTCCACTTAGGTGAAATGTCAGCTCGTCACTGATGACGTCGCCACCCAGAAAATCTTCGTCGTCATACAGCAACACGTCCTTTGCTAAAGTGGCGTGTAAACCGGAGTCTGTAGGTTTTAGAACTTCTAACAGCTGTAAACAATAAGGATGTAGTTGTAAGCGTCCCCTTAAATGTCTCCACACAGACGTCACTGGAACTGCTACTTCACGGCTAGACTTCCGAACTGATTTTTGGGGCTACGCACAAAAGACTCCCTCGTTCAATGTTCTTCGGTCATCCGATTACGACCTGTCGTTCAACCATTACACATATGCAAATTAAGTCGGATGTTTTACTAAGGTATCCGGCCACTCGCCTGCCCACATACCACCATGGAACACACATTCGGCTGGCGGGTTGCCACACTCCTAGGCGTACCCTACCGAAGCCATGGACGCAAGGTCTCTGGTCGTACACACCGCGCTGCGTACATGCCGGACCACAGTAGCAACATTTCCCGCTGTTATGATGATTATGTGACATTTTCAGCTCTATTGGAGAAAATGTCGGAATCTAACCCCGATTAGTCTCCTTTTTTATATTTATTCGCCGATATTGCACAAAAATACACAATGATTAATAGTTTCAGCGATATTAAATAGTCATCTTCAGATCAGGGCAAATCCATTTCGTCGAATGTGAACATTCTTTTCTATACAAATGATCTGAAGATTTAATTTCGCTGAAACTAGTAATAATTGTGTATTTTTGTGTGACTTGAGTGAATAAACTTCTGTAGTAGGAAGAACAACAGCGTTTTTTGTTTCCCATTATGTGCTTGAAGGACAACTGGCGAGAGGCGCCAGCAGCGTGACGTTATTTCGTCTGCGCACAACGTGAGCCGCTCGGAAATCCATCTGCCGATTACATAAAGCCCAGCGCTACCGCAGACAGAGACACTCTCGCTCCGTGCTCGACACCCGCTTCCCAATCGGCAGCGACCTTTGACAGGACGTCGAACAAACGGGGCGCTCGGTCTTCGACCAACACCGATCCGGTCACCTGCCAGAACTCAGGCTACATCAACGAGCACACATCGGCCATATCACCGACCAGCGCACCAACTGGACATCGACCCAACATCGATTAATACTATCGTGGGGAAGAATGAGATTTTCACTCTGCAGCGGAGTGTGGGCTGATATGAAACTTCCTGGCAGATTAAAACTGTGTGTCGGACCGAGACTCGAACTCGGGACCTTTGCCTTCCGGGCAAGTGCTCTACCAACTGAGCTGCCCAAGCACGACTCACGCCTCCTCCCGAGTTCGAGTAGCCGGCCGAAGTGACCGTGCGGTTAAAGGCGCTGCAGTCTGGAATCGCAAGACCGCTACGGTCGCAGGTTCGAATCCTGCCTCGAGCATGGATGTTTGTGATGTCCTTAGGTTAGTTAGGTTTAACTAGTTCTAAGTTCTAGGGGACTAATGACCTCAGCAGTTGAGTCCCATAGTGCTCAGAGCCATTTGAGCCAACCGAGTTCGAGTCTCGGTCCGGTGCACAGTTTTAATCTGCCAGGAAGTATCGTGGAGAGCTTTACTTCTATCAGAAGTGGCTCTATTTTTCAGCTTTCGTATGAGGATCGTGAACTGTTTACGCTGAAGAGCCAAAGAAACTGGTAGGCCTGCCTAATATCGTGCAGGGCCCCTGCGAGCACTCAGAAGTGCCACAACACGAAGTGGCATGGACTCGACTAATGTCTGAAGTACTGCTGGAGGGAACTGACACCATGAATCCTGCAGGGCTGTCCATAAATCTGTAAGAGTTCGAAGAAGTGGTAATCTCTTCTGAACCGCACGTTGCGAGGCATCCCGGATATGCTCAATAACTTCATGTCTAAGGAGTTTGGTGGCCAGCGAAAATGTTGAAACTCAGGAGAGCGTTCATGGAACTGCTCTGTAGCAATTCTGGACCGGTAGGTGTCGCATTGTCCTGCTGGAAGTGCCCAAGTTCGTCTGAATGCACAATGGACATGAATGGATGCAGGTGATCAGACAGGGCGCTTGCGTATGTGTCACGTGTCAGAGTCGCATCTAGACGTATCAGGGATTCCATATCACTCCAACGGCACACGCCCCACACCAATACACAGTCTCCACCAGCTTAAACAGTCCCCTGCTAACATGCAGGGTCCACAGATTCATGAGAATGTCTCCATACCGGTATACTTCCATCCGCTCGGTACAATTTGAAACGAGACTGGTACGACCAGACAACATGCTTCCAGTCATCATGTCGGTGTTGATGGGTGCAGGCGAGACGTAAAGCTTTGTGCCGTGCAGTCATCAAGGCTACACGAGTGGGCCTTCTGCTCCGAAACCCAGTATCGACGATGTTTCGTTGAATGTTTCGCACGCTGAAGCTTGTTGACGGTCCAGCATCGAAATATGCAGCGATTTCCGGAAGGGTTGCACTTCTGTTACGTTGAACAATTCTCTTCGTTCATCGTAGGTCCCGTTCTTGCAGGATGTTTTTCAGGCCGCAGCGATATCGCAGATTTGATATTTTACCGGATCCTCAACATTTGAGGTACATTCGTGGAACGGTAGTACGAGAAAATCCACACTCCATTGCTATCTCGGAAATGCAGTGTCCCATCGCTCGTTCGCCGGCTATAACATCACGTTCAAACCACTTAAATATTGATAGCAGCTGTAAAGGATCTAACAACAATGCCAGACATTTGTTGTCTTACATAGGCGTTACCGACCGCAGCGCCGTATTCTGCCTATTTACATATTTCTGTATTTGAATACGCATGTCTATACCAGTTTCTTTGTCGCCTCAGTGTAGTTTTCATGTTACCAAGAAAATTGTTCATTTATTTTTGTAACCAGTAGATCGAGATACTTATGTGTCCCTCGCTTGAAGAAGACAAAATTTACGGTGAAACAGGTTTTTATGTATGAGGGTGAGTCAAATGAAAAACTTCACTCCAATTTTTTTTTAAATTGTAGCAATGTACAAAATCTTACAAGTAATTTTTCGACGCAGTCTCCCTAGCGTTGAATGCACATATTCGACCACTCCAGAGGTTGATAGATACGACGATGAAAGAGTTCTTTCGGTCTTATGTGTAACCAGTCGTGCACCAGGGTTTTCAATTCATCTTCATTTCTAAAATGCACGCCCACCACTGCTTCATGGAGTTCACCGAAGTGAATATATGTTTCAAATGGCTTTAAGCACTATGGGACTTAACGTCTGAGGTCATCAGTCCCCTAGACTTAGAACTACTTAAACCAACTAAGCTAATGAGATCACAAGCAGCCATGCCCGAGGCAGGATTCGAACCTGCGACTGTAACAGCAGCACGGTTACGGACTGCGGCTCCTAGAACCGCTCGGTCACAGTGGGCGGCGCACAAAATAGATGAAAGTAACCGGGCGTGAAGTCTGGTGAATAAGGAGGATGCGCCAGATATTCAAATTTAATTACCTGAATAGTCTTAAATGCCTTACAGGCGTTGTCGTGCTGCAGCAATACTTATGAAGTCCGAAGCCCTCGTCGTTTACTTCCGTTGCAGGACCACGTTGATTCCTTAGCATGACTGAATAAGGAGTACTGGTTACCGTCACCCCCTATCAATGTAATGCTCCAAAATTACTCCATTTGGATACCAGAGGAGAATGAGCATGACTTTTCCAGTAGATGGTTGAGTGTAGGATTTCTTTGGTTTCATCGATGGGCTGTGGTTCCAACCCTTGCTTGACCGTTTCGTCTCGGGTTGGTGATAGTGGGCACAAGTCTCATATCATGTAAAAGTTTTCTCAACAAAGCACCACCTTCGACATGGAGGCGATGCAAGAACTCTTCACAGGCGTGGCAGTCCTTCAGTTCAGCAGTCAACTGACGGGGCACCCATCGTGCAGACACTTAGTTCATGTACAATACATTGTGAACAATATTCTGCGCTGAACCAATACGAATCTTTAAACTTGTTGCTGTTTTGTTGAGAATTACGCGTCTGTTCTCCTTCACAAGCTCTTTCACTGTCGTCTGTCGCTTCGCAGCGAGTCTCCCTTGGTCTTGGGGCATCCTGCACAGAATTTACACAGCTTTTAAACTTCCTGCACGACTCGTACACTCAGCCCAACGACAAACACGAATCATCACGCTGCGCTGCCGTTCTGCGACTGATTTCGATTGGTTCGATACCTTCACTAAGCGAAAAACGCACCACAGATGACTGTTCAGTCACATTGCATCTTGACAGTGGGGCTGCCATCTTGTTTTGGACGCAACTGCCTTCTCCTGCGTTGCACCATTACTCTGCCAGCTGCCGTTCCCTTTCTGAACCTCAAGAAACACTGCTGCCACCTGCTGACTGCATTATACAACTTTTCGAAATTTTATGGAACATTTAAGGTTTTCATTTGAATGAGAACGAAGTTTTTCGCGACGGCACTTATGTATGAAACATTCTCGGTATTCTTGCCGCGTCAGTTCTAGGTAAAATCTCGAGCTTTCGACGATTACCTCCATCGTCATCGTCAGGAGCTGACTGTCTTCACTGCTGCTGCTGTGATAGCCTCTATATAGCCCGAAGACGGCTTCTGATCGGTCGGCTTTGGATTGATCGGCGAATACGTACTGCTGTCTCAGACGGTATCACTGTGTGCGCCGGTGGCGCCACCGCTTCCGTTGGAACGTAAACCTTGGAAGGAACGTCTCTGCTGCTTCTCTGCATTAAACGCTCGTTTCCACGCACAGCTCAGATGGTATCCGCTATCGCGGTTAAAGTTCTTTTGGCTCATTCTTATTTCAACAGCCTCCTTAATAATAGAATCCCCGTACGTGGAGGCATGGGGTAGAATTTTATTTCATCGAACAATATTTTATGTTTGTTCGTGAGGCTGTGCTCCGCAATTGCAGATTTCTCCAGTTCTCTATTTTTAATATGGCGTTCGTGTTCTGCACAGCGGTCGGAAAAGGTACGAATCGTCTGACCTATATAATTGCTTCCACACTCACAGGGTATATTATAAACTCCAGGGACTCTGAGGCCGAGAGTTTCCTTAACAGGGCGCATCATCTCCTTAATTTTCTTTGGGTGACGAAAAATCGGTCTTATACCACGTCTACGCAGAACTCTTCCTATTTTTCGCCACAAAAAGGAAGAACCGCAATCGGTGTTTCATCCTGTGAGGTTGCAGCATTTTCACGTCTCCTTCTTTTGGAGAACGCTGCCTTTATATCGCGTGCACCATAGCCATTCTTTCAGAACACGTTCTTCAAGTGGTTAATCTCGGACCTTAAGTGGTCCTCGTTAGAAACAGTTTTGGGTCTATATACTAACATGTTCAAAACGGCTCTCTTCTGAGCAGGAAGATGGAAACTCTGTGCATTCAGGTATAAATCGGTATGCGTCTGCTTACGGTATACAGAGTGGCCAAGACGCCCGTCCTCTTGTCGTTGTACTAACACGTCTAAGAAAGGCAGTTTGCCTTCCTTCGCCATCTCGAAAGGAACTGGATGTTCGAATGTATGCTGTTCATGTGTTCCATGAATTGTTCGAGAGCCTCTGCGCCGTGTGGCCAGATCATAAATGTATCGTCAACGTAACGATAAAATAAGGATGGACGGAGAGGAGCCGTACTTAATGCACGTTGTTCAAAATGCTCCATAAAAAAGTTAGCCAGTGATGGAGACAACGGAGAGCCCATCACCATAAAATCTATTACCATACAAGAAGTAGGTGGTCGTCATCACGTGCCGGAACAACTTTATAGTTTCAGGAGGAAAAAGATCCGCCAGCATTTTCAAAGTGTCATCCACAGGAACTTTTGTGAACAGCGATACCACATCCAGGCGGAGTGAAATGTCATTTGGACTACCTCTAAGCTCTTTGATTTTCTCAATGAACATCTGGGAGTTTTTGATATGATGTTCACACCGGCCGACTACAGGAGTCATCAACTTTGCTAGGTATTTGGCCAGCTTATAGGTAGGAGAACCAATTGCACTGACCATAGGTCTCATGGGAACATTATCCTTGTGGATATTCGGTAGTCCGTACAACCTTCATTTGAATCACCCTCGTTCGAGTCACGCTTTTGGATGTCTACCCTCCATCTCAAAGCAGACCACCAGCCACCAAGAACTTCTTTCGTTATAACGACTTTCGCCACCCAGACGTGGCGGTTTGTAAGCTGTAAGAACCGCCATCGTTCTCGATACAGCCGTCCACCGGGCTGTGTTTTTCCGGTTGCGGGTCGTTCCGCTGACGGTGCCCATCAGACCCCGGCGACCATCACGTCGTCATTAACAATTACTGGCCGTAATGCGGTGTGCCGGGATCCGCGCCGTGTGATAAAATTAAACGCGGCGGCTTGCCTCGGGCTGGGGTGGGGGTTCGGTCCCAGGGCCCGGGCGGCTCATTTACACGCTCCGCTGGGCGGCCGCGTGCTCCAAATTTGGGTCGCTAATCGCCCAAATTTCGGCGCCGTCGTCACAAAAGCAATCAGGGCGCGCCGGTCGCCGGGAACGCAGTTATTCCGGCTGGTCGGTGGACGCAATCCACCAGCCAGTCTCTACTGGTATCACCACAAACTGCGCCACGGCTTCCGTGGCGGCCGCCTACGATCGCGTTTAGGTCTAAGTATCCGCCCAGGGGTAGCTTCAGATTCTACCCGAGCCCCTAGCTTCTGCCTGTGCAACAGTGCCTATTTACTTCTACTGGCTGAACCAGAAAAAGTTACATTACAGGAGTGGTAGTAGTAGTGTAGACCAAAACTAGAAAAAAATTACTTGTAATTATGGGGTCTCAAATGTATACCTTAAGAGCTACGAGCACTTCTCCACTCGAAGAGAAGTATTTCAAGAGTAGCGAAGATGATGCGCTCTTGTTATTGTTGTTGAGGTCTTCAGTACTGAGACTGGTTTGATGCAGCTCTTCAAGCTACTCTATCCTGTGCAAGCTTCTTCATCTCCCAGTACGTTCCGCAGCCTACATCCTTCTGAATCTGCTTGGTGTATTCATCTCTTGGTCTCCCTCTACGATTTTTACCCTCCACGCTGCCCTCCAAAGCTAAATTTGTGATCTCCTGATGCCTCAGAACATGTCCTACCAACCGGTCCCTTCTTCTTGTCAAGTTGTGCCACAAACTCCTCTTGTCCCCAATTCTATTCAATACCTCCTCATTAGTTATGTGATCTACCCATCTAATCTTCAGCAATCTTCTGTAGCACCACATTTCGAAAGCTTCTATTCTCTTCTTGTCTAAGCTATTTATTGTCCATGTTTCACTTCCATACATGGCTACACTCCATTCAAATACTTTCAGAAACGACCTCCTGACACTTAAATCAATACTCGATGTTAACAAATTTCTCTTCTTCAGAAACGCTTTCCTTGCCATTGCCAGTCTACATTTTATATCCTCTCTACTTCGACTATCATCAGTTATTTAGCTCCCCAAATAGCAAAACTCCTTTACTACTTTAAGTGTCTCATTTCCTAATCTAATTCCCTCAGCATCATCCGACTTAATTCGACCACATTCCATTATCCTCGTTTTGCTTTTGTTGATGTTCATCTTATACCCTCCTTTCAAGATACTGTCCATTCCGTTGAACTGCTCTTCCAAGTCCTTTGCTGTCTCTGACAGAATTACAATGTCATCGGCGAACCTCAAAGTTTTTATTTCTTCTCCATGGATTTTAATACCTACTCCGAACTTTTCTTTTGTTTCCTTTACTGCTTGCTCAATATACAGATTGAATAGCATCGGGGAGAGGCTACAACCCTGTCTCACTCCCTTCCCAACCACTGCTTCCCTTTCATATCCCTTGACTCTTATAACTGCCATTTGGTTTCTGTACAAATTGTAAATAGCCTTTCGCTCCCTGTATTTTACTCCGGCCACCTTCAGAATTTGAAGGAGAGTATTCCAGTCAACATTGTCAAAAGCTTTCTCTTAGTCTACAAATGCTAGAAACGTAGGTTTGCCTTTCCTTAATGTTTCTTCTAAGAGAAGTCGTAGGGTCAGTATTGCCTCAAGTGTTCCAACATTTCTACGGAATCCAAACTGATCTTCCCCGACGTCAGCTTCTACCAGTTTTTCCATTCGTCTGTAAAGAATTCGCGTTAGTATTTTGCAGTTGTGACTTATTAAACTGATAGTTTGGTAATTTTCACATCTGTCAACACCTGATTTCTTTGGGATTGGAATGTGGGATGTGCTCTTATCTTGTATGATACGTACTCTAAAGTTTACTAGATGGTTTTTCTTGTTTCTCTTTTCCAAACTACGTACCTGAAACTTTGTCGGTGGAGCTCTGATTCACGTTCTATATAAGCTTCCTAACAGAAAAAGTAAGGCATGCAGAAGACAGGGAGGGTACTTCACGTTGTGGGAGAGTTTCCGATATTATTTCAGTGATTACAAAATCGAGTGATATTTATAAAGAACTTGGTTGTGTGAATACATTTATCGATATGACGTTGCAATTCCTCTGCCATGGATGCAAACACTGGTTCGGTTGGGAAGGGTGTCACAATACTGGTGTACTGCCGTCTGAGGAAGCTGGCCCACAACTTTTGTAACTACAGTCTGAATATTGGCACCAGGATGGAGTTGACTTCCGAGCTCGGATATAAGTTTCTTCCTGGCCGCGGGATGGCTAAGCGCAAACTGAAACGCGTTTAGCATGTGTGACGTGACACAACACTACAGCACGAGGAGCACGTTTCACACACGTGGCAGCCGGCCCAGTGGCCGAGCGGTTCTAGGTGCTTCAGTCTGGAACCACGCTGATGCAACGGTCGCAGATTCGAATCCTGCCTCGGGCATGGATGTGTATGATGTCCTTAGGTCAGTTAGATTTAAGTAGTTCTAGGGGACTGATGACCTCAGATGTTAAGTCCCATAGTGCTCAGATCCATTTCAACCATTTTACGATGTTGAATTTTTGTTCAGACTTGGGAGGAGGTCTCCATCTATCTCCGATCTCGAGAAAATGGATCCTATGTAGCGCATTCACTCCCGATCTCACGCTCGCGGGAATGAAATATTCACAACATCCCTCATATCTCCTAAACCGCTCGAGACATCCAAATGAGATTTTGTCTAATGATGGCACACAAGGCGGAGAGTACTTTGCCAGTTCGTAAACACAGTGAATTTCATTATCTATGACTATATATAAAATGTTGTACATTCTATTTTATTTTTTTCATTCCAGTGACTGCAATTCATTAAGAGTTATCGACAGCTATTGAAACAAGAGTTTCCTAGCATGAAAATAAACATAAAATTTTTTCTCTTATGTTACCGCAAACCGACACAACGAGGTTTTCAGTAAGTTATTGAGCTCTCTGGTCGTCTGGTCCCCTATTACTTGTTTAATGAGACACTCTGTTTCGGAACTATGTCACAAAAGGTGCTGCAAAAATGAGTTTGTGCAAATTATACTGTGTTTTGGCAAAAGAAGTACAATTACAACTGAAAACAAGAGAAATGTAGCCGTTACTCATAAATGGTGATGAGTCTTAGAATGAAGAAAGATTAACGATTTACACAAAAATAAATCGCCAATTTGGCTGGAATTTGTTTGACTCCCATAACCCATCGTATTTTTAACACTGAGCCACTGGAATGGAAACTTACCAGAGCATTTTACTCCTTTTCTTCATCTGAGTAGTATTAACACAATGACGGGCGTACCCTTGTGGCGGAATGACACGCACATGCTAAATTCTGGTTGTTCACCTACGCCTTGTCAAACTGATAATGTGTGATTCGCCAGTAAAATATTTGTTATTGAGAAAAGTATACAAATGATGCGTGGCACAACACAATGGTCAGTGTATCGTCAGCAGCTGAGATTAATGCGCGCGACAGGAATGCGGAAGCTAGCAAGTGTGCTTTCTCAGAGAAAGAGTTCACGTCCTTCAAATAACATTGTTATAAAAGTAGATCGGCCTTTGTCAGCAGTGCATTTCAACAAATTAAATATATCAGATCACCACACACTTCCGTGATACTCATACTTTCGGGACGATACCAACCACTACTTTCTTTGAGTAATCAGTTGCATAATTAATTTATTAATGCTCATAGTGCTTATGCAACCACAGAAATGCTTTTTCTCGTCGCGGCGTTATTCGTGAGGGCTTCTCGACTGTTTCTAGCTTGCAGAGGAATGTGATATCCATATATATATGTAGTATACGTCATCTATTACATCCATATCTAAATAATGGTAATGAAACTTGAATACATCATGTCTTGGACGCTTTTTATCAAGAGCACAAAGTGCTCATACCTGTGCAAATTACGCCTTTTCACCTGTTTGTTACAGGTCGTAGGGATACGTCAGCATAACAGGCAGCAAATGCCTTGCTTCTAGAGCACATAATTTTATAATATTCCTTACTTCCTTAATCACTACCCTCACGGTGAATCGTCTGTGCCTTGTTACGATCTGAAAACGTCGTGGAGGCAGAAGATATAATTCCAGTGAATAATGGCTGACCACTTGTTGGACTGTACATTGTTATTGACAAAACAACAAACAAAACAGAAAAGCATACAGTTGTATGTAACTGAAAACTATTACACTACTGGCCACTAAAATTGCTACACCACGAAGATGACGTGCTACAGACGCGAAATTTAATCGACAGGAAGAAGATACTGTGATATGCAAATGATTAGCTTTTGAGAGCATTCACACAAGGTTGGCGCTTGTGGCGACACCTACAACGTGCAAACACGAGGAAAGTTTCCAACCGATTTCTCACACACAAAAAGCAGTTGACCGGCGTTTCCTGGTGAAACGTTGTTTGTGTTGCCTCGTGTAAGGGGGAGAAATGCGTACCATCACGTTTCCGACTTTGATAAAGGTCGGATTGTAACCTATGGCAATTGCGGTTTATCGTATCGCGACATTGCTGCTAGCGTTGGTCGAGATCCAATGACTGTTAGCGGAATACTGAATCGGTGGGTTCAGGAGGGTAATACGGAACGCCGTGGTGGATCCCAACGGCCTCGTATCACTAGCAGTCGAGATGGCAGGCATCTTATCTGCATGGATGTAACGGATCGTGCAACCACGTCTCGATCCCTGATTCAGCAAATGGGGACGTTTGCAAGACAACAACCATCTGCACGAACAGTTCGACGACGTTTGAAGCAGCATGGACTATCAGCTCAGAGACCTTGGCTGCGGTTACCCCTGACGCTGCATCACAGACAGGAGCGCCTGCGATGGTGTACTCAACGACGTATCTGGGTGCACCAATGGCAAAACGTCATTTTTTTCGGATGAATCCAGGTTCTGTTTACAGCACCATGATGGTCGCATCCGTGTTTGGAAACATCGCGGTGAACGTGCATTGGAAGCGTGTATTCGACATCGCCATACTGGCGTATCACCCGCCGTGATGGTATGGGGTGCCATTGGTTACACGTCTCGGTCACCTCTTGTTCGCATTGACGGCACTTTGAACAGTGGACGTTACATTTCAAATGTGTTACGACCCGTGGCTCAACCCTTCATTCGATCCCTTCGAAACCCTACATTTCAGCAGGATAATGCACGACCGCATGTTGCAGGTCCTGTACGGACCTTTCTGGATACAGAAAATGTTCGACTGCTGCCCTGGCCAGCACTTTCTCCAGATCTCTCACCAACTGAAAACGTCCGGTCAATGGTGGCCGAGCAACTGGCTCGTCACAATACGCCAGTCACTACTCTTGATGAACTGTGGTATCGTGTTGAAGCTGCATGGGCAACTGTACCTGTACACGCCATCCAAGCTCTGTTTGACTCAATGCCCAGGCGTGTCAAGGCCATTATTACGGCCAGAGGTGGTTGTTCTGGGTACTGATTTCTCAGGATCTATGCACCCAAATTGTGTGAAAATGTAATCACATGTCAGTTCTAGTATAATATATTTGTCCAATGAATACCCTTTTATGTACTGCAATTATTCTTGATGTAGCAATTTTAATGGCCAGTGGTGTATGTACTAACAAAAAGAGACCTAGCGCTCCAACGGCGAAAATCGGAACACTACTCAGTGACAATAAAATTCAGTATTCTGTAAGACTGATTTTTTCGGATGGGCAATTCTTCCGCTGCCCCTATGTGCCTAGCCGAAGTGAGCATATGGCAGGACTGCATTCCTGCTCCCCGCCTCACTCCTTCCGCATTGCTCGCGTGACGCGCGGCGCGAGAAACTGTGGCACAGCCACAATGCCGAACGACCTAGTGCAGGCACGTGTTGAGGTCGTGTTGTGTCGCAAATCGCTCGGTCCCATACGAACCTGTGAAGATACAAAAAAGCGCTCTGCGCGGCGTCTCGCCGCACGCTCTATACACGTCTCAATTTGCGCCTAGTGTTACAGTTAACCGAGACACATGCTATGTGCCGTCAGAGCTCCCTCAAGCAATACAGCCACGACCCAGTGGCTTCCATAGTGTGACCGCTGTTCCTTCCAAATAACCTGTAATAACTTCCCCAAGTTGCCATCATACACGTTGATAATGGGCATCTAGGGATGTGCTGAACCGTCGTTCATCCATCGCTGAGCACAAAGTGGCGCCATTGATCAGCAGTCCATGTTTCTGCGTCACGGCGCCACTCTAAACGCAGCCGTCTGTGTTGTGGTGCTAACGGTAGCGTACACATGGGTACTGCTACCAAAGAAGAGGGATAATGAATATTGTTGCATGGAAGCTACTACTTCTTCTCGGATGGCAGGTGCAGTTATGAAAAGGTTGCGATGTGTTTAGTGCACAATTCAGTGATCCTTCCTGGTGGTTGGCTGGTTGGTTGGTTGGTTGAGGTTTAAGGGACCAAACATCAAGGTCATCAATCCCTTGTTTCAAATATGCGCCATTCCGCTAATGGGACAACTCAGTAAAGTCAGAACAATAAAACGGAAAAAGGGAAAAAACGTAAAAAGGCAGTTATGTTCTCATTGGTAAAAAACAAAATGAACGAAGTCGGCAAGAGAACGAACCCAACACTATGCTGAAGCAGCATAGGCAAGACCACCTGTGACTTAAAAGGTACAACTGCTATGATGTAGAAAGTACGTATGGCAATAAAAAGACTCACCAAGCCTTAAAGAAAGGGTAAAAACAGAGTAAAAGGGGAAGAAAAGAGGAATTCGGTCAGGGGGGTGAATCAGGAATCTCCGAACACTGCTTACAGTGGGAGACACCCAAACACTCACCGCCCCGCCCCAACACCAGAGAGAGATTAAAAACCTTAAAACTGAGAATAAAAACCTCTTTCCCGGAGGAAACCGGGAACAAGAGAGACCATCCGGGAATTGTCAGCCAACATCAAAGGTAAAGTGTGGGGGAGCCTGTACTTAGCACGCAGAGCCAAAAGAAGGGGGCATTCAACCAAAATGTGGGCTACTGACTGGAAGGCTCCACAACCACAAAGTGGTTGAAAACCAAAGGTCAACCGAGTATGGCGAATGCGGAGACGACACAGTGTGGTCGACTCCCTTCGGGAGATGCGAAAGGAAGAACGCCACGGGCCTGGTGTCACCTTAATTGCACGAAGTTTATTAGACAGGGGAGTAGCCTCCCAAGAATTGGCCCATGACTGCGCGAAATGGGGTTTCATGTGAAGCCGTAAATCCGCTGCAGGAGGGGCTACAGAAAACAGGGGATAAGTAACTGCTCCCCCAGCCAAACGATCAGCGAGCTCATTATCCGGGATACCCACATGGCGAAGGTCCCAAAGGAAGTCAATAGAACAAGCAGCACGGTGAATATCAGCGAGGTGGTCATGGATGGCAGAGACCAAGGGATGGCGCGAAAAACACCGGTCAATAGCAAGAAGGCCACTCATCAAGTCCGTGCATAACAAAACGCGGTTGTGTTGGGACTGTTTAATAAAGGTAAGGGCCTGGGAAATTGCCATCAGTTCCGCAGTAAACACCCCACATGTAGGTGGCAGCAGATGACTTTCCGTTCCAACAGAGGACGTGAAGGCATACCCAACACGATCAGCAGATTTAGAACCATCAGTGTAAAAAACAACAGCATCCCGAAACTCCCACAAAATTTTTCGGAAAAAGGAACGGGAGGATGGAATCTTTCGGACCGCGGCGGAGATCCATCCGAAGTCGAGGCCGAGGAACTAACCAAGGAGGGACGGAGGGGAGGGAGTGAGGAAGACAGGACAAAGAAGGAAGCTGAAAATCACGGCAAAGAGACGCAAGGCGCAGCCCAACCGGTAAACCCGCCCGAGGGCGGGAGTCGGGTGGGCGACGTCCATGATCTGGGAACAAGATAGAATAGGAAGGATGAGTGGGAGAGGAACGGATAGTGAGTGCATAAGACACCAGAAGCTGGGACCGCCGAACAGAAAGGGGGGGATCCCAGCTTCAACCAGGAGACTATCAACAGGGCTAGTAGGGAAGGCACCGGTGGCCAAACGGATACCACGATGGTGGACTGGATCCAGCACGTGCAGTGTGGAAGGAGCAGCTGAACCATAAACCTGACAACCGTAGTCCAAGCGAGACAGAACTAGAGCACGATAAAGACGGAGGAGGAGGGAACGGTCCGCACCCCAAGAGGAGTGGGCAAGGAAGCGAAGGACATTGAGTTTACGGAAACATCCTACCTTCAGAAGTCTGATATGGGGCAGCCAAGTGAGCTTGTTGTCGAAAAGAAGACCTAGGAAACGAAACTGTGGGACCACAGGCAATCGTTGTACAGCGAGATAGAGCTCTGTATCAGGGTGGATCGTAGTACGGTGACAGAAGTGGACCACTCGCGATTTTAAAGGAGAGAATTGAAACCCATGTGAGAGGGTCCATGCAGAGGCACGTCGTATAGCTAACTGGAGCTGCCGCTCTGCAGATGCCATCGAGGAGAAACGAACCCAAATGCAGAAATCATCCACATACAGGGCAGGGGCGACCAAGGGACCGACAGAGGTCACAAGTCCATCGATAACAATGAGGAAAAGAAGGACACTCAAGACAGAACCCTGTGGGATGCCCGTCTCCTGGGTCCATGGAGAACTAAAAGCAGTACCAACTCGAACTCTGAATGACCGATGGATCAGGAACTGGCGGATAAAAATCGGGAGTGGGCCCCGAAGACCCCACTGATGAAGGGTAAGTAAGATGTGATGGCGCCAGGCCGTGTCATAGGCCTTGCGAAGGTCAAAAAACACTGCAACCAAATGGTGTCGCTGGGAAAAAGCCTGCCGAACTGCGGATTCCAAAAGAAGTAAATGATCGATTGAAGACCGTCCCTCTCGAAAGCCACACTGGTAAGGCGACAATAGATCCCGAGATTCGAGGACCCAATTGAGCCGACGGGCTACCATCCGTTCAAGTAACTTAAAAACAACATTGGTCAAAGTAATTGGCCGATAGCTGTCAACAGATAGGGGGTTCTTACCAGGCTTAAGGACAGGAACCACAATCCTATCCCTCCACTGAGAAGGGAAGTCACCCTGGAGCCAGATACGGCTAAACACCCGAAGAAGATGTTGCCGTTGTGGAGCACTGAGATGTTGAAGCAGTTGGTTATGAATGGAATCTGGGCCAGGGGCCGTATCATGAGAAGAAGATAGAGCAGAAAGAAATTCCCATTCAGTATAAGGTTAGTTGTAAGATTCTGACTCACAAAGGGGTGAAACATAAGGTGGAAGCTTCAGCCAGCTGTTTTTTATGAAGGAAAGCAGCTGGATAGGAGGCTGACGCTGACGCCACTGCAAAATGGGTCGCAAGATGTTCTGCAAGAACTAATGGGTCCGTACAAATGCCATCTGGGAAGTGAAGGCCTGGGAGGGGGACTGCCGATGGCAACCTTGAAGAGAACGAAGTGTAGCCCATACCCGTGACAGAGGGACAGTAGAACCAAGGGAAGAAACGAATCGTTCCCAACATATCCGCATACCCTGTTTGATTAAATAACGGGCTTTAGCACGGAGGCGTTTAAAGGTAGTAAGGCTGGCTACGGATGGGTGCCTCTTAAAGTGTTGCAAAGCTCGACGGCGATCACGGATGGCAATGGCAATGGCCGTACTCCACCACGGGACTTGCCGGCGACGGAATGGTCCAGATGAGCGCGGGACAGCAAGGCTAGCAGCGCGAACAATCGCGTCAGACACGTCACGTAGGATGTCATCAATATAACCCGACAAAGAGGGAGAAAACTCGACCTGTGCAGTGTATAGAGGCCAATCGGCGCGGTGGAAAGACCAACGGGGTAACCTGTCCATCGGGGAGCGGGAAGGGAGCGTGATAAGCAACGGGAAATGGTCACTATCACAAAGGTCGTCGTGTGGCGACCAGTGTAACGAAGAGAGGAGAGAGGGAGATGAAAGAGAAAGATAAATGGCAGAAAAGGTACCATGACCGGCACTGAAATGAGTAGGGGAGCCGTCATTAAGAAGGCACAGGTCGTGGTCTGCAATAAATTGGTCTATAAGAAGACCTCGTCTAGAGGGAAAGGCACAGCCCCACAAAGGATGATGAGCATTAAAATCCCCAAGGAGCAGAAAGGGAGGAGGAAGTTGCTGAAGAAGGGTGGTTAAGGCAGCAGGTGTAAGAGTCCTGTCAGGAGGGAGATAAATATTGTGAACCGTGACTGCAGAGTCTAAGTGGACCCTAGCAGCAACCGCTTCCAATGTAGTTTGGAGAGGAATCCACGTTCTAGCAATGTCTGTACGGACCAACGTACAAACGCCACCAGAAGCCCGCAAGGGTCCGACCCGATTTCGACAGAAAACACGGAACCCACGGAGGGTCGGTGAGTGAGTATCAGTAAAATGAGATTCCTGGAGAACCACACAAGCTGCAGAGTAGGACGAAAGAAGGGATTTCAATTCCGGAAGGTGACGATAGTATCCATTACAATTCCATTGGAGAACCACAGAACGATGGTTTAAATGAGGGCTGAACACGCTAAATCCAGTCATACCGCCGGGTCCCCAACCGTCACCGACAAGGAGGGGGCGACATACATGAACGACAGGTCAGAATCCGGTTGTGAAGTCGGGGAAGGGACCTCCGGTGACACCAGAGGCTCTTTGTCCCGGGACTTATGTTCCTTCTTCTTTTCAGGATGAGATTGAGGAGGGCTGTGTGGCATAAAGGAGCCAGCTGCAGCAAGATCAGGAACAGAAAGAGACCGGGCGACCTGGGAGCCGACAGACCGCGACTCTCTCGGTCGCCGCGCGGCAGCAGACCTTTGACCTGGATGGTGCCGGGAAGGGGCATCCCGGGAGAGGCGGCGCCCTTGACCGGCAGACGCCGAAGGAGTGGGACACTTCTCCGGCTGGGGAGGGGGAGCAGGGGAAGGGGGGAGGAGAGGGGTCCGGGATGGGGCTAAGGAAGGGGGAGGAAGGGGTGAAGATGTAACCAAGGCGTAAGTAGATGTCATGGACACAGGGTGCAGTCGTGCATATTTCTTACGGGCCTCTGTGTAGGTTAAACGATCGAGGGACTTATACTCCTGTATCTTTTTTTCTTTCTTATATACTGGGCAATCTGGTGAACGTGGAGAATGACTACCATGACAATTTACACATACAGGAGGGGGAACACAGGGACTCCCCTCATGGAGTGGACGTCCACAGACACCACAGAGAGAGGCCGGGGAACAGCGAGAAGACATGTGGCCAAAACGCAAGCACTTAAAACACCTCATAGGAGGTGGTATGTATGGCTTCACATCACAGCGATAGACCATAATCTTAACTTTCTCAGGAAGGGTACCCCCTTCAAAGGCCAGGATAAAGGCACCAGTATCAAAACGATTATCTTTAGGACCTTTCTGAACACGCCGAACAAAGTGAACAGCCCGCCGTCCGAGATTGCCCCGAAGTTCCTCATCAGTTTGAAGGATGAGGTCCCTGTGAAAAATCACACCTTGTACCATATTTGGAGCCTGGTGAGGGGTAATGGACACAAGAATTGTGCCAAGATGGGTACAGGCACGAAGGGCCGCAGATTGGGAAGCTGAAGCAGTTTCTATCAGCAACGAACCCGACCGCATCTTGCTCAGGGAGTGCACTTCGCCAAACTTGTCTTCAATGCGTTCCACAAAGAATAAAGGTTTGACACTGGTGAAAGTATCTCCATCAGTCCTGGTGCAAACTAGATAACGGGGGAAAGGTTTTGCCCCTAGACGACGGGCCTGACCCTCTTCCCAGGGGGTAGCGATCGAAGGGAAGGCCGAAGGGGCAAGAGAAGCAGCACTTGAGGAATGAGTTCCACGCAGAGAGACGGCCGCAGAAGAACGGCCAGAGTATTGGACCTGTATGCGTTTCATCTGCATAGCGTCCGCCCTGATACCACCCACTCCGATCAGGGGCTCTCCTCACAGGCACCACCCAGCCACATCAAGGTCTGTCTGGCACGGTGGCCATTGCCGGGAGTTCCGATGCTCCAGGATGACGAGCAACCACTCCAAGGCATGCATGAGGAGGTCACAGAGGTATCAGAAGTGTGATCCCTGTGTGTTCAGGGGGCTCAACCAAAAGGGTATATAGCGACCCCACCACACGGGCTGGCTACCGTGCTGGCTATGCACCCTAGCATCAGACAACGAAGTGAAAGAAAAGGTGGAATGCACTAGGAGGGCGCACGTCGGAGACACTAGGTAAGGTGCCTTTCCCCAAAAGGCTCACACTACGGAGGAGAAATTTTGTAATGGAGGTCAAACCCCAGAGGTGGACCAAGGAATGCCAAAAGGAGGAGCTGATTACGCAACAAAGCCGGAGTGTAAAACCAACAGAACCAGGAGGATAGCGGGCCCAACATAAGCAAGGACACCAATAGAGGGTGAGGAGAGGGCGAGGGGAAAGGAGCATGGAGGGGAAAGGAGGGGAAGGGAAAGGAAATGCAGCCTGGGAGAGAAAGAAGGCTGCAATGGCTCAGGGCCCCGTGCTCGCCACGCACGTATCCACAAAAGAGTTGTGGACCCCTGGGGGGCTTCCTCGTGGTAGTCATAGATGGTCGCCGAAACTTGGGATACGAGTACGTCCGCTCTCACATTCTCATGCAATCCAACATCGGGCCATAGTCACATTCGAATGTCCCAGAAATCTGGATACTGCGTGAATCGACTAGCAAGCGAAGTTGGAGACCCACAATTAGGACCCTTTCAAACTTCTGTCAAGTTCCGATAGCGCTGTTTCACATGAGTATGCGGTATCTTCACGTTCTCCACAGTGATCTCTCAATATGTGACGGTCTCCACTCTTCACGCCACTTATATACCCTACCAGGAGTGGTAACAACACTAAACACGAACAACACTAACGCATTCTGGTGGCAGTTCTTCTTGTCAAAGAGAACTATAACTGTAATCATTTACATAAACGCCAATAGAATGTACGTGTATGAAATGACATTGAATTCCGACCATGTCTTTCTTATGCTTCAGTCTTTTTGTCAGGCAATGTATGTACTCCGCAAGTCACCATATGATATGTGACGGAATTAAACTGTGGATTAGTATGGTTTAAGAACCACAGTTATGAGTCTCAACGTGTATTTCTAGAAATTCGCGATGTTTAATACTTTACCTTTCAATGTTTTACCTTAATGTGTGCATCCAATTGTTGTACCCTGTACACGTTCCGCTGAATGAATGTCGAACTGATGGATCAAACTCCACCGATGGTCAGAGTCCATTTTCAGAATGATCCTAGCAATTTTCGAATAACTAATCAGGAGGTTGTGGCATTAACTGTGATTGGAATCGATGGGAATAATGTCTGAGTCCCCATTCCGTATATCATATCAAATTTCAAGTTTTCGTCAATGTAATTTGCAGTCGATAGCGTGTCTTTGCACATAAGTCCACTTGCGCTGCCAGGTTTTTCTAACTATGTTCAATTTTAATACAGATAATACAAACCATGTTTTCATTACACACTGTTTATTTCGCTGTAACGTAGAGAAGATGCACGACAGATACTGC
This sequence comes from Schistocerca piceifrons, assembly GCF_021461385.2. Lineage (NCBI taxonomy): Eukaryota > Metazoa > Arthropoda > Insecta > Orthoptera > Acrididae > Schistocerca > Schistocerca piceifrons. The sequence continues at coordinate 148,955,737 of NC_060145.1, read as the reverse complement.
ATTTTGTCAGTATTCACAAAAATTAAAAGTATTGCTGGTCATCTGTTACAATATCAACTCACTCTCAAGAGATGTTTGGCTTATACTCTATTTAAATATTTGCTTCTCCGCTATCAATTTAGCAGACAAAATACCAGAAAATGGAATAAAAAAACGTATTTAATAACATAATCGAGCTAGATGAAGGCTACCTATATTATCATTTATATTATCACAAACGAGTTCTATTGTTGCATATTAGAATTGTTTCACTGTATGTTAATGTGGCAGTAACTACATAGGAATCCACTATTATTTCTGCAAACCTGCCTGAAAAGCGAATTATAAATGTGGGATTTTTACGAAATACAAAATAACTGTAAAGTAATGCATAAAGTGTTTCATAAGATGAGCAGGATTTGAACAGAGTGGGGCATGGTTTGCGGGCTGTACGGACGTAAGCTTATTTCCAAATAACCTTTCGTCAGAACTACATAGTACAGCTTGGAAACTCAAACAATATCTACAGAAATATCTTCAGTAATTTAAGTGAGGAATAAACAATTCTGTATGCTGCCTAGGAATACATCTTACTTACAACTGACTCAGAAAAATATAATAACAAATCTTGTTTTAGATAGATCCAAATATTTCTCAACAATGCTCTTACTTGGTGCAGGTGACATCACAAGTAGCCCTTAGTCAAAAAACAAATATCGCAATGTCTGTCCGTAATAGCTATATGAGCGGGCAGCTAGAATCACGCTGCGTAGTTAAGAACAGTTAATACCACAGAAGGAGAATGTCTGTATCAATCTCCATCGACTGCGCAACTAATGCTAACGGACAGCACGACAGCAGAAAAAAGAATGAATGACAACACAGAACAACTTATCGGCAAGTACAACGACTGAATCGCAATCACGCCTGACATAATAATCACAATGCAATAACATTTACTTCTTATGGACCAAGGCCCAGTCGTGAAATACAGAATTTCGCTTCACCCAATCTGTAATGACCTCGCCGTGCCTGGAAGCAAGGCACCAGGTGCTAGCAGACTTCATCACGTTTGCCATCTGCCACACGGTAATTTACTCTGAAGAACCTGTCAGCTGCTCAGTGGTAATGTGGACTACAAAAGCACAAGGCTTGGTATTCTGAAACGGTTGCGCAGCAAAAATCCCTCCACCATTCCTCGTCTCTGGTTGTGGGCTGCTGTCTACCGCTGTACGCTTGAGAAAGGACAAACTCCGCAAACACGCTGCCCGGCTCCAAGGCGCTCGTGTTCCAGTTTCTCGCTTACTGGCCGTCAGCAAACTGTCTCTCGCGCTGTTATGTTGTGGCACCTTCCTTGGACAACTTCAGCTAACCACTTGGCCATCCATGCTGATATAAGACAGTTCTAGATGGCGCGACGTGCCCACAGGTACCGGCGCCAATCCACGACCTGTCCACAGCGACGAGAGTGGCTTCCGGTGCCGGCACAAAACGAGATCCTCTCCTGCTCCTTGCTGCTGGGTGCATTCCCCCACGACTCCTCTGCCTACCGCGTGTGTCTCGTAGAAAAATTATACCAGTAGCCGTACTTCTTCCTAAAAATTTTATTTTTGAAGAACCTCTTTCGATGTTTCACTATAGTCATCCAGATGCTCCTATGGAGACGTCCAAACACTGTATCACATACTCGCATAATAGGTACCATCTACCGTGATTACTAAAAACTTATGACCGCTGCTCACCGCGACGTTGGGTGCTATCTCGTGTCGCTGGAGGCACTTGACGCGGTAACTTAAGTATGTATGCGGAGCAGACACGGATCATGGATCACTCTAGCGAGGATAAGGGCTGCCAATTGGAAAATCCATTGAGATAAGCTACTTTCACAGAGGTTTGATTATTATTAAGTAGAGCCTGCGAATGAATATCTCGAAAACTTCGAAGCTGTTCGAATGTTCACGTGAGTAGTCGTGAGCATTTACTGAAAGACGTAGGACAGTGAAACTATCACTAGGCGCTGAATGGTTGGACGTCCACGACTTTTCACAGAACCTGGGGTTCGGAGACTTGTTTACTCTGCAAAACAGGTTACGTGATGATCTGTGGTATCTCTGGCGTAAGAGCACGCACAACGCAGGTACACACAGTTCATCGTACACTGTTGAACATAGAGTTCCGCGCCATCACCGCATACGCAAATCAACGGCCCTATATTTACGCGAATAACATTACCTGTGCGTAGACATTTAATGCCACAACAAATTGTCGGTTAAGTGATACGCGAAATCAGTGTCGTATTTCGTTCCAAAAACGGACAAACAAGCTGTTAAGCAGGTGGTTATAATGTTCTGGCTCATCAGTGTAGATTGAACTGTATACCGCGGGCCTCTATTTATTCGACGTGTGCACTAAAAAAACGCACGACAACGAGTTGTTATATGTAAAGGCGTGAGGGATTAGCCGAGCGGTCTAAGGCGCTGCAGTCATGGAATGTGCTGCTGATCCCGCCGGAGGTTCGAGTCCTCTCTCGGGCATGGGTGTGTGTGTTTGTCCTTAGGATTATTTAGGTTAAATGGTGTGTAAGCTTGGGGACCGATGGCCTTAGCAGTTAAGTCCCACAAGATTTCACACACATTTGAACATTTTTGTTATATGTTAATATTTTGTGCTTTATAAATCAGTCATAATGGTTGCTCTATTAACTAACGGATAACTTTGCCTTTTCCGAGTTTTTACCTATCTACTCACTCATTTGGAACTGAACCTGGGTGAGACATGTCATGAATTTGTCAAGCGATGTTGGTTCCACTCTGTGCCAGAGACCATAAGCTGTTGTGGCTGGAGAGTAGCTGGTGAGCCATCCTTTCGGTAATCCGTCATCGGATGTTTTCCTTGGGTGGGAGGTCTAAAAGTGCTAACCGACATCTGTGTCATCATTACGGGAAACACGCGGTCTTGCGAAGATGGGGACAACCACAGTCTGTAACATGCTTTCTTAGAATTTTCTAAGTGTAATCTGTAGTTTGGCTCCGCTCTATCAAAATAATTGCAGAAACAGCAGTAAAAAAAATCTGTGCCTGCTTGTAGTCGTTTGTGATATATTTCGTGTCGCACAAGCTCCGTGCGTAATACGTGGCAGGGGGCGTTTATGAGATTTAGACGTGTTTAGACAGGTGTGTTCCAATTGTCAGTCTAATTATTCCCTCCACGTTTCCATTACGTCTGAAGTATCAGTCTGAAGGAATCAGTTGGAATGTGTCGACGAAAACATATAAACACCAAAAACATAACACATTACCACGCCTAATATGTTGTATGATAGCCATTGGCATTTAAACAGCTTCCAGTCATCTCTGAATGGATAATAAAAGGTCCTGCATGGTTTTAAATAGAATCATTTAACATTCTGCCTGCAAAATAGTGACACGCTGAGGTAACGATGATAGACATAGGTAACGATCACGCACCCTTCTGTCAAAAGCAGGCGATTGAGTGTTATTGACATAGAGACTTGATACGTCAGGGGACGCCGCCTTAACGAAGCACTGTCCTTGCGGTCAAGGTGGTTTGCTTGCTCTGGATCTAGAGGGCTATGCAGGCGGTAGTTTAGCTACCAGAAGGGTCACTGTAGACGAAAAGGCCGAAAGAGAGGAGCCACACAAAGTGTGTCTCACGACAACCTATCTGTCCCCAATTTGCGATCTCCATCCTGTCCCTTCCTTCTCCTTTTTCCTACCATCCCTTGTGATAAGTGAAGGGTCAAGTGGACAGGGCTCCTTAGCCATACTGACGGCAACGTCTCAAGTTAACAATTTGGGTAGTATCTTGGACAGCGGCTCGCCACTGTGCCACAGACAATAATCTTCAACTGAGCATGTAGGAAAATTTCGCTGAATGCACAACCCCAGTGTGGTAAGCAATCCACCATCACCCAAGGTGACGTTAGTGTACCTCCGGATTCTGGGGAGTCGGTACGAACATATTTTGAGGATGAGTCGGAGAATCCTGAAATCACTGGGCGTAAACTCAGACCAAGAAGGCAAAGCTTATTCGCAACATTTAATGCTAATTCACTGCTCAAAGTGGGTAAATTGAAACATCTGACCGATTCACTAACACAACACAGCATAGTACTGACAGCAGTACAGGAAACCAGATTCACAGATGATAGTGCCTTCGAGTACCTAGGATACAGAATTCTCAAAGGAAAAGATGGTAATGAAGAACGTTCCCCACTTAGGTGCAAAATGTTCAAATGGCACTGAGCACTATAGAACTTAACATCTGAGGTCATAAGTCCCCTAGAACTTAGAACTACTTAAACCTAATTAACCTAAGGACATCACACGCATCCATGCCCGAGGCAGGATTCGAACCTGCGACCGTAGCGGTCGTGCGGTTCCAGACTGAAGCGCCTACAACCGCTCGGCCACACCGTCTGGCTGAGACAGAACAGATTACAACAGCTGGTACCAACTGAAGGAGGCTCTTTTGAAGACGGGCAATGAACTCGCCCCCTCACGAGAAGAAGGAAGCATCTGTGGTGGAATGAAGACTGTGACAATGGACTAGCCCAAAGACCGACACTCTGGGGAAGAGGAATTGTAACATAACCAGTAAAATTAGGAGAATATTTTGGAAGAAAGGAGGCTTACAGCTAAGGTAATTTGAGGAAGCAAACAGATCTTCACACAAAACCAACTAACCCAAATGGAAGAGAATTACTGCAGAGATTTCTACAGAGCCTTCAAGCTGACACTCAGAAAATACAATCCGCTAAGTCTCCATTTCAGAGACTCGCAGGGCAAACTGGTTTTTAACGACAACTCCCACCTCTTAGCTCAGTGCTTTAAGAACCTACTCAGCTGTGATCCTCCCAGCGGAGACTTCGACTACAAACAAACCACACCAAACCTGGACGCACTGTCTCCTTCAGTGGAAGAAGTGGGACGAATCATTCAACATATTAAGAGTAATAAGGCAGATGGAGGGGGCTCTATCGTTGCTGAACTCTGGAAATGTGTTGGAAGCAATGCCGTAGGCAAGCTCACCAACATCATCCATGACATCTGGGAAACAGAGAAGTTGCCATCTCATTCTAACACGGCTCTGATACACACGATTCACAAAAAGGAAGATTTTACTGTTCTGAACAACTACTGGGGAATTTCTCTTGTCCCTGTAACATACAAGATTTTCTCCAAGGCGCTACTAACAAGAGCAGAAGATCAATTACTTAGTCAACTGGGAGAATATTAGGGAGGATTCAGGAAGTCCCAATCCGGTGCTGAACAGATCCTCAACCTTAAAATTGTACTATCATACTCCAAGATGAGAAACTGCAAGATGGTCCTCGCCTTGGTTGAATTAAGGAAGATCTTTGACTCCTTGATAGAGAAAAGCTTAACAAAATACTGAAGGAACTAGGGCTAGGCAAAAAACCTTGACATTCATTCCAGAAACCTTGAATAATACCCATTCCAAGTTCAAATTTAGAGGTGAGATCTCAGAAAACTTCGAGATAAAAACTGGAGTGAGACAAGAGATTGGACTGTCCCCATTTCAACTGTGTCCCTGAATAGGTTGTGAGAGAATGGCGCAAGGAACTGACCAATTTGGGTGTTGAGAGTGGTGTCTACCTGGGCCGTAAGAACGAAGGACTGATGGTAGATTCGCTGGGTTTTGCACATGACATGGCACTGATAACTGCTTCTTTTGAAATGGCAACAACGCAGCTAAACAGCCTCAGAAAACAGGCAGCCTAAGTGGGTCTTCAAGTGCCGCTGGACAAAAACAAAGTTCTTCACTGACATTAAAGAAGCTAACAGAGAGTTGTTACGAGACATGGGAAACATCAAAAGGACTGAGAAGCTTAAGTACCTCGGCGAGCGGAATGAACCCAACTTATCAGAAAAAGCGTCATTATCCATGAAAGTCAACAAGTTGGAACTAGCATATCGACTGACTATGAATACCTAAAACAAAAAATGCCTGTCACTCAGCCTGAAACAAACACTACACATCAGTTGTACGACCAGATGCCCTGTATGCCAGGAAATGTCTTTTCAAGAACCAGAGACGTCTGATGGAGAAATTGGAAGTCAGAGAGAGGAGAATCCTCAGGTAGATCCTAGGGCCAGTAGAAGAAGGGGAATTCAGAAGGCGACATAGCTCGGAGCTCCACGAACATATCGAGAGGCTCTCTCACTGAGCAAGGAAGAGAATTGTGGCTTTCTACAGGCTTGTTGCAAGATTGTCTCCAGACAGACTGACCAACCGTCTGTTCAATTTCTGGCAAAACAAGAAGGTTCGCACCACGTTGCTGAAAGAAACTGAAAAGGACATTACAGAACTGTGAATAACTGCTATCAAGAGCAGACAGTCTGTGAGACGTACCTTAAGCATATCCGGGAATTTCAGGAAAAGCCCCGAAGGAAAGGTATCCCCTGGACTGAAGAAAGGAAGGAGTTACATCGGCAGAGGATGCGGCAGTTCTGGGCAAAGATCAAAGACCAGCAGCAGAACAAGAGTGGCCCAAATTAAGCCCATTTGAAACAAGAAAAATAAGAATACGACCTGATGACTGTGGTCGCCAGGGCAGATACAATTCATTTGTATCTGCCCGGAAGCTGGAAATACGGTGCAGCACGACTCCTCCAACCAAACGACTTTCTTAGATTCCTGCGTAGATCATGTCTCATGGCTTCGGTACAAGACTTCCATGTTACGCGCTTTGGATGAGTGTTTTCGAATTCCAGCTCGCCATAAATTCCCTCTTCCTGGAGTTCCCTTCGTGTTTTGGTGACGTCAGTCTTCGTGAGTGGGCCATTCAGTTCTGCAGTGACTTTTGAAACTGTCGTCATGTTTCGTCTCAATCTTCTTGAGTCACCGTTTGTCGTAATGATACAACACACACTTTCGTCGGTACTATGACGTAGCGGATGATGTTCTTCCGGTTTCCCTGCATGGTGTATACATTTTTGATATGGTGCCTTTCGAAATACCAAACGCCTCGGCTATGTTGAAGCACCCACCATACGAGCTCAACGATCAGCCCTCGTTCGAACTTCTGATATAATGCTACATCAACAAAATACAACACTGGTCTGACCACGACTGAAGTTTGCAACGTAGTTTGAACGTACAGAGAACATTGCACAGATACAACACTCAACCAGCAGGCTTGGCTAGCATCTGAATTTATGTTCAATTATGCACTTCTCACAGTGTTTCCATATTTCTCTCCAGCCCATGTGTGTATTGTGCGGTACTGGTGTTTTGTAAATAGAGGTTTAGTGAGAACTGCTTTTTGAAGAAGGAACATTTCCACTACTAAATGGTTCAAATGGCTCTGAGCACTATGGGACTTAACATCTGTGGTCATCCGTCCCCTAGAACTTAGAACTACTTAAACCTAACTGACCTAAGGACATCACACACATCCATGCCCGAGGCAGGATTCGTATCTGCGACCGTAGCAGTTGCGCGGTTCCGGAGTGAGCGCCTTAACCGCAAGACCACCGCGGCCGGCTCCACTACTAAATAAGACGTTTTGTAATCAACATAAATTTTTACCACTTAATACTTTTGTAGTTCCTTTCGTAATATATTTTTGGAGGACTGCTAATGATTGGCCGAATGAAGAAACGGACGTGGAAAGGAGTAATATAGCACTGTCGACCGTATCTTCGTGGCACTGTTACACAGGGTTCCTGCCGCTACCGAAATGCGATACGTGCTAGAGCAACTTCCTGCGTGAGCCATAACACGATGTTCTCACAAACAGTCAACAGTCAAATATGATTCTAGACTGAGAATCTCACCGTGAGATATCTCTTTATACAATGAACTATAATGAACAGAAATGGCGTAACTCGTATCTAGTTCGTATGGGGGCGCTGTTAAGTAACCATGTAAGTATGCAACATGCAATACACCGCTTCTATATTTGATATTTGGTGCATGTCCACCCCTGGTAGCTGAGTGGTCAGCGAGACGGAATGTCATACCTAACGGTCCGGGTTCAATTCCACGCTGGGTCGAAGATTTTCTCCGCTCAGGGACTGGGTGTTGTGTTGTCCTTATCATCCTCCTTTCATCCCCATCGACACGCAAGTCGCCGAAGTGGCGTCAACTCTAAAGACTTGCACCAGGCGAACGGTCTACCTGACGGAGAGCCCTAAGCACGTGGCATTTCCATTTGGTGCATGTTTAGTTCAATACGTAATACTTTTATGAGCCAGGATTGTATATATGTCATAGTAACAAGATTTTGTATGCCGATGTGCTTTGTGTCGTTAGAGAGTGACAGAATTGCTTTTAGTATTTAATGGACAGTAATTCACAAGTGACTGACGGGTACTTCTGGGTATTGGTTATGATATTTCTAGACGACGAAACCCCCTCAAATGTTTGCAACATCATACGAAGTGAAACTTCCTGGCAGATTAAAACTATGTGCCGGACCGAGACCCGAACTCGGGACCTTTGCTTTTCGCGGGCAAGTGCTCTACCAACTGAGCTACCCAAGCACGACTCACGCCCCGTCCTCACAGCTTTACTTCTGCCAGTATCTCTTCTCCTACCTTCCAAACTTTACAGAAGCTCTCCTGCGAACCTTGGCAGTACTAGCAGTCCTGAAAGAAAGGATATTGCGGAGACATGGCTTAGCCACAGCCTAGGGGATGTTTCGAGAATGAGATTTTCACTCTGCAGCGGAGTGTGCGCTGATATGAAACTTCCTGGCAGATTAAAACTGTGTGCAGGACCGAGACTCGAACTCAGGACCTTTGCCTTTCGCGCGCAAGTGCTCAGTTGCTAGAGCAGTTGGCCGCGAAAGGCAAAGGTCCCGAGTTCGAGTCTCGGTCCGGCACACAGTTTTAATCTGCCAGGAAGTTTCATATCAGCGCACACTCCGCTGCAGAGTGAAAATCTCATCATACAAAGTGTTTATTCTACCTCGTCAATGTGCCGTGAGCACTTTCGATATGTAATTGATAGCGCAGTTCAGCGCTTTAATCAGCGCTATTCAGTTCTTTGCTGGTAAATAAGCAACGGCCCGCCAGGGGGCACGTTCGCTGTCTGCTGCTTCCGCTTCGCGCCTCATCGGATCAGCTCGGCCACATTGGTTGCTGACCGGTAACAGCAGGATGATTCGTCAACGGCACCGGATACATCGGACGTGGACGCTGCAAGCAACTGCGGAAATTGAATAGCACTTTGAGCGAAACTTCTACATTGCCAAACAGTCAATTACATGTCTTAGAATCACGGCACTAGAAACTGGTGGAAGAAGGCCTTGGTACTACTACAGGTGATTGGTATCTGAGGAAATTTCAGGAAAAGCGGAATGTCTGAGCCATATGGACTTCCTTGCTGAGCTTCATAATTTACAGATTGTTGAAGAAGCCAGTTGGAGCTATCCGCTGCGCCGTGGTGTTCGTATACTGTGTGTTACCCCAGTAAAAATTTATTTTTCTTCACGCTTATAGTTTATGCCTGCCAGTTGCCTTTGTGCTCTGTGGATTATTCATGAACATTACGAACTGTACCTGTAAGGTTCAATTGCTTTGTCGTAATTCAAGCCATGTAGACGTACTGGTTCAAATTACGAGGGTTATTCCAAAAGTAAGGTCCGATTGATTGCCAAATTGAAACCACAGTGAACATCAGAAATGTTTTACTTGTAACAATTAGCTACACCTTTCAGCTACTTCTCTACGTAGTCGCCGTTCTGACTTAGACTTTTGTCATAGCGTTGTACCAACTTTTCAATAGCCTCATCATAGAAGGCAGCCGCCAGTGCTTTCCGCCAATTCTCCACGCTGGCCTACGCCTCGTTGTCTGTGTCAAAATGTTGTCTTCAAAGACAGCGGTTCATGTGACCAGAGATGAAACTCAGGGGGAGACAATTGCGGACTGTATTGTGGGTAATCTAACATTTCCATTTGAAAACGATGCAGGAGCATCTTCATTGCCCCTGCAGAATGCGGCTGAGAATTGTCGTGAAGACGAAACAGCACGACAGTTATGTAATGTTGGCTGCATAGCTTCAGGCGAAATTTCTCACCAGGCCCTCGTACTTGGCGGCAGACACTATTTTCTAGACATCTTTACGCACTCACTGCGAGCTCAGAAATGAGAAGAGCGACGTGATGCTAACTGGGGTTATACTAGAGACACTACCCAACACATCTGTGCAAAGCTTTATCGGATTTTCATAGTCGTTTCCATTTCGCGACCGATCGGACCTTACTTTTGGAATAACCCTCGTATATTATTTATAGTCTTTTACATGCATTAAAAAAAGGCAAGCTATGTATATTGCGAAAGGTTCGACAGGTTTATGTTACAAATATTCCTGTCTGGTGGGTTCGTTCCCAATTTGTAATTCAGGTGTATTACCTCGCCTTTGAGTTGTCTGTTGCATTTATTTGTACGTCGGGTCGTTGGCCATTTGTTTTATTGTGTTCCATAATAGTAGCTCACTGCCTGCTCTGAGCTAATGACTGTATGTTATTCCTCTTATTGTATTGGCATGCAAATCTACGAATGGTAATGTATTTTTTCTCTCTTTTAGTTAGTAAAGTGCTTGTTAATATATGCTGAAACAGAACCACCAGAGTGAGGTGAAGTTTAATGGTTTAGTATCTTCAGTTAAGCTGCCTAATTTTTAATTCTACAATTTTGCTGTTTGTGTTGGCAAATATTAGTAGTTTTCTATCCTCAGTTAAATTGTTCACCTTTTATTTAAAAATATTTGCTATTCATCTGTTTGCATTAATTGAAATTTCTCAGAATTTATCAAAAAATACTTAAGTATTTACAGGACAGTTATCAAAAATAAGTTGTCTTTTCTGGTTCAAACGTTACTTTTAGGAACTTGAAAGCATATCACACTAAGATCCTCGCAAGCTACGGAATTTTAATCAACAAGCAGTGCAATACCAGTTGTCATATTACCACATATGCAGAGATGTGAGGCTAGTGTACGGTAACGTGGTTATTACGTGTGACATCACCATACATAACTTTTTTTACGTAGCATCACACAGGCGGTTCGTAGAGACACGTGTCAAGCGAGGACGACCACTGTCATGTTGAAAAACAGCACCACGATAGTGTCACATTAGTGGTAACACCTGAGGCCAGAAGGTATCTGTGATGTACCATTCTATCACAAGAGTCTCCAACCAGACGTGTGGGATGATGTAGGATGCTCCAGGGAGACCATTACTTATTCTCAGATGGCAGATACAGATGTAGGAAGTTACGATGTGCTTGCTGAAATATATGGCACTCCACCCTTGTGGTAACCTGAAACCTAGCCGATGAGTTTGCCTGCCCTCATGTTCCCATGCGGTCTAACATTGGACCACTGTCATACCTGCATACTACACAAACCTGGATAATACACGATTCAACCACAGGGCCAAATGTAGACTCACAATGAGCTGCCTTTCAGACTGGGTCAGGTGCTGATAGATCTACGTCACAGGAGTACACGGAATCCGTGTGTCTTTTACACTGATAACATCTGGCGCTGTTCAACCTGACAGAATCGGTAAAAACATTAAACACGAACAACACTAATGCACCATGATGCCCTTTCCTTCTGTCACAGTGCAATCATTTACATTCCCGCCAATTGTGTACACGTGCGAGAAGTAACATGGACATCAGCCAAAGCTTTTTGGGTGATTCACTTTTTTGCCGGGCAGTGTGGCAGTGTATGCAGGATGAAGCAGCTAAGACAGACCATCCAAAATACATCCAGAATGAATAAATACATCGGAGTGGGGATTTTCCCACGTTATAGTGAACAATATGGCGAATTTTCTGACGTTTTATAGTCACCGAATTACGATACCGACTTTGTTTTTCTCTCTTTTCTAATGGAACTATAAACTTTTTTTCTGTGACATTTGGAAGAAGCCTCTAAAAGAACTTTATGGCGTAAAATTACGCCACTTGATGAAACAGTATCATGAGATCAGCGCTGCAAACCAGTTTCCCACTGTCAGAAGAGTCTCCACAAACGTTTGCACTATGATACTAAATGTAAGAAAGTATGTAACTCAAATGCGGTTCGTTTTATATTATCACGGTTGTCATATCAAGTGCTCGAAATAACGACCTTGAGCACTACTACACGATATGAAGCTATTCTGAAGAAATAAAACAGCACGTTGTATTTCATCTGATGTTAACGGCAGCACAAGCGTGTGTCATAAGGCATTTCATGCCTTCGGAACTCATCGGTGTATCCTAATAGACTCTCGTTTTAATTTTAGCCACAGATGTTCTAATATTGGTAAACGTGCATACTATTTTGCGTTTCCTGGACGACCGTTCCTACGCTTTTGAAATGTTCTCTTAAGAGAGCCTTTCGTTAGATGTGCGGGATGAGAGGGACATCCGTGATCTTGGCACTACACTGGTTGTATTTCACAAGAACGACGTTTTCTAAATTCGTGTTGACTGTGTATCAATAGATCGTTATATTCAAGGTAGTTCATAATGTTTGAACACAATATATGTTCCATAATCCTGTTGCATATCGACATTAATGATATGGGCCTGCCATTTAGTGGATAACACCTACTACCTTTCTTGAATATTGGTGTGATCCTTGTACGGATTTTTCGTCGAGCGAACGATTTTATATCATTGTTAATTATGGTCCGCAGCTTGTGGTCGTGCGGTAGCGTTCTCGCTTCCCGCGCCCGGGTTCCCGGGTTCGATTCCCGGCGGGGTCAGGGATTTTCTCTGCCTCGTGATGACTGGGTGTTTTATGATGTCCTTAGGTTAGTTAGGTTTAAGTAGTTCTAAGTTCTAGGGGACTGATGACCATATATGTTAAGTCCCATAGTGCTCAGAGCCATTTGAACCATTTTTTTGTTAATTATGGAGCTATTGCATCAGCATACTCTGAAAGGAACCTAACTGGCATACAGTCTGGACCAGAAAACGCTTTTATTAAGTGATTTAAGTTGCTTCACTACTCCGTGGATATCTACTTCTGTGTTACTCATGCTAGCACCTATTCTTCATTCGAATTCTGAAATACTCAGTCTCCTTTGGTGAAGGAATTTTGGATGGCTGTTCTTAGTAACTCTGCTTTGGCAGCACTGTCTTCGATAGTATCTCCATTGTTATCGCTCAGAGAAGGCATTCATTGTGTCTTGCCGCTAGCATACCTCACATACGACCAAAATCAGTTTGGATTTTCGGCCAGGTTTCGAGACAAAGTTTCGTTGTGGAAACTATTATAAGCATCTCGCACTGAAGTTCGCGCAAAATTTCGGACTTCTGCAAAAGATTGCCAATCTTGGAGACTTTGTGTCTGTTTAAATTCGTATGTTTCTTTCGTTGTTTCTGCAACAGTGTTTTGACCTGTTTTGTGGACCATGGGGCATCAGCCCCGACCTTTGTTAATTTATTTGGTATAAATCTCTCAATTTCTGCCTATACTATTTGTTTGAATTCAAGCTACATCTGGCCCACACTTACATTGTTAATTTGGAAGGAGTGAAGATTGTCTCCCATGAAGGCGTTAAGTGAATTTTATCTGCTTCTTTGAATAGGTGTACTTTTCGTTTATTTTAGGATTTGGGGGTTACAATATTCAATCTCGCTACTGTAAACCTGTTTCACTAATCCTTGTATCCGTTTTGATTCTCGTTATTAATTCAGTATTATTTGTTTTTAAGAAGTCAAATGTGTTTTCACAACCGTTTACTATTCGCGTGGGCTCATGAAGTAACTGCTCTAAATAATTTTCAGAGATTGCGTTTAGCACGATTACGGATGATGTTTCTTGCGCACCTCCGGAATTTTCTCCAACATATTGAGGGTGAATTAAAGTCACCATCAACCCAGCAACTATAATTGTGTGAGTCACGTACATCTTTGAAATCAAACTCAAGTCCACACTGGACTCGCATTCGGGAGGAAGACGGTTCAATCCCGCGTCCGGCCATCCTGATTTAGGTTTTACGTGATTTCCCTAAATCGTTCCAGGCAAATGCCGGGATGGTTCCTCCGAAAGGGCACGGCCGACTTCCTTCACCGTCCTTCCCTAATCCGATGAGACCGATGTCCTCGCTGTTTGGTCTCTTCCCCAAAACAATCCAATCCAACAATCAAACTCAACTTGTCTTTAAAGCTTTCAGCAATTGTTTCAGGTAAAAGGATCCAATTGCTATTTTATTCCGGTTGCCAAAAGTGACCTCAGCCCATACTAACTCACAGGACAACTTCAGATTCGCGACAAGATAAACTACTTCTAACAACACCGCCACATGTGTTTAGCCCGTCGTTTCGGTACACCGTTAGGTTCTTCGCCAAAATTTCGGATGAGCTTATCACCAGCTTCAGCCAGCTTTCTGTGCCTATAACGATTTGACCATCAGCTCTTTCTACTTGCGCTTGAAGCTCTGGTACTTTCCCAACACAGCTACGACAATTTACAGCTGTTATACCGGTGGTTCATGTATGTACGTTCTTCTTGTGTTCGGCCTGCACCCATTGTGACTGAAGCCCTTGTGTTTTCCCGAGACCCTCTAACCTAAAAAACCGGCCAGTCCACGTCACACAGCCCCTACTACCCGTGTAGCTCCCTCCTGCGTATAGTGGACATCTGACCTATTCAGCGGATCCCGAAAACAAACACCGAACCACCCTATGGCCAAATCGAGGAATGCGCAGCCTACACGGTCGAAGAACCGTCTGATCCTTTGATCAGACCCTCCAGAGGTCCGATATCGATCCTGTCGACTATGCTGCTATTGGTCAGCTCTGCTTTCATCTCGCGAGCAAGACTGGCAGCCTTTATCCCTTCTGTTAGCCGCTCGAAACCAGACAGAATCTATTCCGACCCAAAGCGACACACGTCATTGGCAGCGACTGAGCCACCACCTGTAGTTGCCTTCACCCTGTGCTCAGCGTGACATCCAGAAGGAACCGAGGTTGCTTCTGAAACAGGACAGGTGGCTGCATGTGGCCAAGAGACAGTGTCAGCCACGGATAGCACCTGGACCTGTTTGTCAGATTAACTCGGGAGACCTTAAGTGCAGCCCCTGGGATGTCTTTCGCCGCCTACCACGCATCGACCACAGGTGAATGGTCCAGCCTAGGCAGGCCACAGGTGAGTTCCCATCGGAGAACTTGGACGTGCTGCCCAAAGCCGCCGCACAACAATGGTGCCCATCCACTGCAGTTTCAAGCTGTGTAACCCAAGCCATCACAGCCTTGAGCTGAGAGCAAAGTGTCACCAACTCGGAGCCCATCCGCACACAACAATCACAATCCCTAATCACACTAAAGACCGTTGAGAACTAAACTACCTAGATAAACGGACTATTGCCAAGTGCTGCGGAACTCTACTGTATATCCTGACGAAAACGCAGGAACTATGTCTGATAAATTAGATTAATACACAGAGATTCAGAAACTGAACCGCCGAAGTACTCACCCTGAGTACGAAGTTGTAATATGTCACAAAATCGGTTTACTTTCCGACGCAAACGTAAACGCGAAAACTGAGGCTATTAGATATTAAATTAACTTCAGCAAATTGAAAAGCTAAACTATCAAAGCAGACAGATGAACTTCTACAATTCGCTCCTGGTTAGGAACTAGTAAAAGTCAGAAAATCGGTTACGTCTCTGATGGTGCGTCTTTGTCGGCCGGCTGCTGCTGCCACACCGCCATTCTTTCGTCGTAGATATCAACCCCAAAGTAATTCTGAACAGACAATTAGAAGCCTTGTATGACTACACAGTCTCGCGGCGATAACATTGAATAAAATGTTCTCGGGTTTCTAACCGCGTCAATTGCTTAAAACTACACTAGCTTTCGGCCAAGCCCTCCTTGGCCATTGTCAAGTGGTCTACATAAAACCCATCCACACAGACCTGCACGCCACCAGCGATCATCATGCAGCACAGAAGCGCACAGTATTACAAATATTGGTGCATCGTGCAAGAATAATATCAGACGATGATAACGTGCTTCATGAACTGAGCCACCTACGCAAGGTTTTCAGGAATAACGGCTAAGTGTCTATCAAGTGAAAAGAAGTCATTTCTGGGAAATTTCAGAATAAGACTATCGACGAATAGTAGGAAAAGAAACTTGCTTTGCTGCCATTATGTGGCTCTGTTTCGGGCAAGATAAGCCGTCTGTTGGAAAGACACAGGAGCAAATCAATCTTCAGGCATCCAACGAAAATCCGTGTATCACTGAGACCAGTTAAAGACGCAGTAGGTCTCAGAGCACCTGGAGTCTACGAAATACCTTGTGAGTGTGGTCAGAAGTACATCGGACAAACAGTGCGCGCTGTGGAACAATGCAGGAAAGAACATGAGAGGTATTATCGCCACGCTATCCAAAGAAATCTGCGTTAGCTGAGCATGCGTTAGAAAACGGTCACCACATAAAACTTCACGATACCTCTGTCGTGGCTCGCACTAACGACTTCTGGGACAGTTAATATAGGAAGCTATTGAAATAAAAATTACCGCAAACACCCTAAATAGAGACGGTGGATTGCAGCTCAGTGCTGCGTTGCATCCAGCGATCACGCGGTTGAAGAGGGCACATCGAACGCCGACTCAACACATGCCCATATATGGCAGTGTTACGGGCACCAGTGACGTCACAGCCGGTAGCTACCGTATATAAGCAAAACCGACTCAAAGGAAGGCCTCGGCACTTGTTGGTGACGTCACGTCAGCTAGGCACGGCGAACGCCAGGTCTGTTGCAGGCAGAAACGCCTGAGCGTGCTTATCACTAAAAATCTCTTATTTTTGGACAAACTGTTTGGTATTGTTTTGGATTCTGCAGTTTTATTTAGATGAAAGATTTTCTTACTATCGTAAAGCTACAAATGAAGATCATAGTTTTGTATTACTGAATCGTGTCGAAACAAACGTAGATCAATATGAGAAGATGCATTGCCCCATTGCAAGCTTCGGAAATTTTACATTCAAGAAACTATATTTACTTGATCCAATTTGTTATCGAAACTTAGCCCAATCCCCTTACAATGAACTCGTTTCTTTTATTTATTCATTTATTTATTTTCGTTTGACATCGTCACTGAAAATGTGAACTAATTTACATGTGTAAATTTCCAACTGTTGCCAGTCACTAGATTACAGTCGTTTTCAACGAAAGGAATTCTAAACGGGAAACAAAATAGCTTCATACATCGAAAATACTGCTGAGCTTGAACTTTTTTAAACATGCACATTAGAAAAGGTAAATATTCCCTCTTGCACTGAAAGGAGAAACTTTATAAGATAAAAAAAATTTATTTCTGTCCCCCACCCTCTCCCCCAACTTGTACAATCGCAAGATATTTCATTAACATTCAGTGCTCCTCACCCCACAGTCAACCACGATACCTAAAGAAGAGCACCAATATGTTCACAGTTTCTTGTAAGAGCAACCCAGTACAAACGTAACTTCCTCAGATTTACAAATAAGGTAAAGAAGCGCGAATTCTGTTGCTGCAGGACCATGAAGTTGTTTTTGTATGTCAATCCTTAAAACAGGTGGAAATTTAAGTTCAGGAGTACACTGTTAAGAAGTGTAACGAATTGCACAGTTAATTGATTGCAGAAATCTCTCAGAACAATGTGTGTTGGCCAACTACCGCCAATAGTTTCACATTTTCCTGTGTCAGAGAGGGAGACAGTACCATTATGAGTATGCCAGCAATAGACCTTGCGTTCGCCGTGCCTAGCTGACGTGACGTCACGAACAAGCGCCGAGGCCTTCCTTTGAGTCGGTGTTGATATAAGGGGCACCAACAGCCAAGGAGTGCTTGGCCGAAATCTCGTGTAGTTTTAAGCAATTGACGCGGTTGGAAACCCGAGAACATTTCAATTAGAAGCTTTGTTGTCGGACAGTGTAGTTCACTTCGGATCTCGCACTGCAGATTGCGGACAGGGAACTCAGACGATCACACTGGTGCGCTCGTGCAACTGGAGCGCGGCTCCGGTATGCGTTGCAATTAAGACCCGCTCGCAACTGTAAGGTTTAGTTCGCCTCGCGGGCAGGCCGGCGACTAAGCTACGAAGCTTAGCGCGCGCCGGCCATCCATCAGGCGCGCTGCACGGGCGTCGGTAGCGGCCCACATCGCGCCGTAGCAGAGGCTGCCCCGCGCTGGTCCGCGCTGTTCAGAGCACCTCTACCCAGCCTCATGTGGGCTAACGACCCTCTGGGGAGGCCAGCCGCTGGCCGCAGTAAACTGCACGAGCTCACGGCCCGCCTCGCCACTTCCTCTGCCTTATCCTCCAGCGGCCGTCCCCCTCGAGCACACTTTTATTTTTCTTTGTTGTTACGGGCATGAGCTTCGTTGATTAACGCTGTTGTATCTGTCTCACCACAGAGGAGCCTCGCTGCTGCGGAAGAGCAGTTCCACCTGGTACCAAAGCCTGAGACTCTTCACTGGATCTGTGTTCAGGCGTATATCGAACTACTTACGACCTCTCGTAGTAATAACCACTAGCCGAATCGCGGGAAATGTATTCATAGTTTGCGTCGTTTCCAGAATGACGCCCTGAACACGAGCCGTTCGATTAAAGCTTACTAAAGAACGTTTGGAGCGCGTTAAGTCTTTTAAAGTTTCCAGCGACTTATTAAATGGAACAAGAGCGTACCAAGGAAACGAACAATGGAGAGATATTGCCCCCTACAACCTAGGAAAGAAATTGCGACATTCTCCACTCTCGCATGGAGCCCCTGAGCATTGTCACTATCAGACTGAAGGAAACCACAGCTGTGATGTATACTGAGATCATAGTAAGAAATGGAGTCAGAGATATCCCTCGAGAACTTGCCAAAGTGTTTAGGCGTCCTTCGCTACTGAGCTTGCAAACGGATACACTGAGCTGGCTAACAGACATGGGGGTACCGATATGCACATGTACAGATGGCAGCAGTATGGCGTACACAGGCCGGCCGGAGTGGCCGAGCGGTTCTAGGCGCTACAGTCTGGAACCGCGCGACCGCTACGGTCGCAGGTTCGAATCCAGCCTCGGGTATGGATGAGTGTGATGTCCTTAGGTTGGTTAGGTTTAAGTAGTTCTAAGTTGTAGGGGACTGATGACCTCTGAAGTTAAGTCCCATAGTGCTCAGAGCCTTTTTTTTTTTTTTTTTTTTTTTTTTTGCGTTTTGCGTACGCAAGGTACAGAAGGGCGACGCATTGGCGGAGCTGTCGTCTGAACTCAGATAATTCACGCGAAAATGTTTGCGACGTGATTATGGCTGCACGATGAGATTTATATCTACATCTGCATTTACATTTATACTCCGCAAGCCACCCATCGGCGTGTGTTGGAGGACACTTAACGTGCCACTGTCATTACCTACATTTCATCTTCCAGTCGCGTATGGTTTGCGGAAAGAACGACTGCCGGAAAGCCTCCGTGCGTTCTCGAATCTCTCTAATTTTAAATTCGTGATCTCCTCTGGAGGTATAAGTAGGGGGACGCTATATATTCGATACATCATCCAGAAACGCACCCTCTCGAAACCTGGACAGCAAGCTACACCGCGATGCAGAGCGCCTCTCTTGCAGAGTCTGCCACTTGAGTTTGCTTAACATCTCCGTAACGCTACCACGCTTACCAAATAACACTCTGACGAAACGCGCCGCTCTTCTTTGGATCTTCTCTATCTCCTCTGTTAGCCCGACCTGGTACCGATCCCACACTGATGAGCAATACTCATGTATAGGTCGAACGAGTGTTTTGTAAGCCACCTACTTTGTTGATGGACTACTTTTTCTAAGGACTCTCCAAATAAATCGCAACCTGGCACCCGCCTTACCAACAATTAATTTTATATGATCGTTCCACTTCAAATCGTTCCGCACGCATACTCCCAGATATTTCACAGAAGTAACTACTAGCAGTGTTTGTTCCGCTATCATACAATCATACAATAAAGGATCCTTCTTTATATGTATTCGCAATGTATTACATTTGTCTATGTTAAGGGTCAGTTGCCACTCCCTGCACCAAGTGCCTATCCGCTGCAGATCTTCCTGCATTTCGTTGCAATTTTCTAATGCTGCAACTTCTCTGTATACTACAACATCATCCGCGAAAAGCCGCATGGAACTTCCGACACTATCTACAGGCTTTTAACACGGAATACTAGTAGAGACAAGACGCTTGGAAGATTCCGTTGCGGAAACCGTTAGGAAATTCAGTATTTTGAGAACCACAGTGTCAGTAGCGTACCCAGAAAATCAAATTTCACGCATTACCTACCACCAAGGACAACGCAGTGGGCGACGGCCTTCTGTTAACAAGAGAGAGCAGCGGCGAATGCGTAAATTTGTCAGTACTGACAGAGAAGCAGTTCTACGTGAAATAACCGAGAAATAAATGTGGGACATTCGACCAAAGTACGTTTTGCAACTGTGCAGCGAAATGTTTCGTTAATGGGCTACAGCAGCAGACGACCATCACGAGTGCTCCTGCTAAAAGCACGACATCAGAGCCTCTCTTGGGCTTGTAACAATGTCGGTTCGATTCAAGATGAGTGGAAAACCATGGGCTGGTCAACGGAGTCCCGATTTCAGTTGGTAAGAGCTGGTGTTAGGATTAGGGTGTGATACAGACTCCATGGAACCATGCACCCAACTTTGTCAGCAAAGCACTGTGCAACCTAGTAGTGACTCCCTAATGGTGTGTGGGTTGTGTTTACACGTAATAGACCCGCCCTCTGGTCCAACTGAATCTTTTATTGACTGGAAATGATTATGCGTAGCCACATGTATGTAGTGGAGTAACAGGGCTATGAGGACGTTTTCACAGTGCAGCTTGTTTACATTCATTGGCAAATTTGACTTATTTATGACATTAAACTATTGTTCACCTAAGTGGCTTGTGACTCCCTGGGGTTGATTTATGACTAGTTTCATTTATGACTCCCTGGAGATCATCTTTCTTTCTGAGAAACACCCTTCCCCTCTCCTCCCCACCCTCCCCTCCCCATCCCAATCCAACTCCTCTTTCGCCACCACTCCACCCCCTCTCTGATACAAGCACACTTTTGATATCAAATTGACCAATTAATTAAATCGATGAATTAATTAACCCCACCCAACTTGCGAAATCCCCCATCGGTCGCCTCCCCCATCTGGATGTTGATGGGATAATTACTCAGTCTGTGCTGCAGAGGAAGGACCTCAGGACAGGAAATTCAAATCAAACACATATGATGGAAGTCCTCAACTGGCTGTGATATGGAGAGGGTTACTCTTAACGACTGCAGGTGGCTGGTGCTGTAAATCATTGACGGAACACGCAGTTGTATACGAGTTGATTGCAAGTTACATCATACAACTGATGCACCCCAGGAGAACAATGGAAACGGAAGGTTACATACCTCAAAAATGACCTGTAGCAGCATTTCCCTCTTTCTAGAAGCATCATCAGTGTCCTCGTTACAACCCCTCTCACCCGATCACTCCATCTACTTTCTATCGTCCTCTAACGCAGATCCATGTCAGTTCAGAGGCAGATGGTTATTTTTTCCAGGGAAGCATCAAAGACAGAAGTCAACTGCCACGTATACCTATTACCTCAATATACATACAGCAGAATGTTGCTCAAAAAACCATGCAGCAACTGTTCTGCAGGGTATTTGTTAGCTGATGCCACATGGTTGTGATTGTTAGAGAGTACAGAGAAGCACATTGTAAATGCTATTTGTTAGAGTTTAAAACACCTAAACAGTCTCGCACAGGGTCAAACGCAAAATCGATTCTGTAGTTGTTGTTCAATGGTTCAAATGGCTCTGAGCACTATGGGACTCAACTGCTGAGGTCATTAGTCCCCTAGAACTTAGAACTACTTAAACCTAACTAACCTAAGGACATCACACACATCCATGCCCGAGGCAGGATTCGACCCTGCGGCCGTAGCGGTCTTGCGGTTCCAGACTGCAGCGCCTTTAACCGCACGGGCACTTCGGCCGGCTGTAGTTGTTGTACCCCAGCTGGTAACACAACGCTTTTTAGCTACAGCCTCTTTATAAAATTCTATAAGATGTTTGTCGATAACTTTGGAGTCACTCCTGGGCTTGTGATCCGAATACATAAATTTGTTGTCCTTCATTTTGGTAGTCATCAACATTGAAGTTTCTATTCCATCCGTCTTACTGCTGTCCTTGAAAACTTACTGTTTCCCTGGTTCCGAGTGCTTCCATGTAAACCTACTCTCAAACTCGTCTGGCTGCCATACACTCATTCCAATGTACAAGACGTTTCTTGCGTCAAACAGAAGAGATGTAAGTACACCCTCATTCCCTCTCAATTTCCCTGCATTTTGGCGTATTTTCCCTCAAATTATACGCATTTTCGTCAATTTTAATAATTTTGTCGATTTTATGTCACTTCTCGCCATGTATTATAAAACTGCTTGTAAATGTAGTACAGCTATCAACACCTAGCGCAAATTTACTAATTTTTGGTATGTTTCTGTGCTTGTATCGGTTTCACGGTGGTGCCCCAGACCACACTCTAAACCTGCTACTTGCATATCCACCTTCAGATACAACCCCAGACATATAGCGTGTGGATTCATCTTTTAAACTTATTCCGGCTGCAATGTATGGTGGATCCATCTCTGAAACGTAATCTCGTCTATAACACATGGTTGGTCCTCCTTCGAATTCTCTTCCCGTCCATAACATATGGTACATCCACTATCAGTTCCTACCCCTAACATAACGTGTGGTGGATCCACCTACGTGTCCTATCCTGATCCTATTGCAAACCTAACTTGTGCTGTGGCTGCTCCACACGTGAAAGAAATAAAGGCATACACACATACAACAAATTGTGCATTCACTAGGTACTGACAACTGTACTCTTTTACAAGCAGTTTTAGAACACTTGGTAAGAAGTGACGTAAAATCGATAAAATTACGAAAATTGGCGGAAAATACGTGTAACTTGAGGGAAAATATGACAAAATGCGGAGAAATTGAAAGGGAATGAGGAAGTACTTACATGTCTTCTGCTTGGCGCAGGTAAATTGTGTGGCAGCAAGAGAAATAAGTTGAAATGGAAGCCTCCAGAACTAGGGAAACAGTAATTTTTCGTGGACAGCGATAAGAAGGCTGGAATAGAATGTTTAATGTGGATAAATTCATATATGTTGAACACAAGCCCATGTGTGACTCCAAAGTTATCAGCAAAAACCTTATAGACTTTTATAAAGTGTACTTAGCTAAAAAGCGTTGTATTACCAGCTGGGGTACTGCAATATACAAGTACAGAATGAATCATCTGTTTGACAGTGTAGAAGAAGATTTAGCTGTTTTAAACCTTTACAAATTGGATTTACAATGCGCTTCTCAGTACTGTCTAACAATCTGAACCATGCTGTTTCAGTTAACAGATACCATACAGAACAGTTGCTGCATGGCTGTTTGAACAACATTCTGCTGTACGTTAATTGAGATAATAGGGATACGTGCAAGTTGAGTTCTGTCTTTGATGCTCTCCTGGAAAAAGAGAGCCCACTGCCTCTAAATTGACATGGATCTGCATTAAAGGAAGATAGAATGTAGAAGGAATGATCGGTTGACAGGAATTATAACAATGCATGATTTAAGGATAGGTTTATGATGCATCCAGAGAAAGGGAGATGTTGTTCCAGGTCAATTATCCTGCCTTTAACCATTTGCTCCGTTGTCCTTTCGGAGTATATCTGTTGTGTGGTATACCTTGAGATCGACTCGTATGCAATAGTGTGTTCTGAGTGTGAATTAGAGATCAATCTACCTGCAATTGTTAACAGCAAACCTTTCCATACAACAATCAGCAGAGGACTTCCAACACATGTGTGATGAATCTTGTCCGTCGATGGAAAACGTAGTTCAACACTCTCCTCTAGGTGAACAAAGATGTATGTGAAGTACTTCGTCCCTCTGGCATTTCTTGGACATATATTGAGTCTTCAGTTTATAACTGCAGTGATTCTAAGTTACTTACAGGACTTTGTAAGGTATTGCAATCGATGTGTATACATCTGCTTGAGACATGTTGTGCGTATGGGAGAGACTGTATTCTGTACACGAAGTTGGTGTAGCATGGTGTGTAATTTCACATGTCAAATACTGCAGCAATGCGCTTTTGTTTATGTTATATGATCATTTCTCTCTTCCTAGCACTTTCTTGGTGTAGAATAAAGACACTACAACAACTCTGCAGAACTGGTAGCACTAGTGACTTACATAAAATGTTTCAAACTCCTTCCGTCTGGAGCTCCGTTATGCATAACTCAAACAATTCTTCTCCTCCTGTTTCTTCTTCTTCTAAATCGTCTGTTATATTCTCAGAACACTCTCAAATATTTCAGGCTCATATCTGCTGCACACCAATATGGAGTGCTGAAATCCTCAGCATGCAAGACTCCAGAGAGATTGTCTGTAATTGGACGGGTAACGTGAGTGTGATTGGTATGGAACAGTCTTCACAGAATGGAAGTTAGAAACCGGCCTATATCTTTAGCGCTGGTCAGAACAAGTTTGGAACAGATGTTATAATCTTTTCAAAAGCAAAATATCGAAGTGTATTCATTATGTCAAACTCAGCTCGTTCTGTTCCTTCATGTGACATCGAATGTAGTGGCTGTAGCACCCTCCTACTTCAGGTCAGTTTGAAGTTAAATCGGAGTGTTGCAGGGAGGGTTCGTTGACTACAGAGGAAGTGTTACGAGATGCATAGAGAGAGGCCATATAGAATTTTTCTCAGGGTTGCTTAGCCTACAGGTTCATCGAAGGGGTAGTTCATTTCAATATAAGGGCTGAATACTAGAGGACAGAATCTCAGCCTTTGTCCCACGAATGAAAGTATACGTTTTAAATCCATCCAAATACAGGGTAAATCGTAATAACATCTTACAGAATTAATAATGTGTTTCGGCTAAGGAACGTAGTCTTTGCTCGTCGTCTCTGCCGATAGTTGTTTCCTACAATGAGAAACAATATTTATATCACATGATGCAGGGTATGTAACAAGGTTTGCCATATGTCCACATGAATAACAGCATCGCAAAGTATTTGATGCGGATGGTTTAGCAATAATACAGAAATGTGGAACCATGTTGCAGAGCGTTTGGCTGATAGTGTCACAAGATCGATGTGATGAGACAATTTGTTGAGGTGACAACTCGTCGAGAGTGGTGGTTTGGATTTCGAGTAATTGATAAAATGCTTTTAAATTATGGAAAATCTGGTAAAGTTACGAAAATTGAAGGAAAATACGTAAAACTGATGAAAATATGACAAACATAATGTGGAGGAATGAGGGTACTTTCATGCTAACCTTTGTACGAAAATCATTCCATTCCTCCACCAGTGGCATGGACAACTGGTGGTGCAAAACATCCACAACTTATGGGTTTAAGGCCTGCAGGATATCCCCTTGTTTGACATGTAGTTAATCACTGTAAGTCATAAAAATTAAAGACACAGTGTCCAAAGATTTGGAGGTTTAAGACCTGCAGGATATCCCCTTGTTTGACATGTAGTTATTCACTGTAAGTCATAAAAATTAAAGACACAGTGTCCAAAGATTTGGAGGTGATGATGAGTACCACCTAGAACACCAAAACAGCGATGATATGTTTAAGTGCAATATACACCACCAATAAGAGGAATCAAAGCTCAGGTTCTCTTCGAAAAACAGAACACCGAGATATCTGCTACTAATACTTTCAGACAGCTATATGGAAATGCTCCACAATGCTGCTCATTCCTCCAGTTTCCATACATTGCGATGGCCTGAAAATTTTTGTCAACGAGAAGCACTTGCTCTGTCTATTATTTCCACTGTCTTACATGTTGTGGGAGCAGTATAGTTTACACCATGTGATGTCCACCTTCCTGTGAGAGCTAATGGATCGAAACAAGTTAATCTCTGTTTAGCACCTGATACAGACCTCAGAGTCATGGTGGGAAAACAAAATGTATGGCGGTGTACGAAGCTGTAGTCATACACTGTTTGGATGTGTTACAGCATAAAAACAATGTATTAAACTCCTTATGAAAGAACAACACTTTAACCCTCCATTGTGATTGGTAGTCTTTGGGACATAGTCCTACAGTACAGGTGGAAAAATTTTACACTGGTCTGTTCAAGTGAGTTTGATCACAGGACACCTGCTTCAATGGATTAATACCTGTATATTTAATAGCGTCGCTGCATATGCTCAGAGCCATATGCAGACAGTATTTGTTCTGGATACATCAGAAGAGATGGTCATGGTAGTATGTTATTGAGCTCTCTACTCGGTGACGTCAGAAAAGCTTTTACTGTTCATAGTTTTTCTCTGTGTTATTATACAAAATAACGAGGAGAGAGAGAAAGTTTGGGTGACAGACATGAATGTACCGTGAGAGACAAAGATCCCCTTCAGACTGCAGTACTGCTATATAGTTTGGAAATGTACCAGAATGCAGAGCAAAACCCTCGTCTTCCATCCACTTCCGTATGATGTGAAACCTTGCTAATATTTCTGATAAGAAACACTACTGTAACTGCCTCTACTGTCTTTTCTACTACCTCTTACTGCAGGAGAAAGCTTCACTTGGCGCCGGCGTTACACACTTTATACCACTGGCAGAGCTGTAACCAAATGCTCACATTTCCACCAAGTAATCAATACATGATTCTGTTGTATTAGCTCAGCCTTTTTCTCTACGGGACGCAGAAAACCTACATGTACAACTACGTGATTACTCTGCTATTCACAATAAAGCGCCTGGCTGAGGGTTCAATGAGCCACCTTCAAGCTGTCTCTCTACCATTCCACTCTTGAATGGCGCGTGGGAAAACGAGCAGTCAAATTTTTTCTGTGCGAGCCCTGATTTCTCTCATTTTATCGTGATTATCATTTCTCCAAATGTAGGTGAGTGCCAATAGAATGTTTTTGCAATCGGAGGAGAAAACTGGTGATTCAAATTTCATGAGAAGACCCCGTCACAACGAAAAACGCCTTTGTTTCAGTGATTTTTACTCCAATTGATGTATCATGTCTATGGCACTATCTCCCCTATTTCCTGATAATGCAAAACGAGCTGCCCTTTTCTGTACTGTTTTGGCGTCATCCGTCAGTCCCACCTGATGCGGATCCCACACCACCCAGCAATACTCCTGAACAGCAAGGACAAGTGTGATATAAGCAGTCTCTTCAGTAGACCTGTTGCACCTTCTAAGTGTTTTGCAAATGAATAACAGTCTTTGGTTTGCTCTACTCACAACATTATTTATATGATCGTTTTAATTTAGGTTATTTGTAATTGTAATACGTAAGTATTTCAATTTACAGCCTTCAGACTTGTGTGACTTAACATGTAATCGAAATTTAGCGGATTTCTATTAGTACTCATGTGAATAACTTCACACTTTTCTTTATTTGGGATCAACTGCCTCGTTTTGCACCGTGCGGATATCTTGTCTAAATCATTTTTCAATTCGTTTTGGTCATCTGATGACTTTTGTAGATATAGTGCTTTCTGACTTCCGTTTATTTCCAACTGAAATTGGGATGATTACATGGAAAATGCTGCAAGAAGGGCAGGTCAGGGGCTAAGAAACAGTTACAATAAGCAGAGAGACTGTCTAAAACAATTTTGGAATAAGTTTGAAAAAGTGACCCATATCGAGATATGAGAGTGCCACGAGTATGATTCACCAGTGGCTCTAATGAGTAACAGATATCTCCATAGGATCCAACACAACTGTGTGGTTGAATGTAGACGCTTGATTTCGAACCGCAGACTGCATTTCTATCAGAAAGCGTAACATCATAGATGTGAAAGCAAGTGTATAGTATTTTTAAGTGATTCGTCACATGGCGTACAATCTATCTCGTGGTATTTATTCAATCAACCATCACCTTCCCTTGCCTATAACACCGTGGGTGTGTTGCACAACCTCTGTTACACTGTCTCCATGGCACTGAGATGGAATTTATTAGAAAAACTGTTTGTCATCGTGAGAAATACATAGCACGAGCGTCAGTGAGTTGCAAATGTCGTCTCAATACCACGTTCCTTATCGTAATCACTTTCTAAATTCAGTGAGATGAGTGATTCTATCATGAGCTGTTAATATAGAAGCAATACCATACTTCAATTGATAAAGCATTTAGTTTTTGCATAGATATCGTTAGCGACTCTTGTGTGTACTTGTAGAACCAAGATGGCTTATTTATGAAGGGTGACAGTAACAAACAATTGAGATCATGATTTTAATAACCGCTCGTTTATAAGGTGATTACATCTCTCTTCCTCAAGACACGCTGATACCACTCACAAGAAAACAAATGGAGCATGTCAATCCATTCCGGAATTTTCGTTCGATATTGTTTGGTGCCACCACCATTTATTTATGGGTACAGTATTCTATTTAGAAGGGGTTGTGAGATAGATTTGCTGTCATTAGCAGGCTTATAAAGTTTGTGTTAGGGCGTAAAATTACTGTAGTCTGTGTTCCAACATGTGGGAAGAAAATCTGAAGGTAATGGAGGTATGGATTTGGCATGGAGAACTGTGATTTCAGCACACCAAAAGCCGTAAAGGGTATGAAAGATTTTACATGGAAAGTTATGTCCAGACATAAAAGGGACATAGATATTATTATTTGCAGAGACGCAGCCACCAGGAGGAGGTATTTCTGATACTTGGTGTTCATTGTCGAGTGTCATCAGATTGTGGCTACAATCGTAATATTTAACTGTTCTTACAGTGATAACATGTGGCTGGTTTCCTAGGACGACACCGTTTGGCGACCAGGCCTTCATGGTGGAGGCAGCTGTTCATTGGAACGAATTGATACTTCTGGCTTAAGGCTGTCGCAAAAGGTGGTGACAAAGAAAAGTTTTAGCTGGCCAACTAGTTGACTCTTGAAGGCAACCACAGCTACAAGTCCTGGTGGTGGGCTTCCCAGCATCCTCTGGATAGCTGAATAGTTAAATGGCCAGTATGCTTGTAGAGCGACAACAGAGGTGGATATGTGTGTTGTATGAGAAAGTTCAATATGACACGTGTTTGCCCTGAAATAGTATTCCTGCCACGTAAATTAATCTACTGACTGCTTGGTGAGAAGTCTCTCTCCAGTCTCTGAGCATTTGGTAGAACGAGCATGTGCATGAGAGGGAATGGCTATGCAGCGCCGGCAGGACTGGTGTGGGTGTGGGTCTGTCCTGGAAGTGCAGTTGTGCCTAAATGGCATTCAGCAGTTGTCACATACTTCACTATAGTGCGAGTGTGTGAGATCAGAAGAAATCAATTAGTGATACATGGCCTCTGGCCTGGATTGCTACGTGTGGATATCAGTGAGGGTGCGAGAGGTTTATGTAAGCATGTTCTCAGCGATCTAAGGCATCTAGCCATGATAATTATAAGGATCATGGTTTAATGCTTCTCAGTACACTGCAGTGCACTCAGTCTTCTTAGTACTATTCTAAGATTCTGTGTGGTGTCTGTGTGTTCTAAGTCGTGTCTCCCTACCACTTTCGCGCAACGACGCTCTGAGCGTGTTTTTTAGGGAATTGACTAGTCTGAACCTGGGACCTGTTGCTGGTAAGCAGACGCCAGACCACACATGACATGTAGAGTTCAGAAGAGTTCTGTGACACTAGCCATGATATAATCAAATACCTAATGATTTCAGCGTCAGCTCCACTGCACTCCCTGTAAAAGAATCTTAATACTAACTAAATTTAGTGGAAGGTGTTCAAGGCTTTCCTATTTTTAGTTATCTGGTAAAATAACGTCGAAAAAGCAGTTAAGTTTACCATTGGAAATTTTATTCTACTCACAAAACATTGTTTATAAATTGCACTATTGATAAAAGGTAATATTTTAGTACAGGATGATACAAAACCAACTGCGTTCAACAAAAATGTGAACGAATATTCCCTGAATGGGTTTCCAAGTTCTACAAGGGATCGAAGGATGACCTATGCCATATCACATCTATAATCTAGATTTAAGTTAAGTTTCATAAAAGAGAAAACTATCAAAATGGTCTACAGTGACCCTCAATTATCTTTAATTACTTATCCAACTTGTCGTAAATTACAGTGGCTGATGTGTCTTCTCAATAATTATATACCAGAAAAATCATCGCGTTTCAGGTTTTTACTTCAAGTAGCAAATGTGAACACCATGAGATTTAATTGGCGATCGACACTAGTATTACGTAAAAAGGGGATGTAACAGATGAGACTTCTGCCGGTCTGAGTAAAGCCTTATGCGCTCAAAAATGCGGCATCGCGTGCGTTCATTACCTTGTCGGTGTTTAGGCAGTGTCAGGGGGCGGCGGCGGCACAGCTCCACGCACCTCGCCGTCTCGGAAGCAACTCCACTCTTCACTCCTCCTTACTACAATTTACCGAAGTTGGTTTTAAATAAAACTATCTGGCTGTGTTTTCAACTGACCAATCAGCGTCTCAATGTTAACTTTAAGCTCCGCCTACAAAAATTCTGTCCACCCGATGGGAAACGTTATACTTTTCGTGGTGGGGTAATGTTTTTAATGTTTGCAACGTAACAGAGACGCGTACAGTCGCGCACTAAAACTTGCAGCTGGTGTGGCCCTTATAGTGTTATCGTAAGATCTATACTGTTCTTCTGGAGGGATCTATCTTTTAACATGGGCTGGGTGGGTGGGGGGGGGGGGGGGTGGTTTTGGCAGTCGGCTGGCGACGTGGGTGTACATCCCTTATCGTAGGACCTCCTAGCCTACACGATTCTGTTCTCGGCTTCTGTTCTCATTTCTCCCCTGAGAACTACGTCTGTTTCACGGTAGGAAGGTATGACATGCATTTAGGCGTTCTTGTGTTAGTCTGTGGTATTCCATTTGCTCACTCGTTGATTGTATTACTTTGGTTAATTTAATGTCAGAATTTATTCGGATCTATGTGACATACTCTCCGATTTGCTATTATGTCAGGGTTTTCATGGAAGGTGATGGATTTGCCTGACACCTTACACTATCTCTCCTCCTTGGTTCTGGTAAAGTTGAGAAATGAAACTTATGAATTCTATAGCGCTTTATAAAACTTGTAGAGGTCGGGAATCCCAAATCAATGATGGTATAAATTTACGCCGAAATTTGAAATTCACAGCTATCATTTTATACAGCACCACTTTCTATCATAATGTCAAAACACTGATCGGTCAATTTAGCATAATGGACTTCCTGCGAAAACAACCTGCCTGCGCCAGTATACAACAATTGGAGGTAAACAAAAAAATTCAGAAATATTTTGAAACCAGTCAGTTGCAGTATTTAGTCCCACCAAATATATCAGTCCTAGTATCTAGCAATATGATGCTAGGAGAAACTGGTCACAAAATTACTTAGTCAATCAATCTGTCAGATAGAGAAATTTCAAAACATCCATAGCTGGGGATTTACCAGGTATCCACTATTTTGTTTAGGATAATGTAGCACATGGCAGACGCCCACTGGGCACCAAGTAGCCACCTAAGGCAGAGACAGAGACAGAGAGAGAGAGAGAGAGAGAGAGAGAGAGAGAGAGAGAGAGAGAGACAGAGAGAGACCGAGAGAGACCGAGAGAGACAGAGAGAGAGAGAGAGAGAGAGAGAGAGAGAGAGAGTGAGTGAGGTGGGGGCGGGGCAAAGGGCTGGGAGAGATGGAGAGGATGTGGCTCAAATGGTTCAAATGGCTCTGAGCACAATAGGACTTAACATCTGAGGTCATCAGTCCCCTAGATCTTAGAACTACTTAAACCTAACCTAAGGACATCACACACATCCATGCCCGAGGCAGGATTCGAACCTGCGACTATAGCGGTCGCGCGGTTCTAGACTGTAGCGCCTAGAACCGCTCGGCCTCACCGGCCGGTGGAGAGGATGTTTCAAGAGAAATTTTCCAGGTATCAGTATCAATGAATCGAAGAGTTGCACCCAACCGTATCAAAGGGTTGCCATCAGCTAACGCTTTCTCCAACTGGAAGTAGCTGGAGAGGTGAGGGAGAGGAGGGAATTGGGCTATTGATATAGTGAAATAACTCTTTGGGTATCTGCTCGGCAGGTGAGAATATAGAGCAACTGCTTCCATTGACCCTGTATGGTAGGGCTGTATTTGGCAGCAGATTGTGCAACCAGAAGCAGCCACTTGAGGTGGCAAAGAACACCACTGTGAACAAAAGGGACCGCAGTTGTTCGTGTGACCTGGCTGCTAGACTGTGACAAGAAGTGAGTGCAGTATTCTGAGACACTATTGTCTGCTGGTTGGGACAGGTTGGTAGATGTTCTCTCAAGTAGGAGCATGCAAAAGAAAATAGCTACTTGGGGTAAACTAATGTGGTGGGACAGCTGGCAGCATGGCACCCAACAGTGGTCGGGGGCTGAAGCGACTGTAGTGAGGCATCTGACACCTCACATGGAGTGCATTCTGGTGAAGCAATCAGCACATGGGTGCACATTGTTCCAGTTGGCATATCTGTCCTGCAGTTGCTGTGAGAAGTTGTTTAACACTGTAATTACGTGCCATGAGTTATGTTGACATTGATTTCATGATGGTATTCTTTCCACAATTAGAAAAAAGTCAAGTACATCTTTTTTATGTATTTTGCAATACCTGAATCTTCCCAAACACCAGAGAATGGTGAGTTTTTCCTACCAAATAAAATAGAGATCCAATGGCTACAAACTAAATTTTATAAATAAACTATATATTCTTTGCTATGTAACTGACATTGAGCTGAAATTCGACTTGTAAAATTCTTCCTCTCCAGCACAGATGAAGTATTTTCCGCCATTTTCCAGAGTGGGAAGGTGAGTGGGAGGGTCTGGAAGATTTCCCAGATGACGATGGGCTAGTTAATTGATCAATTTAATTAATTAGTTAGTTGAAATCAAATCGATGGGGGGGAGGGGGGAGAGTTAGAGGAAGAGGAGTGGTAGGGGGAGGTGTGGGGGCTTCTGAGAAGATTATCTCCATGGGGTTATACACGTAAATATTCGTCAATATACCTCCAGGTGGTCATAAAACATGTAGCCAAACAATAGATTAGAGACAAAGATTAATAAGTTTACCGCTGAATGTATGCAACCAGCACCAACAACATGTGCTCATAGCCCCTTTAGCCTACTACTCTTGAAGACCATTTGCAGCAATCAAATGATAGAATTTTTATGGATCACAATGGGCCATGTCACCAGGACACAATTGTTCATGATTGGTTTGAAGAATATTCTGGACTGTTCCAGAGAATGAGTTAACCATGCAGATTGCCCACATGAGTCCGAGGGGGACTTTTATGGGACATAATCAAGAAAGAAAGTTCATGAAGAAAATCCTGTAGTGGCAGCACTTTAGCAGTTATGGATGCCTATAGAAGCAGCATGGCTGATTATTTCTGCAGGTGACTTTTAATGACTTTTTGAATACATACTGTGTGAGTTGCCAAACTGTGTGGGGTGAAAGTGGGTTCAACACAACATTATTACATACCCCACGACTTATATCAATTCAGTGTGTATCACATAGCTGAAGTTTCGAAGAGCTCCACGTTCTGGAGCTGTCGGGTTCAAACCTGATTTGGAATTGTTCTTATCTCGTTTCTGTCGTTCCAGGACAGCCTCAATCCCAGTCAGTGTGCTGTTGAACTGGATCCTGGGCATGCTTGCTGGGTGTAAAGGGCAGCTGGGTGATGGGTTCCACACCCTCTCCCTCCTACTGCCCAGGCCAATGAGAGGTTGCACTACACTTGCACTCAGTCTACACCACGTTCACAGGTTGAGCGCCGCAGACTATGTTTTACCCATTACTAAAACCAGCGCTTAATAGCGGCATTACAGTTCACAGTGCCATCGAGGATGAAGAACGTGTACACGCCTATATGAATGTTACCTTCCTGAGAGCAAAATAGTGTGTAAAAATCTCATACAAACTATACTCCCTAAGTCAAGTACTTCGTAGTTTACCAATATCATCACGTAATTCTCTGACATGAGAATCCCCATCACTGCTGAAGAAGAGCCAACCTGATGCTGGCCCACTTACTCACCGGCTGCCCTAATTTGACTGCTTTGGGGCGGCATCTTAATCTTCCTGACACGCTAACTCTAGTACTAGCAGATGATGCCAAAGGTGGTTTCTGTTCATCCCTGTAAGGTAGGGATCTTAGGCCTCATTGATCCCCTGAGGGGTTGATGGGGTCCTTGGCGGCCCAGCCTGGGCACTGCCCATCCCAGCTTTTTATTCTCTTTATTCCTTTTCTTTTCTCGGTTTAAGTCGCTTGTCCTAACTGATCTTCTATCGTCTTCTCTATGCTCTCTCTTTTTCTGGGCTGGCAGTTCTGTTTTTTTTTTTTTTTATTATTTACATTTCAGCTTTCCAGGATTTGCTTTTAACGTCCTTCCTTTGACGATCCCTCTTGGGTGTAATGATCTTGTAGTGTAGTCCCCTTCTCTCCACCAGCCAGTCATCGTGTAATATTTACGGCGGTTACAGTTATCTTATTCAGCTGCCACAAGTTCTTAGTGCAGGTGAGAAGGCAGCAGAGCGAAGATGACGTAATGCCATGTGAGTTACCGTGACATATGTTCTGCGGTACGTACGCTGTGAGGAAGACCGCCAAAATTATGGTCTCTTTCCAAGATTGGCTGCTGTGTTCGGAAGTACCACTCAGAGTAATAAACGCCTGTTATTAACGTGAGAAAGATTAAACAGTAAATTTACTTCCTTTTCATATAAAAGAATCTCTCAATAAGGGGCTATGATTCCATTATTGCAGAAGAAAAACAATAGCTAAACGAAAACGCACACGAAGCACTTCGAAGATCTCCACATCTCACCTAACTCCATGACGGACAGGTGATTCGGCTGATAGATGAGAGCACCTTCAGCAGTCTCGGAGGACAGACATGTTGTTTGCCGTTTGACAGTATTTACTGAAATACGCATTTACATCTTTTGTTTATTCTACGTAAAAGTGTGAAGATTGGAAATTATTTGTTATTCATAAAACAGATTACAATTGTGCAGTCTCTTGTACTCTGCGACAGTTCAAAATGTAATTATTTGTAAAATATCAGTTTACTGCAGCCTCAGGATAACGTACTCACGACCTACATACTGATTTCTGCGCATGGGACAAGGACTATAGAAGACTACGGATTAGTGATCGTTATTCAGAACTTACGCATTCAAATCAGGGTTGTGAAAGAAACAAGGTACTTTGTATGTAATCTAATCTTAGTACAAATGAGATCAGAGGCACGTCCTCTTTGACAGCCCACAGTTGGTATGAAGAAAGGAAGTTTCTGAGGGAAGGGATTTATCGCACACACATAAATCCCTATATACTTATGGCTTTTCAGCCATCATATTCAGCTCTTATGAATAAATGGTGTACGATAAATGATAAATCCTTACAGCTAATTTCTCTCTCTTTCACTTGCCGTAATCATCGTCGTCGTCGTCGTCGTCGTCGTCGCCGTCGTTATCATCATCATCATCATCATCCTCATCATCCTCATCATCCTCATCATCATCATCATCATCATCATCATCATCATCATCATCATCAGTAAAGCAACATCCATTTGTCAGGTTTGTGTTTATGTAGAAGATTATTCTATTCGTTCCATTTTATGGCCGAACTCCATTCAGTTTTGAATTCCAGTATTCCTTAAGGCCAGTCTGTCACCTTCCTCCCATCTTTGATTCCGTCTTCCAACCCTCCTAGTTTCTTCAGACACTGTATTTAGTACTGTCTTAACCTGAATAATGTACTCTTCTTATTAGAGATTTCTATTAGCTCAGATCGCAGTACATGACAGGTGTCGGCAAGTTAAATTGCCATCTTCAGATCATTTTCATCATGGACATATCTATGCACACGTCGCTGAAGTACCAGTGTTAACGTTATGCATAATACAATAAAACCATGATTGTGCTAAACACGCATAAAAGTTTCTTATCAGATACATTCGGCTCATGGGATATTGCTTACTTTCCCCTCTACTGACAGTTGACAGTAGTAGGAGCTGCGTGGAGACTGAGGCAATTGAATCATAAAGCTTTCCGTGATTTACGATATCTTCCCGATTCTGTATATGGATGTAACTGAAGTTGTACAAACATTATGGAACTGAAATCCAGCCTCTGCGGAAATACAGTCCGAATCTTTAGCAATGACATCAGCATACAATTCGGCTTAGACAAGTCGCAACACTGCACTAGAAACTGCAAAATCTCCAACTAATGTCAAATGAAGAGGTCATTGAGTGCCATCAACAACAAAAAAAAAAGAAAACTATAAGTACTCAGGCATTTTGTTGTTTGACAACGTCAATCATGGTAATACAAAAAGTTTGGTCTGCAATAGCTGCCTTCAAAGGTTAAGAAAAAGTTTTGAAAAGCGCACTGAATGGCGACAATACCATGAAAGTAACCTACACTTGAATGTAGCCTGTTATCACATACACTGCAGGCGTTCGGAAACGGACAAAATTAGAGAGGATAATCTGGCCAGGAAAAGTACAAAATGCATAACAATTCTCCATCCGCCTCATCCTCGCAGTGACGTCAACAAATCGTACTTACCCAGTTGAATATGTGGCAGAAGTTATTTGCCGTGCGAGTTAGCCGTGCGGTCCGAGGCGTCTTGTCACGGTTCACGCTGCACCCCTCGTCAGAGGATCGAGTCCTCCCTCGGGTATGGGTGTGTGTGTTGTGATTAGGATAAGTTATTTTAAGTTAGATTAAGTAGTGCGTAAGCCTAGGGACCGATGACCTAAGCAGTGTGGTCCCATAGTCCTTACCACAAATTTCCATTTTTTTGCGGAAGTTATTTGTAAGTGAAGGAGACAATGGAAAGAGAGAAATATTCATTGGCAGACTATTTGGAAGATAGTCATGAATCATGTCTGTCGTCAAGAACAGAAAGCTTCTGAAAGCATAGCAAACCAAAAGTTATCATCGGGGAGTTTCACTCCAGTGCCGACTTGGCAGCCAGCGTAATAAAGTAGTCAGAAGATCCAACACAAAATAGATAACGAGAAGAGCTAGTCATAGTAGGCCAGCGGAATCCCAAAGAAGGAAAGTGAAGCACAGATTCCTGTTCCTCAGGAATATGCCATTAAGACTAACCACATCAAAAGCAGAATCCAGAAATCAGCAGTCGACTCAAAATGTAGACGGCGAGGAAGCAGCTGTCGCAAAAAGATAGCTCAGACTGATTACGTGCAGAGACACGAATTACTCAGTGGGACGTGTGATAAAGTAACTGTCTGCCGGTGGCAAGGAATTAGGGGGACCACCACCTGTCGGAAAATGTTACTTAAAATGACCATGACAAATTACTGTAGGACTTCGTAAGGACTGAATATCGGGAGATAATACATTACACATCACTAATGTGGAGAAAAAAGAGTGGGACTATTATTATTGCCATTCCAGGTGATAGCGGAATTGACGAGAATAGACTTGAGAAAGTTGACAGGTGCGAGAACGTGAGAACTGAACTACAGCCTGTCTGCGATAAACTAGGGAAAGTGTTCCTAGTGGTTCCAAGCACACTAGGGGCACCGTCAAAATATCACACTGGGCACTGGAAAACCGTTGTAATGTATAAAATATGAGCTAAAAAATGTGTTTTACTGATATCTTCACTAATGATGTTCACACGCATCTTTCAGCCCTCGACGCTTGGCAAGTGTCCGACTAGTGATAAAATACTCCTCTCTGTCAGAACATACCTCGCAAGACCCATAGGTACCCACCAACCGCCATTTCACCCTCAACAGATGTACGTCACTGGATGCGGATATGGAGGGGCACACGGTCAGAACACCGTTCTCCCGACCGTTGTCAAGTAATGAAACACGAATTACAGCATAATTATCATAATTTCTAGATTTATTGTTGGAATAATAACAATAATAATACAGAAGTGGAAGTCGTGATAGGAAATATTAAGCAGTTAGAAAATTTTAAATACCGAGGAGAAAGAATATATCCTAAACTATAATAGAAAGAAACCTTCGTGTCACGCACTACCAAAATGTAAATGGCTTATGAAATAGCTAAAGCCTTCTACAGTATGAGATCGTTACCATTAGCGGTCAAAATCAAACACTACTGAGTCATGGTTCGACAGGACACTATATGTACGGTAAACAAGAAAGTTGCAATGGACGAACTTGAGGCCAAAGAAAGAAATATTTTAAGAAACATCCAGGGTCCCATGTAAGAAAAAGAGTACATAAGGCGTCACAACCACGAACTGTAGGCCTATGATGAAGAAAAGAACAATTCTCTTTTATAGTCACGTGACAGGAATGAGCAAAGTAAGAATATCTAAGAGGATAATGACCTACTTTTAAGACAAGAAAACTAAAGCGGTATGGTTCACAGAAACTGAATTTATACGAGAACGAGAAATTTCTACTGAAGACATCCAGGAGCATGATAAGCTTAAGAAAAATCTGCGAACACAAAGAGGTTTTCAGAAAAAAACGAAGCTGAAGACCAGAAAGGCATGGGCACAATACAGAAAAGAACAACAGGAGAAACGAACGTAGGAGCACTGGGCGACTGTCAAAGCTCGGAAAAAGGGGCAGTTGAATTGACGTGGAGCCTAGTTGGCCGTAACGAAGAAAGAAGGTTACTGATAATAACTGGGAAGTATATTAACAGTTATTAACCCGAGAGAACGCTCTATCGTTACATCTATTCAGCTACCCTATGCAATAGGCCAATGTTAAGACATAACTACGGTACAAGCTTATCGTCTGTCTGTCCTTGTCGCAACTACATCCAACTGGCTATTTCACCATACATGGTATGGCGCCGAAATGGTGACTATCAAAACGCGTAGCTGTGCTTTAACACTGACCTATTGTATGTATTGTATCTGAATATAACGATTAACAGCCAGCAGTAGCTTCTTGGCTGTAAATCATACTCATATGTATAAACAGCCAGTAAGATATAAATATTTAGAGAAAGCTGATAATACAGGATGTTGAAACGAAAAGTATGCCATATTTTGAAAGGTGGTAGTATGGACTAAAACAAGACAATGATGGCCAGTAAACGTGGGCTCTAAAATGCATACCTTAAGAATTACGAACTTCTGTTCATCTTCACTTCTGTGAAACACCTATCCTCTACTTTGCTTATTTTACGGTAAGAAAGATAAGCAAGTGCGCGTAGTACTTAAATCATTCATTGCAGAGGCATGTTTACTGGACATTTTTTCTTCTTTTGGTATACGCTAACACCTCTCTAAACATGGAATATTCTTCCTAATACGAAAAAGTACATCAGAATTAGAGGCATCTTTCTTCCCGAATGTCAGTTTT
Organism: Schistocerca piceifrons; assembly: GCF_021461385.2. NCBI lineage: Eukaryota > Metazoa > Arthropoda > Insecta > Orthoptera > Acrididae > Schistocerca > Schistocerca piceifrons. The sequence continues at coordinate 148,916,367 of NC_060145.1, read as the reverse complement.
GTTTCTAGGTAACTTTTCCACAGCGTTGATGTCATGTCTGCAGCTATGGGTACCCAAATAAAGCGATAGCTAGTACATGCCTGCTTAAATATGTTTAGCTTACACGACGGGTAAATACTGCAATTCGTTATGAGCTTCAACAAGCAAGAAATTTGTATCAGCATTGCAGTTTCTAGTAAAGTTTTCTGAATTTCCGTTGGCGTCACGAAACACGTAGTGGACAGCATTACAACAGCAGTGTGAACGACGCCGGAGGCCGGACGCGGCAGTCACAATTGACCTCAGGCGGTAAAAACGCGGCGCGCCCCAGTACGATACGGAACAGTACAGCGTGTCCCTCTGCAGTCGACCAGCCAACAGCTCGTCATCATCATCGTCATCATCGGCAACAGCGGCGTCTCCCGCCGGCGGTGCTTGGCTCGTGTCGGCGCGCAATTGCTGTGTCAGCCGAGCCGCCGCTGCCAATACGTCACCAGGTACATCGCACCTGTTATTAACACCGATGACCCCTCGTTGAATTAATAGGGTACCACTGTCAGTCCACAGCGGCAATATCCGAGCCATAAACAGCGGCGCTCTTCGGACGCTTAGGCACAAATGTACCCATCTGCTTGTGCATTATGAGGTGGGGCAGGCTGACTGAAGGGGCCTAGACGCATCAGAAGTGGCAGAAGAAAAATATTCTGGAGACTGAAGAGAAGGATTCACCTGTGACTGAATTAAGGTGGAAGTAGAAACTGCATGGACGTTTACGTACTTTATACCCAAATGCAGCACCAGCTAATGAAATGCACCCTTATTAGCATCCCACAGGCGAATTTTATCGTTTGAGGTTTGATGTGTAGCTGTTGTTGTGTGAACAGAATGGAACTGAAACGTAACTATTAAATGCACTGTAATAAGAAGCAGTGTCATGTCTTATTCATATAAAGAGTAAGATCGTAAACTTTTTTCTAATAATGCAATTACTTTTTCTCGTTCTTCTTCTTGTGTTAAGGTCTTCTAGGGACCACGTTTCAATCCCTAATTCTTTGCTGTACTTTTGTTTTCTTTCAGTATTTCTTCATGACTTGGTTATGATTCTTTTTCCAGTTTTCAGAATATTTTTGTCTGTTTTCTATTATATCCTGTCTTGGAACGCAACTACTTTTAAAACTTTCCCCTCCAAGATCTCATTCAAGTACTTATCCAGTTATTTAGTTCCTTCCGAGGTCTTTTCTTACTTCTTGAGAACAGGTAGTTGTTAACTTATTTTCCTTCAGATGTGCTCGGTCAGGCTAATCTAATCAATTCCAAAAAAGATAGTAAATCTCTTCTACCTTGTTGCTTATATGTTCTGACAAATTTCATTGTTACTTCTTTTACAAAATGCTACATTTTTCTGAGGACATAATTCTTTCTGTGTAATTTCTCTTCCTAATTTTTCTAATTTATCAATTGGCTCCAAGCACTATGGGACTGGACAACTGAGGTCATCAGACCCCGAGACTTAGAACTACTTAAACCTGACTAATTTGAGGACATCTCATACATCCATGTCCGAGGCAGGATTCGAACCTGCGACCCTAGCAGCAGCTCGGTTCCGGTCTGATGCGCCTAGAACCGCTCGGCCACAGCTGCTTGCCTCTAATTTATCAATTTTATAATTTAATTCTAGACATTCGCTAACATACTAATTTCAAGTGCTTTATCTTAAGTTTTTCAGACAAGCACGTTCTGATGTAGGTTTTCTTAGCCGTACCCTATGTTTTTCAATCTTGTGTGTATTTTATTCTAAAGCAGTTTTCTAAACCGTTATCGTGAAAAGTCTCTGCCAAATATTATATTTTTTAACTTTTCTAAAATTTCCACAAAATCTGTTGTTAAATATTGGGAGCACGTTTTACAGGTCATAAATTTTGTTTTTCCTGCGGTTATTCATCGGTCTGTTAGGTCGGCTGTCTAATTCCAAAAGACTGCCTTGCACTAACACATTTTTCAGGTTCCCTGAAAGTATGGCAGAATCATCTGAGAATGCTAAACGATTTACATTCAATCCAGCAGGGCGATTAGGTGTGTCAGTAACCCAACGCGACAGATGGTCTCGGTACATGAGAAACGTAGGCTGAGTACTAGCCCTATCGTTCTGGAATTAGGAATTAATTTCGGTCATGACGGCGTTCCGGCAGCTCCCTGGAATTTTTTTAACTCACTGGAGCATTTGGCACCGGAGATTTCAAATAATAAATCTCGTGAGACAACAGTGATTCACTTACGAGGCTGGGCGCCAAGAAGCGTATCTCATTATTTGCATTTACTCCTTAAATGTTAATATACTGTACATATCCAAAAGCGCAGGTGTCTTTACCTGCTCTGATAAATCATTTTATGTCACTTTCACTTCATGCTCAGAAACTAATTGCTAATTTTAGTTACTATTGCTAGCCACTGGTGATCAAGATACCCTGAGCTGGCAGCCTCCGAACTGTTCAGTTAGCTCACTAGAAGTTTATAACTAGTTTCCGAGGAGACACCATGTGCATCGGTGCATCAAGTGCGATCTCCTAATAAATGGAATAACTCGTTGGAAATTGCCTCGGATGACATACGTGTGCAATCTCATTTGAACATTGTGATCATGTGTAGTAATCTATGGTCGGTTTGCGGAGAGGTAGTACGTGATTCATCGTCTACAGTACGACTTAGAGTAAAGACGGAACAATTTATCAAAAGGTTGCCTCGGGAAACGTATAAGTGTGATATCATGCTGATCTTAAGATCATGTGAAGCATTATGTACGACTTTTTACGGTGCTCGATAAACAGTGATCAGCATCCGGAAAATTTGCCGCGAATATTAATAGTAAACTGGCTCTCGGAATCGTATCCATGATTCTTGATTGTTTCTATCCCATTATTTCGCAATTCCCATTTTTAGTAGCGTTGAGTTTTTCAAAATTTGCAGCTCTGTTAGGAACTGCTTATCATAGGCCCGTTCGAGTCTGCAGCCGGTGGGGAAGAAACTATTAGGGGCGATAACGACTAGTCAGTTTTACAAGACAAGTGGTGAGTAAGTTGCCCCCAGTTGTGCTAGGAGAACTGAGTGCAGATTTTGCATTCATAATTCTACAGTGTATGTTGCACCCCGGATACCTTTTGGTAGAAAGTGTTACATTTGGGACAGCATTTTTTCTGGAAAACAGGCAATCGTCACTTGCCATCCGTTCCGTAAGGAAGATCAACAAGCTAAATTCAAGAATCGCTTACCTACGTTACGCTGGTCCAGTAAATGGAAGGGTCGGTAGACTCTACGGAAACATGACATGCAGTGTATTTCGTTGCCGTCAAAAAACATAAAAAGTCTTCTTAACAACGTTAAAGATGGTTTAGGTCCCCAACAAGCTGGCTGTCTACCGAATTCCACGCGAATGTGGCAAGTCTTATGTGGACGGAGACTACTGGAAAGATTGAGAAGACATGCGAGGATCATCAGCGACACACCACACTAAAACAACAAAGTAAATAAGCTGCCGTTGAGTACTGCATCGAATATTATTTTAAAATCAAATGCTGTGAGATCAGTGTCGTTGTATAGCTTCTTGGACAAAAACCCGCCAGGGTAGCCGAGAGCGCTACGCGCTGCTTCCTGGACTCGGGTAGGCTCGCCGGCCCCGGGTCGAATCCGCCCGATGGATTAATGACGAGGGCCGGTGCGCTGGCCAGCCTGGATGTGGTTTTTAAGCGGTTTTCCACATCCCGTTAGGTGAATACCGGGTTGGTCCCCACGTTCCACCTCAGTTACACGACTCGCAGACATCTGAACACGCTTGCACCCTTCCATTAATTACACTCGATGCAGACAGTTGGGGTACACTAATTCTGTCCCGGGGGGTACGGGGTGGCGCAGGAAGGGCATCCGGCCACCCCTTTCCACTAACCTTGCCAAATCCGTTCCAACCAATGCCGACCCAGCGTCAGCGTGGGACATGGCACCAATGAAAAAAGAAGAAAGTATTCTTGGACAGTCTGGTTTGATTGCAGACACATAAAAGCACAATTAGCACCACCTGAATGAGACGACTGGGAAGGTCGCCGAAATATTGTGCATAAAATGGAAACATCTCGACTGAAATCCAGAAGCACAACATTTACTGATCACGTGGAGAAAACCTGAGATAAAGTAATTCATGATGAAATTTTTCTTTATAAGGAATGTCGAAAAAAGAACGTCTGATTTAAAAGCCTGTTATTTTAATTTATTTTTGTTGACAACACTTCTTTTACATGTTTTATTGGCAACGATCACTGATCATGTTTCGATATTGTGCTTTTGTTTTACAAGTCAGTGTTTGCGGAATATTAGCATAGACAGATACAGAACGGAACAGTAAGTGTTGATTGTTGAAACTCACTAAAGGAATTCTGAAAGGTTCGTGGAAACTGTTCGCTAACTCCCTGTTATTCTGGGACACAACAATGCACCATATGAATCCACCATTCGTAGGTTGATCAAGAACCTGGAAAAAACTTATCTATTGTTCATATGTTGATCAAGAAATTTCACAAACCGGTTCAGCAGTAGACATCAAAAGCCTTGAATGCCCTCCAGGTGGCCAGGATGAAGCAAACGTTTTTGATAAGCATGATTCTGTTACTGTGCGTCCGGGAAGCATCTGCCCAAGAAATGAGCATGCGTCCAGCAACAATACACAGAATCTCAACAAAAGGTTTGCCCTCACACACGTACAGAATCGGGTAACACAGGAAATTAAGACCAGCGGATTCTGGAAAATGGCTCGATTTGTGCGATAGGTCCTGGAAAAGGAACGAAGGAGACGTGGATTCACAAATTGCATTAGTTTCTCAGTTGAAGCTCAATTCTATTAACAACTTTGTTAATACGCATAATTTCCGACTGTGGAGATCAAAGAAGTCAAGGCTATTTTAAGAAAGAAAAACCCCATCTTCAGAGACTTTACAAGAACAACTGCCTTCATCTATTAGAACTCAAACAGGAAATTCGTGTCCTTGGCAAGCTGATAGGGAAATACGTGCACGCGATAGTTCATTTCATGGACTGACCGAACGCGTGTAAGACTAGAAGGAGGGGCTATATGCCCGATATTCTTTTTCACATTTAAACTTCAACATCTGAAGAGAACGATGTGTCATGTTTTCTTCTTTCAAATAAACGAATTCGATTTATAACAGCTTCAGATCAGGTGTTTTTCAACTGGTGCTTAATATCACTGAAAATGGGGTGTACGTATTGCAATGCACAGAAGAGGACGATGGAGCTCTAAAAACATTTTTTCTAAAGAGTGCATTTAAAGAGTCGTCTTTCCTATTCCGTATATCGGAATATTGTGTACAGTATTTTACGTTCTTTAAGGAAACATGAAGCAACAAACACGAGAGATTGATCCTGGCACATTTACCGCATTATCAAGTTTTTTGAAACGACATACAGATAAATGAATCAGAGTTTTCAATTTTGTACGTGTCATGGCCACATTGTAAAACCAAAATTTGTAAAATAAAGGCCGGCTGGAGTGGCCGAGCGGTTCTGGGCGCTACAGTTTGGAACCGTGCGACCGCTACGATCGCAGGTTCGAATCCTGCCTCGCTCATGGTTGTGTGTGATGCCCTTAGTTTGGTGTAAGTAGTTCTAAGTTCTAGGGAACTGATGACCTAAAAAGTTATGTCCCGTAGTGCTCAGAGCCATTCGAACCATTTTTTTTTTTTTTTTTTTTTTTTTGTAAAATAAAGGTTTGCTTTTCTGCCGAGCGATTTCACACAATGATATTCAAAATATTGTAGTTCATATGCCTTCCTACTCAGTTTACAAGTTTCCAGTCGACCAAATCCGGCACAATCACGTCTTCTAAGATAATGAACAACTGCCTCTCTGCACGTAACTCTCAATTGAGGGAAATTTTACACAAACATCTAACGATATCATTAAGGTAAAGAATCACCTCAAACTGCCACTCTAGTATAACAGTCATTGGCCATGGTAAATTTTTTAAAAAAATTCAGTAACTAAAGTAGGTGACAAATAAGAGCAATGTCTTCCAGCTTTTTGACTCGAGTAATTTGTACCAGAAGAGCTCATATACAAGAGGAAATGGAAGAGAGGATTGGAGAGGGTGCAAAGAAGAAAGGAGCTGCAGCTGGCTAGTTAAGAATTATTGGCTCTCGTGCCGTCAGCGATGGACGGCGATGGATACCTTACTACATTTACTCCCTGTAATAACAGAGATAGCCAGAAACGGTTTACATGGCGTTCGCCACAGAAGAGCATCACAGATGACTTTAGCACCATGTCTTGTGAGCAACTGTACCTCTAATCTATTAAAAGATATGAGATCTGCAAAATGTAGACAGGGAACGTAGGACAGTCACAAACTTCGTCCCTTACACGTACGTGGAGGCGTAGCCTTCCACATGAAACTGCTAAGACAAGTCGCGTTAGAGTTAATCAAAGAAATGTAAATAGTTGTCGCACGTAGTTCTCACCTTCTTCGATTTTATGCCAATATCACTTCAAAAACGTCCACAAAAATCAGTGTATTAAATAAATGCTGTATGTACCGAATATTTGATATTTTCTATCAATTAAAATTACGGACTAGACCGGAAGACCGGACCTCGAACTTGTGACCTCTTTCTTATAGGATGAGTGTATTAATGCAGTGAAGTATTAACCTTCCACTTCATTCTCTGGCCTTAAGCAAAAACTGAAACTTATCTTCTATGGATGTGACATACCAGGTAATGTGCAATTGAAAAATCAATGCAATTAATACAGGAAGCGACGACAATTAAGCATTATTAAGCACTATAGTGAAATATGAACAACTTGAGCAATACTAAATACTGTCACTCATACCTACATTTAAACAATATGTTTTTTTACACTGAACAGAGATTCACTGCGAATTTCTAAAAGGACTAGAACGTATTCCTCAGTGTTTCCTTGGATTTCCTTCAATTCTGTCGTAAGCATCTATCGTATGGAAATTTACGAAATGAAGCACTTCTGCAAAATAATACCTACTTCCAGTAATTTAAGCCGGACGGTGTGGCCGAGCGGTTCTAGGCGCTTCAGTCTGGAACTGCGCGACCACTAAGGTCGCAGGTTCGAATCCTGCCTCGGGCATGGATATGTGTGATGTCCTTAGATTAGTTAGGTTTAAGTAGTTCTAAGTTATAGGGGACAATAATTTACATAAAGAGGGGGACAATGGTAAAAATTTGTTACAAGTATCTTAATGCTTAATATACAAACATTTGCCAGTTACACATATAGATTCACAATACTTGTGAGACTACAGCAAATAAGACGTTCGAAATATA